>NC_140990.1:182843392-183505282 GCF_052327205.1 Somniosus microcephalus
CTAAGTCATTGATATAGATTGTAAATAGCTGAGGCACAAGCACTGATCCTTGTGGCACTCCATTAGTTATACCCTGCCATCCCAAACATGACCTGTTCATTCGTACCCTCTGTTTTCAATCCGTTAACCAATCCTCAATCCATGTTAATAAAGTACCTCCAATCCCATGAGCCCTAATCTTGTGTAAGAACCTCTTGTGTGGCACCTTATCGAATGCCTTTTGAAAATCAAATATACTAAATACAACCAGCACCAGATTCTCACCCAACATTAGCCACTCACCCAATACCATCTTCTTGCACAACCAACACCAGCCTCTCGCCCCAACACTAGTGGCTCACCAAACACCTACCGCTCATCCAACACCAGCCGACAACCCAATAGATTCTTCACACCCACCTAACACCATAATCTCGCCCAACACCAGCCTCTCGCCCAGTTATCTCAGCCCAGAGCCTCCGAGGCCTTCACCCCGCTGGCAGTGGGCTCGCAGCTGCCCCTCCTTCACACGGTGGCTGAGCCGGGCAGCTAAGACGATGGACAATAACCTGACCATGTTCCCGCTCGCTTTCCCGCTCTTTGTTTAGTGACAACTGAATAAAGTTTTGTTGAGGAAATGCGGTAGGGTGGTGGGGGGAGGGGTGTTGCTCGCGGCTGAATCGTAGAGGCTGCCGGGAGGTGTAGTCATTCACTCGGACTGGCCGCTCTGCTGGGATTTGGCGCGCGGCCGGGCGGGACTACAAACACGGCGGAGCGCACTAATCGGGCATGCGCAGCTGCGCTTCTCTGAAACCGCCGCGGCTTTGGCACGTGCAGACAGTGAGATGGGGGGGGGCAGACAGTGAGATGGGGGGCAGACAGTGAGATGGGGGGGGGAAGCTGAAGGTGTGAGCGGGCGGGATGTGGGGCTGGGGGCGTGGCACACATCTGTTCCAAGCGACAGATCCATTGACCGCAAGGTGGCCATTTTGGTTCTAGAGATGTACAAAGAGCCTGAGAGGCTTGAGCTATGGGGATAGTCTTGATGCCTTGAGTTTGGATTCACCGGAGAGGAGTAGACTTCGAGGAGATCTGATTCAGACCTTTAAAATGATTAAGGGCATTGATAACATATAAATGGATAGATTGAGGTGCTGTGCCGGGTAGAATCAGGGACCCTTTAAATTGAAGAAGCAAGGAGTGAATTTGGATGTGCGGAAATTTTCTTTTTCACGGGGTGATCAACCTGTGCATCAAAATTCCGGAGGCGGTAGTGAGGACAGACTTCTGTAGTCCTTCAAGAACGCATTGGACACATTTATGTAAGGTCACAGGAGAAGGGTGGTAAGATTTTGGATAATAACCAATAGGTTGGGGGGTCCTGTTTGAACACATTTGACAGGGATCAGACAGGAATGTTTGACCAGGTTCCAGAATTGGCTATAGGTCCCTGTGTTTTTTCCTTCTGTGTGTAATAGGGGCAACTCTATTGAGAAGTGGGGCAAATGCATATGGGCCTGATGGCCTTTTCTCATCCTGAGTACCCAACAGAACACAGCGCAACACGTGACTATCTGACCGCCACTGTACTGGTCTCGCTAGACGTGCTCCTATCTAGTTATCCAGCAAGTTAAACACTTATTCAAATAATTCCTCGAGAATCCGGTTTGCTGTTTTGAAGCTTTACTTGAACAAATTTGTGAAACTGTAACAAAGACAAAGTATGTTTTGTACATAGAACTGAGTACTGTACATTAGATGTTACATGAGATATAAACATATTTATAACAATAGAATAGACTAATTGTCTACTAACTAACATTTGAGCTGGACTTCTGTAAATACCAACGAATAACTTTTTATAAACAAGGTATTGTCAAATACTACACTGACAAAGTTGCTATCATGTTAACAAACAAGGATACTCACAGATATTGTGTCTGGCCTAGCATATGAGATGAGATGGCATAAGATTGAGATTCTCACACGAATTTTCCATTGCTCAGTAAGCTTCTTTCTGGGAAACTACTTCCAGGGTCAAACAGGAAGAAAGGTCAAATGACCTCTGCTGTATGCTAACACTGCTATACAATAGCTACCACCAGAGGGTGCTATCTGCATGTAATAAGTCCAGAACACTCCCCGTCTGGGGTCATTAACGACTCCACATAGTCCTAACTTTACTTGTCACTGGAGTCCTCTGGCGACAAAAGAAGAACCACCTCAGAGACGGGCCGAGAGAAGACCTTTGCTGTTCCTCCTTTGATGACTCTCAAGTCCACCTTTCTCACTCTCCCGTCTTGACTGGGATGCCAACTTGGCCTTACCAAAGACGAAGCCGATTTTGCTTTGTCCATCTTGAGTGGTGACCTTCAGATAAGCCACACCTGCAATGGCCTTAGCAGATGCATCTGCAAAGACACAAAGCTCTTTGAATTGGGCATTTGAGGGAGAGAAGGACGTATAGGAGCGAGGTATTCGGATATCCTGTAAGTCTTGGAGTGAGTCTCTCCATCTGTCCCACTCTGCTTCCATCTCTTCAGGGAGGGGTGAATCCCACTCGTCAGCGCGTGTGGAGAGTTCCCTGAGGAGCAGCCTGCCTTGTATGGTGACAGGGGCTAAGAAGCTGAGAGGGTCGTATAGGCTGTTGACTTTAAAGAGCACACCTCTACGTGTGAAGGGTTTCTTGTCATCTAAGGCTTGGATCGTGAACGTGTCTGTTGCTATGTTCCAAGACACTCCTAGGCTACGCTGTAGGGGGAGGTCATCAGTGAAGAGGTCTCGATCCTTGACGCCTTTAGCACGATCTTCAGGGGGGAATGCCTCCATCACTGCTGGTCTGTTAGAGGCTATCTTGTGTAGCCTGAGGTTGGATAGTGCAAGTAGTTCCTGAGCTCATCCAAGGGTACTGATGGCCTTTGCTTCGGTCGGGAATGACTTCAGTGCATCGTCGACGTAGAACTCTCGTTCGATGAACCCTCTCACATCACTGCCAAAGTCATCTTCTTCTTCCTTGGCAGCCCTCCTTAGTCCGTATATGGCGACAGCAGGGGACGAGCTATTCCCGAAGACACGGACACGCATTCTGTAGTCCACAATGTCTCTGTTGGGGTCGTTGTTGCGATACCACAGGAAGCGGAGGAAGTCTATATGTCTTCTCTCACCACAAAGCAGTGAAACGTGCTGGATGTCGGCAGTGATGGCGACAGGCTCTTTCCTGAATCTCATGAGTACCCCCAAGAGGCTGTTGTTGAGATCGGGCCCTGTGAGGAGTACGTCGTTGAGAGAGACTCCCTGATACGGTGCACTGGAGTCAAACACCACGCGGATCTGTTCCGGCTTTTTGGGGTGATAAACTCCGAAGGAAGGGAGGTACCAACACTCTTGGCCTTCCTGGAGTGGAGGAGCTATCTCTGCATGATTGTTGACAAGCATTTTCTTGACAAATTCTAGGAAGTGTGCTTTCATCTTTGGCTTCTTTTCTAATGTGCGACGGAGTGAGTTAAGACGATTATAGGCATACTCCCTGTTGTTCGGCAGCCGTCGTCTGGGGTTCTGGAAGGGTAAGGGTGCAACCCAGCTGTTAGAGCTGTCACGAGAGACCTCATTGTCCATAATCTGGAAGAATCTCATGTCGTCGATCGATGGAGCAAGTTTGTGGTCACTGGCAGTGTGACAGAAGACTGACTGACCCGGGTTCTCTCCAGTGAGCATCATCTGTGTGCTGTCTGTGGAGATCAACGCTGGGGTTTCTGAGGCTGGGACATATGACTGAACTTCTCTGTCACTCGGATCTGACTACTGCATGGGGTAAGGTAGCTTGGACGACCATTCTCCAAGATGGAAGTCTTGAGTGTGCTCACCTGAGATGGCTTGTGAGCACCCTTGAGGCACACGTCTCCAACAACGACCCAGCCGAGGTCTAGCCTTTGGGCGAAAGGGGCGTCATGTGGACCGTTGATCTGTTTCCTTATCTTATATACCCTCAGGATGTCTCTTCCCAACAACAGAAGTATGCTTGCATCTGGGTCAAGAGGTGGGATCTCGTCTGCAATGTGTCTCAGATGACGGTGGTGATGAGCTGCATTCGGAGTGGGAATCTCAGAACGGTTGTCGGGGACTTGATTACATTCGATCAGTGTAGGAAAGGGGAGACTAATCTTCCCGCCGGCTGACTCAGCAACATAACTGCAGGCCCTCCTGCCGGCTGTCTCTGAGAGTCCAGCACACGTCTTCAACGTGTAAGGCGACGGACTTCCTTTGACCTTGAAGATGTCGAAGAACTCGGATCTTGCTAGAGAACGATTGCTTTGTTCGTCTAGTATGGCATACATCTTTTCAGATTCCTGGCGACGCCCTACAGGGTACACATTAACGAGGCATATCTTGGAGCATGCTCTTGCGCTCACTCCTTCTCCACACACCTCGGTGCATTTGGATGTAATCACCGGACCGGCAGCTCCCTCTCTCTCCCCGCCGTGCTCTGAGGCGGGAGGAGGCGACTCTGACTTCCAAGGAGCTGGGCCTGGGTGGAGTGTTGAAATGTGCCGATCACTTTCACATTCCGTGCATTTTGCATCTACCTTGCAGTTCTTGGCGAGATGGTTCGTGGAAGAGCAGCACTTGAAACATAAAGAGTTCTCTTTAAGATACTGTTTGTGATCTTCCAGGGACATCTCCCTGAAGCCTCTGCACTTCTTAAATGGATGGGGCTTGTTGTGGATGGGGCATTGTTTGCTCATATCCTCAGATTTCTTCTGATCCCTTGTGTTCTCAGTTGAAGACACTTGCATTTTGTGGACAGATGTTGGTGTCTTTCCATGTCTGTCAAACTTGTCTCTTCTGGCAAGTTCTGTGTGGGAGGAGAAGAGGTTGAAGTTGGGGTCGTTCCTGGCTTTGGCTTCTTTACGGATGAATTCGGCAAACGCAGAGAATGGTGGGAAGGTAACGTTGTGCTTTAGCTTGAACTTTGACCCAAACGATATCCACTTCTCCTGCAGGTTAAATGGAAGCTTCTCAATGATGGAACTTACCCCTCTGGAAGTGTCTAAGTACGATAGGCCGGGTAGGTAGCCGTCCTGCTTTGCAGCTTCGAGTTCCGACAGCAGATCTCCAAGGTCGCTTCTGGGGTTCCTTATTTGTCAACTTCGGAAAGTTCTCCAACCTGTCAAAGAGAGCCCTTTCAATGGCTTCAGGTGAGCCGTAGCTTTCTTCCAGCCTCGCCCAAGCCATCTTCAACCCTGCTGGCAGATGTCCCACATTGGCCGCTTTTATCCTGCGTGCCTGTCCGGCGGACTCTGGGCCGAGCCACTTGATAAGGAGGCCGAGCTCTTCTCCTGCCGACAGGTCTAAGCCCGATATGGCATCGTGGAAGGAGGACTTCCAAGCCCGATAATTCTCTGGCCTGTCATCAAACTTGGTTAACCCCGTAGTCACCAGCTGGCTGCGTGCAAGGTATTTGGCAAGGTCGTAGGTGCTGGGACCTGTGCCAGGGTTGCCTTAAGTAGGGGCTCTGATGGGGGTCTCAAGGAAATGAAAGGGGGTTTGCTGCTGACTTTCTCTCTTCAGTGTTCTATCCCTCTGCACCGTGTCCTCTGTTTTTCAGGGGAGGATCCCGCAACTTGAGGCACGCTCTCTATGTTGACCTTGGTTGGCAGCTTGGGGCATGTCATATGAAGTGATTGCGTCTGTAGAGATGTGCGGGTCTTCATCCCTCTCTCTCGTAAACTGTATGTCGGCACGGTCACTCACGTGATCTCTGGTGCGCTGTCGTCGACTCTGCCGCGGAACGGAAATTAAAGGTTTGCTAGCTGTCTCGGGATCAGCTTCCGCTAAAAGTGCCTCGAATACTTGTGCCTCGGCTAATGCAGCATCTATCTCTTTTCTTTGCTGCAGAGCGTCTAATGTGGCTTGGAGACGGGCCTGTTCAGCTTTTATTTCTATTTCTCTGTCGGCATGCACAGCTCTGGCTTGCGCTGTGTTAAGTATGTGTATTGTATTGAACAATTAACACAAAGACTTAAACGTATAACTCAAACAGGTCTTTACTGGTTGGAGGTAGGGACTATACATAGGTCTTTACTTCATGCCCACAGGCGGGAACTGAGGGGAGATCAGTACCCACAGTACTATTTATACCCCTATGGCCAGGAGTGGTACTGCGTATCACTACGCCCAACAAGTAGTGCAGTCCTGTCCATAGGTTCAAAGTAGCACACATATTACATACACAACATTCCTCCCTTCCTAGCTTTACAGTCATCTCCCCATTTAACATAACGTAATAACATATATACATATATAACTTCAGGTTTACATAACAGAATAACATAGATACATAGATAACTTCATGTCAAAACAGATCACAGATTCAGTCTCTGCGGAAAACAGTTCACAGATTCAATCTCTGTGGTGGAGTCGGTTCACGTTGCTGGAGTGACTCATTCAATAGTCCTTCCATGGATTTAACAGTTTGAACTTCCGAACTGAATTGGCTCTGTTCGGAGGGACCACGTGTGTGATCTGGTAGAGGTAATAATGGTTCAGATGGGTCATCTTCTGTTTCGACTTTTCCTTTTCTGCTTCTTGGAGACTCTCTGGGCTCCACTGTCAGCTGCCAGCTGCATGCGCAGTTCCTCCTTCTCTCCTTCCTTTTTCCGTAGTAGAGCCACCTTCTCCCGATGTTCCGTAGACTTTCGGTGCTCCTCCATGATTTCTGTATGGTGGGAGTCGAAGTTACAAGTTGGGCAGGACAGGACATAGTAATATTCGGTGTCGTCCTGATCTAGGCCAGCGAGAGGGTCTTCTATTTCCTCCATACCCAGCTGGGCGTTAGCCAGCTTTTGTTCCAAGTCCAGACATCTTTCCTGAAGAGACTTCTTCATGCGTACCTCTTCATCCAGCTTTTTCTGGGCTTTCAGCAAGTCGTTTACTAATGACCTCATTTGAGATTTTACTACTTCAACTTCTTTTGGAGATTGATTGATCGGACTATTCAATCCCTCTACCGGAGCAGCTGTTTCAGCGGTCTGTTGTTCTACGTTGACGTGAGTCAGCGTACTTTTGGCATCCAAGGGCTGCTCTGTTGCAGTCATCTCAGTCTGTGTTGCCACCTCAGCTCTTCCAATAACCTTTGAGAGCTCCGAACCCCTTTCGTTTGAATATTGAAGTTCGTGTTCAAGTTTTTCCCATTTCAGAGTCCTGTCCTTCAGCATATGCAGGAGTTGGCTGACCGTTAACTCCTCTGACATCAGACGTTTTGTGTGCTCCTGCTCCATTTTCTCCATCAGCTGCTTCTGTTGTCTTTCCAGATTCTCCAACTCTATATCAAAGAACTCTTTCGTTGCATTCAACTCTTGCTCACAACGGCGAAGCATTTGTTCTAATTGCTGTTGTAGTTTGAAATGGAGTTGAGTTCGAGCCCGGTGTCCCTCAGAAATGGGCACATCAGTAGACTTGCCAGACTCAGAATCCACAGTTAAACTATGTTGTTGTTGCTCAGTGGAATTCTGTGCTGAAACTTTGTCTTTTGCACCTGAGTTGGGCTTACCATCATCCGTTCCAGAGTCTGGGCCGACTATCTTCACCGAGTTCTCACTCGTTATTGTTTGTAGGAAATGCCAGTCCATATTCATTTTCCTAATCCACTCCCGTCCTAGTAGTGGAGAACCTCCTTCAGATATCACATATAAGTCCATTATTTGACTGTCTTCGCCCTTGTGGACCACTGCAACCTCTATTTTCCCGATGGGGTACACTCTTTGCCCCGTGTATGTTTTCAATATAATCCCCGTATCCTGTAGGGGAATATGTTGGAATAACTTTCCGTAATCTTTCTTATTTATGACCGTCAATGCCGATCCAGTGTCCAATTCCAGTTTTACTTGGACTCCTTCTATCTGAAGAGTGACCCAAATTGTCTGGAGGTCTGCACCCTTACCAGCGTTGAGTACTCTTAAGCTAGCCAGTTCATTACAGCTTAAGCTAGCCAGTTCATTACTGCTAGCGTCTGAATCGGACTCCTGTTCGGTCACCTTGTGTACCTTTGCGTATTTTCCTTGCGGTGACTTCTTGTTGCTGGTCTTCTTCCCTGACCTGCATACTCTAGCTATATGTCCAAGCCTACCACAAGTTCTACATTCTTGGTTTTTAAACCAACACTGGTTCTGATCATGCGTTGTCTTTCCACAACGATAACATTTGCCAGAACTCACACCCAATTTGTGTGCACTGAGCTCCGGTGACCGTAGCTGCATTACTGCCGTGCCTCTCGCTGCGGCTTCGTGTGCTGCTGCCATAGTGACCGCCTTCTCAAGCGTCAGCTCATTCTCCTCGAGCAGTCGCTTTTGTGTATCCTGTTTAAATAAACCACACACAAATTTGTCTCGAAGTGCCTCTGTCAGTCCCGTTCCAAACTGGCAATATTTCGCTAATTTACACAATTCCAGCAAATAATCAGCATTGCTTTCATGCTGTAGCTGCCTTCTGTCATAAAATTTAAATCGTTCCGCTAGCATCAGCGGCGTGGGGTTTAGATGATCTTTCAGGACAGTAACAATCTCATCGAACGTCTTATCCGCCGGTTCATCTGGTGATAACAGGTGTTTCAATTGCCCGTATGTCTTCGCACCCATTAAATTTAATAATGTTAGCGCTTTATCTTGGTCATGAATTTTATTGGCCTTACAATAATTTTTTACTCTTTCAACATATATGGCCCAATCTTCGAGGTCACTATCAAAGGTGCTAATATTCCCGTGTTTAGGCATTGTAGATTTGCAATTTCTCAGATTTTATTTTGTTTACTTGTTATCAAAGATGGCGGCTTCCCGCTCTTGCCGTCGTCCTCCGCCCACAAAATGGCGGTTTTCCCGCGCTTGGCGGTCTTCACCCGTCCCCCGACGCCGTCTCCCTTCAGCCCCCGAGTGCGGCCCTTATCTTTGGTTCCGATCGCTGGCCCGCGCTGCGCCTCGCACTTGAAGCGGCTCCCGGCCTCTGGCTCACCCGCTCGCGCGGCTCTTGCTCGCTCCCTCCCGGGCTCTGGCTTACCCACTCGCGCGTTTCACCGCGGCTCTTATCAGGGATTGCGATCGCCCTTATCTTCTCCAACTTCCCCAGCCCTGTCTTTGCAGCCAACACTGCACGGCTTACCCCACCACCTAGGTTGAACAAGGAAACTGCAGAAAGACTTCTGTCAGTCGCTGGAAGCTGTCAGGATGTTTGCTGCACTCCAGTGCTCAGTCGCTGATGGAGGCTTCAGAGTCCTAAAGCCTGTCGCTTCTAGTGGGGTGGTGATGTTTGAAACCTCTCTTCAACTGCCGCAGGGTAAGAACCTGACTCGTCGCCAGTGTTAAGTATGTGTATTGTATTGAACAATTAACACAAAGACTTAAACGTATAACTCAAACAGGTCTTTACTGGTTGGAGGTAGGGACTATACATAGGTCTTTACTTCATGCCCACAGGCGGGAACTGAGGGGAGATCAGTACCCACAGTACTATTTATACCCCTATGGCCAGGAGTGGTACTGCGTATCACTACGCCCAACAAGTAGTGCAGTCCTGTCCATAGGTTCAAAGTAGCACACATATTACATACACAACACGCTGCTTCTAGCTTAGCCCGTGCTTTGGCGATGGCCATGCTTACCCTAGAACCAGCTGATGACCGTGAACCAGCTTGCGATCTAGAACCAGCCGATGACCGTGAACCAGCTTGCGATATGTAGTAACCAGAGCTCATAGACCGATTATCACATTCTACAGTTTTGTTTAACTGTTTAAGGTCTTCTACTCGCTGAGTAGCGTTTTTGGTATTATCTTCCGACATGTTGATGTGAGGTAAGTGTGGTGTACAAGGTGATGACTGAAGCTGGCTCTGTCGTGATGGCCTACTCTGAGTTCCTGTTGCTCCGCTCTTCACAGCTAGCCGTATTGCTATCTTTTCACTGTACTGGTCTTGCTAGACGTGCTCCTATCTAGTTATCCAGCAAGTTAAACACTTATTCAAATAATTCCTCGAGAAGCCGGTTTGCTGTTTTGAAGCTTTACTTGAACAAATTTGTGAAACGATATTGCGTCTGGCCTAGCATAGGAGATGAGATGGCATAAGATTGAGATTCTCACATGGAATTCTCCATTACTCAGTAAGCTTCTTTCTGGGAAACTACTTCCGGGGTCAAACAGGAAGAAAGGTCAAATTACCTCTGCTGTATACTAACACTGCTATACAATAGCTACCACCAGAGGGTGCTATCTGCATGTAATAAGTCCAGAACAGTCACATTGGATGGTTCACTCCAAACAAAGCACCTCCTGTTTCAAATGACACAGCACAAAAGAAGCCATATCAGGGTGAATTCACATCAGTGGGGTGGGTGAAAGGCTGGTGTTGGGTGAGATCTCTCATATTTTCAGTGTGACATTTTGGCAGAAGGAACAGGGAGAGGCAATATACACTTAATGGCACAATTTTAAAGAGTGTGCAGGGACAGAGGGACCTGGGAGTTAATGTGCATAGATCCCTGAAGGTGGCAGGACATATTGAGAGAGTGGTTAGCAAAACATATGGGATTTGGGCTTCATAAATAGAGGTATTGAGTACAAAAGTAGAGAAGTTATGCTGAACCTTTATAAAGTGCTGGTTAGGCCACAACTGGAGTATTGCGACCAGTTCTGGTCACCACACTTTAGGAAGGATGTGAAGGCCCTCGAGATGGTGCAGAGGAGATTTACTAGAATGGTTCCAGGGATGGGGGATCTTAGCTACAAGGACAGGTTGGAGAAGCCAGATTTGTTTTCATTAGAGCAAAGGAGGTTGAGGTGTGATTTGATAGAGGTGTACAAGATTATGACGGGTTTGGATAGGCTAGACGGGGAAAGGCTGTTCCCACTAGTTGATGGTACAAGGACTAGGGGTCACAGATTTAAGGTTTTGGGCAAGAGATACAGGGGGTGTGAGCAAAAACTTTTTTACGCAGAGAGTGGTGAGGACCTGGAACTCGTTGCCGATGGAAGTGGTGGAAGCTGAGACACTCAATGTTTTCAATGGGGGACTAGATAGGCACTTGAGGGAAATAAACTTGCAGGGCTACGGGGATAGAGCGGGGGAATGGGACTGACTGGGTTGCTCCACCGAGAGCCAGCACAGACTCGATGGGCTGAATGGCTGCCTTCTGTGCCGTTATAACTCTATGACATTGATGCTATTTTTCAAACTTATTTTTGTGGTGTTACTTAAAAAAATGGTAGTGCCATTCATTGCAATAATCTTGCCATGTGTGTCACTGGTTCTCTCAACGATTGTGGCAAATATGAAGACTTCACGGCTCTGTGTATTGGCATCATGGGTAAGACAAATTTGTTTCATTAAGTTATGGGCTGAATTTGGTTTTTGACCAAATAGTCTGAATGACTTAATACTCTACAAAAATGATAGCTTTCCAATCTTGTGAATAAAAATACATTCTTCAGTCATTCAACAATGACTTACATTTATACAGGGCCTTTAATGTAATATAAAACGTCCCAAGGCGTTTCACAGGAACATAATCAGATAAAAATTGACACCGAACCAAAGAAGGAGACATTAGAACAGGTGACCAAAATCTTGGTCAAAGAAATTCATTTAGCTGTTGTGATGGTTCCCTTACTGGACACTAAGAAGTATATTGTAACTTCAATTATATTTTCAGTAATAACAAGAATAACTAATAAACTGAATCTCTGTCAAAGGCACAAGAACCAATTACTTACCTAGTTTATATGTCAGACTTTATGCAATATGTACATTAGAGAATAGTCAACGTTGATTGAAGTGATCCAATGAGACAGGGGCTGATTATCATATATATTAAAGGAAAAAAACATCTTCAGGAAAAAAAACTGTTTGGCAAATCATTATTTTGTTTATGATGGGAGAAAAAGCCTTGGTTTATTTTCATCATAATGATGTTGCACTAAAAGTGATGCGATGTTGAAGCTATTATCTTCAGCCCCCGCCACAAACTCCATTCCTTAGCCACCGATTCATCCTCTTCCCTGTTTGAGGCTGTTCGCAACCTTGGCATCACAGAATCACAGAAACCCCACAGTGCAGATAGAGGCCATTTCGGCCCATCGAGCCTGCACCGACACATATCCCACCTGATCCCCGTAACCCCTACACCAACACATATCCCACCCTATCCCCGTAACCCCACGTATTTAATCCCCCTAACACTAAGGGTCAATTTTTTATCATAGCCAATCAACCTAACCCGCACATCTTTGGACTGTGGGAGGAAACCGCAGCACCCGGAGGAAACCCACGCAAACACGGGGAGAATGTGCAAACTCCACCCAGACAGTCACCTGAGGCCGGATTCGAACCCGGGTCTGTGAGGCAACAGTGCTAACCACTATGCCACCTATTTGACCCTGAGCTGAGCTTCCAACCCCATATCCTCTCCATCACCAAAACCACCTACTTCCACCTCCGTAATATCACCCATCTCCGCCCCTGCCTCAGCCCATCTGCTACTAAATCCCTCATCCATGCTTTTGTTACCTCCAGACGCAACTATTCCAACGCTCTCTTGGCCGGCCTCCCACCTTCCACCCTCTGTAAATTTGAGCTCATCCAAAACTCTGCTGCCCGTGTCCTAACTCGCACCAACTCCTGTTCCCCATCACCCCTGTGCTCACTGACCTACATTGGCTCCCGGTCCGGCAACGCCTCGATTTCAAAATTCTCATCTTTGTTTTCTAATCCCTCCATGGCCTTGCCCCTCCCTATCTCTGTAACCTCCTCGAGCCCCACAACCCTCCGAGATCTCTGCGTTCCTCCAATTTTAGCCTCTTGTGCATCCACCACTTACTTCACCTCACCATTGGTTGCCGTGTCTTCAGCCAGCTAGGCCCTAAGCTCCGGAATTTCCTCTCTAAACCTCTCCACCTCTCACGTCTCCTTTAAAACCGACTGCTTTGATCACAATTTTGGTCACCTGTCCTAAGATCTCTCTATGTGGCTCAGTGCCGTATTTTGTCTGATAATGCTCCTGTTAAGCACCTTGGGACGTTTTACGATGATAAAGGGGCCATATTAATGCAAGTTGTTGTTCTTATCACGGACAGTGCCTCTTTAAATGATATTGGGCTCCCAGTAGTTCAGCAAGTTTATCCAGTGAGTAGCTGAGCCTCACAGGCCAGGAAGATCCCAAATTTGATCCCTGGTTTGTGCTGTGTTGGCAGCCCTGGAAAGGGACCATGATTGGTCATAGCATTCCTGGTTAGGGAAAAGAAAAATCAATTCGCATTCCTGTTCCTCATTGCTGAAAGTGTGCACATGTGGATATCAGGGTGAGGACAAGTCCTTTATGTCACTCTTTATGTCTGAGCCTTGACAGAGAATGTTGCGAGGGCTCCTTAGGCCTGTGGAGATAAACGCCAATAAGGACTCAACACCTTCAGGAGAGGAAAAAGTTGGCGAGGAGAAAGAATAAAAAATGAAATGGCGTTGATTCATTAGTCTCTGTGAAGTGAGGGTATCTTAGTTACCAAATTATGAACCTTGTACTGTGACTCCACCTGTCCCAGTCCCCAGAATGCTTCTGCTGCGCGGTGAGAAAGGGTCCATTACTTAGAATCATAGAATGGTTACAGCACAGAAGGAGGCCATTTGGCCCAGCGAGCTGTGTGGGCTCTCTGCAAGAGCACTTCAGCTAGCCCCACTCCCCCGCCCTTTTCCTGTAGCCCTGCAAATTTTTTTCCTTCAGCTACTTATCCAATCCCCTTTTGAAAGCCACAATTGAATCTGCCTCCACCACCCTTTCAGGCAGTGAATTACAGATCATAGCCACTCGCTGCGTAAAAAAGTTTTTCCTCATGTCAGCTTTGGTTCTTCTGCCAATCACCTTAAATCTGTGTCCTCTGGTTCTCGACCCTTCCGCCAATGGGAACAGTTTCTCTCTATCTACTCTGTCTAGACTCCTCATGATTTTGAACACCTCTATCAAATCTCCTCCCAACCTTTTCTGCTCTAAGGAGAACAACCCCAGCTTCTCCAGTCTATCTACGTAACTGAAGCCCGTCATCCTTGGAACCAATAGCATTTACCGGAAAATGCTATTAATGGTAAGCACTTCTGCATTAGTTGCGTTTCTTCTATGTATTTATTTAGATTACTTATATTGGCAGAGAACCTTAACGCTATAACATTTCTTTCAATGTGCAAATATAAGGACAGATGTACCAGCTTGGCATCTTTGAAAGGATCCCTTTGATTCAATAAAACTGATGTCAATTAAATCAGTTTGCTTAGAAACAGACATTGGTAAGCTATCTTATGAATTCAGACTCTGATGTGTGCTAGGCTGATATCCTCTCAATATGGTTATTTGACTGGTTAGACAATGAAATGTACAGCACACAGGGCTTCATGGATTAGCCCTGTAAATATTATCTTGTCATTATCACATTGCTGTTTGTGGAATCTTGCTGTGCTCAAATTGGCTGCTGTGTTTCCTGCATTACAACAGTGACCACACTTCAAAAGTACTTTATTGGTTGTAAAGCGCTTTGGGACGTCGGGAGGTCATGAAAGGCACTATATAAATGCAAGTTTTTCCTTCTTCTTTCTTTCCTTCAACCCAGTCACTGGGAAAGATATAGGGGGAGAAATTGGCTAACCCTTGAAAACGGGCGAGGGGATTGCAGTACGCGATTAACCCACGCCCATTCATTGCGTTGCAGGCAGCATGGTAAATTGATGCTGCCTGCTGTTTCACATGATTGCTGTATGCAGCCAGCGCTCCCCACACTGGTCATTGGCTGCATGCATCAGCAGGAGGCCGATATCGCGAGTGGCTAGCGGTACTTAAAGGCAGCCTGCATCTCTTAAAGGGGAGGTGCACTGTGGCTGCAAGGAGTGGTGGGAGTTTTTTCAAAAGTCAATCTGGGCTGTGATACTTTGAACAATGGCTGAGCATGTGAGAGAGCGTGCACCAAGGTTTTCAGACAATGCACTGGAGGTATTGGTGGAAGAGGTGGAAAGGAGAGATGTCCTGTATCCGCATGGAAGGAAGGAGGCCCTCCAGACATATGCTCAGGAGGCAGTGGGAACAAGTAGTGGCAGGTGTCAATGCCAGAAGTGTTGCTCCAAGAACATGGATGCAGTGCGGGAGGAAGTTTAATGATCTGACACAAGTTTCCAAGGTCAGTGAGTTCATCTTGAAATGCCATATCTTACCAACTGCACCACTGCTCAATTCAATACACCCCCATCACCCATCTACCAACAATCTCTATCAATCAGTACTCAACCCTTCAATTCATTTGCTTTACCTCACCCTCACACATAGCACTGTTGCAAGCCTCGCACCAACAACTCACAGCTCACGCACACTTGCAGCTATTCAACCATGACAGCCACATTTCCCAAACATATTGCAGAACACTCACTGACACACTTCCCTCTTTCTTGCAGGAGAAGGTGGTGCATAACAGCAGGCAGCAGGAAAGAATTGGAGGAGCACCTGCATGTTTTAACCCCCATGGAGGAGACAGTGCTGACCATCATGGGAAGGGGCATCACTGAGGCCACTGGCAGGGCTGGAGGGATCAATGATGAGAGTATCGGCATACCTAATCCTCCTTCTCTCATCCCACTTCCTCACCATCCCACAATCTCTTCTGACTCACAAGCTGCACACACTTCTTACTTTCTCCTCTCCCCTTACCACAACCCTTTTTCATTTCCGATACCCAAGAACTGGAACCTTCCCAGTCAGTGGAGGAAGAGGAAGAAGAGAGTGAAGATGAAGAGACACCATCACTCGATCTTACACTCGCAGCCAGCAGCTAGAGACTGACACTGTGTGTATTTTAGAGCCTAGGATACACAAGGGATCTGTATGTGGTGAGACACTGGGCACAAGCGCACAGGAACCAGGGCGGGGAGAATGGCTAGAGCAAGTACCAGCTTGCCGGAGGGTGAGGTCGCACACTAGTTCTGCTGCAGAGGAGTCAGATGTGGACTTCGATGGGCCAGGCTACAGAAGAAAGCTGATGGATATACATAACCAATTGCTTGGTGTGCTGGAAAGCCTGCCAAAAAAACCTGCACTCAATGTCAAGGAGCATGGTGGAGTCCAGCACCAACTTAGCACAGGGCTTCATGCAGACCTTGGAGCCCATCCTCTCTAACATGGAACGGGTGGTCACCTCCATCAGCACACCTGTGGAACCAACCATGATGCAGCGTCTGATGGCTGGTGCATTGCAGTACAAGCATCTTCCATCATAGGTCTGAGTGCCGCAGTGGAAGCTCAGACTACTGATATCATGGCTGTGGATACCACTTTTCAAAGGGGCTTCTAGGGCGTCACAGCAGTTCATCAATCTGCTCTCCAACAGATCAGTAGGATTGCTGAGGCGCCGCCCCAGGAGTGGGGCCATGGCTCCGTGAAGCACAAACCTGCTGTGCTCTCTCAGGATGACAACATTCCTGCTCCCATCCCTGCCACTCCGCCAGTGCCCTTGCTGTTGCCTGTCAGCCAGCCTAGACTGCTGAAGCCTAGGCCAAGATGGTGAGTCTGAAGACGGGCCTACTAAGTCCAGAGCTGCTCGATGCCGCCCTCCGAGGCCATCTGCAGTCTCCTCAATTGAAGGTCAGCAGCCTTCCACCACCCATGCTGCAGCCACTGGGGGAACACTAGGAGAGACAAAGATACATGGCAGACAGGCACTAAGGGAATGCACAAGGGTGATTAGTTTATTTTTGTATGCATTATGTCATGATTGAATTTATAAAATTGGATTTGAATATGCATTTCCTGGTGGTTTTTATTTTTGTTTTGTCAGAAAGAGGACGATGTGATGGTCAGTGATAGAGGAAAGGTAAGGAGTGTGGGACTGTTGGTGAATGGGGAGGTGTGGTTGAGGTTACTGCTATCACTCATGTATTATTTGATCACGCAGAGCCCGGACAGAAGGCTACGTTGTAGTTTCCTCTTCATGTTCCTCCACTTCTTGTTGCACTTCCTCCTCCTCCACTTCCTCCTCTTACTCCTCTTCCTCATGCTCCTGCTCCTCAGTTTCTCACCTAATAGGTGGTAGCAAGGGCTGTTCCCTCATAATGGCCAGATTGTGCAGCATGCAGCATTCTACCAGAAATCTTGATACCCGCTCAGCTGAGTACTGCAGGGCTCCTCCAGAGCGGTCCAGACAGTGGAAGCGTTGCTTGAGGACACCGATGGTGTGCTCTATAATGTTCCTTGTGGCAGCATGGATCTCATTGTAGGCCTGCTGTGTATGTATGCGTGTCTTTTGGACCGGAGTCATGAGCCATGACATAAGTGGATAACCCTTGTCATCCAGTAGCCAGCCTTTGACTTGCCACCAGCAGCCAGAAGAAATAACCCAGCAACTAACCTGTAAGTAGTTCATGATCCCTTTAAATAGCGCTGGTGGGGGGGTCCTTCATTCTGGTTAACGTCATGTTCAGCTGTGTGAGGTTAAGACAGGGCATTGGTTGTAGCGGGGAGTTCGAAAATGACAGCATTGGAGTCAAATCAGCGTTACACACTGATTGACATCATAATCTGCCTGTTCTGCATGTTGCCGGAGGTTGTCAGGTGCATGTGCGCAAACCCCTTTATCAAGATGGCGTCTGGCCCACTTCCTGTCAGAAGTGCACACGCGCATCTTGGACCCCGTTTTTGAGTGTTAAGAGGCCGCGTAACACTTAAAAAATGGGCGCTACAGAGCCCAATTTAGCCCCCATAGACTCTTTTAAAAGGTTTTGTTACAGTGTTGGCGTGTTTTCAAGCAAACTCTTGGAACAGCTTGCTGCATAAAAAAATTCATCATGTTGGTGATCTGGGAAAGTCTATTCCCCAGCAGCTGCTATATCTACTGCTGCATGTATTTCTGCAATCTAACATTGTTATTTTTATCCTAGCTTTAATTAAAGCTATGATTAAATAGAATTAATTTGTAGCACCAAATTTGCCAGTGTACATAAACATAATAACATAGCAGGCAAGACAATTTGCCAGGACAACAATGCCCTTTAAAATGTTTATTGTCTGTCAGTATATTTATCAGTTTGTGGTCTATTGTATGCAAGCCTATTCAAAATCAAACTATTCAAAATCAACCATTGATCTCCCCGCACTCTAGCTGGTAACGTAACATAAGTGGCAACGTCAGTAAGTAGTTATCTGTAATTTACTTTAATGGGCATTGAAAAAAAATCAATTGAGTCATATAATTACAGAAATTTGATCAAAGGGCAATGCAGTACATTCACCACCCCATATTGAAATGAAATGTGGATGAAAACTATAATATAATTAGATTAACAAATTAACAGGCTGATTTGAAACTGATATCAACACTGTACAACAACTCTGGGACTTGCACTTTGACCAGTGGCACCATTTGTGATTAATGATTATCATTGTTCACTATCACAGATCTGTCATTGTTGAGAATTTGTGGTTATTTATGCCGGCCTTAAGTATGTTAAGCTCCAGTGTTTAATTCTAGGTCGCAATTCAGGTTTGGAAATGAGATATCGCAATGGTCAAGTGACTGGAAGTAATAGAAACCAATGCTTGTTTTGCACATTTTGGAAAGTAATGTGACATCATCGCATTTTGGGACATTTTTGTGTTGATGTAGAATTGAATCGTGAGCTAAAAAAAACGTGGCAATTACAGTACACAATATCCATGATTCCCTTCATACCACATTGCAGATCTCAACTGTGCTGCAACCGTTAGGATTTTTTAAAAAATTGTTGGAATGTTTGTATCCTTCGTATGAAGAATGAAAACATGTCTCCCCTTTCCTTCAGAAGGATGAAGTTACAACCTGTCTGGATTTCAGGGTGATAAGATTACAAGGCATCTCTCTATGTGAACACATATCTACGGACTGTCAGCCTGCCACTTCCCTGTTACCCAAGTCAGATGATTTCTCAATGCAATTCTCAGTCTGGAGCTAGGCTTATGTATCTGCATGAAGATGATGCCAATATAAACTTTCCTGGGATGGTCATTTACCCTGTAGGTTAATTACCAATCTCAAATAATTATTTCTTTCATAAAAATTGCTGTGTCATAAGAACATAGGAAAAGGACCCTAATCATGAGTCAGAACATAAAGTCAGAAAAGGGAAATGGTCATTCAGTTAATTACCCAACACTCCAAAGATTTCTGTAAGACAGTTAAACTGTTGCTAGAGAGAGTTGTTCCTGTGGCCGGAGTACTATATCTAATGTACAATTTGCTGTATTTATACAACGCCTTTCACAACCTCATGACCTTCCAAAGCGCTTTACAGCCAATAAAGTACGTTTTGAAGTGTAGTCACTGTTGTAATGTAGGAAACATGGCAGCCAATTTGTGCACAGCAAGCTCCCACAAACAGCAATGTGATAATGGCCAGACAATATGTTTTCGTGATGTTGGTTGAGGGATAAATATTGACCCTGCTCTTCTTCGAATAGTGCCATAGGATCTTTTACATCCACCTGAGAGACAGGTCCGCGGTTTAATGTCTCATCTGAAAGACGGCACCTCCAACAGTGCAGAACTCCCTCAGTACTGTACTGAGTGTCAGCCTAGATTTTGTGCTTAGGTTTCCGGAGTGGGGCTTGAACCCACAACCTTCTGACTCAGAGGCAATACCCACTGAGTCACAGCTGACACCAGAGTAGAATATCAGCATATAGTCAAAATGAGGTAATCTTATTAATCGAGAGGGGAAACAACCAGTTCCCGTTCATTCCCATTGAGAGATCCATTTTTAGATACTCACTCCCTCACACACTCACACACGCACACACACACACTCATGCACACACGCACTCACACACTCGCACACTTATACACACACATAATTCTGGCTGTTTGGAACTCTTCTTAAACCAGGGGTACTGAGGTCAATTGTAACTAGCACCCTGGCTGAAACCAGCACAGTGCAGGAATCGAACCTAGGGTCTGATGAAAAAGACAATTTAACTGAGGCAGTAACTGAATACAGCATTGTTTCTCCTGAACTGAAAGGGCTGGCTAGAATTTATGAATGGTGGTCGTATTCTCTGTAGTCCCTATGGCTTGTGAGAGAGACTTCAAGGGAACAATAATTCTCTGTTCTACTGGGACTCCTCTGCTCAGATTGACAGCAGTTTCTAGAATAATGCTTCAAGTTCAAAGGTGGAGGACAATATAAATTCAAACTAAAGTTGCTGAATGGCCCTGAAGGCGTGTGCAACAGAACTGAATGTATAAAAAAAGATAATTGAGAAATGTACAATTGATTTGAGCCTTATCCCACTAACCCTGTGCATCTTCAGATTTCAAAGTGACAAAGCTAAGGAGGATGAATAGGACAAGCTATTGTTCAGTGTGTGAATGAGTCATACAGCAAATTGAGAAGGTCCAGACAAACTTATGAAAGATGAGTCAAAGAATTCTGCAAAACCACATTTGACACCGGCAAGTAAAGTGACTGTGGGTCAATTTGATTCATATAAACTCCCTCTAAGTAGAAATTACAGTGCATTAAATAGGATTAACTTAACCATTGGAGGATCTATAACCTCTTTCGGTAATATAGTACTGCTAGTGACGCAACTGCTCAGAACATGTGCAACAGATAAATTCCTAACACTCGCTTACATTCAGTTAAGCTTTTTAATGGCCAAAAATGAGATATGACTTGTCAATGAAAGTAGGGCTTCCTGAAAATTAAGTTTACTTTGCAATATTATTATTTTTTAAAAAGTGTAAATCTGATTAAGTTGAAAATGTAAAAAATCCAAACCATTTTGTTTGCTACAGTGATGATAATAGTCTGTGGTACTTTACAAAATTGATCAAATGGCTATCAGCCAAAAATCCATTGGTAATATGATCCTCCATATCTAGCTACAAGGCTTGTATCTAAAGTGGAAGAGTATCATTTTACAGGGTCATCTGTGGATATTTAAATACCATTAAACCTGTAGCATCGTTTTTCATCAGATTTTTATAGAACTTAAATGGAAATTTAATACCAATTTCCTGGTTATCTTTAGTCACCACTTTCCCTTGTTTTCACTCCTCTCCCCCTCAGCTTCCCCTCCACTCCAGCAGGCAGTGATTCATACTGGGTATGATTCTATGTGTGTTGTAGCATCTTAGTACCCGGCTGAAGTGGTCATTCTGAGTCAGAACAGGGATTGGTTGATAGGAATTGCTGGAATAGGACAGGGATGGTTGGGACAGGGATAAATCAGCATATAAAATTTCCTTTAATTTTTTCTAACACTGGAGTTTTGTAGGACAGTTTATAAAATAAAGTTAAAAGGAAATATTACAAATGATCACAAATCCATTGAGCAAACCAATGACAATACAATACATCGTAATCAAAAGTTTCAGTGCTGCACCACATAAGTACATAGGAAAGCAAGTAATATTGAGCATGATGTACTGACTGGGGAAGACAGCCATTTATACCTAAAAAGCCAAGTGAGGCAACAACAGAAATGGAAGCTTGTCGAACTAAACCTTACATAGGTCCCTAACACAAAAAGATGCCATTGTGGCGACACGCCACCACTGGACATAATCCGCTCACGGCGGCACAGACAGTCTAAGCAGAAGCCCCCAGCCGGGGGCCCTTTCCTCCAGCAACTTGTTTCCCGCAGGGACAGGCTGCCGGGAGCACTTCCTGTCTGGGAAGTATTTAAGTGGATGCGCGGGCTTTTCTAGTTCCTGTTTGTCATGTGGTTGGAATAAAGCAGTTGTGTTTTCAATAGCTCTGGTCTCGACTCCCACGTTTGCCGCGGTATCTCAACACTGGTGACCCCGACGCTCAGGACGAATCCTAAGCTAGCATGGCGGATACAAACGCAGTCACGGCTAAATTACCAGACTTTTGGGAGAACCTCGCCGAAGCCTGGTTCGTTCAAGCTGAGTCCAGATTCCGGCTGAAAGGCATTACAGTCGACGCCACGAAGTACGACTACCTCGTCGCCTCACTCACCTACGCTACAGTCCCCAAGGTTTGGGCAGCGCTGCAGAATCCACCAACGGAGGGCAAGTACGAACATCTGAAGGCTGCGCTACTTAAAACATTTCAAACGTCCTCTTACCAGCGCCACTGCCAACTCCTGGACCTCCCCGGCCTTGGTGACGCTTCACCATCAGACCTGCTTTCCCACATGCTGTCCCTCTCAGACGACAAAAATCCCGGCGCCCTTTTTCGCACGCTTTTCATTCGGCAGCTCCCCGCCAGCATCCGCCCGCTCATTGTGGAGTCTGACTCCACGGACCTGAATGATATAGCCGAAAAGGCCGACCGGCTGCTCTCTGCACAGGCCGCTCGCGACGTCGCGCCCGACCTCACGGCAACGACCACGCGGTCTTCCCGGGCCGCTAGGCCCGACCGCCCTACCACTCCGGGTCACTGCTACTACCACACCCGTTTTGGCGCTAGGGCTCAACGCTGCACGCCACCGTGTTCCTTCAAACCCCCCCCCGCACCGGCCCCCGCGATGGCCGCGGGGCAGAAGGAGCCCCTACTGTACGTCACTGACGACAGAACCAACCGCCGATTTCTGTGCGACACAGGGGCCCAGCACAGCATCACCCCCGCCTCCGCCCTCGAGATCCAACGCGGCACACGGGGTATCACACTGGCTGCAGCCAACGGCTCTGAAATCCGCACATATGGCACCCGCATGGTCACGCTCGACCTCGCGGGCCGCCGCTACCGCTGGGAGTTCCTCACAGCCAAGGTCCTCTGCCCACTCATCGGCGCCGACTTCCTACGCGCCCACGGCCTTGTGTCGACATTCCGAGGCACCGCCTCGTCGACATCAACACTATGGCCCCCATCCCCGGCGCCTTTACCCCGGCCCATTCGGCCGGCCTGACGACCTACTGCCTCGCCAGAGCCACGGACGACTACTCGGCACTCCTAGCCGAGTTTCCCGCCCTCACTAACCTGACTGGCCGGACGAACCGTCTTTTCCAAAGTCGACCTGGTGCGCGGTTACCACCAAGTCCCCGTACACCCCGCGGACATCCCCAAAACGGCCGTCATCACCCCATTCGGCCTGTTCGAGTTCCTGAGGATGCCCTTCGGCCTCAAGAATGCAGCACAGGCTTTCCAGCGCCTTATGGACTCAGTCCTCCGGGACCTGAACTTCCTATTCATCTATCTAGACGACATTCTCGTGGCCAGCTCCTCCAAACAGGAACACCTCGAACACCTTCGCATCCTGTTCGGGCGCCTAGCCCAACACGGGCTCATCCTCAGCCCGGCGAAGTGCCAATTCGGCCTAACCGAGATCGATTTTCTCGGTCACCACATCACCCCTGCTGGGGCCGTCCCCCTGCCCAACAAGGTGCAGGCCGTCCAGCAATTCCCCCGCCCCACAACCATCAAGGGCCTCCAGGAGTTCCTCGGGATGGTGAACTTCTACAACAGGTTCATCCCCAGAGCCGCAGCCCTCATGAAGCCCCTATACGACTCCCTCCGAGGAAAATCCGGCAAGATGGACGTAGCCTGGACCACTGACACGGCGGCCGCCTTCGACGCCACCAAAAACGCGCTCGCCGACGCCACTCTGCTCGCGCACCCGAGGGCCGATGCCCGGGTCGCGCTCACCACCGACGCCTCCGACCACGCGGTCGGGGCCGTGTTCGAGCAGTGGGTCAATGGCGCGTGGCAGCCACTTGCCTTCTACAGCCGCCAACTGCGCCCCCCGGAGGTCAAATACTCCACTTTCGACCGCGAGCTTCTCGCACTCCACCTGTCGGTCCGCCATTTCAGGTTCCTCCTGGAAGGCCGCCCCTTCACCGCGTATGTGGACCACAAGCCACTCACATACGCGATGGCCAAGCACACCGAACCCTGGTCCGCTAGGCAGCAACGCCAGCTCGCGGCCGTCTCCGAGTTTACTATGGACATTCAGCACGTCTCCGGTAGAGACAACGTGGTCGTCGACTGCCTTTCCCGTCCCGCCGTCTGTGCGAATCACCTCGCGGTCGACTACGCACAACTAGCAGCGGCCCAGCTCACGGACCCAGACCTCCTCTCGGCGGCTACCAGCCTGCCAGGGCTACGCCTAGCCAAGGTCGCGCACGGGCCCGAAGCCACGGCAGTCACGTGCGACGTCTCACTCGGCCAACCCAGGCCGGTCGTCCCTGAGACCTGGCGCCGCCGCGTCTTCGACGCGCTCCACGGGCTCTCTCACCCGGGTTCCCGCGCATCCGTCAAACTCCTCTCCCAGCGCTTCGTCTGGCGTGGCCTCAGCAGAGATGTTCGGACTTGGGCCACCTCCTGCCTCGCCTGCCAACGGGCTAAGGTACAGCTGCACACCAAAGCACCCCTGGGAGACTTCGAGGTACCCAGCCGCCGCTTCGACCACGTACACGTCGACATCGTCGGTCCCCTGCTGCCATCGCAAGGCCAAACTTATCTCCTCACGATGGTCGACCGCTACACACGCTGGCCTGAGGCAGTGCCGCTGACCTCCACCACCACAGCCGACATCGCCAGGGCATTCGTTAACACCTGGGTTGCGAGGTTCGGCGTACCGGCCGACATAACCTCCGACAGAGGCGCCCAGTTCATCTCCGAACTCTGGACGGCCACAGCACGCAACCTCGGGGTGACGCTCCACCGCACCACGGCATACCACCCGCAGGCCAATGGACTTTGTGAACGCTTCCACAGGTCACTCAAGGCCTCACTCCGCGCCGGCCTGCAGGACAGTACCTGGACTGACCACCTACCGTGGGTGCTACTCGGCCTACGCACCGCGGTCAAGGAAGACCTCCAGTCCTCGGCAGCGGAGTTAGTCTACGGACAACCGCTGCACGTCCCAGGCGAATTCCTTCCGGAGCCTACCAAGCCTTGGTCGGCCGAACAGCAGCGGCTCGACTCTTTCTCTTCCGCTCAGCAGTTCGCCCCACTTCCGGTCAAACGACACGGCGAACTCGCACCTCACGTTCCGCCAAATTTACAGCAGGCGCGCTTCGTCTTCGTGCGACACGACGCGCACCGTGGGCCCCTGCGACCCCCGTACGAAGGTCCGTACGAGGTACTACAAACCGGGGACAAGGTCTTCAAGCTGCGACTCGGCGACAGGGTCGAGACAGTCTCCATCGACCGGCTCAAACCAGCACACACAGAACCAGGGGAACAGGTCCCCGTGGCCCAGCCTCCAACTAGAGGCCGTCCCCCCGGCAAGCCAGCACAGCCGGCGGCGAACCGCCCGACCCAACCAACCAGACCGGCGACCACTCAGAGCCGCTGCGGCAGAACCATTAGACCACCGTCACAACTCGTCCACTCCTCCTAAGCGGATTCTGGGGGGAGCTCTGTGGCGACACGCCACCACTGGACATAATCCGCTCACGGCGGCACAGACAGTCTAAGCAGAAGCCCCCAGCCGGGGGCCCTTTCCTCCAGCAACTTGTTTCCCACAGGGACAGGCTGCCGGGAGCACTTCCTGTCTGGGAAGTATTTAAGTGGATGCGCGGGCTTTTCTAGTTCCTGTTTGTCATGTGGTTGGAATAAAGCAGTTGTGTTTTCAATAGCTCTGGTCTCGACTCCCACGTTTGCCGCGGTATCTCAACACCATACACCACTATGATGTATTTCTACTTTTGTGGTCAGAGGACTAAAGTAGACTAAACATTGTTTGTCCTCCCTGCATCCCCATATCTGTTGCTGAACCAATGTAACACTGCTTTGTCCTGGCCAACATTTCTCCCTTAACTAGCACCACCAAAAAAACAGATTAACTAGTTATTTATCTCATTACACTTTGTGGGATCTTGCTGTACACAAATGGCTGCTACATTTGCCTATATAATTATCATTGTGCCTTAAAGTAATTCATTCTTCAAGACATTTTTGTGAGATATGACTTACATAGACACCCTGCCACAGTGAACTGAATTTAACTCTACAAATTCCTCCACTATTTCACTACACACCATCTTTGCAACTTCCCCCAGCCTTCTAGCCCTTCCTGTACCCTCTGGTTCTCCAACTCTAGCTTTTTGTCCACTCACTTTGCCCCCATCACTAGTGACAGAACCTTCTGCCCTCTCACTCCTATTTTCCAAAATTACCTCCCTAAACTGATCCACTTTGCAAAACTTTCTCAAAATTCATCTTTTCAATCGATAAAAAAAAGAAAAAACTTGCATTTATTTATAGCATATATTTCATGACCTCAGGACATCCCAAAGCGCTTTACAGCAATTTAAGAAGTTCTGATGTGTAGTCACTGTTGTAATGTAGGAAACATTTTGTGCACATTAAAGGTCCCACAAACAGGAATGTTACAATGACCAGAGAACTTTCTTTTAGTGGTAGTGGCTGAGGGATAAATATTGGCCAGAACACTGGGTGAACTCCCTGCTCTTCTTCAAATAAAAGAAAAGAAAGAAAGACTTGTATTTATATAGTGTCTTTCACAACCCTAGGACATCCCAAATCGATTTACAGCTACTGAGGTATTTTTGAAGTGCACTCACTGTTGTAATGTCGGAAACGCGGCAGCCAATTGTGCACAGTAAGCTCCCACAAACAGCAATGTGATAATGACAGATAATCTTTTTCTTATGTTGGTTGACGGATAAACATTGGCCAGGATACCGGGGATACTCCCCTTCTCTTCTTCGAAATAGTGCCATGGGATATTTTCCCTCCATCTGAGATGGCAGACGGGGCCTCAGTTTAACGTCTCATTCAAGAAGGCGGCACATACAACAAAGCAGCACTCCTCAATACTGCACTGGAATGTCAGTATGGATTATGCGCTCAAGGCCGCAAAATTTGGCTCAGTTAAAGCCCTTGTTTGGGTGCTATAAGTGCCGTTTTGGTTTAAAAATGGTGTCCGCAGCATGCGCGTGCACTTCTGGTGTAGGCTGTGCTGGACGCCATTTTGGATAGGGTGTTAGCATGGGCGCAGGGAGCGTGCGCCGGAAGTATGAACAGTTGGCAGATCGCAACGTCAATTGGCGTGTAACCCTGATTTAATGCCAGCGCTGCCATTTTGGAGCTCAATGCTCCAGCTAACATAGAAACATAGAAGATAGGAGCAGGAGTAGGCCATTTGGCCCCTCGAGCCTGCTCCACCATTTAATGAGATCATGGCTGATCATCCAAATTCAGTACCCTGTCCCTGCTTTCGCCCCATATCCCTTGATCCCTTTAGCGTTAAGAAATATATCTAACTCCTCCTTGAATATATTTAATGAATTGGCCTCAACTGTCTTCTGTGGTAGAGAATTCCACAGGTTCATCACTCTCTGGGTGAAGAAATTCTTCCTCATCTCAGTCCTAAATGGCTTACCCCTTATCCTTAGACTGTGACCCCTGGTTCTGGACACCCCGACCATCGGAACATCCTTCCTGCATCTAGTCTGTCTAGTCCTGTTAGAATTTTATAAGTTTCAATGAGATCCCCTCTCATTCTTCTAAACTCCAGCGAATATAAGCCCAATCGACCCACTCTCTCCTCATGCATCATTCCTGCCATCCCAGGCATCAGCCTGGTGAATCTTCGCTGCACTCCCTCCATGGCAAGAACATCCTTCCACAGATAAGGCGACCAAAACTGCACACAATACTCAAGGTGTGGTCTCACCAAGGCCCTGTACAATTGCAGCAAGACATCCTTGCTCCTGTACTCGAACCCTCTCGCTATGAAGGCCAATATACCATTTGCCTTCTTAACCGCCTGCTGCACCTGCATTCTTACCTTCAGCGACTGGTGCACAAGGACACCCAGGTCTCATTGCACTTTCCCTTCTCCCAATCTATTGCCATTCAGATAATAATCTGCCTTCCTGTTTTTGCCACCAAAGTGGATAACCTCGCATTTATCCACATTATACTGCATCTGCCATGCATCTGCCCAATCACCCAACCTGTCCAAATCATACTGGAGTTTCTCTGCATCCTCCTCACAGCCCACACGCCCACCCAGCTTTGTGTCGTCTGCAAACTTGGAGATATTACATCTAGTTCCCTCGTCTAGATCATTAATATATATGGTGAATAGCTGGGGTCATAGCACCGATCCCTGCGGTACCCCACTAGTCACTGCCTGCCACTCGGAAAAAGACCCATTTATTCCAACTCTTTGCTCCCTGTCTGCCAACCAGTTCTCTATCCAAGTCAGTACCTTACCCCCAATCCCATGTGCTTTAACTTTGCACGCTAATCTCTTATGCGGGACCTTATCAAAAGCCTTCTGAAATTCCAAATACACCACATCCACTGGTTCTCCCTTATCTAGTCTATCAGTTACATCCTCAAAAAATCCCAGTAGATTAGTCAAGCATGATTTAACTTTTGTAAATCCATGTTGACTTTGTCCGATCATGTCACTGTTTTCCAAGTGCTCTGCTATTACATCTTTTATAACGGACTCTAGCATTTTCCCCACTACCGATGTCAGGCTTACCAGTCTATAATTCCCCGTTTTCTCTCTACCACCTTTTTTAAATAGTGGGGTTACATTAGCTACCCTCCAATCCATGGGAACTGTGCCAGAGTCTATAGAATTTTGGAAGTTGACCAGCAATGCATCTACTATTTCTAGGGCCGCTTCCTTAAGTACCCTAGGATGTAGATTATCAGGCCCTGGGGATTTATCGGCCTTCAATCGCGTCAATTTCCCTAACACTATTTCCCTACAAATACTGGTTTCATTCAGTTCCTCCCTCTCATTAGACCCTATGTTCCCTGACATCTCTGGGAGGTTATTTGTGTCCTCCTTTGTGAAGACAGAACCAAAGTATGTATTTAATTGGTCAGCCATTTCTTTGTTCCCCATTATAAATTCCCCTGATTCTGACTGCAAGGGACCTACACTTGACTTCACCATTCTTTTTCTCTTCACATATCTATAGAAGCTTTTACAGTCAGTTTTTATGTTCCCTGCAAGCTTACTCTCATACTCTATTTTCCCCCTCTTAATTCATCCTTTTGTCCTCCTTTGCTGAATCCTAAACTGCTCCTAATCCTCAGGTTTGCTGCTTTTTCTGGCCAATTTATATGTCCTCTCCTTGGATATTATGTTATCCCTAATTTCCCTTGTTAGCCACGGTTGCACCACCTTTTTATTTTTATTTTTATGCCAGACAGGGATGAACAAATTCTATAGCTCATCCATGCGATCTTTAAATGTTTGCCATTGCCTATCCACTGTCAATCCTTTAAGTAACATTCCCCAATCCATCCTAGCCAACTCGTGCCTCATACCATCGTAGTTTCCTTTATTTAAATTCAGGACCCTAGTCTCTGAGTCAACTACTTCACTCTCCATCTTAATGAAGAATTCTATCATATTATGATCGCTCCTCCCCAAGGGGCCTCACACAACAAGATTGCTAATGAATCCTTTCTCATTACATAATACCCAGTCTAAGATGGCCTGATCTCTAGTTGGTTCCTCGACATATTGGTCCAGATTATTATCTGAACGGCAATAGATTGGGAGAAGGGGAAGTGCAACGAGACCTGGGTGTCCTTGTGCACCAGTCGCTGAAGGTAAGAATGCAGGTGCAGCAGGCGGTTAAGAAGGCAAATGGTATGTTGTCCTTCGTAGCGAGAGGATTCGAGTACAGGAACAAGGATGTCTTGCTGCAGTTGTACAGGGCCTTGGTGAGACCACACCTTGAGTATTGTGTGCAGTTTTGGTCGCCTTATCTGAGGAAGAATGTTCTTGCCATAGAGGGAGTGCAGCGAAGATTCACCAAACTGATAACTGGGATGGCAGGAATGACGTATGAGGAGAGATTGGGTCGATTGGACTTATATTCGCTGGAGTTTAGAAGAATGAGAGGGGATCTCATTGAAACTTATAAAATTCTAACAGGACTAGACAGACTAGATGTAGGAAGGATATTCCCGATGGCGGGGGAGTCCAGAACCAGGGGTCACAGTCTAAGGATAAGGGGTAAGCCATTTAGGACTGAGATGAGGAGGAATTTCTTCACCCAGAGAGTGGTGAACCTGTGGAATTCTCTACCACAGAAGGCAGTTGAGGCCAATTCATTAAATATATTCAAGAAGGAGTTAGATATATTTCTTAATGCTAAAGGGATCAAGGGATATGGGGAGAAGGCAGGGACAGGGTACTGAGTTTGGATGATCAGCCATGATCTCATTGAATGGCGGAGCAGGCTCGAGGGGTCGAATGGCCTACTCCTGCTGCTATCTTCTATGTTTCTATGAAACCATCCCGTATACACTTTAGGAATTCCTCCTCCACAGTATTGTTACTAATTTGGTTAGCCCAATCTATATGTGGATTAATGTCACACATGATAGTTATTGCACGCATCTCTAATTTCCCGTTTAGTGCCATCCCCAACCTCAGCATTACTGTTTGGGGGTCTGTATACGACTCCCACTAACGTTTTCTGCCCCTTGGTATTTCTCAGCTCTACCCATACAGATTCCACATCATCAGAGCTAATATCCTTCCTTACTATTGTGTCAATCTCCTCTTTAACCAGAAATGCTACCCACCTCCTTTTCCTTTTTGCCTGTCCTTCCTGAATAGTGAATATCCCTGGATGTTGAATTCCCAGCCTTGGTCACCTTGGAGCCATGTCTCCGTAATCCCAATTATATCATATCCGTTTACATCTATTTGTGCAGCTAATTCATCCACCTTATTACGATTGCTCCTCGCATTAAGACACAAAGCCTTCATGCTTGTTTTTTTAACACTCTTAGTCCTTTTAGAATTATTATTTACTGTGACCCTGTTTGATTTACACCCTTGATTTCTCTGCCTTCCACTTTTGCTTTTCTCCATTCTGCCTTTTGCTTCTATCCATGCTTCCCTTTCCTCTTTCCCGTTCCCTGCACAGGTTCCCAACCCCTGCCATTTTAGTTTAAACCCTCCCCAACAGCACTAGCAAACACTCCCCCTAGAACGTTGGTCCCAGTCCTGCCCAGGTGCAAACCGTCCAGTTTTGGTCGCACCTGTCCCAGAACCGGTTCCAATGTCCCAGGAATTTGAATCCCTCCCCCTTGCACCATTCCTCTAGCCACATATTCATCTGAAATATCCTTCTATTTCTGCTCTAATTAACACGTGGTACTGGTAGCAATCCTGAGATTATTACCTTTGAGCTCCTTTTTTAAATTTACCTCCTAACTCCCTATATTAAGAGCGAAGTGGCTGGAGAGCGCCAAACCTCAGAAGATTTCAAAGGTGAGCCTCATCCCTTTTTTTATCTATACTGTTGGTACCTATACGTATCACGACAACTGGCTGTTCACCCTCCCCCTCCAGAATGCCCTGCAGCCGCTCCAAGACATCCTTGACCCTTGCACCAGGGAGGCAACATACCATCCTGGAGTCTCATTTGCGGCCGCAGAAATGCCTATCTATTCCCCTTACAATAGAATCCCCTATCACTATAGCTCTCCCATTCTTTTACCTCCCGTCCTGTGCAGCAGAACCACCCATGGTGCCAGGAAGTTGGCTACTGCTGCCTTCCCCCGATAAGCCATCTACCCCAACAATATCCAAAGCAGTATATCTGTTTGAGAGGGGAATGGCCACAGGGGACCCCTGCACTACCTGCCTGCGCCTACTACTCTGCCTGGCGGTCACCCATTCCCTTCCTGCCTGTGCAGCCTTTACCTGCGGTGTGACCAACTCCCTAAATGTGCTATGCACATTGTCCTCAGCAACGCAAATGCTCCAGTACGTATCCATTTGCAGCTCCAGTGCTGCAATGCGGTCTGCCAGTAGCTGCAGCTGGATACATTTTCCGCACACATGGTCGTCAGAGACACAGGAAGTGTCCCTGATTTCCCACATAGTGCAGGAGGAGTATGCCACGGGGCCAAGCTGTGCTGCCATGACTTACCCTTTAATTAATTCAAATTAAATTAAATCAAATCAATACCACTAATTACACTACAATTAAATGATATACGCAAGGGCCCTTGTTTACTAGCGCTCCCCGCTACACAACAGAGATCTTAGAAACTGTAAACCATAAAAATTAAGTTTGGAAAAAAGTGAGAAAGAGAGAAATACTCACCAACCAATCACTTACCTGCTTTCTGGTGATGTCACACTTCGATTACTTTTTACTTCTTTACACTCACCGGTCCGTTGTAGCTCCAGCTCTCCAGCTACTCTCGCTCACCTTTGAAATCTCCCAAGGTTTGACACTTTCCAGCTGCTCTTGCTCACCTTTGAAATCTCCCAAGGTTTGACACTCTCCAGCCGCTCTTGCTCACCTTTGATATCTCCCGAGGTTTGGTGCTCTCCAGCCACTCTCGCTCACCTTTGAAATCTCCCAAGGTTCGACACTCTCCAGCCGCTCTTGCTCACCTTTGATATCTCCTGAGGTTTGGCACTCTCCAGCCGCTCTCGCTCACCTTTGAAATCTCCCGGGGTTTGGCGTTCTCCAGCCGCTCTCGCTCACCTTTGAAATCTCCCGGGGTTTGACACTCTCCAGCCGCTCTCGCTCACCTTTGAAATCTCCCGGGGTTTGGCGCTCTCCAGCCGCTCTCGCTCACCTTTGAAATCTCCCGAGGTTTCGCGCTCTCCAGCCGCTCTCGCTCACCTTTGAAATCTCCCGAGGTTTGGCGCTCTCCAGCCACTCTCGCTCACCTTTGAAATCACCCGGGGTTTGGCGCTCTCCAGCCACTCTCGCTCACCTTTGAAATCTCCCGAGGCTTGACACTCTCCAGCCGCTCTCGCTCACCTTTGAAATCTCCCGAGGTTTCGTGCTCTCCAGCCGCTCTCGCTCGCCTTTGAAATCTCCCGAGGTTTGGCGCTCTCCAGCCACTCTCACTCACCTTTGAAATCTCCCGAGGTTTCGCGCTCTCCAGCCACTCTCGCTCACCTTTGAAATCACCCGGGGTTTGGCGCTCTCCAGCCGCTCTCGCTCACCTTTGAAATCTCCCGAGGCTTGACACGCTCCAGCCGCTCTCGCTCACCTTTGAAATCTCCCGAGGTTTCGCGCTCTCCAGCCGCTCTCGCTCACCTTTGAAATCACCCGGGGTTTGGCACTCTCCAGCCACTCTCGCTCACCTTTGAAATCTCCCGAGGTTTTGTGCTCTCCAGCCACTCTCGCTCACCTTTGAAATCTCCCGAGGTTTTGTGCTCTCCAGCCACTCTCGCTCTTAAGTCTCTTAAGCTCGCACAGCTGAACATGGGTTCAACAGCAGGAAGAACCCCTCCCCCCCAATCAGCGTTATTTAAAAGGTGTGATGAAATATATTCCATTCATCACTGCCTGTGACTGTGGTCGGTTTCAGTGTCATTTCCCTTCCCCCAGTCCTCATTGTATTATGTATTGGAATGTGCTGGAATGTGCTGTGTGTAGGGCTCCGCCCATACCTGGCCCCTTTTGTAAGCTGGCTCAGTGTGGCCTCAGCCTCCAGAAGGAAGACATCTCTCTCTTTTACGTGTTACTTTCTAAGTTAATAAAAGCCTTATTTTGTTTCGCTAACATCGAGTCTTGGAACTTATTGAGGCACATCAATTTTATTAACTTATTTTTCAACACTATGGACCAACTCCTGAAACCCGAACGTTTGGATTTGGATCAACATGCTCCGGACGCATCAGCACGCTTCGGACACTGGTTTGAGTGTATGGAATTCTTCCTGGACAATTCCGCAGCCGTCAAAGACGCTACGGACGCTGCGAGGATGAGACTCGGAATTCTGCGGAATTGGGTAAGCCACCGGGTTTACCCCCTCACCCAAGACGCCGATACGTACCTGGCTGCCTGCGACATCTTAAAGGTGCATTACCAGCAGCCTACGAATGAGGTGTATGCTAGGCATCTACTCGCTACTCGCGCACAGCGACCTGGGGAATCGGTGGAGGAGTTCCTAAGCATCCTGAAAATGCTTGGCAAAGACTGTAAGTGCCGAGATGTAAAAGCCGCAGTGTACACCGACGAGCTTGTTCGCGATGCCTTTATCACAGGCCTCAGCTCCACTTACATCCGGCAAAGACTGCTGGAAAAAACGGGGTTGGACCTGAAACAGGCTGTGGACACCGCGCGGTCCCTGGATGTGGCCCAGAGAAACTCGGACGCCTACTCTTCAGCCCGCGCCGTCCACGCCGCCACGTGTGCACCGAGGGCGCCGCCATCTTGGAAGGCATCTTCCCCGCCCGGCAGCCCGACACCGGCGGGGCCCAGCTCTCCCCCCAGAAGCCCTACGACAGCCGCGACGCGTCAGGGACCCAACTGCTACTTCTGCGGGCAACCAAAGCACACCAGAAACCTGTGCCCGGCGAAAGGCACCACCTGCTTTAAGTGCGGTAAGAAGGGGCACTTCGGGAAGGTGCGCAGAGGGAACCCCACCGGAAAACCAACCGCCGGAAAACCCGCAACCGCCGCGTGTGCGCCGTGGGAGCGGCCATCTTGGACGCCATCTTGCCCGACCTCCTGGGGTCCGCCATCTTATGAGCAGACAGCGTGGACGCCATCTTGTATCGATCAGGGCCCTACAGTGGCATCGGTCACAGTGGACCAGACCAGGCCGCACCCGCTATCCAAATCAATGGTGGACATCGAGGTAAACGGGTGCCGGGTTAAATGCTTAATTGACAGTGGAAGCACGGAGAGTTTTATCCACCCTGAACTGGCACAGCAACTCTCCCTAAAGGTGGTCCCTACTCAGGGTACCATCTCTATGGCTGATAAAACCCAGACATCGACCATTCTGGGTTACTGCACGGTACAATTGGGCGTTAACGGAACTGTATACGATAATTTTAAAGTGTTAATCATGAAGAACCTATGTGCGAGCGTGATCTTAGGCCTGGATTTCCAGTGCAACCACCAAAGCATCACGCTCAAGTACAGTGGGTCCCAGCCGCCCCTCACAGTGTGCGGTCTGGCTACCCTGAAGGTAAAGCCACCTTCGCTATTCGCGAACCTTACCCCTAACTGCCGGACAATAGCGACCAAAAGCAGGAGGTACAGCTGGGAGGACAGGCGGTTTATCGTGACCGAGGTAGACAGGCTCCTGAAAGAGCGCATTATTGAACGCAGCAACAGCCCGTGGCGCGCCCAAGTGGTGGTGGTAAGGGGTAGCGAGAAGAAACGGATGGTGATCGACTATAGTCAAACGATCAACAGGTACACCCAACTAGACGCCTACCCGCTACCCCGCATATCAGAAATGGTGAACCAAATCGCCCAATACCGGGTGTTCTCCACCATCGACCTCAAGTCAGCGTACCACCAGCTCCCTATCAGACCAGAGGACCGCCCGTACACCGCCTTCGAGGCGAACGGACGCCTCTACCAATTCCTCAGAGTCCCCTTTGGGGTGACGAATGGGGTCTCGGTCTTTCAGAGGGAGGTGGACCGCATGGTCGATGACCACCACTTGCAGGCAACCTTCCCCTACCTCGACAATGTCACCATCTGCGGCCACAATCAGCAGGATCACGACTTGAACCTCGAGAGGTTCCTGGAAACCGCACAAAAACTCAACCTCACCTACAACGAGGACAAGTGCGTTTTCAACACCACGCGCCTCTGCATACTAGGCAGCGTGGTGGAGAATGGGGAAATCGGACCAGACCCCGACCGATTGCGCCCCCTACGGGAGCTGCCCCTGCCCAACACTCCCAAAGCCCTGAAAAGGTGCCTGGGGTTATTTTCTTATTATTCCCAATGGGTCCCCAACTACTCCGACAAAGCCCGCCCCCTCTTGAAAGCATCCTCTTTTCCGCTCTCTGCTGAGGCCCACGCCGCCTTCAAAAGCATTAAGCAGGATATTGAGCGGGCCACGCTACAGGCAGTGGACGAGAACACTCCATTTCAAGTGGAAAGTGATGCGTCTGACTTCGCCTTGGCGGCCACCCTCAACCAGGCGGGGCGGCCCGTAGCTTTCTTCTCGAGGACCCTCCAAGGGCCCGAGATCAGACACTCCTCCGTGGAAAAGGAGGCCCAAGCCATCGTGGAGGCAGTGCGCCACTGGCGCCACTACCTAGCCGGCAAACGCTTCACCCTACTTACCGACCAGCGGTCGGTAGCGTTTATGTTCAATAATAAACAGAGGGGGAAGATTAAAAATGATAAGATTCTTAGGTGGCGGATCGAGCTCTCCACCTTCGAGTACGACATCATTTACCGGCCAGTGGCCCTTAACGAATCCCCTGACGCCCTCTCACGAGGGATGTGTGCCAGCGCCACCGGGGATCGGCTACAGACCCTCCACAACGACCTCTGCCACCCAGGGATCACGCGGCTGTTCCACTTCATAAAGTCCCGTAACTTACCCTACTCGATTGAGGAAGTTCGGTCTCTGACCAGGAACTGCCGCACTTGCGCTGAGTGCAAGCCTCGGTTCTACCGCCCAGATAGAGCCCACTTAATCAAAGCTACACGGCCCTTTGAGCGGCTCAGCTTAGATTTCAAGGGCCCCCTCCCGTCCGTCGACCGCAATGTTTACTTCCTGAACATTATGGACGAATACTCCCGGTTCCCATTCGCCTTCCCCTGCCCAGACATGACCAGCGCCACGGTCATTAAATGCCTCAACAGCCTGTTCTGCCTGTTCGGTATGCCGAGCTACATCCATACGGATAGGGGGGCGTCCTTCATGAGTGAAGAGCTACGCCAGTACATGCTGTCCAAGGGGATCGCCACGAGCCGTACCACCAGCTACAACCCCCGGGGTAACGGCCAGGTGGAGCGAGAGAACGGGACAGTGTGGAAAGCAGTCACTCTAGCTCTAAGGACCAAGGGCCTCCCTATCTCCCGCTGGCAGGAAGTCCTCTCGGATGTGCTCCATTCGATACGGTCGCTATTGTGTACGGCCACTAATGCCACGCCTCATGAACGTATGTTTGTCTTTCCCCGGAAATCCACCTCAGGTGTATCCATGCCGTCATGGCTCTCCACCCCAGGTCCGGTACTCATGCGAAGGCATGTGAGGGGCCACAAGACGGACCCTCTCGTGGAGCCAGTACACCTACTCCACGCCAACCCCCAATACGCATATGTCCGGCACGCCGACGGAAGGGAGGACACCGTGTCCATAAAAGACGTCGCCCCAGCCGGCATCGACAACAACCACGGCAATAGCAGCGACAACGATCACAGCAATTCTTACCCACCCACTACTCTTTTCAACGATCACAGCAACCCTTACCCACCCACTACTCTTTCATCACCCCCGGAAGAACATCGACCAACGGCACCCCCACCAACTACCCCTTCAACAACCCTGGCGGCACCCCCGGCAGAGACCCAGGAGGCTACCGGGGACACCCAGCCGACACCCGCGGCACCACGTCGGTCGCAGAGGACTATCAAACCCCCGAACAGACTAAATCTATAGAAGGGGTGAATGTGATGAAATATATTCCATTCATCACTGCCTGTGACTGTGGTCGGTTTCAGTGTCATTTCCCTTCCCCCAGTCCTCATTGTATTATGTATTGGAATGTGCTGGAATGTGCTGTGTGCAGGGCTCCGCCCATACCTGGCCCCTTTTGTAAGCTGGCTCAGTGTGGCCTCAGCCTCCAGAAGGAAGACATCTCTCTCTTTTACGTGTTACTTTCTAAGTTAATAAAAGCCTTATTTTGTTTCGCTAACATCGAGTCTCGGAACTTATTGAGGCACATCAAAAGGATCATCAACTATTTACAGGTTAGTTGCTGACTGATTTCTACTGGCTGTTGCTGCATTTGTAGAGTGTTTGGTGGTTTCTAGAGTTCTTTAAAGTCTACAGGGACTGGTATGGCACGTGCTGAAGAACTTTATCCTGACTTCAAGGATTCTACACAGACCACTTGTTCCCAAACATGGGTGTAGTAGGCATTCCATTTGGCCTACAGCATGACAGGCAGAATGAGCAGAGGTGATACAGAGCAGGACAAGCTGCTGGATGAGGGAGGAGGAGGAGGGGGAGAAAGTCTTTCGGCAGGAGGCCATATCCGCCCAAGATACTCAGGGAGCAATACTCCTACCTTCAGTGAAGAACAGTGTGTCTGACAACTGTGCTTTGCCAAGGACATCCTCACTGAAATCTGCCACCTGCTGCAGTCACAACTGCAACCTCGGAGCAGGGCAATGACCGCATTACCAGAGGCTGTGAAGATCACAGTGGCCATAAATTTTATGCGTCGGGGTCATTCCAGACTGGAGCAGGAGATATTTGAAACATCTCCCAGTTTGCTGTGCACTGTTGCATAAGGGAGGTAACTGAAGCTCTGTACTCCAAGAGAGCTGAATACATTTCATTCTCTCTGGTCAGAGAGTAGCAGGCGGAGTGAGCACACGGCTTCGTGAGGATTACAGGCTCCTCCATGATGCAGGGTGCCATTGACTGCACGTATGTTGCTTTGCGGGCGCTGCAGTTAAACTCTGAGATGTACCGCAGCCAAAATGGATTCCACTCCCTCAATGTCCAGTTGGTGTGTGATCATACTCAGTAAATGATGCAGGTGAATGCCTGGTATCCTGGTAGCAGTCATGAACCCTTCATTCTGCGGCAGTCCGCTGTGCCATCTGCATTTGAGCCACCCTGACAAAGCAGAGGGTGGCTACTGGGCCACAAGGGCTGTCTGTTAACAACATGGCTCATGACTCCAGTGTGCAACCCATGCACACATGGGCAGCATTCATGTAATGAAAGCCATGCTGCCACATGAAATATCAAGCAGATCACTGGCATGCTGAAGCAATACTTCCGCAGTCTGGACCACTCTGGAGGAGCTCTGCAGTACTCGGCAATGTGGGTGTCAAGAATCGTGGTGGTCTGCTGCATGCTGCACAAGTTCGCCATCGTGAGGGTACAGCCCTTGCCACCAGCTTTATGGCGACCAGCTCAGGAGGAGGAAGAGCAGGAGGAGGAAGAGGAAGATGGGTGGCAACCCAGACAGCCCTTTTCTGGCCGGGCTCTCCGTGACCAACTCATCAGGCTGTGATACCAGTAAACGTATCCCCAATTCTACATTCACCAACAGTCCCACACCTTACCTTCCCTCTGTCACTGACCGTCACAGCGTCCGCTTGGCCACATGCAAAAATAAAAGCCAACACAAAATAAACATTCCAAACCAAATTTATAAATCAAATCATCCAATATTGCTCACAAATGACAACTAACCACCCTTGTGCATTCTCTTAGTGCCTGCCTTCCGTGTGCCTTTGCCTGTCCTAGTGCTCCTACCCAGTGCTACCCCAGTGGCTGCAGCATGGCTGGTGGAAGGCTGCTGACTTTCAGTGGGGGAGACTGCAGCTGGCTTTAGAGGACGAATTCGAGCAGCCTAGAAGGCCCAGATTCGACTGTACCATCTCGACATGGGCAGCAGCGGTCTGGGTTGGCTGGCTGTTAGGAGGACGAACGCTGCCATCCTGAGAGAGGACAGTAGGTTTGTGCTCCACAGAGCCAGTGCCACTCCCCCAGGGCGACGCCTCAGCAATCCTAGTAATCTGTTGGAGGATAGAATGCTGGACTGCTGTGACGCTCTGCAATCCCCTTTGAACACCGGTAATCTCAGCCACAATGGCAGCAGTCTGAGCTTCCACTGCGGCACCCAGACATTGGGTGGCTTCTGCTTGTGCTGCAATAGAAGCTGAGACATCAGCCATCAGACGCTGCATCATGGTTGAGTCTGCAAGTGTGCTAATGGAGTTGGCCACCAATTCCATGCTGGAAAGCATGGGCTCCAAGCACTGCGCAAAGCCCTGTGTCAAGTTGGTGCCGGACTCCTCCATGTTCCTTTACATTGCACGCAGGCTTTCTGGCAGGCCTGCCAGTGCACCAAGCATTTCATTGTGCGTACCCATCAGCCTTCTTCTGTAGCCTGCCCCATCAAATTGCTCATCTGAGTCCTCTGCAGCACAACTCGTGTGCAACCTCACCCTCCGGGGAGCTGGCACCTGCACTACCATTGGCCCCTCCCCTGGCTGCAGGCCACTCGTACCCGGTGTCTCACCACGTGCAGATCCCGTGTCTAACCTATCCTCTAAATTACGCGCAGTGTCAGTATCTGAGCTGGTGGCTGCGAATGTGAAATCGAGTGATGGTGCTGTGTCTTCATCATCACTGCATTCTTCCTCTTCCACCTATTGTTCTGCCACCATTGCCTGGCCAGGTTGCAGTTCTTGGGTATCTGAAAGGAGAAAGGCACAAGGGTAGGGTTGCGGTGCGGGGGTCGGGGAGTAAGAAGTGCATGCTTACACCATCTGCAGCTTTTAAATCAAAAGACATTGTGGGATGAGGGGGAAGTGGGATGAGTGAAGGAGGATTAGGTATGAGGATATCGTCATCTTTGATGGTTTCAGGCCCGCCGCTGGCCAGGAGTTAATGGTAGCCACTTCAATGATGGCGACCACCATCTCCTCCAACGGCAGGCACGCTTCTAACCTGCCGGTTAACTCCTGCTGCCTCTGGTTATGTGCCAACTTGTCCTGCAAGAGAGAGTCCTGCATTCAGTGAGTGTGGTGCAATGTGTTTGGGTGATGTGGCTGTCATGGTTGAATAGCTGTGAGATGTGGGTGTGAGGCTTGCATTAGTGGTAAGTGTTTGAGGGTGAGGTGAAGCTATGAATGTGAGGTATGAGTCCTGTTTGATAGAGATTGTTGGTAGGTGAGTGATGGGGGTGTGATGCATTGAGCAGTGTGTGAGGCTAGTGGTGCAGTTGGTGGGATATGGCATTTGAAGATTAATTCACTGACCGTGACCATTCGGTTGATATCTGGCATTTACCGCCATGGTTACCTGCTCCCACTGCCTTCGTAGAGTTTGTCTGGAGGGCCTCCTTGGCCCCCTGTGGATAGAGGGCCTCTCTCCTCCTGTCCACCTCCTCCACCAAGGCCTCCAGTGCAGCGTCTGAGTCCCTTAGAGCACGCTCTCCCCTGTTGCGCCATTAGTCACTCTTCTTGCAGGTCAGACTCTCTTCCCCAGCCACTTCCAACCCCTGCTCCAGCCAGAATGGACCTCCTCTTTAAGAGGTGCAGGCTGGCTTTAAGTAGTGTAGGCTAGCTTTAAGTGGTTGACACAGCCCTTGACCGTGTCCGTTCTATTTCCCGCACTTCTGCCCTCACCCCTTCCCCTCCCACCTGGAACCACGATAGGGTTCCCCTTGTCCTCACCTTTCACCCCACCAGCCTCCACATTCAACGGATCATCCTCCACCATTTCCGTCACCTCCAGCGTGATCCCACCACCACACATATCTTCCCCTCACCTCCCCTTTCAGCATTCCGAAGGGACCGCTCCCTCCGCGACACCCTGGTCCACTCCTCTATCACCCCCCAACACCCCTTCCCCATCCCATGGCACCTTCCTGTGCAAGCGCAGGAGATGCAACACCTGCCCTTTTACCTCCTTCCTTCCCACTGTCCAGGGGCCCAAACACTCCTTCCAGGTGAAACAGCGATTTACTTGTACTTGTTGCAATTTAGTATACTGTATTTGCTGCTCACGATGCAGGATTGTTGGGACAGGAATTGTTGGGACAGGGATTGTTGGGACTGGAATTGTTGGGACAGGGATTGTTGGGACAGGGATTGTTGGGATTGGAATTGTTGGGACTGGAATTGTTGGGACAGGGATTGTTGGGACAGGGATTGCTGGGACTGGAATTGTTGGGGCAGGAATTGTGGGATTGGGATTGTTGGGACAGGGATTGCTGGGACAGGGATTATTGGGACAGGGATTGTTGGGACTGGGATTGCTGGGACAGGGATTGCTGGAACAGGGATTGTTGGGACTGGAATTGTTGGACAGGGATTGTTGGGACAGGGATTGCTGGGACAGGGATTGTTGGGACAGGGATTGCTGGGACAGGGATTGTTGGGACTGGAATTGTTGGGACTGGGATTGTTGGGACAGGGATTGTTGGGACTGGAATTGTTGGGACTGGGATTGTTGGGACAGGGATTGCTGGGACAGGGATTGCTGGGACAGGGATTGTTGGGACAGGGTTTGCTGGGACAGGGATTGTTGGGACAAGAATTGTTGGGACGGATTGTGGGACTGGAATTGTTGGGACAGGGATTGCTGGGACAGGGATTGTGGGACTGGAATTGTTGGGACAGGGATTGCTGGAACAGGGATTGTTGGGACTGGAATTGTTGGGACTGGGATTGTTGGGACAGGGATTGTGGGATTGGGATTGTTGGTCCAGGACACGGATTGTTGAGACTGGGATTGATGGGACAGGGATTGTTGGGTCTGGGATTGTTGGGCCAGGACAGGGATTGTTGAGACTGGGATTGATGGGACAGGGATTGTTGGGACAGAGATTGTTGGAATAGGACATGGAATTTTGGGAGATGACAGGGATTGTTGGGAGAGGACAGGGACTTTTGGGGCAGAGATTGTTAAGGCAGGCATTGTTGGGATGGGACAGGGATATTTGGGACAGTCATAGATGGGAGAGAACAGGGATTGTTGTGACTGGGATTTTTGGATCTGCGATTGTTGGGAGACTATTTCATTGGGGGCAGCAAAGCCCAAATCCATCATATTTTTTGAAAACATAGCCATCCTTTGTGAAGTTCTCGAATGAGCAGATTGTTTTATTTTCAATCCTCTTAGTTTCAATTTGACCAAGTAGCCACTGTGGCCACTGTGTCCAATGCCTTTCTGGCAAATAGCTGCAACCAAGCTAACATTTGAGAAAATAAATTTCTGCCCCTTTTGGAAAAGGCCCCATCGCACTGGGGTATAGCTGCACAGGCACCGTGAGTCAATCTTCAATTGTCAGCTTTAACAGTGAGTGCTGTTTGGGTATTTGACCACAGAGCCCAGTGTGATCATGCCATCCACACATGCACAATTTCCAGTAATTGTCCAATAGTTCCAATTGTGACTGTTATTTCTGGTGGCAGGCCAACACTGTTCAAACTTCTCGAGGTCTTGCCCCACTCCTCCAGCTCCACCCACTTTATATCAACGCCAGAGTTAGTTCTCCAGTTGGTGGCAGCACTCTAAGGGTACAAGCCAGTATGAAAGAAAGAACAAAAAACTTGCATTTCACAACCTCAGGACGTCCCAAAGTGCTTCACAGCCAATTAAGTACTTTTAAAGTGTAGTCACTGATGTGCCATCAATAACTCAAAGACAAGGAGTTTAAAGGATTCAACTGAGGGCTTTTAATCACTAAGAACATTGCAGGTCTTTCCACATCGGTTTCGTCTGATAGAATGACTCATACAGCTCTTGAGACCTTTATATGACAAAAGACAAGGGCGTAGCCAATACACACAATAGGAAAAAGGGGGCGGTACACACAATACAAAGCAGGTAAAACACAGGGGCTGATGAAGGCATATATTTCATCACAGTCACTATTATAATAACGCAGTGCACAGCAAGCCTTTGCAAACAGCAACGTCATAATGTTTTAGTGATGTTGGTTGAGGGATAAATATTGGCCAGGACACTGGGGAAAACTCCAAGGGGGAAAAATTCGTTCTCGCTTGGAAAGCAGTCAGTGTCCTCGCCAACTGCCATTAACGGCCGCCTGAAATGGCCGCCGCGCTAAACGAGGTAAATTGGTGTGGGGGGTGCATGGTGGTAGGTGGCGCAGCACTAACCTTAGGTGCAACGCCGTCCTGGAGGGATCCGGGACCAATTTGTAGTCCTGGTGCGGCGATGCTGATTCCCCAAGCGTCTTTGTGCGAGGCGGTGAAGCACACAATGCATTGTGGGCAGTGAGGAGCTCTGAAATTTAAAGGGCCATGCACATTGAAGCAAGGGAAAATAAAATGCACTGATTCAATACATTTTTCAACCCTTTCTGTCTTTTAAAAAATAATCAATATTTTTAAGAAGTTCCAAATGTCAATATTCAGCACTTAAAGCTGAATTGCCTTCCTAAACTCAGCAAATGGGAAAACTGCCTCAACACTACCACAAATGGCTTAGCAAGCCGGGGAAGGGGCACCCAGGGTCTTGCACACAGCTCTCCAGCTTTGTGCAGGGAGTCAACACTGCAAGACTGGCCCTCTACCCACTGAGGCCAGGAGGGCCTCCAGAAAGAACGATGTGGGAGTACATTACCAAGGCCGTCACTGCCAGCAGTTTCGCCCCCACCACCTGGCTCCAGTGCCCAAAGAAGCTTCATGACCTCAGACCACTGGTCAAGATCAGTGAATGCATCTTCAAAAGACGTCTCCTACCAACTGAACCACTAGCCTCACACACTGCTCAATGCAGGACCCCCAATCACTCACCTACCAACAACCTACACCAATGACGAGGCACATCTCCCATTCCTAGCATCACCTCACCCCCTTGGAGGAGACGGTGCAGGCCATTCTTGGCAGGGGCATGGCTGAGCCTTTGGCCAGCGCCGGGACTGAAAGGATACAAGATGCGGGTATCCTCGTACGTTATCCTCCTTTTGGCGTGCACCTCTAGGCTTCCTGCCCTCCCATCAGCACAACTCCACCCTTGTGTCTTCCTCATTTCACACACCCAAGAAATGCATTCTGCCCAGCCAGGTGATGACTCCATCCGCATATGCCGGCCACAAAGGGGCTGACTGGGATGCATCCTTCTGTCTGATTGCTCCTCTTTGGCGTCCTCCTCTTCTGCTTCCTCCTCTTCTGTGTCTTCCTCTTCTACGTCTTCCTCTTCCCTCTGTGAGTGGTTGCAGTAAATGTGAAATGACAGCATAAAATGCTGCAAATACTCAGTTAGTCAGGCAGCATGTTGACCTGAGACGTGAACTCCACGGATGTTGCGTGACCTGCTGAGTATTCGCAGCATGTTCTGTCTTCTCAAATGCATTCACTGACCATCCGAGCCCTTGCAAGCGTCCAGCAGCACTCCCAAAACACTTTAAAAACCTTTCATATCTATTGCAGCAAGCCACCACTTCAATAAAATAAAAAAAAAGTCCAAACCCTTCCATTCAAACTTACCTGATTGATACAGATATCGCCCCTGTCAGCATCTGTCAGCCTGCTTGCATGCCAGGTTATCCTGGCGTGCTTAGGACCCAGCGCTGACTTGAACGCTAGAGTCGAAGTTTGCATGGGTGACGTTAAGACAGTGTTGCACGCTGACTGACGCCACCACGCCGCCATTTTTATTTCCAGGGCACTGCTGGTTACCGCCATTTTTTCATGCATTGCTGGTGCTACCAGGTGGTGGTAAGGACATAAATTTCTCGCCCCATTGTTGTTCTTCATAATGGTGCCATGGGATTTTTATGGCCTCCTGAGAGGGCAGATGGGGCATCGGTTTAATGTCTCATCCGAAAGATGGCACCTCTGACAGTGCAGCGCTCCCCCAGTACTGCACTGGGAGTGTCAGCTTAGATTATGTGCTCAAGTCTCTAGAGTGGGGATTGAACCCATAGCCTTCTTATTCAAAGGCAAGTTCTTCAGAGGAAGTTGTTTGGTCTGATATTTCAGCCCATTCAGAATGTTAATGACAGTGTGCAGTCTGGTATCACCCAGACGCACAACAACATGGACAGCATAATGTCATGCAGTTCGGCTGGGAACAGTTGGTGGAGCAGGTGGACTCTGCACTTAATCTGCTCACAACAATAGATAGAAACCAGCCACCATCCTGCTTGTGGCTCTGGGATGTCGTTACTCAGAGCTCCCTCGGGTCCTCTGAAAGCCAGTCCGTGCAGCTTGTAAGAACAGCTTGTTCCACAGTGCCTGTTGTACCTCTACATCCAGAGTGTGATCCTGTTGAAGTAGAAACTACACATGCTCTTTTGCCTCTTGTCCTTACTGAACTCAGTCTCACTCTCATTCTGTCTCTCTCTAGCTGCAAGATTAGCAAAGTTAGGTAGAAGTGTTTGTAAATACCATTCCTAGGTATTTAGAAGAATACAGATGGTTAGCAAAGGTAACAAGGTGATGCTCAGTAAAAAGTAAAGGCTCTGCCTGAAGTGACATCATTCTGAATATAAAACTGTTCCCAGAGGTAAGGATGCAGTTACTATACAGGATACACTGACTGAACAAAGAAATGCGGAACCTGTTCCTTTTGCTGGTAAAGTGGTACATGCGTTGGTAAATAAAAAGTAATAATTATACTTTGAATGGGGGAAAGCTGGGTGATGATGGAGAGCAGAGGCGTTTGGGGGTTCAGGTTCATAAGACTATAAAAGCAGCATGTTCTTATGTTCACCTCAAGTAGATAAGGCCAGAAAGAAAGCTAATTGGGAGGACTCGTAAAAATCAACATTTCATTGTGCAGTACACACGCCTGCTGCATATATGACAAATACAATTGAATTGAATTGAATTGAATTGATGGTTTTATGGTAAGAAGTATTGAATATGAAAGTTGAGATGGAATGGTGAATCTATGTAAAACCTTGCGCTTGATATTTTAATTCTCCATGCAGTCTCAGCTTGATGCCACCCAAGCTCAGACTGCTGCCATTGTGGCTGGGTTTACGAGTGTCAACCGGGGCTTGCAGGGTATCGCAGCAGCCCAGCAATCTGTGCTCCAACAGATTGCTAGGAATGCTGAAGCACCGCCCCAGGGGAGTGGCAGTGGGTCAGTGGAGCAGGACCCTGCGGTCCTCTCTCAGGACAACAGCATTCCTGTTCCCACCACTGCCACTCCGCCATTGCCCTTGCTGCTGCCTGTCAACCAGCCAGCCCAGACTGCTGCTGCACATGCCGAGGTGGGGCAGTCTGCAGCTGGGCTTTCGAGGGCCAGAGCTGCTCGAGGTCATCCTGCAAGGCCATCTGAAGTCTCCCGCAAGGAAACACAGCAGCCTTCCACCAGCCATGCTGTAGCCACTGGGGGAGCACTTCGTAGGAGCACTGGGAGAGGAAAGGCCACCCGAACGACAGGCGCTAAGAAATTGCACATATTGTAAGTGTAAATATGTGTGAAGTGAGTTTTGATAAATTTATTAATTTTGTTTGGAATCTTTTGTGGTGTCTGTCATTTCAGCTTTGTGCCCAGGAGGACGCTGTGATATTCCGTGACAGAGAGATGGTATGTTGGGGATGTTATGAGCAACCGAGATCTGGGGTTTCATTAATTGGAATTGGAGTCTGATGAGGTGTTCACGGACAGCCCGTCCAGAAGGGGGATTGGCTGCCTGCCTCCTCCCTCCTTCTTCGTCCTCTTCCTTTTCTTCTTGCGCCTCTTCATCTTCCTCCTCCCCTCCCTCATCCTCTTCCTGAGGTGGTCCTGCAATCCCTGGTGGCAAGGGCTGCGCCCTCATGATGGCCAAGTTGTGAAGCATGCAGCAGACCATCACGAAATAGGACACCCGCTCTGGCGTGTATTGGAGGGCTCCCCCAGAGCAATCAAGGCAGCGGAACCGTTCCTTCAGTAGACCAATGGTCTGTTCGATGATGTTCCTGGTGGAAGCATGGTTCTCATTATATGAGTGCTGGGCACGAATGTTGGGGTTGCGGAGGGGAGTCATGAACCAGATGGAGAGCGGATAACCCTTGTCTCCAAGCAGCCACCCTCGAGTTTGCTGTGGTGGCTTGAAGAGTGCTGGCATCATGGCTGCTGCCAGGATAGCGGGCATTGACCATCAGGAAGTGCTGGGCGTTATCGCACACCAACTGCACTTTAAGAGAGTGGTAGCCTTTGTGGTTACGGAAGATCTCAGGATTGTTATAAGGTGCCCGCAAAGCAACGTGTGTGCAGTTGATGGCACCCTGCACCATGGGGAAGCCCGCTATCCTGGCAAAGCCACATGCACGCTCGACCTGCTTCTCTCTGCTCAGAGAGAAGACAATGTAGTCCCTTCTCCTGGTGGAGAGAGCCTGAGTGACCTCCCGGATGCAGCGATGGACGGTGAACTGTGAGATGTTAGCTATGTCTCCTGCTGAAGACTGGAAGGATCCGCTGGTGAAGAAATTGAGGGCCAGGGTGACCTTAACTGCCACTGGGAGAGCCGTGGTCGCCCTGCTCTGAGGCTGCAGGTCTGGCTGCAGGAGGTGGCAGAGTTCTGTGACCACCTCCTTGGTGAAGCATAGCCTCCTAATACACTGCTCCTCACTTAAGTGAATATAAGAGAAGTGCTCTCTGAAGACCCTAGGTGGATAAGGCATCCTTTTAAGAGCCCTCCTGGCCCTCCTCCTCCTCCCTCTGCGCGCATCTTCTCATCTTCTTCGCTGCCTCTGCTCCCTCTCCCTAAGATACTCGAGTACGAGGGGGACTGCCAGTGCAACCCCCATGACTGTGAGCAAGTGTTGTGAGCAGAAGCCTTTAACTAATAATGAAGGCGTTCTCCACTTGCAACAACACTCCCTGTTACCTTAGAACCTTACAAGAAGCTTATAAAGCTGTTGGAGTTGCAGAAAGTTACACAGAACCAGTCAAACTGCAGAACATGTCAGGTGCAAGTAGTTGCTAAATACTGCTGCTGGAGCCTCCTTCCTGCTTGCCAACGCTTGCTCAGCTTGTCATACTTAAGGCATGCTGGTAAGTTAAACGGCGAACTCCAAACTCGCAGATCGGGCGTCAGGTGAGCGTTGCACACTCACTGACATCATGATCTGCTTCATTCCATGATTTTTGCGATTGTTGATATCGGCAGCGCTGCCGGCCATCAGAAAATGGCTGCTGCCACGGGACACACCGCCAGCTGGCGGAAGAGCAGCGGCCGTCATTTTTACACCCGATTATGGCAGTAACAGGTGGCGATAACCCACCCAATTTCTAGGCCATAAATGTTGTTCCTATCTGCACAGGTGCTGCCTGACCTATTGAGTATTTCCAGTATTTTCTGTTTTTATTTCAGATTTCCAGCATCCACAGTGTTTGGCTTTTGCTTCTATATAAAACCTTAGGAAGAGCACTGTTGGAAGATTGTGTGCAGTTTTGGGCTCCACACTATAGGAAGGATGTTGAGGCTTTAGGGAGGCCACAGCACAGATTCACTAGGATGCTACCTGGTATGAGGAAAAACAAATACAAACAAAGATTGAAAAATTGGGCTGCTTTTGTTGGAACTAAGAAGATTAAGTGGTGATTTGATAGAATCATAGAATAATACAGCACAGAAGGCCATTTGGCCCATTGAATCTGCGCCAGCTCTTTCAAAGAGCAATCCAGTTAGTCCCACTCCCCGCACCCGCCCCCCGCTCTTTCCCCATATCCCTGCAATATTTTCTCCTTCAAATATTTATCCAATTCCCCTTTGAAGGCTACTGTTGAATCTGTATCCACCACCCAATCAGGCAGTGCATTCCAAAGCCTAAACATTTGTCATGTAAAGAAGTTTTTCCTAATGTCGCCTATCATCTTAAATCTGTGCCCTCTGGTTATCGACCCTTCAGCCACTGGAAACAGTTTCTCCCAGTTTACTTAATCAAAACCCTTCATGATTTTGAACACCTCTCTCAAATCTCCCCTTCACCTTCTCTGCTCCAAGGAGAACAATTCCAGCTTCTCCAGTCTATCCACGTAACTGTAATCCCTCATCCCTGGAACCATCCTAGTAAATTTCTTCTGTACCCTCTCCAAAGCTTTCACGTCCTTCCTGAAGTGTGGTGCCCAGAATTAGACACAATACTCCAGCTGGGGCCAAACTAATGTTTTATGTAGGCTTAGCATAACTTCCTGGCTTTTGTACTCTCCCTCTATTTATAAAGCCCAGAATACCATGGCCTAGAAATTCGGTGGGCTTTGCGCCCAGTTACAGCCCAAAGAGGGCTTCTGCGCCAGTAGGGGTGGTAGCGCTGATTTTGAGAGCTGCGGTAATGGCGGCGGTAGCCGGTAGCGCTGCTCCGGCACCGATGACGTCATCGGTGTGCGCAGTGCCCCGGTGCCGCCCCGATACTGCCCCGAACCCCATCTTCAGTTGCTGCCGCCTCCTCCGTGGCGGCCGCTAACAACATCGGGAGACCGGGTCCTTACTGCAGCCTTAGCGGGGCGCTTTAAGGTGGAGGTGTGGCCGGCCGCTTTTTCGGCGGCCGCCTGCCCGCACCTCCTTCCCCGGCCTCCTCCACCCCCCCCACCCCCGCGGCATTGCCGGCTGGTTTCCGTGGAGCCCGGCACTTCTCCGTTGTGCCAGCACTCGCGATCGGGGCTCCGGCCGTTGCAGGCACCTCCTCCTTAAGAGAAGGAGGAGGCCTGCAGTACAGCAGCCTGCCGCACCGCATCGGGTGGTGCAGCGGCACCGGGAGCGCTGAAATTCACTTTCAGCGCCCCAAGCGGGGGCGGGCACACCCTGGAACAGCGCCTGGTTCCGCCTTGGGGCGCTAAAAGTGAATATGGGACGGGCGCAACTGGCTCCGCGGCCAGCGCAAAATTCTCGGCGCAAACGAGCTGGCGGGGCTATACCCAATTTCTAGGCCCATATGCTTTATTTACCTGTCCTGCCACTTTCAAAGATTTCTGCACAAGCACCCCCAGGTCACTCTGTTCTTGCACCCCCTTTAAAATTGCGCCATTTAGCTTGTATTGTCTCTCCTCATTCTTCCTACCAAAATGTATCACCTCACATTTTCTGCACTGAATTTCACCTGCCATGTGTAGGCCCATTGCACCAGCCTGTCTGTGTCCTCTTGAAGTCCATTAGAAGCGTTTAAAATTCTGAAGTGGTGAGATACAGTAGATAGAAACATAGGCCTAAACATTTAGGGGTTTGCGCCGGCCGTTAAGGCCGGTTTGATGAAAAAATAGCGGACGACTCACTTCCGCCTGGTTTTGCGGCAGCCGCCATTTTGGGGAGGTCCTTAGCGCTGCCGTTGCCAGCGTTCGTTCCAGATATTTAGATTAGGCAGATTGTGATGTCAATGAGTATGCAATGCTGATTTGACACATGATCTGCCATTTTGGTCCTCGCCGCTCCATTTAACGTCCTCTCCTAATCACGACCAGCTGACCAAGCATTCAGCAGCAGGAAGGATCCCCCAGCAGTGCTACTTAAAGGGATCATCAACAACTTGTAGCTGACTTGCCTTTTCAGTTCTACTGGCTCTAAGTTTGTGCAACTGTTTGGAGGTTGCTAAAGTTGTTTGCAGTTGCTGAGGTCACAGGGATTGTTGCTGCAAGTGGAGAATGCCTTACTTCTCATTTAAAGACTTCTTGCTCACAGTCACGGGGACTCTACTTGCAGTCCCCCTTGTGTTCGAGTATAATAGGGAGATGGAGTGGAGGCAGCGAAGAAGAGGACAAGATGCTCACAGAGGGAGGAGGAGGAGGGACAGGAGGGCTCTCAGCAGGAGGCCTTACCCACCTAGGGTCATCTAAGAGTACTGCTCCTACCTGCGCTTAAACCAGGAGCAGTGTATTAGGACTCTGCCACCTCCTGCAACCAGACCTGCAGCCTGAGAGCAGGGCGATGATGGCTCACCCAGTGGCCCTCAAGGTCACCGTGGCCCCCAATTTTTTCACCACCAGATCCTTCCAGTCTGCAGCAGGTGACATAGCTAACATCTCCCGGTTCGGCATCCATCGTTGCAATCGGGAGGTCACAGAGGCTTTCTACACCAGGAGAAGGGACTTCATTGTCTTCTTTCAGACAGAGCCAAGGCCACAGAACTATGGGTGGCTCAGTTGTACAGGGGTGAGGAGGAAGGTCAGAAAAGCAATAGTGATAGGGGATTCAATAGTTAGGGGAATAGACAGGCATTTCTGCAGCTGCAGACGTGACTCCAGAATGGTATGTTGTCTCCCTGGTGCCAGGGTCAAGGATATCCCTGAGCGGCTGCAGGACGTTCTGAGGGGGAGGCTGAACAGCCAAAGGTCGTGGTCCCTATCGGTACCAATGACAAAGGTAGAAAGAGGGACAAGGTCCTGCAGGCAGATTTTAGGGCGCTCGGGAGGAGATTAATAAGCAGGACCTCAAAGGTAGTAATCTTTGGATTACTCCTGGTGCCATGCGCCAGTGAGTATAGAACTAGGAGGATAGAGCAGATGAATGCGTGGCTGGGGAGATGGTGTAGGAGGGAGGGCTTTGGATTCCTGAGGCATTGAGACCGGTTTTGGGGGAGGTGGGACCTGTACAAGCCAGATGGGTTGGACCTCAACAGGGCTGGGACCAATACCCTCACGGGGGCGTTTGCTCGTGTTATTGGGGAAGGTTGAAACTAGTTTGGCAGGGGGATGGGAACCCCGAATGTAGATTCAGAAGGGAGAGAAACAAAGCTGGAAATGGAAGGCAGAAAATTAGTAAGTGAGTTTGGAAGGCAGAGGAAACAAAGGCGAGAAAATAGACAACAAAGGGGTTTGGCAGTGCATAATGGTATAAGCTTCAATGCAAGGAGAATAAGGCAGATGAGCTGAGGGCACAGTTAGACACATGGAAGTATGATATCATAGCTATTACTGAAACATGGCTGAAAGAAGGGCAGAAATGGCAGCTCAACATTCCTGGTTACAGGGTTTTCAGACGAGATAGAGAGGGGGATAAAAAAGGAGTGGTGGTCGCAATATTGGTTAAAGAAACGATTACATCTGTGAGGAGGGATAATATGTTAGAAGGATCATCAAATGAGGCCATATGGGTTGAACTGAAGAACGAAAAAGGGGCAATCATACTGCTGGGAGTGTACTCTAGACCCCCAAATAGTCAGAGGGAGATAGAAGAGCAAATATACAGGCAAAATTCTGAGAAGTGCAAAAACAATAGGGCAGTAATAGTAGGGGATTTCAACTTAATGTTAACTGGAATAGAATCAGTGTAAAAGATATAGAGGGTGCAGAATTCTTAAAATGCATTCAGGAGAACTTTTTTAGCCAGTACGTAGCAAACCCAACAAGAGAGGGGGCGGTTCTGGACTTAGTTTTAGGGAATGAAGCTGGGCAGGTGGAAGGGGTATCAGTGGGAGAGCATTTTGCTGGTGGTGATCATAATTCAGCTAGATTTAGCGTAGTTATGGAAAAGGACAAAGATAGACCAGGAGTAAAAGTTCTCAATTGAGGAAAGGCCAATTTTACTAAGCTGAGATGTGATTTAGCAAAAGTGGACTGGAAACAGCTACTTGAAGGTAAATTAGTGTCAGAGCCGTGGGGCGCTTTCAAGGAGGAGATAGTGAGGGTTCAGAGAAAATTTGTTCCCACAAAGAAAAAGGGTGGGACTCCCAGATCTAGAGCCCCCTGGATGTCAAGGGACATATAGAGTAGGATAAAGCAAAAAAGGGAAGCTTATGTCAGACACCAAGAGCTAAATACTGCAGAAAGCCTAGAAGAGTATAGAAAGTGCAGGACTGAAATTAAAAAATAAATTAGGAAAGCAAAGAGAGAGCATGAAAAAATATTGGCAAGTAACATGAAGGAAAACCCAAAGATGCTTTATAAATACATAAGGAGCAAAAGGATAACCAAAGAGAGAGTAGGGCCTATTAGAGGCCAAAAAGGAAGCTTGTGTGTGGAGGCGGAAGATGTGGGTATAGTTCTTAATTAATACTTTGCATCTGTCTTCACAAAAGAGGGGGATGATGCAGACATTGTAGTTAAGGAGGAGGAGTGTGAAATATTAGATGAGATAAACATAGTGAGAGTGGAAATGAGAGTGGAAAAGATGGGTTTAGCATCTTTGAGAGTAGATAAATCGCCAGGCCCGGATGAAATGTATCTCAGGCTGTTAAGAGAAGCAAGGGAGGCAAAGTGGAGACTCTGACCATAATTTTCCAATCCTCTTTGGTGACAGGCATGGTGCCAGAAGACTGGAGGACTGCTAACATTGTACCGTTATTTAAAAAGGGAGAAAGGGATAGACTGAGTAATTACAAGCCAGTCAGCCTAACCTCAGTGTTGGGCAAATTATTGGAAAAAATTCTGAGGGGCAGTATTAATCATCATTTAGAAAGGCACGGATTAATCAAGGACAGTCAGCATGGATTGGACAAGGGAAGGTCATGTCTGACTAACTTGATTGAATTTTTTGATGAGGTAACGAGGAGGGTTGATGAGGGTAGCGCATTTGATGCAGTCTACATGGATTTTAGCAAGGCTTTTGACAAGGTCCCACATGACAGACGGTTAGAAAAAGCCCATGGGATCCAAGGGAAGGTGGCAAGTTGGATCCAAAATTGATTCAGTGGCAGGAAGCAAAATGTAATGGTCGGCAGGTGTTTTTGTGACTGGAAGGCTGGTTCCAGTGGGGTTCTGCAGGGCTCAGTACTAGGTCCCTTGCTTTTTGTGGTATATATCAATGATTTAAACTTCAATGTAGGGGGCAAGATTAAGAAGTTTGCAAATGATACAAAAATTGGCCGTGTGGTTGATAGTGAGGAAGAAAGTTGTAGACTGCAGGAAGGTATCAATGGTCTGGTCAGGTGGGCAGAAAAGTAGCAAATGGAATTCAATCCAGAGAAGTGTGAGGTTGTAGGAGTCTACGTACTCCTAGCAAAAAATACTGAACTCGGAGAGGTTCAACAGAAAAGGTTTAATTGTTGAGGCTGCATGCTGAACACAAAATGGAGTCAGAGACTACACAAAGTACGACTGCCTTTCATCAGTGCACAGCTTCGACTGCTCCTCCCCCGCTCTGGGCTTAACTATGTTGCAGATCGAGTTTCTTAAAGGTGTGATCCTTCTTAAAGGCATGATGCCTGATTTATAGTCTACGGACCGGAAAGCGGATTGTGTCCTTTCTGTGATCGGTACGCCACACAACTCCCCCCAGAATCCGCTAGTAGGGAGTGTACGAACCGGCGTGACGGCTTGATGGCACGGCCGGAACGGCTCTTGGCGGTTGGTGTCGGGAGCGGGGTGGTCGGACGCATCGGGCTCTTAGGCGGTCTGCCCCGCGGTGGGGGTTGGCCCACTTGAACGGGTTCGTCGGGCTCTAGGTGCGCCAGCTTGAGCCGGTCGACCGACACCTTGTCAGTTCTGCCGCCCAGTTCGAGGAGGAAGAACTTGTTCCCCGTCTGGAGTACCTTGTAGGGTCCGTCGTATGGGGGCCATAGAGGTCCTCGGTGGGCGTCATGGCGCACAAAAACAAATTTGGCCATGTGCAGGCTAGGTAGTACGCGGGTTGCTGGTTCGCCGTGCCTGCCGGTGGGTACCGGAGCGAACTGTTGTGCTTGGTTGGCGAAAGCGCGGCGTTGCTGGTCAGCCGACCAGGGGGTCGTGGCGGTGGGCAGGAACTCTCCGGGTACGTGCAGCGGCTGGCCGTACACGAGTTCCGCCACCGAGGCTTGCAGGTCTTCCTTGATCGCGGAGCGTAGGCCGAGTAGCACCCACGGGAGGCGGTCGATCCAAGCCTCGTCCTCGAGGCTGGTGCGGAGGGACACCTTCATGGACCTGTGGAATTGCTCGCACAGTCCGTTGGCTTGGGGGTGGTAAGCCGTGGTGCGGTGAACGGCCACCCCGAGGTTTCGGGCGATGGCGGCCCACAGATCAGAGGTGAACTGCGACCCAGGTACCGATGAACGCCCTCGCGATGTCGGCGGTGGTGGTGGACGTCAGTGGAATGGCTCGGGCCAGCGGGTGGTACGGTCCACGATTGTCAGCAGGTGCATGTGACCTTGTGATGGCGGCAGGGGGCTGACGAGGTCGATGTGGACGTGGTCAAACCTTCTTTCTGGCACGGTGAACTCCTCGAGTGGGGCTTTGACGTGCTGGTGGATTTTGGCACGCTGGCAATCTATGCAGGATCTGGACCAGATGCGCACATCTTTACGCAGGCCGCGCCAGACAAATCGGTTGGCCACCAGTCTAATGGACGCGCGGGTGCCGGGGTGTGAGAGGCCGTGGATGATGTCGAACACCTGTTTTCGCCAGGACACCGGGACTACGGGGCGGGGTTGCGCCAAGGAGGTGTCGCATTTGACTGTGACGGCGGACGGGCCGCAGGCGACGTCGGTCAGTCGCAGCCCTGGGAGGGTTGTGGGCGCGGAGAGCAGATCGGGGTCGGTGCGTTGCTCCGCTGCCAGTTGAGCATAGTCCACTGCCAGGTGGGCGCCGTGGACGGCGGGGTGGGATAGGCAGTCGGCCACCACCTTGTCTCGACCGGAGACGTGCCGGATGTCCGTGGTGAATTTGGACACCGTGGTGAGCTGGCGTTGTTGCCTGGCTGACCACGGGTCCGCAGATTTCGCCATCGCGAATGTCAGGGGTTTGTGGTCGACAAACGCGGTGAAGGGGCGGCCCTCCAGAAGAAATCTAAAATGGCGGACTGCCAGGTACAGTGCGAGGAGCTCGCGGTCAAAGGCGCTGTATTTGGCCTCCGGGGGGGCGCAGTTGGCGGCTGAAAAAGACCAGCGGTTGCCAGGCCCTGTCGACCCACTGTTCGTACATGGTGCCGACCGCGTGGTCGGAGGCATCCGTGGTGAGGGCCACCCTGGCGTTGGGCTGTGGGTGAGCGAGCATGGTGGCGTTGGCGAGTGCCTTTTTGGTCGAGTCGAAAGCGGTCAACATGTCCGCCGACCACTCGATCGCCATTCTGTCTTTCTTACCCCGGAGGGCTTCGTATAGAGGCCGCATGAGGGAGGCCGCTCCGGGAATGAAGCGGTTGTAAAAGTTGATCATCCCCAAGAACTCCTGGAGGCATTTGATGGTGGTAGGCCGGGGGAACTGCTGGACGGCTTGCACCTTGGCGGGCAGGGGAATGGCCCCGTCCTGCATGATGTGGTGGCCGAGGAATTCGATTCTGCTGAGGCCGAATTGGCACTTGGCTGGGCTGATGATGAGCCCGTGCTCACTGAGCCACTGGAACAGGGTGCGGAGGTGCTCGATGTGTTGCTGCTTGGAGGAACTAGCTACCAGGATGTCATCCAGGTAGACAAAGAGGAACTTCAGGTCCCGGAGGACCGAGTCCATGAGCCGCTGGAAGGCCTGGGCCGCGTTTTTGAGGCCGAAGGGCATTCGGAGGAACTCGAATAGCCCAAAGGGGGTGATTATGGCCGTCTTGGGAACGTCCGTGGGGTGGACTGGCACCTGATGGTAACCGCGCACCAGGTCGACTTTGGAGAAGACTAAGCGGCCGGCCAGTCTAGCCAAGATGTCTTGAATGTGCGGTATGGGGTACCGATCCGGCGTGGTGGCGTCGTTTAGGCGCCGGTAGTCCCCGCAGGGGCGCCATCCCCCGTCGGGTTTGGTGACGATGTGGAGTGGAGAGGCCCAGGGCTGTTGGAGCGGCGGATGATGCCGAGCTGTTCCATCGTGGCGAACTCGGCCCGTGCGATCTCCAGCTTGGCCGGGTCCAGCTTGCGGGTGTGGGCATACACCGGTGGGCCTGTGGTGGGGATGAAGTGTTCTCCCCCGTGCTTAGCAACCTTTGTGGAGAAGGTCGGGTTGGTGAGGGCTGGGAACTCAGCCAGGAGTGCTGAGTAGTCGTCCGTTGAGCGGGCGCGGCACTGCCACGCCATTTCAGCGGGTTGGGGGGGGGGGCCATGGCGCCCGGGATAGGTGACATGATGTTCATGTCCACGAGGCGGCACCGAGGCATGTCGACCAACAGGCCATGGGTGCACAGGAAATCCACACCGAGGAGCGGGGAGAGCACCTTGGCGGTGATAAACTCCCAGTGGTAGCGGTGGCCTGCGAGGTCGATGGTGACGGTGCGGGTGCCGTACGTTCGGATGTCGGTGCCGTTGGCAGCAGCCAGCGCAGGGCCGTGGCCGCCTCGCTGGATCTCGAGGGCGGACGCGGGGATGATGCTGCGCTGCACGCCTGTGTCGCATAGGAAACGACGTCCGGAGGCGCTGTCCGTAACGTACAGCAGCGCGCCTGCTTGCCCCACGGCCATTGTGTAGGCCGGTGTGGGGGCGGTTGGAAATGTGCAGGGATGGCTGCAGCGGCGTGCCCGTGCGCCGAACCGGGTATGGAAGTAGCAGTAGCCCTGGGTCGGAGGGCTTGGGGGACGTGGGGGCCTGGGGAGCCTCGTGGCCGAGCTGTGTGGCCGCGCGATAGAGGGTGGAGCGCGCGCCAACGCTGCGGAGGCCAGGTCGGGGGTGACGGCGTGGTTGGAGCTGGCGGACAGGAGCTTATCGGCTTTGTCAGCCAGGGCCTCGAGGTCCGTGAGGCTGGACGCCATGATCACCGGGCGGATGCTGGGAGGTAGTTGGCGGATAAAGAGCGTGCGGAAAAGGGAGCCGGGCGGTTTCTCGTCGGTCAGAGCAAGCATGTGTGAGAGCAAGTCTGACGGCGTGGAGTCACCGAGGCCCGGGAGGTCGAGGAGGTGGCAGTTGCGCAAGAATTGGGAGGCTGTGAATTTTTTAATGAGCGCGGCCTTGAGATGTGCGTACTTGCCTTCCTCCGGAGGGTTTTGTAGTGTTGTCCAGACTTTCGTGATTGTGGAGCTGCCCAGGGAGGCGAGGAGGTAGTCGTACATCGTTGCGTCGGCCATGATGCCGCGGAGTCGGAATTGCGATTCGGCTTGAAGGAACCAGGCAGTGGCCAGGTTCTCCCAGAACTCTGGCAGCTTCACAGAAACTGCGTTTGTGTCAGCCATGGTTACGCTTAGGAGTTGTCCTGAGCGTCGGGATCACCAATGTCTACGTACTCCTAGCAAAAAATACTGAACTCGGAGAGGTTCAACAGAAAACGTTTAATTGTTGAGGCTGCATGCTGAACACAAAATGGAGTCAGAGACTATACAAAGTACGACTACCTTTCATCAGTGCACAGCTTCGACTGCTCCTCCCCCGCTCTGGGCTTAACTATGTTGCAGATCGAGTTTCTTAAAGGTGTGATCCTTCTTAAAGGCATGACGCCTGATTTATAGTCTACGGACCGGAAAGCGGATTGTGTCCTTTCTGTGATCGGTACGCCACAAGGTAATGCATTTGGGGAGGGCTAACAAGGCAAGGGAATACACAATAAATGGTAGGATATTGAGAAGTGTAGAGGAACAGAGGGACCTTGGAGTACTTGTCCACAGATCCCTGAAGGTAGCAGGACAGGTAGATAAGGTGGGTAAGAAGGTATATGGGATACTTTGCCTTATTACCCGAGGCATAGAATATAAGAGCAGGGAGGTTATGCTTGAACTGTATAAAACACTAGTTAGACCACAGCTAGAGTACTGTGTACAGTTCTGGTCACCACATTACAGGAAGGATGTGATTGCACTAGAGAGGGTACAGAGGAGATTTACGAGGATGTTGCCTGGATTGGGGAATTTTAGCTATGAGGAAAGATTGGATAGGCTGGGGTTGTTTTCTTTGGAACAGACAAGGCTGAGGGGAGACTTAATTGAGGTGTATAAAATTATGAGGGGCCTAGATAGAGTGGATAGGAAGGACCTATTTCCCTTAGCAAACTGGTCAATAACTAGGGGGCATAGATTTCAAGTAATTGGTAGAAGGATTAGAGGAGAGTTGAGAACGTTTTTCACTCAGAGGGTGGTGAAGGTCTGGAACTCACTGCCTGAAAGGGTGGTAGAGGCAGAGACCCTCATCGGATTTAGACGAGGGAACTAGATGTAATATCTCCAAGTTTGCAGACGACACAAAGCTGGGTTGGCGTGTGTGCTGTGAGGAGGATGCCGAGAAACTCCAGTATGATTTGGACAGGTTGGGTGATTGGGCAGATGCATGGCAGATGCAGTATAATGTGGATAAATGCGAGGTTATCCACTTTGGTGGCAAAAACAGGAAGGCAGATTATTATCTGAACGGCAATAGATTGGGAGAAGGGGAAGTGCAAAGAGACCTGGGTGTTCTTGTGCACCAGTCGCTGAAGATAAGCATGCAGGTGCAGCAGGCGGTTAAGAAGGCAAATGGTAAGTTGGCCTTCGTAGCAAGAGGGTTTGAGTACAGGAACAAGGATGTCTTGCTACAGTTGTACAGGGCCTTGGTGAGACCGCACCTTTAGTATTGTGTGCAGTTTTGGTCACCTTACCTGAGGAAGGACGTTCTTGCCATGGAGGGAGTGCAGCAAAGATTCACCAGGCTGATACCTGGGATGGCAGGAATGACGTATGAGGAGAGATTGTGTCGATTGGGCTTATACTCACTGGAGTTTAGAAGATTGAGAGGGGATCTCATCGAAACCTATAAAATTCTGTCAGGCCTGGACAGACTAGATGCAGGAAGGATGTTTCTGATGGCTGGGGAGTCCAGAACCAGGGGTCATAGTCTAAGGATAAGGGGTAAGCCATTTAGGACTGAAATGAGGAGGAATTTCTTCACCCAGAGAGTGGTGAACCTGTGGAATTCTCTACCACATAAGGCAGTTGAGGCCAATTCATTAAATATATTCAAGAAGGAGTTAGATATATTTCTTAATGCTAAAGGGATCAAGGGATATGTGGAGAAGGCAGGGACAGGGTACTGAGTTTGGATGATCAGCCATGATCTCACTGAATGACGGAGCAGGCTCGAGGGGCCGAATGGCCTACTCCTGCTCCTATCTTCTATGTCTCTATGTTTCTATGTTTAAAAAGTACTTGGATATGCACTTGAAGTGCCGTAGCCTACAGGGCTACGGACCAAGAGTTGGAAAGTGGGATTAGGCTGGATAGCTCTTTCGGCTAGCACAGGCACGATGATAGCCTCCTTCTGTGCTGTAAATTTCTATGATTCAATGATTCTCTGAACAGAGAGAAGCAAGACGAGTGCGCATGTGGCTTTGTCAGGATAGTGGGCTTCCCCATAGTGCAGGGCACCATCGACTGCACACACGTGGCGTTGCGGGCACCGAACACCAATCCTGAAATGTTCCGTAACTGCAACGGCTACCACTCACTTAATGTACAGTTGTTGTGCGACCACGCTCAGCGCATCATGATGGTGAATGCCCGCTATCCTGGCAGCAGTCATGATGCCTTCATCCTGTGCAAGGCTGGTGTGCCAGTAATCTTCCAGCCATCACATCAAAGCCGAGGGTAGCTGCTCGGTGAAAAGGGCTATCCACTCTGCACCTGACTGATGACTCCACCACTCATGGCCAGCACTCACATAATGACAGCCATGCTGCCATGAGGAACATCATCGAGCAGACCATTGAGGTGCTCAAGCAACGGTTCTGCTGCCTTGACCACTCGGGAGGAGCCCTCCAGTACTCGCTGGAGTGGGTGTCCCATATTGTGGTGGTCTGCTGCATGCTCCACAACTTGGCCATCATGAAGGTGCAGCCTTTGTCACCAGGGGTAGGTGAGTGATGGGGATGTGGTGCATTGAGCAGTGGGTGAGGCTGGTTGTTCAGATGGTGGGATATGGCATTTGTTGAAGACTTCACTCACCTTTACCAGCCATGTGAGGTCATGAAACTTTTTGTGGCACCGGATCCAAGTCCTGGGGACAATACTTGTCATAGTGACGGAGTGCACTATCTCCTCCCAGATCCTTCTGCTGGTTACCTTTGAAGGCCTCTTGCCCCCATGCGGGTATAGGACATCCTGTCGACGTTGGACCCCCAGGACCAAGGCCTCCAGTGCGGCAACTGAGAAACTTGTTGCCGTTTCTCTAGGGTGTTGAGCCATGGCTTCTTTTCACCTGACAATGAGGTGCTTCTGGAACAAAGCACCTCCCCTTTAAGTAGTGGAGAGAGCCTAGGCCAAACTTTATTGGCCAATAGACTGCACCCAATATTGGCTCCCCTCTGTTGAGTGATAAGCCAATCAGCAGCACATTTAGCACTGAGATCAGCGCTGCAATCATGCAAATGAGCAGGCAGCACCAATCTTGCGTGCTGCCTGCACCACATAGAACAGAGGCAGGCAAATAGTGTTGGGTGGTGCCCCTGCCCGTTTCCGGGCCATATCCAATTTCTAGACCACACTGTTGAAAGTTTTTGAGGGATCAGGGAGGCGAGGACACAGATATAAAATTAAATATAAAAGATTTAGGACAGAGAGCGGGAGAATATTTTTTCCACAGAGCATTGTGAGGTTGTGGAATTCACTACCGGAGTTCGTGATTGAAGCAGAGACCCTGTCAACATTTAATAATAGGTTAGATAGTGGGCTGAAGGAAAGGGGAATAAAGGGATATGAGAACAGGGTGGGCACATAGGATTAGGATACTGCTCATGTGGGGGATAAGCCCTAACATGGAGTGGTTGGGCCAACCGACCTGTTTCCCTGTAATTTCTCTGTAATTCTGCGTAAAAGCGCCAGTCTCCTGGTGGGCCAATGGACATTGTCCAAGGAAAATGAGGTGAGAAAGCCAGGAATGCCCCCTCCTATTTCGTTAACATTGTGATGCTGGGTCTGTGCGTATTATAGGTTCAGGTCCTACCCTGCCCATTTAGGGAAGCCCTGGAAATCCTGCGGCAGCAGAGAGGGAGCAGGGACCCCGCATAACAGGTCTCCTTTGCTTTTACCTCTCTGTAGCACCTGGAAGGTGAGCATTCCCCAGTGCTACAGAGAGTGATGTCAGGCCGATATGTGCAGTTTCCAGCTCAAAATAACTGTTGGCGTTTATTTCATTTTTTTAACATTGTAACCTGTATTTTTTGTTAAATCTGTATGTATTTATACTGTGCTGTCGTTGGTCAATGAGCTGTGCAGTGTGGAGCTGATTCACACACAGGTTCAATACCCTGCCTGAGCTGAGTCAGCAAATGTCAACCTGTTAGTTGTAGTAAGTGTGGTACAATTGGCCTTAGCACCCATGAGCTAGAGAGAGGGAGGTGGAGGGGAATCAGGCAGGCTTCTCGAGGTGTCAGCTGTGGCTCGGTTGGTTGCACTCTCGCCTTTGAGTCAGATGGAGTTGTGGATTTAAGTTCCACTCCAGAGACTTGAGCACATAGGAGGAAAAATTCGGTATCGGCCCATTTGGGGTGCCATTATTGGCGGTGCGCAAAGTTTAGTGCCTGGCGCTAATTATCGCCTCTGACAGCAAACTTGGCTTTTATCGCCCCTGGAGGTGATTGGAGGGCTAAATCAGGCACGACACACCTCTCTTAAGGTGCTAAGCCTGAGGAGCGAGGCGCTACCTCAGAGGGCGGGCGCAGCACAGGTGTTGTCAGTTACCAATTGAACACAGACACACTGTCGCCGGTCAGTTCTTAAAGGGGAGGGTCAATCTTGCTCTGCAGCCACACCCTGCTCATTGGAGCCTTGAATCTCGGCCTGGGCAGACCTGTGGCTAAATCTTGCAGCCAAGGACTATGGAGAGGGCCAGGGAGCGAGCACAGCGCTTCTGCGAGCGGGCCTTGGAGGCTCTGGTTGGCGCGGTGGAGTGCAGAAGATCTATTCTGTACCCAGAGAGTGGCAGGAGGCCTTTGCCACGCGAGTACAGAACAGTGTGGAGGGAGGTGGCTCAGAGAGTCTCCTCAAGCAGCATGGTGCCTAGGACCCATATCCAATGTGGGAAAAAGTTCAACGACCTCACTCGGGTCGTCAGGGTGAGTGCCTTTTTTCAAAACCTCTCCATCCCTCCATCTCAACCTCACTTTATGGCCAGAGGGTCTTAAAAGCCCCAATGCCCAACACTCATCCAACACCTATGGCCCTTTCATCAAACACACACGCACATGTCACACTTTGCATACAGTAAGGGCTAGTCAACTATGGCAGGCATTTCAGGCAAGACCATGGCTGCATACAGTAAGGGCTATTCAACTATGGCAGCATTTCAGGCAAGACTATGGCTGTGTATTTACTCAGACGCCATCCTTTTTCTTGCAGGCCAAGCTGTCTCATAACAAGAGACAGCAGCAACGGACTGGTGGAGGGCGGCCTCAGCTGCAACCCCTCAGCGATCTTGAGGTGGGCGTCCAGAGGATTGTGGCAAGCCAGGTGATTGGTCCCGTCGCCACTGGAGACGCCAACCCCGTTCTGGACAGCAATGGTAAGGTCATCACCTTTTTGTCCTCTCTCCTTCCACTTGTTCCTCACAACACCAGCCTTTGACACTTTCAATCCAAATCACTAAATCGCTGCACTCATGCCTCCCTTGCTGCCACCCTGTCCTCACGCTAAAGCCAATCTTGTACCTCCCTGCTTTCAGATGGTGATTCACCAGGTGAGGAGACGGGCCCTCAAGCTGCCAGTGGGAGTGAAGCTGAAGGTGAGGAGGAAGAGGAAGCCGGAACATCAGCACCACCCTCTCCCGAGGAAGCCCATGCCCACACTGGGAACACGCCTTCCCTGGAGGGGAGTAGGGGGGGAATGGTCTGATGAGGGTGAAGCTCCAGGACCCAGCGGGCTGCAGCAACGCGATGGGGGTAGGGAAGCTCGGGGGCCTTCTCCCCGGAGGGAGAGTATGCCATCGAGTCCTGCTGCACTGAACGCAGAGGAGGAGCGGGTCCTCGCTGAAATGAGCGCCCAGGCGGAGCGCAGTCACACTGACCTCATGGTTGCAGTGGCAAGGGTGCCTGAATCCATTGAATCACTGGCAAGGAGTGTGGAGCACTTCGGTGTAGCACAGGCGGCTGCCACGCAAATGCTTAGTGCTGCAATGCAGTCACTGGCTGGTCTCATGCAGACGCAGGTTGAGGCCACGCGAGCACTGACTGCTGCCACCCTCGCTGGATCGGGCACATTTCCCCGGGGCTCTCACTGTGCCGCAGCAGGCCAGCAATCTGTGCTCCATCAGATTGCTCCGGATGCTGAAGGGCTGCCCCGTGGGAGTGCCAGTGTGTCAGTCGAGCAGGGAGTTGCTGTCCTCTCTCAAGATGACAGCATTCCTGCTGCCACCACTGGCACTTCTCCACTGCACTTGCCACCACCTGTAGGACAGACTGCTGCTGCCCATGCAGAGTTGGTGCAGTCTGCAGCCGGGCCCTCCAGGCCCAGAGCTGGTCCAGGCCGTCCTTCAAGGGCATCTGCAGTCTCAGGTTGTGACAATCAGCAGCCTTCCACCAGCCTTGCTCCAGCCACTGGGGTCCCATTACGGAGGAGCTGCAGGGTGGGAAGGGGGGAATTTCGCAAGGGAAGGAGATCACCCTCGAAGGGCAAAAAGTAGGAGGTGTGACAAAATGTTGTTCATTGTTTTATTAAAGGCCGAGGTTCGTGGTCAAATTTTTGTAACTGTTTTGGACATTGTCTCCAGGTTATGAGAGCCAGTTATGTTAATGACTGTTTTTTTTTGTGTTTCTTTCTATTAGTTTGTCATGCAGAAATGAGACACACAGAGTTTGTCAAATAAAGAAGTTTCTGTATTCAAAATGTACATGTTTGGTCTTTGCAATCATTGTTGCCTTGACCGGCTTACGGGTTGCGGGATGGTTTCATTCAGGTTGTTTGAATGGCAGAAGCCATTTCCTCAGAAGGGGCCTAGAAGCGACTTGCTATGAACCTTTGACAGGCGGCCCTTCCACTTTGTACATTGTGTGCCTCCCTCCCGCCTTGGTGCTGCTGATGATCATCCTCCTCATCTTCCTCCTCCTCTTCCTCCTCCTCCTCTGCTGGTGCTCCAATGCCTGGTGGCATTGGCTGGGTCCTGAGGATTGCAAGGTTATGCAGCATGCAGCACACAACAACGAAGTGGGAGACTCGCTCAGGCGAGTACTGAAGGGCTCCTCCAGAATGGCCCAGACAGTGGAACCATTGCTTGAGCACGCCGATTGTGTGCTCAACGATATTCCTGGTAGCTTGATGGCTCTCGTTGTATCATAGCTCAGCAGGGGTGTTGGGTGTACGGAGCGGTGTCATCAGCCAGGTGCACAGAGGATATCCCTTGTCCCCGAGAAGCCAACCTCCTGGGTGATGCGGTGCCTGGAAAAGGTCTGCCACAGAAGTCTGGTGCAGGGTGAAGGCATCGTGGCTGCTGCCAGGAAAGTGGGCATTGACAGCGAGTATCAGCTGTCTGTGGTCACAGACCAACTGAACGTTTAAGGAATGGAAGCCCTTTTGGTTGCGGAAATCCTCGGCATTCTCTTGCGGCGCACGCAAAGCCACATGCGTGCAGTCAATGGCGCCCTGCACCATGGGGAAGCCCGCTATCATCGCAAAGCCCGTTGCGCGTTCTTGCTGCTTGTCTGGCATCATGGGGAAAGCGATGTACTCTTGTCTCCTTTTAAAGAGGGCATTTGTGACCTGACGGATGCAGCATGCACCGCGAACTGGGAGATATTGGCGATGTTCCCAGTAGCTGATTGAAATGAGCCAGTGGCATAAAAGTTGAGAGCCACTATTACCTTCACTGCCACCGACAGAGACGTCCTGCTCCTCAGTTGAGGCTGCAGATCTGGCTGAAGCAGGTGGCAGAACTCAGTGACCACCTCCTTGCTGAAGCGCAGCCTTCGCAAACACTGCTCCTCAGACATATTAATGTAGGAGAACTGTTGGCGAAAAACCCTGGGAGGGTAAGGGCTCCTGTACAGAGTCCTTTTGGCCCTCCTCCGTCTGGCCATGATTGCCACTCTCTCTCTGCATCTCTGTGCCCTCCGAATGTGATGGAGAAGAACGACGTTCCCATCCATTGCAGCCCCCATAGTATCTAGGCAATCAAAGTTATGAAGGTCAAAAACCAAAGTACCTGCAAAGTTATCGTCAGAAGCCAAAACTACCTCAGACAGCGTTGACTCAATGCCGAAGTCTCTCTTTCTCTCTTTGTCTCTGTCAAAATCTCTCTCTCTCTCAGAACGAGTGGTGCAAAAATGGCTACCACACAGAAGCCAGGAAGAAGCCCCCTTTAAATAGCGTCCCCCCAGCCCCACAGCGACTTGGAAGTGTTCCAGTCAACCTGTTGTTGGGTGTGCCAGGCGGAAAGGAGGGGGGCGCCACTCAATTTCCATTCCGGGGCGTCACAAGGGCGTTGCACTCTCGAATGATGTCAAGATCTGTGTGCGCAGGAGATCGGGCAATATTGTTTAGCGCCACTGCAAAATGTCCGGTCAGTTTCGCGAGAGGCGCAGATATCACCGCGCCCGGGCGCTAGTTGCTTTGCGCCCCACTTGGCACCCTCTTAAGGCGCTAATGGGAGGCGCAACCAACTGAATTTTTCCCCCATAATCTAGGCCGACACTCCTAGTGCAGTACTGAGGGAGTGCTGCACTGTCGGAGGTGCCGTCTTTCGGATGAGAAGTTAAACTGAGGCTCCGTCTGACCTCTCCGGTGAACGTAAATGATCCGTGGCACTATTTCAAAGAAGAGCAAGGGAATTCTCCCCAAGCACCTGGCCAATATTTATCCTTCAATCAACATCACTAAAACAGATTATCTGGTCATTTATCACATTAGTGTTTGTGGGAGCTTGCTGTGCACAAATTGGCTGCCGCGTTTCCTACATTACAACAGTGAATACACTTCAAAAGTACTTCATTGGCTGTAAAGCGCTTTGGGACATCCTGAGGTCATGAAAGACGCTATATAAATGCAAGTCTTTCTTGATCGCTTTTCTAGTGACCCGTGCTAGAAAATACATATGTGTCAGATGAGGCTCGACTGTGTGTCACTCCATGGTTGAATAGCCTACTGACTATCACTCGCTGGGCTCATACATGGAGAAAGGCCATTGTGTGAGGTACCAGAGGGCTGCCTTTGCCTTTGGAACTGCGCTCCATGAGTCATTAGCTTCAGAAGAGGGGAGAAAATTGGCAAGAAGGCACTACATTTTTACATGGCTGGGGAGGCGAAGAATGATGCTGTCGGTTTAAGTAACCGACAAACAAATAAGTTCATGTTTCTCATAGGATATTGAGAAGAGCTGCAGAAAGCTGATGATCTTATCTCAGGCCTTACCACTTGAGTGTAAGGCAAGTACGGGAGATTGCCATAACTAACAGGGTTAGAATTAATTTGCACTGTGCCTGTCTCCCTCTGGCAAGAAGCAGTGAACCCCTGACTAGTTTTTTATGGTCAGGGTCAAATCTCCGATTCTCCTGTTGATGTACTTCATTAGCAAGAGAGATGGAACCAGAATTTTTGTGCTATGCACAAGTGAATTGATTATGATATTAGAATACCTGAACTTATATACAGGAGATATATCTTTCATTAGTACTGATCTTTTAAAAAAAATAGCAGGATACTGGGAGAACTGTTGTATCCGTGTGTTAATAGAGACACGGAAGGCAGGAGTAGGTTTCACAGGTGTTTACTGAACAAAGTCTGGAGGTGAACTAACAGATACAAGACGATATACAGGCTTATATAGCCCGAGTGGCCATTACCGGCATTACAGTACACAGGGGGCTCTTAAAGGCACATACACCACAATTCCTCCCCTTTTAGACAACCAGTACATAATATTTTAAGTAATCATTAATTAACATGTTACAAGAACAATAATCTACACATTGCTGCAGTTAATCAATTATAAGTCAGTCTTTCTGGAGGCTTCCTGACTCGGTCCGGATAACGCCTCGGTGGTGTAGTAGTTTCTGGTGGTGTAGTAGGTTATTTTGGCAAGGCTGATTCGGCTTGAATGCCAGTGTCGGGTTCATCTGGTTTCAGTATCACCGGATCGGAGGTAGATACTATGGGTATCTCTACTTCATCATTAGGCGTATAGAGTTGTGGTGTAGGTTGTCCCTTTTCGGATGACTCTATGATCTGGTCAGCATGGCGCCTTATTATGCTTTCTCCAATGTCCACGGTATACATCAGCGGTCCTAGTCGTGTGCAAATAGTTCCAGGCTGCCATTTCTCGGTACGGTAGTCCCGGGCCAAAACTTGTTGACCTATCTGGAAGGTTCTAGTTGGCCTTTCATTCATGCCTTGAAATTGCCGGTTCTCCACGTCCCTTCTGATGTTTGGCTTGATCAAATCCAGCCGGCATCTTAGTCTTCTATTGAAGAACATCATTGCGGGAGTTTGGTTTGTAACCACATGTGTTGCATTCCTGTATGCAAACAAGAAGTTATCTACCTTATGCTGAAGTTTTATGTCTTCATTACCCATGGCCTTTATGGCCTTCTTGAAGGTCTGGACAAACCTTTCAGCCAATCCATTGGTGGCGGGATGGTATGGGGCGGATGTGTAGTGTTTAACCCCATTGTTTTTTAAGAACTTCCTGAATTCTTTGGACACAAATTGCGGTCCATTATCAGAACAGATCTGTTCAGGCAGCCCATTCCTGGCAAATATGGTCCAAATTGCGGTCCATTATCAGAACAGATCTGTTCAGGCAGCCCATTCCTGGCAAATATGGTCCTTAATACTGTGATGGTTTTTTCCGTGGTGGTGGAGGACATCTTTATTACCTCCGGCCACTTGGAGTGTGCATCAACCGCGATTAAGAACATTGAGTCCATAAATGGACCAGCAAAGTCGATGTGTACCCTTTGCCATGGAGATGAGGGCCACTCCCATGGATGTAGAGGGGCTTGTGGTGGGGCGTTTTGGACCTTCTGGCATCCTAGGCAGCTCTTGGTCATTTCTTCGATGTCTCCATCGATACCTGGCCACCACACAAGCGCTCTGGCTAGGTTCTTCATTTTCACTCCACCCAGATGCCCCTCGTGAAGCTCCTTTGGCACTTTATCCTGGAGTTTGGGTGGAATCACCACTCTGGATCCACACATCAAGGTTCCTTGGCACACTGACAGCTGTTCTCTTCTTTGCGAGAATGCTGGCAACAGTGGTTCGCCATGTGCTGGCCATCCCGTCACCGTTAAATCGTAGACTCGTGAGAGAGTCAGGTCATTTCTCATTTCCCTTTCAATGGCAGAATTTGTTACTGGTAGACATTCGACTATGGTAGAGTGGAACATCTCCACTGGGTCTACTGTAGGTGCCTCTTCTACCGTTGGCAACGGTAGGCACGATAAACCGTCAGCATTCCCATGCTGTTTTGATCCTTTGTATTCTATGTCATATTGGTGTGCCCCTAGGAAAAGGGACCACCTCTGTAGCCTTTGCGCTGTCATAATGGGAACACCCTTTTTAGGGTTGAATATGGAGACGAGGGGTTGATGGTCAGTCAACAAGGTAAATTTTTGTCCGTGTAGGTAATGGTTGAATTTCTTCACTCCCCATACCAGGCTGAGTGCTTCCCTGTCGATCTGGGCATAGTTACGCTCAGCTGAGTTCAATGAGCGTGACGCAAAAGCTATCGGCCGTTCTGAGCCATCAGGGAATCAATGTGGTAATACCGCTTCTACGCCGTAAGGGGATGCATCGCACGCCAGTCTGATTGGCAGTGATGGGTTGTAATGAGCCAAAACTTCCTTGGACGTGATCAAGCCTTTACATTTATGGAAGGCACGTTTACAGTCCTCGCTCCATTCCCAAATTACTCCCGTTTGTAGCAGTTCGTTAAGAGGGTGCAGAACAGTTGACAAGTTCGGTAAAAATTTATGGTAGTAATTTATCAATCCCAGGAACGACCTTAATTGTGAGACATTTTCAGGTGCTGGTGCTTTTATGACCGCTTCAATTTTCTCAGGGGACTTATGCAACCCTTCTTCATTAATTATGTGGCCACAATATGATACTTGTTTCTGGAAAAATTCGCACTTGGGGCGGTTTGCTCGTAGGCCCCATTCTCTCAACCTAGTGAGTACCTTCTCCAAATTGGCAAGGTGTTCGTTGTCATTTTCTCCTGTTACAAGGATGTCGTCTAGGTAGCATTGAGTCCCAGGAATCCCTTGCAGGACTTGTTCCATAGCTCTTTGCCAGATAGCTGGAGCTGATGCTATTCCGAAAACCAGTCGATTGTACTGGTACAGGCCTTTGTGTGTGTTTATTGTGAGATACTTTTTAGAGGCCTCCTCAACCTCCATCTGTAGATATGCCTGTGCCAAGTCAATTTTTGTGAAACGTTTCCCTTTGGATAGTGAGGCAAAAATATCTTCTATCCTCGGAAGAAGATACTGTACCGTGTGAAGGACTGGGTTTACAGTCACCTTGAAGTCCCCACAGATGCGAATTTTCCTCTGTTCTTCAGATTTATCATTATTTAACGTTTTCTTCATGACCGGGATGATAAGTGTTGCCCACTCGCTCCAATCTATCTTGGATAACACGCCTGTCTTTTCCAAATTCTCCAGCTCTGCCTCGACTGCTGGACGAATTGCGTATGGCACCGGCCTTGCCTTAAAAAACTTGGGAATTGCCGCATCTTCCACCTTTATTGAGGCGGTGACGCCTTTCAAGGTTCCTAGCTCCTGTTGGAACACTTCTTTGGCGTTGGCCAAGATGTCTTTTAATCGTTCAGGTATGATGTGATCATCATTTTTTTTCGTACTGGTCACCGTCAGTGCCTGAATGGAGTGCCAGTCCAAACGTATCTTCCTGATCCATTCACGTCCCAACAGCGGTGGACCACCATCTTGCAGAACGTATAAATACAACTTCTGTATTTCCTTGCCGTTGTATACAACAGGCACCTTTATTTTCCCTTTGGGGTATACTTTCTGCCCCGTATATGTTTTCAAGATAATGGATGTGTCTTTCAAAGGTATATGCGGAAATAGCCGCTCGTAATCCCGTCTATTTATGACGGTCAGAGCTGATCCTGTATCTAGCTCCATTTTAACTGGGGACCCCGCTATCGTGAGGGTAACCCAAATGGTCTGGTAATCTTCTTTGGCAATTACATTATGTAATTTGAGAGAGCTTAGTCTCTTGTTTCCGGAGTCGCTATCGCTCTTCTGGTCTTCGGAGCTACTGTCTGTCATCATTTGTACCTTTCTGTACTTTTCTTTATTGATTTTTTTTCTGTCAGTAGATTTTTTGTTTCCAGATCGGCATACACGTGTAATGTGTCCCATCTTTCCGCATTGCCTGCATGCTTTGTCCTTGAACCAGCAGTCCCTCTGGTCATGGGTGGATCTGCCGCAGCGATAACATCTCTCGAAACCCCGTGTCATTTCATGGGTGCCGAAGTCCTGTGGCTTTTGATGTATCTTTGCAGCTCCTCTTGCTGCTGCTTCGTATGATACAGCCACACTGAAAGCCTTGTCCAGTGTCAAATCTTTCTCAGAAAGTAGCTTTTTTTGTGTTCCTTCACTTAGGAGACCGCAGACGAATTTGTCTTGTAGAGAATCTGCCAGTCCTGTCCCGAACTGGCAGTGTAGGGTATCAACAATCTCCTTAAAATTCTTGTCCATCGGTTTGGCTGGAGTGATTAAGTTTCGTAACAGCCCGTATGTCCTTGCGCCCATTAGATTTAGAAGTACCGATGCCTTTTTATCATCTTTTATTTCATTTGCTGTGCAATATTTCTCCACTCTTTCCACATATGTGGTCCAATTCTCTATATCGTTATCGAAAGCATTAATATTGCCAGCCTTAGGCATCTTGGAAAAAAAAAATGGCACCTCCCGCGCTTTCCCGCCGCTGCTGCTGACAACGCTGTTTTCCGCGGTTTTTATTTATTGGTGGAGACTCGTTCCCACCGGACTCTCTGGGACTTTTCCCTCCCTCTGCTTGTCTGAACGCCGACCTGCTTTGCAGCGCCGGCCGTCTCCCGAGTGCTCCCCCCCTCTGTCTGTGTTTGCCTCTGCCTTCGCTGCTTGGCCCCACTGCAGAGCCAGCCGATGGAGCCCCAGCCCGCCGCCCAGGAAGGATTATTGCAGTACCTGCCACCAGCTCATCTACCTGGTGAAACCACAATTTTTTTTTTCTTGCTTTTCTTTGACTTTTGTCTGAGGAATCGATCTTCTTGAGGTGCTGCCGAATTGCTGGTAAATCCGTTTCCACTTCGTCGCCACTGTTGTATCCGTGTGTTAATAGAGACACGGAAGGCAGGAGTAGGTTTCACAGGTGTTTACTGAACAAAGTCTGGAGGTGAACTAACAGATACAAGACGATATACAGGCTTATATAGCCCGAGTGGCCATTACCAGCATTACAGTACACAGGGGGCTCTTAAAGGCACATACACCACAAGAACCTTTTGTAAGGCTGGTCTAATGAAAATGTTGGACTTTTAAAATGTGGTCTTTTGTGGGCTTCCTGATCTCTCTTGATGGTGGTCATTTGTGGTGGTTAGTTCCAGAAATCACCCTGCTACCTTACCCGTATCTGGTCCCTTTTTATACGTGAATTGGTAGGTTATCTTGCTGAGAACATTACAACCAAACCTGATCCTGTTCTCATCTAAAATCCTTACCCACTCACTCTCCAACAGGAGAAGGAATTCGGGATAATTTCCTTCCCTCCCTCGGCGAGGGATACGGAGGACAATTGTGGTGTCCCTATTGCGGCCATGGCTGAGATCAGCTTAGCCAGCCCAGACTAAGGGTTGAAGCTGGGACCTTCTTGGGCTTATATAGCCCAGCCTGAACTACCTTTAGCTACTGGGTCAATAACAACAACAACTTGCATTTATATAGTGCCTTTAACGTAGTGAAACATCCCAAAGTGCTTCACAGGAGCATTATCAAACAAAAATTGACACCGAGCCACATAAGGAGATATTAGGACAGGTCAATAAGCTTGGTCAAAGAGGTAGGTTATAAGGAGCATCTTAAAGGAGGAAAGAGAGTAGAGAGAAGGAGAGGTTTAGGGAGGGAATTCCAGAGCCTAGGTAGTTGAAGACAAAGCCGCCAATGGTGGAGTGACGAAAAATCAGGGATGCTCATGCGGCCAGAATTGGAGGAGCGCAGATATCTGGGAGGGTTGTAAGGCCGGAGGTCAAGAGGATTACAGAGATAGGGAGGGGTGGGTGAAACCATGGAGGAATTTGAACACAAAGATGAGCATTTTAAACTTGAGGCATTGCTGGACTGGGAACCAATGTAGATACAGACCAGGAAGGTTCTTGGTTTGATGCCAGATTTTCACTGAGTTGGCTCATCACTGCTAAGATAGCATTGGGGTGCTCCAATTGGCATCAGTGCCCCTGGACACCCTTTGTGACTGTGACAAAGGTAAACTATCCCTCCTCGTCCTTCTTGACTTGTCCTTTGACACGGTTGACCACTCCGTCCTTCTCCAACGCCTCTCTACTGTCATCCAGCTGGGTGGTTCCATTCTTATCTATCTAATCGTAGCCAGAGAATCACCTACAATGGGTTCTCTTCCCGCTCCCGCATTGTTAACTCTGGTGTCCCCCAAGGATCTATCCTTGGCCCCCTCCTATTTCTCATCTATATGCTTCCCTAGGTGACATCATCTGAAAACACAGCGTCAGTTTCCACATGCACGCTGATGACACCCAGCTCTACCTCACCACCACTTCTCTCAACCAAACTTCTCCCAAAATCCAAACAGCAGTATTGTTGAACTGATAGGTTTTGTCAATGTTCAATTTCATTTCTATTAATTTATCTTATCAATTCCAATTTCAGAAACAAGTGATTCCCAGGCTAGGTGGTTTACACAGTGTTTTAACATTACAGACAGAAGTGCTGCAATTAGTTTACAAGGTAACTTCCATATAACAAAAGAAAGAAGAGAATCCATTGTTGCTTTGCTTAAGAGCCCAAGGGGTTAATTTGTCAAATCATAATTTTCCTTCTGTCACTGTGGGGAAATATTAACTTAAAATTAAGAAACGTAAATTTCATAATGTCCAATATCTTTAAATTTCATTCAACAATACTAAAGTTGTTATTTGGTGAACTTAAACAGCTGTCAGTGGAAAGGATTAATTCCATTGCAGGTTTTTAAGAAGGCGGAGCAAAACATTGTCAGGCGCACGCAATTGCGTCACTTCACGAAAATTTTAAAAAACTTTCCCGATCGAAAAAGACAGTTGTGTTTTCACAATTTAATAGGTTAGTTACCCTTAATAATTCCAATTTAATTCAGATCAATATTTTATTAACTGATATACCTATCAATTCGTCCAATGAAAAGCGACGAGTTAGGAAAGTAACTATAGGTTTTTATTGACGAAATAACAGAGCCCACCCTCATGGGTGATCGGATCCAACAAAGAGGAATACCAGCCAGTCGACTACCTTTATACCTGGGCAGGTAGGTGGAGCCATGGGCGGAGTCAGTGATGGTCAGGCCAGGTATAACAGTGTGACAAGAGGCGACCTCGTATAGTGATACAACAGTGAGAACAGTGATAACAATATAACAGTGATAACTATAGTGCAACGATAGTGAACGATAAAAGTGGTTTACCACATTCACCCCTTCTTTAGATTTGAGTCCGGCGGGGTGAAGTGTACTACCAGTTCTGGTATGTCAGTCTGTCCGGAGGCCTCGTAAGCCTCTCCGATCGTCGCAGCGGCGGTGCTGCATTATCCGATGTTAATGCTGGTGTCTGCGTGGTCGGCGAAGGCTCGTGGGGTTCTGGCATGCCGTCTACCTGGGCTGGAATTGGGGGGGTGGTGGGGGGGGGTAAAGGTGGTGTCTCCGGAGTGCCCGAGGGTGCGAGGTCTCGTAAGGAGACAGTATCCTCCCGCCCATCTGGGTAAGCCACGTAGGCGTACTGGGGGTTGGCGTGCAGGAGGTTCACCATCTCGACCAGGGGGTCCGTTTTATGGGCCCTCACGTGCTTTCGCAGCAGGACGGGTCCCGGAGAGGTCAGCCAGGTTGGTAGAGTGGTTCCCGTAGTCGACTTCCTGGGGAAAACAAACATTCGTTCATGGGGGGTGGCGTTAACGGCAGTGCAAAGTAGTGACCGGATGGAATGCAGCGCTGTTGGGAGGACTTCCTGCCAGCGGGAGGTTGGGAGGCCCTTAGACTTTAAGGCTAAGATGACGGCCTTCCAGACAGTCGCGTTCCCTCTTTCCACCTAGCCGTTCCCTCGGGGGTTGTAGCTGGTGGTCCTGCTTGCTGCAATACCTCTCGCTAGTAGGAACTGGCGGAGTTCCTCGCTCATGAAGGAGGAGCCCCGGTCACTATGTATATAGTTCGGGAACCCGAACAAGGCGAAGAGTTCGTTCAGGCATTTAATGACCGTGGTACTGGTCATGTCTGGGCAGGGGAAGGCAAAGGGGAAACGAGAGTACTCATCAACGATGTTGAGGAAGTACACATTACGGTCGGATGACGGTAGGGGCCCCTTAAAGTCGATGCTCAGGCGCTCGAAGGGGCGGGTGGCCTTGATCAGGCTTGCTTTGTCCGGCCTATAGAAGTGCGGTTTGCACTCGGCACAGGTCTGGCAGTTCCTGGTCATGGTCCTGACCTCCTCGATGGAGTAGGGCAGGTTGCGGGCCTTAATGAAATGGTAAAGTCTGGTGACCCCGGGGTGGCAGAGGTCGTTGTGGAGGGTCTGAAGTCTATCATTATGCGCGCTGGCGCATGTAATTCGTGAAAGAGCATCAGGGGGTTCGTTCAGCTTACCTGGCCGGTACAAGATCTCATAATCGTAGGTGGATAGCTCGATTCTCCACCTCAAGATCTTGTCATTCTTGATTTTGCCCCTCAGCTTGTTATTAAACATGAAAGCGACCGAACGCTGGTCGGTGAGGAGGGTAAATCGTTTGCCTGCCAGGTAATGCCTCCAGCGTCGTACCGCCTCCACGATCGCCTGGGCTTCCTTCTCGACCGACGAATGTCGGATCTCAGGGCCCTGTAGGGTCCTTGAGAAGAAGGCCACCGGCCTCCCCTCCTGGTTAAGGGTAGCGGCTAGGGCGAAGTCGGATGCATCGCTCTCCACTTGGAAGGGGATGGACTCATCCACTGCGTGCATTGTGGCCTTGGCTATGTCTCCCTTAATGAGGGAGAAGGCCGCGCACGCCTCCTCCGTGAGGGGGAAGGATGTGGACTTCATGAGGGGTCTGGCTTTGTCCGCATAATTGGGCACCCATTGGGCATAGTAGGCGAAGAGTCCCAGGGTTCTCTTAAGTGCCTTAGGACAGTGGGGGAGGGGTAGCTCCATGAGGGGGCGCATTCTTTCGGGGTCGGGGCCGATGACGCCGTTCTCTACTACACAGCCGAGGATAGCAAGGCGTGAGGTGTTAAACACACATTTCTCCTTATTGTAGGTGAGGTTCAGCCGTTGGGCCGTACGGAGGAATTTCTCCAGATTCACATCATGGTCCTGCCGGTCGCGGCCGCAGATGGTGACGTTATCTAGATAAGGGAACGTGGCCTGCAGTCCGTTCTGGTCGACCATCCGGTCCATCTCCCTTTGGAAGACCGACACCCCGTTGGTGACACCGAAGGGGACCCTAAGGAAGTGGTAGAGGTGCCCGTTCACCTCGAAGGCGGTATACTGGCGGTCCTCCGGGCTGATAGGGAGTTGGTGGTAGGCCGACTTAAGGTCGATGGTCGAGAATACTCGGTATTGTGCAATCTGATTGACCATGTCAGATATGCGGGGAAGGGGGTATGCGTCCAGCTGGGTGTACCTGTTTATGGTCTGGCTGTAGTCGATGACCAAGCGATTTTTATCGCCGGTCTTAACGACCACGACCTGGGCACGCCAGGGGCTGCTGCTCCCCTCGATGATGCCCTCTTTCAGGAGGCGCTGCACCTCATAGCTAATGAAGGCCCTGTCCCCGGCGCTGTACCGCCTGCTCTTGGTAGCGACGGGTTTGCAGTTGGGGGTTAGGTTAGCGAACAGGGAAGGTGGCGGGACTTTGAGGGTGGATAGGCTGCAGGTGTTACGCGGTGGGCGGTTTAACATCCGCTGGTTGTCGACTGTGAGTGGGGGGAGGGGTCCACCGTATGCTAGGGTGACACTTTGGAGGTGGGATTGGAAGTCCAGCCCTAGTAGGACGGCAGCGCAGAGCTGGGGGAGGACGAGGAGTTTAAAGTTTTTATACTCCGTACCCTTAACCGACAGGGTCACAACACAGTAGCCGCTGATGTCCGTGGCGTGGGACCTTGATGCCATCGAGATTCGGTTGCGCGTTGGCAGGACGGGGAGGGAGTAGTGGCTCACCGTGTCTGGGTGGATGAAGCTCTCCGTGCTTCCGCTGTCGAACAGGCAGGTCGTGACGTGGCCGTTTACTTTGATGTCCATCATCGACTTGGACAGGTGATGCGGGCGGGCTTGATCCAGAGTGACGGAGGCTAGTGTGTAGCTGAGCGAGTCGTTGTCGTCTGCGGGTGAGGCGGTCGTCGGGTCTGGAGGCACGGTGGCAGTCGAGCGTGGTGGGTAAAATGGCGTCTCCCACGAGGTTGGACAAAATGGCTGCCCCCATAACTCACATGAGGCACTATTGGGGTCGGTTGCCTTGATCAAAGATGGCCGCCCCCATGACTCACGTGTGGGGATGCTGTCCTCTGTTGCCTTGAAGGAAGATGGCCGCCCCCACAGTTCGCATGAGGCACTGCTGGCTTCTGAAGATCCACTTCTGCAGGCCTTAGCAAGGTGGCCTTTCTTCCTGCAGGTTGAGCAGGTGGAGTTCCTAGCTGGGCAGCGCGACCTCGGGTGTTTCTCCTGGCCGCAGAAAAAGCAGCCGCGGGGGTCCGATGTCGGAGCCGGTACCGGGGGTGGCGGTCCCGATCGGGTCCGGGACGCCGACGCTGAGGTAGGTCCCGGGGGCGGCGCGGTGAAGGGTATTGCGGTAGGGGTCGGGCCCGAGTCCCAGGGTCGCGAACAGTACCTGGAGAACGCCTCCTGGTCCCGATGGGCCACCTCCAGGGAGAGAGCGAGGGCTGCAGCTTTGTCCAGGTCGAGGTCCTTTGCTTCCAGTAATCGCTGCCGTGAGTAGTCGGACCGTAGGCCTTTCACGAAGGCATCGCGGACGTTGTCTTCCGTATTTTCTGCCGCCGTTACTGCTTTAAAGTTACAGTCTCTGCCGAGTGCTTGTAGCACCCGTAAAAATTCCTCCACCGGCTCCCCTGGCAGTTGCGGGCGGGACCTTAGGAGGTGCCTGGTATACATGGGGTTTACCGGGGTTTGGTACTGTCTTTTCAGCCGGTTGATGGCGTCCTCGTATGTTTTAAGGTCCCGGATGAGCGCGAATACTTTAGGGCTCAGTTGGGCGTTCAGGACTCTTAGCTTGGATCTCTGAGGCACGTTGGACTCTTCCAGGTAGGCTTCAAAGCAGCCCAGCCAGTGATCGAAGTCGAGGGCTGCGTTCGCTGCCCGTGGATTTAGATCCAGGTACGGTGGTCTGAGGGCTCGCAGCCAAGCCGGCTGTTGTGATTGTTGCGGCTCGGCGTCTGAAGGCTGCTGTGGCTGTTGTGGCGGGGCGTCTGGATGAGACATCTTAAAATTTAGTCAATAAAATTGATATACCTATCAATTCGTCCAATGAAAAGCGACGAGTTAGGAAAGTAACTATAGGTTTTTATTGACTAAATAACAGAGCCCACCCTCATGGGTGATCGGATCCAACAAGGAGGAATACCAGCCAGTCGACTACCTTTATACCTGGGCAGGTAGGTGGAGCCATGGGCGGAGTCAGTGATGGTCAGCCCAGGTATAACAGTGTGACAAGAGGCGACCTCGTATAGTGATACAACAGTGAGAACAGTGAGAACAATATAACAGTGATAACTATAGTGTAACGATAGTGAACGATAAAAGAGGTTTACCACATTAACTACATGAACAGAACAGATAAAACAAAACAAAATAGCACATGCTTGCAGAAAACAGTAAATTACGTCATATTTCTTACTGTCCTTTCTCCAGATGCCTTTCCAAATGACTGTAAAATCATTGAATAGAACTGAAGAAAAATTAGTTTTTCACATTTAAACAAATCAAATCAAATTGCTTTGATAAATTTCACCATAGCAACCACAACTCCAAGGTTAAATCTTAGACTGAAATTTAATCTTTCATTAAACAAACTTTTTGTTTTTCTCAGCTTTTCAACACCAGCTTAACTTAAATTGCAGTTCAAAGTTTTTTTTCCAATTCTGGGTGCACAATCTTATTCGCACATTCTTAAAACTTCCAAAATCCAAGACAAGACAAAAGGGTTAAATGCTTTTTAGCACAGAGAATGGGTGGAGCTAAAACAAACATAACATAATCTTTCTTTTAAAGACAGACTTTCAGACAAAAGGAATACTGTAACTTCTTAAACATTCATAGTCAGGAAAACTTCCACACTTTTTAACACACTTTCACACAAACTGAAATTCCAGCATTTTTTAAGGTTCCTTTCATTCAGCAAATCTTGTGTTATATTTGTCTCAGCACAGACGTTAATAACTTCCATGTTGGTAAAACTTTAAGGTTTTTCTTTTTTTTTCGTCTTTTAAATCGGCGTCTCAGCTGCTTTCCCAGGCTTTCCAAATTCTTGTTTTTTCCCTTCCTTTGCTGAGTTTTCAGATTGGTTAGACTGCAAATTAGATTTTTTCCCTTCTGTATCTCTCCCTCTCTCTCCTGCACTTTATGCTTCACCTCCAAGCTATGTTTCTCTCTTAACTCGTTGTGTTGTTCTTTGAGCTCTTCTACCTCTTTACTTTGTTTCTTACAATACTAGTTAAGCTTTTTCTGATTCACACGTTCCTGAATAAAGTTTATCACTTCTTCAAAGGGGGATCCGGTTTCCTTTGGTTAAACATTCCGTCAGTAATACCTGTACTTCCTCCACACAGGCGCCTCTATCTAACTTACTCTTATATGTGTTAACGAAACTTTTACTAACCATTTGGTGATTTTCCTAACAGACCTCTATCATCAATAACTGTCAGCGCGCAATCCACAGGCACTCCCCACGAGGGGTTTATCCCTTCTCAAGTGCAGCAGATGATCAGGCGGCTGCTCTCGAAACTCGATCCATTACACAATACTAAATATCAGTCTTTCGTACACCTCACCCGTCCCTGTCTCTGTAACCTTCTCTAGCCCTACAGCCTTCCGAGATATCTGCGCTCCTCTAATTCTGCCGCCTTGAGCATCCCTGATTATAATCGCTCAACCATTGGTGGCCGTGCCTTCTGTTGCCTAGGCCCTAAGCTCTGGAATTCCTTGCCTAAACCATTCCGCCTCGCTACCTCTCTTTCCTCCTTTAAGATGCTCCTTAAAACCTACCTCTTTGACCAAGCTTTTGGTCATCTGCCCTAATTTCTCCTTATGTAGCTTGGTGTCAAATTTTTTGTCTTATAATACTCCTGTGAAGTGCCTTGGGATGTTTTACTGCGTTAAAGGCGCTATATAAATACAAGTTGTTGTTGTTGTGTAAAAAAAATCAGTCATTATCTTTGTCCTGATTGCTACCTCATGACTCCTGGTGGATTTATGTTGTTGCTGCATGGGGTAGTTAAGAGGAATAAACATTAGAAACCATAAACAAATTCCAACAAAAAACAATAATCAGAAATGAAAATCCATCAAAAATAAATGTCAACAGGAACTGGGGCTGATAAATCCAGCCCAAATATAAAATCATTTTCATCCCTTTGTTTTTTTTGTAAAGTAAAGGTTCAACCTAATTATTCAATTATGGCTTGAATTTAAAAACTGTCAAAAAAATGTTGATGATCCAATGATAGATAACTTCAAGAGCATGAACCATACATCGCAAATTCTGAATTTGTTATAAAGAAGTGCAGTTGAACTATTTCTCACTATTCACAACATGAAAAGGCTTATTGCCAGATAATCAAAATTCCTGAGCAATTTGGATTTTGAAACTCACTTGTTCCATGCCTGCTATCAGATCTGTGTGAAATCATTCCTAATTAGTTGCATGTAACAGCAGTAATGACATTGTGTAGTCTATCTTATTTTACTGGAATTTTTTGAGGATTTAACTGATAGAATAGATAAGGGAGAACCAGTGGATGTGGTGTATTTGGACTTTCAAAAGGCTTTCGATAAGGTCCCGCATAAGAGATTAGCGTGCAAAGTTAAGGCACATGGGATTGGGGGCAAGGTAATGGCCCAGAAATTCGGGTCCCAACACGTGAGTAAGCACGGAGTACTCACGCGTGGACCCGATGGAAGTGCCGGTTTCTTGCACGCACTACGCATGCGCGGGAAACCGGCATTTCCGACCCTCTGAACGAAGGGGTTCAGAGGTCGAACGCGTGCGCGCGGGAGTCTGCGCGTGCGCGTTGAACTTCCTTTTTTTTTACAGGTTTTTCCGTGCGTGAAGGCCTCTACATTTTACACATTTAAAAACCAGGCGTAAGGACTTCATTTTAAAAGGTAAGTGGTCAATTAATTAAAATTAGAATTTTTTTTCCACAGGTTTATTATTTTTAAATACTTTAAAGTATTTTTAAGGTAAGTGTATTTTTAGACCCGTTTTTCTATAAAATTATTTTTTTCAAAAATTTAAATTATTGTTTAAAATAGTTATTTAATGTTATTTATAGTTTATTTAAAAAGTGTGATTTTTAAAAATATTTATTTGAAGGGTAAGTACTGTTTTGGGGGCCGGAGTTTTCATTAGTTTGACAGTTCTTTCTGTCAATCTCATGAATGGGCTTTTCCCTCCTCCGATTGGTTGCCCGTGGCTCACGTGATCCCAGCAGACGCATCGCACTAACTACGCCGCTAGATCACGCAAGCACAGCGCGCCAGGAGCTGGACCGGGCCACAGAGAGGAAATCCACGCAGGCCCAGGCCTCAACTGCCGGCACGCTAGGTAAGTGTAGGTCGGGGGCTTGCACCCGCGGGAAGCCCCCGACACGAATTTCTGGGCCATTGACTTGGATATAGAACTGGTTGGCAGACAGAAAGCAAAGAGTAGGAATAAACTGGTCTTTTTCCGAGTGGCAGGCAGTGACTAGTGGGGTACCGCAGGGATCGGTCCTTAGACCCCAGCTATTCACAATATATGTTAATGATCTAGACGAGGGAACTAGATGTAATATCTCCAAGTTTGCAGACGACACAAAGCTGGGTGGGCGTGTGTGCTATGAGGAGGATGCCGAGAAACTCCAGGATGATTTGGACAGGTTGGGTGATTGGGCAGAAGCATGGCAGATGCAATATAACGTGGATAAATGCGAGGTTATCCACTTTGATGTCAAAAACAGGAAGGCAGATTATTATCTGAATGGCAATAGATTGGGAGAAGGGGAAGTGCAATGAGACCTGGGTGTCCTTGTGCACCAGTCGCTGAAGGTAAGCATGCAGGTGCAGCAGTCGGTTAAGAAGGCAAATGGTATGTTGGCCTTCGTAGCGAGAGAGTTTGAGTACAGGAACAAGGATGTCTTGCTGCAGTTGTACAGGGCCTTGGTGAGACCACATCTTGAGTATTGTGTGCAGTTTTGTTCGCCTTATCTGAGGAAGGATGTTCTTGCCATGGAGGGAGTTCAGCGAAGATTCACCAGGCTGATACCTGGGATGGCAGGAATGACGTATGAGGAGAGATTGGGTCGATTGGGCTTATACTCGCTGGAGTTTAGAAGAATGAGAGGGGATCTCATTGAAACTTATAAAATTCTGACAGGACTGGACAGACTAGATGCAGGAAGGATGTTCCCGATGGTCGGGGAGTCCAGAACCAGGGGCCACAGTATAAGGATAAGGGGTAAGCCATTTAGGGCAGAAATGAGGAGGAATTTCTTCACCCAGAGAGTGGTGAACCTATGGAATTCTCTACCACAGAAGGCAATAGAGGCCAATTCATTAAATATATTCAAGAAGGAGTTGGATATATTTCTTAAGGCTAAAGGGATCAAGGGATATGGGGAGAAAGCAGGGACAGGGTACTGAATTTGGATGATCAGCCATGATCTCATTGAATGGCGGAGCAGGCTCGAGGGGCTGAATGGCCTACTCCTGCTCCTATCTTCTATGTTTCTATCTTACCTCTTTGTGCCTCTGTGATTATCACCACAGCTTTTGCCGCTCCTGTGGGCTCCCACAGCCGTGCAAATATTGTTCACTCTTCCACACTTCTGATGTCAAAATCAAACTATGCCGGTATCACTCCCTCAATGGCGCATTGGTTAACTGTAATGGACAGTTTACAACAACACTGCAAAATCCTACGCAGATTTTGACAAGGTGTTTTTATTAGTAACTGTTTTTAATATAAAAGGACTTGTCTCCTTTCCATTCTTAGACCTGTCTTTTCTCTTTAGACAGATCTTCCAGAATTTTCTGTTTTTATTTTTAGTTCTTATAACGTTTCAGCTTGCCTCAATTGAGAGCATGATCATCTGAGGTACAAGGTTGTGGGTTCAGGCACCAGTCCGGGACCTGAGCTTTTTTAATTCATTCATGAGATGTGGGCATCGCTGGCAAGGCCAGCATTTATTGCCCATCCCTAATTGCCCTTGAGAAGATGGTGGTGAGCCGCCTTCCTGAACCGCTGCAGTCCGTGTGGTGAAGGTACTCCCACAGTGCTGTTAGGGAGGGAGTTCCAGGATTTTGGCCGAGCGATGATGAAGGAATGGCGATATATTTCCAAGTCAGGATGGTGTGTGACTTGGAGGGGAACTTGCACGTGGCGGTGTTCCCATGCGCCTGTTGCCCTTGTCCTTCTAGGTGGTAGAGGTTGCGAGTTTGTTCTTTTGTTCTAGGTATGACTCCAACCAGTGGAGAGATTTCCCCCTGATTCCCATTGACACCATAATTACAACGACTCCTTGATGCCGTACTTGGTCAAATGCTGCTTTGATGTCTTGGCGAGTTGCGACAGTGCGGTGGGCCAGTGGTGGAGGGAGTGAATGTTTAAGGTGGTGGATAGGGTGCCAATCAAGCGGGCTGATTTGTCCTGGATGGTGTGGAATGACTTGAGTGTTGTTGGAGCTGCATCTAGGCAAGTGGAGATTATTCCTTCATACTCCTGACTTGTGCCTTGTAGATGGTGGAAAGGCTTTTGGGAGTCAAGAGGTGAGACACTCACCACAGACTACCCAGCCTTGAACCTGCGCTTGTAGCCACAGTATTTATATGGTCCAGTTAAGTTTCTGGTCAATGGTGACCCCCATTGGGGATTCGGCAATGGTAATGCCATTAAATGTCAAGGGGCAGTCGTTAGACTCTCTCTTGTTGGAGATAGTCATTGCCTGGCACTTGTGTGGCACAAACGTTACTAGTCACTTATCAGCCCAAGCGTGAATGCTGTCCAGGTCTTGCTGCATGTGGGCATGGACTGCTTCATTATCTGAGGAGTTGCAAATGGAACTGAACACTGTGCAATCATCAGCGAATATCCCCATTTCTGACCTTATGATGGAGGGAAGGTCATTGATGAAACAGCTGCAGATGCCCTGAGGATCTCCTGCAGAGATGTCCAGGGACTGAGATGATTGGCCTCCAACAACCACAAACATGTTCTTTTGTTCTAGGTATGACTCCAGCCAGTGGAGAGATTTCCCCCTGATTCCCATTGACACCATATTTACAACGGCTCCTTGATGCCATACTTGGTCAAATGCTGCTTTGATGTCAAGGGCAGTCACTCTCACCTCACCTCTGGAATTCAGCTCTTTTGTCCATGTTTGGACCAAGGTTGTAATGAGGTCTGGAGCCGAGTGATCCTGCCAGAACCCAAACTGAATATTGGTGAGCAGGTTATTGGTGAGTAAGTGCCACTTAATAGCACTGTTGACAACACCTTCCATCACTTTGCTGATCATTGAGAGTAGACTGATGGGGCGCTAGTTGGGCAGATTGGATTTGTCCTGCTTTTTGTGGACAGGGCATACCTGGGCCATTTTTCACTTTGTTGGGTTATGGCAGTGTTATAGCTGTACTAGAACAGCTTGGCTAGAGGTGCGGCTAATTCTGGAGCACAAGTCTTCAGCGCGACAGCCGGGATGTTGTTGGGGCCCATAGCCTTTGCTGTATCCAGTGCACTCAGCCATTTATTGATATCACGTGGAGTGATTTGAATTGGCTGAAGACTAGCTTCTGTGATGGTGGGGACCTCAGAAGGAGGCTGAGATGGATCATCCACTCGGCACTTCTGGCTGAAGATGGTTGCAAACGCTTCAGCCTTGTCTTTTGCACTCACGTGCTGGGCTCCACCATCATTGAGGATGGGGATATTCATGGAGTCTCCTCATCCCGTTAGTTGTTTAATTGTCCACCACCATTCACGACTGGATGTGGCAGGACTGCAGAGCTTTGATCTGATCCGTTGGTTGTGGGATAGCTTAGCTCTGTCTATAGCATGCTGCTGCTTCTGCTGTTTAGCATGCATGTAGTCCTGTGTTGCAGCTTCACCAGGTTGGTACCTCATTTTTAGGCACACCTGGTGCTGCTCCTAGCATGCTCTTCTATAGTCCTCATTGAACCAGTGTTGGTCCCCTGGCTTGATGGTAATGGTAGAGTAAGGGATATGCCAGGCCATGAGTTTACAGATTGTAGTGCTATACAATTCTACTGCTGCTGATGGCCCACAGCGCCTCATGGATGCCCAGTTTTGAGCTGCTGGATGTCAATCTATCCCATTTAGCACAGTGGTAGTGCCACACAACTCGGCCAGCTCAGTCAATAATGGTGTGACCAAACCACTCTTGGCGATGGACATTAAGTCCCCCAACCCTTGCTACCCTCGGTGCTTCTTCCAAGTGGTGTTCAACATGGAAGACCACTGATTCATCAGTTGAGGGAGGGCGGTAGGTGGAAATCAGCAGGAGGTTTCCTTGCCTATGTTCGACCTGATGCCATGAGACTTCAATGAGGAATCAATGTTGACAACAGCCAGGGCCACTTCCTCTCGACTGTGTACCACTGTGCCGCCACCTCTGGTGGGTCTGTCCTGCCGGTGGGACAGGACATACCCAGGATGGCGATGGAGGAGTCTGAGTCTGAAACATATGATTCTGTCAGGCTGTTGCTTGACTAGTCTGTGGGACAGCTCTCCCAATTTTGGCACAAGTCCCCAGATGTTAGTGAGGAGGACTTTGCAGGGTCTTAGGTTGATGCCGGGTGATCTATCCTGTTTTTGTCTTATTATTGTTTTTCGTAGCGGTTTTTTATAACTGAGTGGCTTGCTGTCACATTGCTGTGGGTCTGGAGTCACTTATTCTCTAAAAGACATTAGTGAACCAGATGTCATTTTTACGACAATCCTGTAGTTTCATGGTCACCGTTACTGATACTAGCTTTTTAATTCCAGATTGATTTAATTAACTGAATTTAAATTCCACAACTGCCATGGTGGGATTTGAACTCATATCTCTGGATCATTATTCCAGGCCTCAGGATTACTTGACCGCATAACCACTATGCTACTGGTTCCGGCATATAATATAGGCTGACACTGCAGTGTCGACCTGAGGGAGTGTTGCACTGTTGGAGGTACCAGCCTATGGATGAGATGGCAGCTCAAACTGAACGTTAAAATCGAATGGCACTGTGTGAGGGAAAAGAAAGTAGCCCCAAAATTCCTGTGGCAGCCCCATGGGGGTGGGCCTCAGGTGGGACAGAACTTCTACCCTCCCCGACCCTGTCCCAAATCTTGGGGTCCAGAGGGTGTGCTGGCTGTTGATCCTCCTGGCAGGTCTTCTTTCATGCAGTGTCAATGAAAGCAGGACATACTGTGACTGATGGGCTATTGAGGGAGTGCCAACATTATGGGCACTCAGGTTTGCAGCTCTGGCTGGCTTTCCACAGGTGCAGGGCATCAGAGAGTTCATCAACCGCAATGGCTTCCATTCCACCAATGTGCAGCTGGTATGCAACCACAAGAAGATCTTTATGCAGGTGTGCGTAAGATTCCTGGCAGCCACTATGATGCTTTCATCCTGCGGCAGTCAACCTTCCCTGATCTCTTTGCACCTCAAAGCCGGCTGCTCGCAGGCAAGGGGTACCCACTGAAAACGTGGCTGATGACACCTCTCAGAAACCCCAGAAATGAAGCTGAGGAGCAATACAGTAAATGTCATATGACCACTAGGTGTGTCATCGAGCAAGACATCGGCATGCTGAAGATGCGCTTCAGGTGCCTGGATAGATCTGGAGGTGCCCTTCAGTACACACCAGCCCAGGTCTTCAGAATTATTGTGTGTGCTGCGCTCTGCACAACATTGCGCAGCAGTGAAGCTTGGACCTGCAGGAGGAACATGCTGCAGAGCTCAGATCCTCTTTAGACGATTCCGAGTAGGAGAGAAGAGGGAGGAGGAGGCGGAAGGTGATGTGGGCTATGCACCACAAGCGGCTCACATTGCTAGGGTATCATTCATCCTATTTAAGGTGGCATTCATAGTGTGCAAGCCATTGTTGAATGCCTGCATGTACTCGTGTGATTGCCATGCTTGATGCTCTATGCAGTTGGCCACTCTTTCCATGGAAGAAGATACCATTGCTAAGGCCTGCGACATCATGCCATTGATGCTTGAGCCGGACTCCTCCAGTCTCTCTGCAATGGTGCACAGTGCAGCTGGAACGCCTACCAGTACATCGCACATTCTCTGCTGCTGCTCAAGAAGTATCCTGTTCATCGATGGCCCCCGATGTACAGCATCTGCATCCAGTTGAGCAGAGCTTGGAGATCCTTCCCCCCCCCTGCCCCCGCCCCCACCCCCAACTCGGACTCTACACTGCTGTCCCTGACTCCACCATGGTGACCCCTAGTTCTAGACTCCCCTGTGAAGCCCCTTAAGAATTTTATACGTTTCAATGCGATCACCTCTCATTCTTCTAAACTTTATCAAATAGAGGCCTAGTCTCCTCATAGAACCTAGTCTCCTCCATGTACCTGAACCCCCAAGTCTCTTTGGACATCCACTGTGACAGGAATCTTGTCATTCATGTGGAAATGACTTATGAAACGATACTGGGCGGCCTGCTGGTGGCGCTGTCCAGGGAGAGTATAAATACTCGGGCATGGGCCTTGCTTGCTCAGGACATTCTTTAACAGGAACTAGTGAAGGACACAACTAGATCTCCATGTTGAAAAACAGTTGATTAAAGCCTTGTTTAATACTTAGACCAAGTGCCTAGTAGTTTTCTTACATCACACTGTTTTTACCATTTAGAAAATACCCTGTTCTATCCTTTTTAGGTCCAAAGTGGATAACCTCACATTTGCTTACATTGAAATCCAGTTGCCAAGAATTTGCCCATTTACTTAATCCATCAATATCCCTTTGTAATTTTATGCCTTCATTTACACTGCCAACAATGCTGCCTTTCTTTGTGCCATCGGTAAATTTGGATATATGACTTTCTATACCATCATTTAAATCATTAATAAATATCGTGAATAGTTGAGGACCCAACACAGATCCCTGCAGAACACCACTAGTCACATCCTGCCAATTTGAGTACCTATTCATTTTCGCTACTCTCTGTCTCCTGCCGCTCAGCCAATTTCTTAACCAGGTCAATAATTTGCCCTCAGTTCCATGGGCTTCTACCTTAGTTAACTATCTCTTATGTGGGACTTCATCAATTGCCTTCTGGAAGTCCATATAAATAACATCCATAGACATTCCCCTGTCCACTATTTTAGTCACCTTTTCAAAAAATTATATCAGTTTTGTCAGGCATGACCTACCTTTCACAAATCCATGCTGGCTCGCACTGATCAACTGAAAATTTTCGAGGTGTTCAGTCACCCGATCCTTAATTATAGACTCTAGCAATTTCCCGACAACAGATGTTAGGCTAACTGGTCTATAATTAACTGGTTTCCCTCTCTTGCCATTCTTAAAAAGCGGAGTGACAGGCGCAATTTTCCAATCTAAAGGAACAATTCCTGAAACTAGAGAACTTTGGAAGATTATAGTTCGGGCACCTACAATGTGCTCAACTACTTCCTTTAAAACCCTGGGATGGAAACCATCTGGTCCTGGGGATTTGTCACTCTTTAGTGCCATTATTTTCTTCATTACTGTTATTTTACTTACATTAATTTTATTGAACCCCTGTTTCTGATTCAATATTAGTTTTTTGGGGATTTCTGGCATGCTATCATCTTCTTCTACTGTAAATACTGATGCAAAGTAATTATTCAACATGTCTGCCATTTCTCCATTGTCATTGACAATATCACCACTTTTAGTTTTTAAGGGGCCAACATTGCACCTGACCACCCTCCTTTTCTAATGTAACTGTAAAAATTCTTTGTGTTGATTTTGATATCCCTGCAAGTTTCTTTTCATACTCCCTTTTTGTAGCTCTTACTGTCTGTTTTCTGACCCTTTGCTGTTCTTTATATCTTTCCCATTCACCAGGATCTGAGCTATTTTTGCATTTTTGTATGCTCTTTCCTTTAGTTTTATGCTGTCCCTTACCTCTTTAGTTGTCCATGGCTGTTTTTTTTTGACAAGTAGAGCTCTTGCCCCTCAGGGGTATAAACTGGTTCTCCCACTAATCTTCTGTCATTTTACCCATTAACAGATTTGCCCAGTTTACTGTGGACAATCTCTGCCTCATCCTGTTGAAATCAGCCTTACTTAATTCTAGAATCTTAGTAGCTATTTCACGTTTCTCCCTTTCAAACGTTACGTTGAACTCAATCATGTTATGATCGCTATTGGATGAATGTTCATGCACAGTTAGGCTGTTAACTAAATCTGGCTCATTACTCATTACATATCTAATATGGCATGCCCCCTTGTTGCCTCTAGAACATATTGGCCCAGAAATTCGGGTCGGGGGCTTCCCGCAGGTGCAAGCCCCCCGACCTGCACATACCTTGCGTGCCGGCCGTTGAGCTGTGGGCCCCCGTGGAATTGCGATCCTGGGCCTCCTCCAACTGCAGGCACGCAGTGCTTGCATATCCCAGGGACGCAGTTAGTTCGATGCATGCCCTGGGATCACGTGGACCATGGGGAGCCAATGGTAGCAGGGAATGCTTCATTCATAAGTTTGACAGGAAGACCTGTTGCAGCTTCCTCTGAGGAGTCTGGATGCTCAGGCTCTTCCTCCTGGCTAGTGGGGACGGGTGCTTGTGGGGGAGTAAAGGAAAGAGTAAAGGAAAGAGTCAGAGATGTGATGCCAAGATTACATGCACATTGCATATTGCAGATGATCATAAGTCCATCTGTTAGAGCTTCAGAATCATTATCAGCGACTCATGCAATGTCAGTGAGAAAGATGGAAAACTATTCTGTCACCAGCTTGCTGTGATGCACCCGTCTGTCTGTCCCCCACTTGCGCATCGTTCTCCACTCCCACGATCTCCAGGACCGCATCCTCCCAGGGGATGAGCTGGGTTACTGAGGGTGGCCCTCCTCCTGTCTTCGCTCTTTCCCTCTTATTGTGAGCTCTCTTTTCCTGCAATGAGGGAGACAAGTGGAGTTTGAGTGAGAATGAAGGAGTGAGTGTAGCATAGATGCTTAGAAGGAGACAAAGATGGAGTGAGGTGGCAAGAACAAGGGCCCTCCCTGTGTGTTGTCAGTTGTTTTCATAGCATCAGAGTGATAGGGAGTGTGAGGGCTGCATAGTCAAATAGTTAGGTGAATGTGACCATAGAGAGAGAGGGAATGGGTAAGGGTGCATGGATGTCAGTGTCAAGTGGGATGTGGAGGAAGAGATTGCTAAAGCTGAGTGCTGGTGAGGAGAGGCAATGGGGATCAGATTGAGGGCGATGGGAAATTCATACTCACTTTTCCAGTGCGCAGAAGCTCATGAAACCTCTTCCTGCACTGAAGCCAGGTTCTGCGGGTTATCGACAAAGAGTTGACCTCCTGGGCCACCTGGATCCACACAGCCTTGGTCTGCTGGGGAGGCTTCTTCCTCCCTGAAGAAGGGAAGAGCACCTCTTTATTGGCTCTTGCTCCCTCCACTAAAGCTTCCAGGGCAACGTCATCAAACCTGGGAGCACACCGAGGTCTCTCGCTGGTCATTCTGCCTCCAGGTCCCTCTAACATGAAAGGCCAAAAGGTTGGCAGTCTGCAGAAGAAGCAAGGCTTGTTGCAGGCCTTAAATGCAGCAGCAATGATGACATCATCGGAGGCGAGTTTCAGACTGAAAAAACTAATTGGGCCATGGGTTCCCACACGCTGGCCCGACCAGAGCATCGGACCTGTGTGGGGAACAGCGAGCAGCGGCAGCTTAAAACCGGCAGCATCAGCGAGGCCCGACCAGAGCATCGGACCTGTGTGGGGCACAGCGAGCAGCGGCAGCTTAAAACCGGCAGCATCAGCGAGGTGAGGCCCGACCAATTCAACAGCGGGGAGAGAGGTAAAAAGTAATCAAAGTGTGACGTCACCAGGAAGCAGGTAAGTGATTGGTTGGTGAGTATTTCTCTCTTTTTTAAACTTTAACTCTGGTTTATAGTTACTAAGGTCTCTCTGGTATAGCGGGGATTGTTGGTAAACCAGTCAACTGTAGTGTAATTAGTGGGATTGATTGATTTAATTTAAATTAAATTAATTAAAGGGTAAGTCATGGCAGGAGAGCCCGGCCCTGTTGTATGCTCCTCCTGCAGTATGTGGGAACTCAGGGACACTTCCTGTGTCCCTGACAACTACATGTGCAGGAAGTGCATCCAGCTGCAGCTACTGACAGACCGCATTGCGGCACTGGAGCTGCGATTGGATGCATACTGGAGCGTTCACAATGCTCAGGACATCGTGAATATCACATTTACGGAGTTGGACACACCGCAGGTAGAGGTTGGACAGGAAGAAAGGGAATGGGTGACCAACAGGCAGAGTACTAGGTGCAGGCAGGTAGTGCAGGGGTCCCCTGTGGTCATCCCCCTCTCCAACAGATACACCACTTTGAGTACTGTTGGGGGGGATGGCTTATCAGAGGAAGGCAGCAGCAGCCAACTTCCTGGCACCAGGGGTGGCTCTGCTGCACAGAATGGGAGGAAAAAGAGGGGTAGAGCTATAGTAATAGGGGATTCAATTGTAAGGGGAATAGATAGGCGTTTCTGCGGCCGCAAACGAGACTCCAGGATGGTGTGTTGTCTCCCTGGTGCAAGGGTCAAGGATGTCTCCGAGCGGCTGCAGAACATCTTGGAAGGGGAGGGTGAACAGCCAGTTGTCATGGTGCATATAGGTACCAATGATATAGGTAAAAAGCGGGATGAGGTCCTAAAAGCTGAATATAGGGAGTTAGGAGATAAATTAAAAAACAGGACCTCACACGTAGTAATCTCAGAATTGCTACCAGTGCCACGTGCTAGTCAGAGTAGAAATAGAAGGATACTTCAGATGAATACGTGGCTAGAGGAATGGTGCCAGGGGGAGGGATTCAAGTTCCTGGAACATTGGAACCGGTTCTGGGGGAGGTGGGAACAGTTCAAACCGGACGGTTTGCACCTGGGCAGGGCTGGAACCGATGTCCTAGGGGGAGTGTTTGCTAGTGCTGTGGGGGAGGGTTTAAACTAAAATGGAAGGGGGTTGGGAACCTGAGCAGGGAGACAGAGGAAAGGAAAACAAGGATAAAAGCAAAAGATAGGAAGGAGAAAAACAAAAGTGGCAGTCAGAGAAATCAACGGTTTAAATCAAACATGGCCACAGTAAATAATAATTCTAATAGGTCTAAGAGCGTTAAAAAAACAAGCCTGAAGGCTTTGTGTCTTAATGCGAGGAGCATTTGTAATAAGGTGGATGAATTGGCTGCGCAAATAGAGGTAAACGAATATGATTTGGTTGGGATTACTGAAACGTGGCTCAAGGATGGCCAAGACTGGGAACTCAACATTAAGGGGTATTCGATATTCAGGAAAGATAGGCAAAAAGGAAAGGGAGGTGGGGTAGCATTACTGGTTAAAGAAGGGATTAACACAATTGTAATGAAGGATATTAGTTCTGATGAGGTGGAATCTGTATGGGTAGAATTGAGGAATACCAAGGGGAAAAAAACGTTAGTGGGAGTGGTGTATAGACCTCCAAACAGTAAGGCGGAGGTTGGGGATGGCATTAAAAGGGAAATTAAAGAAGCGTGCAATAAGGGCACAGCAGTCATCATGGGTGACTTTAATCTACATATAGATTGGGCCAACCAAATTAGTAACAATACTGTGGAGGAGGAATTCCTGGAGTGTTTACGGGATGGTTTCTTGGACCAATATGTCGAGGGACCAACCAGAGATCAGGCCATCTTAGACTGGGTATTATGTAACGAGAAAGGATTAATTAGCAATCTTGTTGTACGAGGCCCCTTGGGTCGGAGCGATCATAATATGATCGAATTCTTCATTAAGATGGAGAATGAAGTAGTTGAATCAGAGACTAGGGTCCTCAATTTAAATAAAGGAAACTACGATGGTCTGAGGAGTGAGTTGGGTAGGATTGATTGGGGAATGGCACTCAAAGGGTTGACAGTGGATAGGCAATGGCAAACATTCAAAGGCCGAATGGATGAGCTACAGAATTTGTTCATCCCAGTTTGGCATAAAAATAAAACTAAAAAGGTGACTCAACCGTGGCTAACAAGGGAAATTAGGGATAGCATAAGATCCAAAGAGAGGACATATAAATTGGCCAGAAAAAGCAATAATCCTGAGGATTGGGAGCAGTTTAGGATCCAACAAAGGAGGACAAAGGGATTAATTAAGAAAGGGAAAATAGAATATGAGAGCAAGCTTCAAGGGAACATAAAAACTGACTGTAAAAGCTTTTATGGATATGTGAAGAGAAAAAGATTGGTGAAGTCAAGCGTAGGTCCCTTGCAGTCAGAATCAGGGGAATTTATAATGGGGAACAAAGAAATGGCAGACCGACTAATTACATATTTTGGTTCTGTCTTCACAAAGGAGGACACAAATAACCTCCCAGAGATGCCGGGGAACATAGGGTCTGATGAAAGGGTGGAACTGAAAGAAATCAGTATTTGTAGGGAAATGGTGTTAGGAAAATTGATGGGACTGAAGGCCGATAAATCCCCAGGGCCTGATAATCTACATCCTAGGGTACTTAAGGAAGTGGCCCTAGAAATAGTAGATGCATTGCTGGTCATCTTCCAGAACTCGATAGACTCTGGAACAGTACCCATGGATTGGAGGGTAGCTAATGTAACCCCACTATTCAAAAAAGGTGGCAGAGAAAAAGCGAGGAATTATAGACCGGTAAGCCTGACATCGGTAGTGGGGAAAATGCTAGAGTCCATTATAAAAGATGTAATAGCAGAGCACTTGGAAAGCAGTGACAGGATCGGACAAAGTCAACATGGATTTACAAAAGGTAAATCATGCTTGACTAATCTACTGGAATTTTTTGAGGATGAAACTGGTAAAATAGATAAGGGAGAACCAGTGGATGTGGTGTATTTGGACTTTCAGAAGCCTTTCGATAAGGTCCCACATAAGAGATTAGTGTGCAAAATTAAGGCACATGGGATTGGGGGCAAGGTATTGACTTGGATAGAGAACTGGTTGGCGGACAGAAAACAAAGTGGATAAATGTGAGGTTATCCACTTTGGTGGCAAAAACAGGAAGGCAGATTATTATTTGAATGGCAATAGATTGGGAGAAGGGGAAGTGCAAAGAGACCTGGGTGTTCTTGTGCACCAGTCGCTGAAGGTAAGCATGCAGGTGCAGCAGGCGGTTAAGAAGGCAAATGGTATGTTGGCCTTCGTAACAAGAGGGTTCGAGTACAGGAACAAGGATGTCTTGCTACAGTTGTACAGGGCCTTGGTGAGACCGCACCTTGAGTATTGTGTGCAGTTTTGGTCGCCTTACCTGAGGAAGGACGTTCTTGCCATGGAAGGAGTGCAGCGAAGATTCACCAGGCTGATACCTGGGATGGCAGGAATGACGTATGAGGAGAGATTGTGTCGATTGGGCTTATACTCACTGGAGTTTAGAAGATTGAGAGGGGATCTCATCGAAACCTATAAAATTCTGTCGGGCCTGGACAGACTAGATGCAGGAAGGGTGTTTCTGATGGCTGGGGAGTCCAGAACCAGGGGTCATAGTCTAAGGATAAGGGGTAAGCCATTTAGGACTGGAATGAGGAGGAATTTCTTCACCCAGAGAGTGGTGAACCTGTGGAATTCTCTGCCACAGAGGGCGGTGGAGGCCAGTTTATTAAATATATTCAAAAAAGAGTTGGATATATTTCTTAAGGCTAAAGGGATCAAGGGATATGGGGAGAAGGCAGGGACAGGGTACTGAATTTGGATGATCAGCCATGATCTCATTGAATGGCGGAGCAGGCTCGAAGGGCCGAATGGCCTACTCCTGCACCTATCTTCTAAAGAGTTGGAATAAACGGGTCGTTTTCCGAGTGGCAGACAGTGACTAGTGGGGTACCGCAAGGATCGGTCCTAGGACCCCAGCTGTTCACAATATATATTAATGGTCTGGACGAGGGAATTGGATGTAATATCTCCAAATTTGCAGATGACACAAAGCTGGGTGGGAGGGTATGCTGTGAGGAGGATGTCGTGAAACTCCAGTACGATTTGGACAGGTTGGGTGATTGGGCAGAAACATGTCAAATGCACTACAATGTGGATAAATGTGAGGTTATCCACTTTGGTGGCAAAAACAGGAAGGCAGATTATTATTTGAATGGCAATAGATTGGGAGAAGGGGAAGTGCAAAGAGACCTGGGTGTTCTTGTGCACCAGTCGCTGAAGGTAAGCATGCAGGTGCAGCAGGCAGTTAAGAAGGCAAATGGTATGTTGGCCTTCGTAGCAAGAGGGTTCGAGTACAGGAACAAGGATGTCTTGCTACAGTTGTACAGGGCCTTGGTGAGACCGCACCTTGAGAATTGTGTGCAGTTTTGGTCGCCTTACCTGAGGAAGGACGTTCTTGCCATGGAGGGAGTGCAGCGAAGATTCACCAGGCTGATACCTGGGATGGCAGGAATGACGTATGAGGAGAGATTGTGTCGATTGGGCTTATACTCACTGGAGTTTAGAAGATTGAGAGGGGATCTCATCGAAACCTATACAATTCTGTCAGGCCTGGACAGATTAGATGCAGGAAGGATGTTTCTGATGGCTGGGGAGTCCAGAACCAGGGGTCATAGTCTAAGGATAAGGGGTAAGCCATTTAGGACTGAAATGAGGAGGAATTTCTTCACCCAGAGAGTGGTGAACCTGTGGAATTCTCTGCCACAGAGGGCGGTGGAGGCCAGTTCATTAAATATATTCAAGAAAGAGTTGGATATATTTCTTAAGGCTAAAGGGATCAAGGGATATGGGGAGAAGGCAGGGACAGGGTACTGAATTTGAATGATCAGCCATGATCTCATTGAATGGCGGAGCAGGCTCGAGGGGCCGAATGGCCTACTCCTGCTCCTATCTTCCATGTTTCTATGGAACTCAATTGCCCACTTAAGTTAAAATCGCTTAATTCTCCCACATCGATTTAGAATCGGGTGGCTAACACAAAAAGCGGATTACACGACCCCAGCCCGCCCCAGTAACAAAATCGAGCCCATAAAGTCTCCACTGCCTGCTTACCTCTCGTTATATCCTCTTATCATTGGTGATTTCATCCTTGATCACGAAGGCTACTCCTCCCCCTCTGCCATTTTCCCTATAACCTGGTATATTTACTTCTCATTCCTGACTGTCTCGCAGCCATGTCTCAGTAATGGCCATAAATGTCATACCCTCCAATTTGAATTTGTGCCTGCAGTGCATTCAATTTATTCCTTATACTCCGTGCGTTTGTATAAAGAACGCTTATTTGGGCCACACACCCTCGCCTGTCCTGCAGCTCTGATGTTTTACTCACATGTTTCTTATTTCTCTCTCCTGGTTTAATCGCTTTACATCTTTTAGCTTTCCCTCTATATGTAGTGCCTAAAGCACAGTTTCTGACTGTTACTCTACTCTCTTCCCTTTCGTTTGTTTTTGAACTACTATTTTGACTACAATTTCCACCTGAGCACCCCCTCCCCCACCCTCCCCATTTACTAGTTTGAAGTCCTTGTGACCGACCTATTTATCCTTTCTGCTAGGTCCCTGGTCCCAGACCGGTTCAGGTGGAGCCCGTCCCAACAGTACAGTTCCTTTCTGTCCCAGTACTGGTGCCAGTGCCCCATGAAATGGAACCCCTCTTTCCCACACCACTCCTTTAGCCACGTGTTCACTTCCCTAATCAACTTATCTATACACCAATTTTCACGTGGCTCAGGTAATAACCTAGAGATTATAACCATTGAGCTTTTCTTTAACTTAGCTCCTAGTTCCTGGTACTCCCCAAACAGGACCTCTTTGTAATGTATATACCTTTAAGGGGGGAACTACTTTTTACAGCTCATGTATACTGCAGTACTGGCAGTGACCACATCTGTATATAGCACTGAGTAGCAATCTGTACCAGTTCCCGTGTGAGCCACGTTGAGTAAACACCTGTTATTCCATTCTCCTGCAGTCTGTGTCTTATTATACACAGACACAACATTGGTGACAAGGCAAGTTCGAACCTACCTGCAACTCTGCATCACCTCCCGGGGATTCGTTCCTGCAGATCAGTGGATTGGCGGTCAAGGCCAGAGACTCAGGCGTCGACCATGGGCAACCGCCCAGTCATCCAGCAGAGACTCGAGAATTGCGGGGGAGGCTGTCGAGAGCCAGGCTTGGCTTTCCAGTCGAGGTGGTCCAGCGAAACGGGCTGGCAACAGGTAGTGCGCAGACCCTTCCCGGACAGCGGCGGGCTAGAGCCCGACCGAGCGGCACAGCAAAGGGCCGAGCAGCGTCGACGTGGGAGAGAGAGAGAGGGCAGAGTGCACAGGGCGCAGCCGGTGTTCAGGGGCCAAGCAGCGTCGAAGAGAGGGAGAGAGAGACGCGCAGAAAACCGCGAGGCGCCGCCATTGCCATGAGGACCGCCGAGAGCGGCGTTGGCAGCAGCGCAGGAGAAGCGCGCGAAACCTACAGGGCGCCGCCATTGCCACGAGAACCGCCGGGAGCAGTGTTGGCAGCAGCGGGGAAGGAAGGAAAGCGTGGGAGACGCCATTTTAAACCACACCCAAAATGCCGAAGAGTGGCAGTATCACCGCATTTGACAATGAAGTCAAAGATTGGACTACATATGTCGAACGAATAGAGGAATACTGCAAGGCAAATGAGGTTTCAGATGACAAGAAAGCGTCGGTATTGTTAAATTTAATGGGTGCAAAGACGTATGGTTTATTACGAAATCCAGTAACCCCAACGAAGCCAATGGAAAAGAGTTTTGAAGACATAGTAACGATACTACAGGAACATTTAAACCCCACACCGCTGCTGATAGCAGAAAGATTCAAGTTTCACAAACGGAATCAGCATAAGGATGAAAGCAATGCTGATTATTTAACAGAACTGCGCAAACTATCGAAACACTGCCAGTTTGGAGCGGGACTGGCAGATACCTTAAGGGACAAGTTTGTGTGTGGGCTTCAAAGTGAAGGAACCCAGAAACGGCTTTTATCTGAAAAGGACCTTACGCTGGAAAATGCTTTCAGCATTGCGGTATCATATGAAGCAGCAGCACGGGGCACTGCAGAGATACAACAGAGACCGCAAGAATATGGCACAAACGAAATGTCATATAGAACAGAGAAGTGCTATCGCTGCGGCAGAACAACACACGACCAGAATGATTGCTGGTTCAAAGACAAAGTGTGCAGACAGTGTGGAAAAGTAGGACACATAGCACGAGTCTGCAGGTCGGGAAAGAAAACCAGCAATAAGAAACCTATCAAAGAAAAGTACAAGAAGGTACATAAGATGACGGAGAATAGTTCAGACGAACAAAAGAGTGATAACGACTCCGAAAGCAGGGAACTGAGTTGTCTGAAACTACATAATGTGATCACAACGGAGGATCACCGAACCATTTGGGTCACTCTCAAGATAGCAGGAGTCCAGGTAAAGATGGAATTGGACACAGGATCAGCCCTAACAGTCATAAACCGATGGGACTACGAGCGGCTATTCTCACACATACCCTTGAGAGACACAAAAATTATTTTGAAGACGTACACGGGGCAAAAAGTCTACCCCAAAGGAAAAATAAGGGTGACTGTTATATATAACGGTAAGGAAACACCAAAACTAGACCTGTATGTATTGCAAGATGGAGGACCACCATTACTGGGACGTGAATGGATCCGGAAAATACAACTGGATTGGCATTCCATACAGGCACTGACTGTGGCTGACAAAAAGGATGATGACGTCACACCTGGGCGACTGTCAAAAATCCTAACTGTCATGAAAGAAGTGTTCCAGCAAGGACTTGGAACACTAAAAGGCATGACAGCGATGATTAAAATTGAAGAAAATGCAAGCCCAAAATTTTTTAAGGCCAGACCGGTACCTTATGCGATCCGCCCAGCCGTCGAAGCAGAGCTGGAGAGTCTGGAACGTTCAGGTGTACTGTCCAAGGTAGACTGGAGCGAGTGGGTTATACCCATCATCCCTGTGGTGAAAAAGTCGTTGAGCAGCACGCCTGGGGAACCAAGGAAGGTTCGCATCTGTGGGGACTTTAAGGTAACAGTGAACCCGGTCCTTCACACCGTACAATATCCACTTCCGCGGATTGAAGATATTTTCGCCTCGCTATCTGGAGGGAAACGCTTCACTAAGATTGATCTGGCCCAGGCGTATCTGAAAAGGAGGTAGAAGAAGCATCAAAAAAAATCTCACAATCAACACCCATAAAGGTCTCTACCAATACAACCGGCTGGTATTCGGGGTAGCATCAGCTCCGGCTATTTGGCAGAGGGCAATGGAACAAGTCCTGCAAGGGATCCCAGGGACCCAGTGTTATTTGGACGACATCCTGGTCACGGGCGAAAATGACAGTGATCACCTTGCCAACCTGGAGCAGGTGCTCACTAGATTGCAGGAATATGGGCTCCGAGCTAACCGCCCCAAATGTGAGTTTTTTAGAAAACAGATCTCGTATTGTGGCCACGTTATCGATAAAGAGGGGTTACATAAGTCCCCAGAGAAGATTGAGGCTGTAGTCAAGGCTCCAGCACCGGAAAATGTGTCACAACTGAGGTCGTTCCTTGGGCTGGTAAACTACTACCATAAGTTCTTGCAAAATTTGTCTACAATACTACACCCACTGAACACCCTACTGCAAACTGGGGTGCCATGGAAGTGGAGTGACGAATGTAGACGAGCTTTCCAGAAGAGCAAAACACTAATCACATCGAAAGAGGTATTGGCCCATTACAACCCAGCATTACCAATTTGGTTGGCATGTGATGCGTCACCCTACAGCATTGGAGCGGTGCTGTCGCACAAATTCTCGGACGGCTCAGAGAGGCCAATAGCCTTTGCGTCACGATCACTAACCTCAGCCGAGCGTAACTACGCCCAGATTGACAGGGAGGCCCTCAGCCTAGTGTGGGGAGTGAAAAAGTTCAATCACTATCTGCACGGGCAGAAATTCACCATGCTGACCAGATCCTAGAGTCACAGGAACAAGTCAACCCCATGCCTCGCCCATACGTACCTGGTGATGAACCCGACATACAGGTCGCATCTACCCCAGAAACAGTAGCATCGGAAGCTGATGAACCAACCGATGACAGGGGGCCAGAATCGCCTCCGCACCAAGAGCAAGACACTCGGGAAAGGCGCTATTCAGAAAGGATCAGGAAGCCTCCCCAAAGACTGAATATATAAATAGACTATTTTCAGCTAATGTTGCATGTTAAAAGTGTTAATTGTAATTAGTTTGATATTTAATTGTTAAATGAGTGTTATGGTACTGTTAATCTAAAAGGGGAGGAATTGTAATGTATATACCTTTAAGGGGGGAACTACTTTTTACAGCTCATGTATACTGCAGTACCGGCAGTGACCACACCTGTATATAGCACTGAGTAGTTAATCTGTACAGACCAGTTCCCGTGTGAGCCACGTTGAGTAAACACCTGTTATACCATTCTCCTGCAGTCTGTGTCTTATTATGCACAGACACAACACTCTTGCCTACTCTTCTCTATGTTGTTGGTCCCAATGTGGACCACAACGACTGGATCCTCCCCCTCCCTCTCCAATATCCTTTCAAGCTGGTTCGAGATGTCCCTTACCCTCGCACCAGGTAGGCAACATACCATGTGGAACTCGCGATCTTGCTTACAAAGGATGCGATCTGTTCCCCTAATTATGGAATCCCCTACAACTACCACATTACACTTCCTCTCCTCCTCCTCCTCCTCCTCTTCCTCCACCTCCTGCTCCAAAGTGCCATGGTCTGCAATCTGGCTGTCCTTCCAACAGTCTTTATCCTTATCCTCATTGGTAGGAAGTACATTGTACCTCTTGGATAGGATCAGTTTCTGTGGATCCTCGTTCTCTTTCTTACCTGGGTTCCCCTTACTCTGCACACTATTGGTCACTCCAGCCCCATTCTGATCCTATACCTCTCTACAAGGTGTGACTGAAGCCTGGAGCAAACTGTCCCAATACTCCTCCCCCTCTCTTATGTGTCGGAGTGTCTCCAACTCGCAATCCAGCTCAAGGACTCTGAGCCGGAGAGATTAGAAATGGAGACCTGTACTGCAGATGTGTTCGCTCTGGACAGTCTCGCTGTCCGCAAACTCCCACATACTGCAGTCCAGACACACAACCTGCCCAGCCATATCTTAGTCTAACCTTCTTTTATTTATTTAACTGGTTAAAGTCTTTATTCAATGACTATTTATAGTTATATTAATTAGTTTAACTAGTTAAGTTATAAATTTAACAAAGTACTTAATAGTTTCCCGCTCCTAGTTTAAACCACTGTCCTAGGTTAGAGAGAAAAATATAAATACTCACCCACCAATCATCTACCTGCTGTCCTGTGATGTCACTCCTTGGTTTTATACCGTTGTTGAAATCATTGCAGTTGCTGTCTCCTCCGGTGCTGCCACCGCTTAGGTCCGTGCTACCTTGGTCTCCCGCTGTTTTTATCTGCCGTCTCCTCAGTGCTGCCGCCACTTAGTTGTCCACCATATATATTAAAGTCTGCATCTCTTGGACTTCAGGGAGCAGAGATGAGGGTCGTACCAGGGGAACAGCCAAGGTGAGAGAGCGTAATGGTTTTAATGGGGACTAAGGGCATCAAAGGTGGAGGTGGGGGTGTGGTTGAGCAGATCGGTAGCTGCAGAAATGTCATGGTGAATGGAGGGCCAAAGGTTGGATGGTTGGGATTTTGAAAGTGCAGTTGTAAGAGAGTTGAGAGAGAGTTTTTTCCAGGGGCGGACACAGAAGGAAGTAAGGTTGGGAGGTGGAAGGGGGATGTGGGTGGAGAGCAATACAAGGAAGTGATCAGAGATGGCCTTATCTGTGATTGACATGATGGGAGTAGTGAGGCCACATGAGCTGGCAAGATCAAGGGGATGGCTGTGAATATGGATTGGGGAGTTTACATGGAGGTCAGTGAACTCAGAGGAGAGAGAGCATGATTGAAGGGGTTAACAGGGTCAGTGCGAAATTGCTGTGCTTAAGAAAAACAACTGCGAAAAGGTCCGATGATTGAATTATGTGGAAGTGGTGACATGTGACCTCTGCGGTTTCGCAGATGATTGAACAATAAAAGGTCAAAGGGCTCACTTGATTGATACTGGCCGTTAGGAGATAAGGGAAGTCACAAGATGAGCACCTGGTGGCTCCATTGTATGAACTTTGATGTAATTTAAAGAAAGGTCATGCGAAAGTATGACAAGATGAGCACCTGGTGGCTCCATTGTATAAACTTTGATGTAATTTGAAGAAAGGTCATGCGAAAGTATGAATCATTGTGGTTTGGAGTCATAAATACTGAGATTTGTAAGCATTCAGAGGGACAGCCAGAGACGAGCTGCCGGAGCTCTGGCTGTTCTCCCTGATCAGCCATTAGATATCTCTGCAGACTGTTTGTATTGTACTGTTAAACAATTTTGTGTTTGAAATAAACTGCTCGGCTTTTCACCATTTACAGGCTAGTGTGCGGATTTCATTAATTTTATTTTCGCCACAACATATGGCGTAGTCGGCAGGATACATCGAAACATAGACGGACAGTGACCAAGAGGACACGAGCAGGTGAGTAGATTGGGAATACCACCCGGAATATTATGTGATTCAGGCGGCCACCTGTCTGTCTACGGAGCGAGTATCCAAATCATGCAGAGCCTGTGAATTGGTAAAAGAGACACACCTAGACTTAGAGTGAGTATGGTCTTAATTTACGTGTAAATTATAGTATTGGAAGGGACATTGTCGTTGCGATAAAAGACGGTAGATAAACTGTGTGAATTTTGAGTCCAGTCTTTTGTTTCTCATAATTGAGAATATTAGGAGGAATATTTTTGGAGACAGGATTTACGTGGTGTGTAAGGGAAACGAGTGTCCCTGTCGCTTCAATTGTTAAATTATCTCAATTGCCTAGCTTGAGCCGGAATTAAGAGGGCAAATGCCCCATATGATGGCCAAGGTTTAATAGGTCGAAGGGAACACCGAGAGGACAAGGTGATGGCGGAAACCTGTGAGTGAATGTGTGATACGCATGAACTGGTGTGAGAATTGAGGGATGATCCCATCGTGATAAATAAGTGGCGGAATAGAAGTAGGCCCGCGTGAAGAGACTCATTCGCAGAGGAAGCGAGGGAAGGTCAGATCACATAATAGCATTGGGGAAAGACCTTGAATGGGGGCCGGAAGGGTCTCTTCGTAGGTTCTATGCAGACGACTAGAAGGGCTTAATAGACAAAATGATTAAAGGTGGGTGGGATCCCTCGGTTATCCCCAAGGAGCAAAAGAATTGGTGGGAGAAACAGAAACAGAAGAAGGCAAAGAAAGCCGGAGTACTTTTAGTATATCAGTTATGTGTGTTACAAAGTAAAACCGAACAATTAGTAGAAAAAAGTAAGGAAATAGAAGCCGAGAATAAACAGTGGAGTGAGCGGCATGAACAAACTGGCAAATGGGGGGATCAAATTATGACCTCCCTCTGACTTATGTTGCCACAGTAACAGCCACAGCCCCCCCACTTAATTCTGACGAGGAATTGGGGGGCAAGAAGCCAGCAGCCCCCGTAACGGTGACTGCAGGCGGAGCGGGAGGAAACCCCAGATATAGATATACGGCTTTCACCCCTGGAGAAAAACAAATGATAAACCAGAATTTGGGGAGCCTACAACCGCGGAAGAGAAATGTAGAATTTTGGCAGAAGTTAGAAGAGTTGTATGAGACCCACGATATGCACGAGAGAGTCATCCACCAAATAGTCCGCGCCAAATGTCCAAAGGATCGGTGGGCGGTATTGCAGAACCCGCATAGGGATGGCACGTGGGTACCCACCTTACATGAAACAAGGCCGAACCGAGACGCAGCCAGAACGGGGTTCGTTCAGGCTGTACAGTCCTTAATGGGAGCGTCCACTCCAAATTGGGGATTGATAATGCAGACCCGCCAGAATAAGGGGGAAAACGCCAATGATTATGGGGAAAGGTTATGGTTTCAATACCAAGAATCCTCGGGACAGGTGGCCCCGAACAGAGACGACCCAGTCTTCGTAAAAATGTTTAAGGACGGCCTTTCGGCTGACCATCAAAAGATCTTGAGAATGGGGGTGGTAGTCGCGGACACATATGACCAAGCTGTCCGGTGGGCATGCCACATTAACCCTGGGGGGATAAAACAAGAAGTGGCCGCAGCTAAAAGTAGTAAGAGTGCAGGCCGAGGAGAATGCTACAACTGTGGCAAGATGGGTCATTTTGCCGCCGACTGTAGGGGCCCCAAGAGACCAACCGCCTGATGTGAGAATTGCAGGAAAAAGGGACATGCCACTGCTAAGTGTTGGGTGCCCAGATCAGAAGAGGAGAAAGGAAATAATCAGTCAGGCCTTAAAGTAGAGGAGATGAACCGACAGCAGCTAATCAAAGTGCTGAAAGACTTAGGGAAGGACTGAAGGCCAGCGGCCCCTGTGGGGCAGGGAGGGGATCCGCGGATTCACATAACAGCGCTGTTAGGGGGCCGGCAGTGTGATATGTTGGTGGATACCGGAGTATCGGTATCTATGACAGATATTCCCTTGCCCACAACTAAACATGTAGTCCACATAACTGGTGTGGGGCATCCGCCACCAAAGCCCACCAGAGCGAAGTAATCCTATTGGAAATCGCTGGTATTCTGATCCCGGCACAATTTTATGTATGCCCGAACGCAGAAGGGACCATATTGGGGATCAACCTCCTGGAACAGTTAGGGGCACTAATAGACCCACAGAATAAGAGAATAGTCTGGAGAAATAAGGGAGGACGCAAAATCACGACGTACGGGGAGCAGACCAATTTGCACAATCACGCAAAGGTCGGAAGTGTGCAACTCCTCACCTGAGATTGGGATACAGTAGGAGACTACGGCCCATTGTGTGAACAAATGAGGGAAGTGTGGGCTCAATCAAAGCAGGATTGTGGGCTGGTGAAGACCAAACCAGTGGTCATTCCTGGGCCCGAACACACTCCTCATACGCAATACCCCATTAAACCTGAAGCCCGAGAGGCTGTAAAACAAATAGTGCAGGACCTCTTGCGGAGCGGTGTCCTTCGGGAAGCCGAAAGCATTACGAACTCGCCAACCTGGCCCGTAAAGAAACCAGATGGGTCATACCAATTGACCATAGACTATACGGCGTTAAATAAAGTAACTCCCCGCCAGCACCCCATCGTAGCGAGCCCAGCGACCATATTTAATGGACTGAAACCAGAACACAAAATATTTACGATCTTAGATATAGCTAATGGAGTTTGGTCCATACCATTAGCCCAAGAATCCCAAGATAAATTCGCATTCACGGTAGGGGATAGGCAGTACACTTGGACGCGAGTGCCCCAGGGTTTTCACAATAGTCCGGCCATATTTCACCGAACTATGAGTCGAGCCTTGGAGACCGTAGATTTAGCCCCCTACCGAAGTACCATCCTCCAATATGTGGACGATCTGTTGATTGCCTCGGAGGACGAGAGAGGACATATGGGGGCTCTAATAGAAACCCTAGAGGCCTTAAAGGAAGTGGGATTTAAGGTAAACCCCAAGAAAGCTCAGATCGGATTAAAGGAGGTACAGCACTTGGGACACCAACTGTCACAGGGGACAAAAACGATGCCCCACGACAGAAAGGAAGCAATTCGCATCATGCCCCGACCGAAAACGGTTCGAGGAGTGCGCAAAGTATTGGGACTTTTTAATTATTGTAGGAATTTTATAGTCGACTTTACGGCAATTGTGGAGCCGATACAAAGGCTAGTCAAAGGAGGAAAACCAGCCCTAGATAGTGTGGAGTGGGGCCCGGAGCAGGAAGCGGCATACGGTCAGATAAAGGAGGCCCTGATGTCGGCACCAGGCCTAGGGCTGCCGAATATGAATGCACCGTTTCACATTCATTGCGAGAACGAAGGCGGATTTTACGGGGCAGTAGTTACCCAAGTACATGGGGACAGAGCCTGCCTGGTAGCTTATTATTCCACTCAACAGTCGCCCGTTGCAGGAGGTCTGTCAAGATGTGTAGCCGCCTTAGACTGTGCGACCTGGGTGGTGAAAGTTAGCGAGCCAGTAGTAATGATGGGGGAAGTCATACGACACACCAAACATACCCTGGTGGAAATGCTCAACACCGGGGAATTGCGCTCCGTGTCCAACGTACGCCGGGCCAAATGGGAGGCAGTGTACGCGACACGGGGGAAAACCCAGCAGAGGGCCTCTTATCCATGGGTGAGCCTCATGAGTGCCAGGCACAGGAATGGGAGGGCCCACCAGGACATATAAGTGAGATTCCCTTTGAAAACCCCGAGCTGATCCTATACGTGGATGGGTCCCGGAAATATATTCAGGGGACCCCGCATACGGGATGGGCGGTGGTAGACGAAGCTCTAAACACTGTCCGAAAGGGGAGGTTAGACGGAGGACTGTCGGCTCAAGTAGCTGAACTCACTGCCCTGACGGAAGCCCTCCAATTAGCCGAAGGCCGGCGGGTGAATATCTATACGGACAGCTGCTATGCCTTCAGGGTAGTCCATGACTACATGATGGCCTGGGCCAGGAGAGGGTTCGTCACTTTGGGCGGGGAGGCTATCAAACATGAGGGACGAATCAGACTACTATTAGACGCTGCCAGTAAACCCGCAGAGGCAGCAGTGATCAAGGTTAAGGCTCACCAGAAAGTAGTAAACAATGTCCAAAGGGGCAATGAAGCGGCGGATAAAGCGGCACAGGAAGCAGGGATATCCTCAGAAGTACAGGAAGAAGTTGTAAGTAGTATCATTACCAGGGAAGATACTACATTGTGAGATTGCATGCCGATGTAAGTGATGAAGAAAAGAAAGATTGGGGCACAAAAGGAGGGAGCCAGGGTGACGACTTCGTATGGAGGAAAGATGGGAAGGTGATAGCCCCGGCTTGTATTAGACAAATGCTCATGGAACTACGCCACGGCATCAGTCATGTCGGACGGAACGTCATGATAACAAACATAACTGGGGATTGGTGGTGGCCAGGAATATGAATCCAACGACCCCAGCACCAACGAACAAAATAAATAACCCTGCCTTCATACACACTCCAGGAAACTGAAGGCGGACGCCTCCGCAGAAAACGCCGGAAGGAATACAGACAACCCAAGATAAATGTGTTACGCGATATCATGTGTAGTTTGTTTGTTTGTGTAATTATAATATGTAGCCTCGGGAGGACTCAGGCCAGAGTACCCCCACGGGCCAAAAGAGAGTTACATGTGAACACCTTTTTATACATGTCATACACCTATGCCAAGAGAGTTAACGTTGCCAGCTGTTGGGTCTGCGCCCATGTCCCCATGCACTCGGAGGGAGGAATTCCCCAACAACCAATCCCACTTAGTGATGATGAGACGGTCAGTTGGATGTTTGGAGTTAGAACAGGATGCACAAGCGTGGGCTGTTATGCCGCCGAGGCAGACCCAGAACATTGTAGCGAGTGGACACGGTCAACCTATAACGATTCCCATCTATCACCATTCCAGAGAACGAGGAGTAAGAAGGGACAAGGAGGGGGGCTATGTCTCACAAAGCAGGGACGACTGGCAGATCCTATTGTGGGCTACAGTAACTGCACATATAACATTACCTTGCCTGTCAGAGGGGGTAGTGTGAAACTCCCGTCATTAAACAAAAACGGTGACTTTTCGGTACAATGGGACCCCCCAGCGATAAATAAGTATATGCCCTACAACGGGACTCATTTCGTGTGCGGTCGCAGGGCCTACCCCTGGTTGCCCCGAGAATGGATGGGTTCTTGTTATCTGGCTTATATCGTACCCTACATATATCACCTGGGTTCTCTGAAGGACCTCCACCGGAGAGCCAGATGAGCCATCACGGAGACTGAAAGATTCTGGGCCATTGCATTTCCTTGGTATGGAGCGGGTAAATTGGCAAGGGAATCCATTAACATGGCCTCCGTCCTGGAACAGGTGGCCAACGATACAGCTGAAGCCCCAGTTAAGGTTAATGCAGAGATGGTAGCCCTCCGCACAGTAGCTCTACAAAATCGAATGGACCTTGACTATGTGTTGGCAGAAAAAGGGGGAACCTGTGCCCTCATCGGGGCCGAATGTTGTACATACATCCCGGATAGCTCTGAAGAAATTACCAATCTGGCAGAGCATATCCAAGAAGAGGTTAAAAAGCTTAAGCAACCACCAGCCTCCACGTTGTGGGGCTGGTTCTCAGGATGGTTAGGCTCTGTGGGAACGTCAGTAATCCAAGGCCTGGTTACCTTTGTGGTGGTGGTAATAATGCTGTATTGCCTATGCATGTTACTTAAATGTTGTATCAGCAAAGCACTGTCATCTTTACTATCGAGCAGACCTGTAACCCAACCACCCTCAAACTACCAGAACCTAGCACTGTCTCAGAAGGTGGTGCACTTACGCCCAATACCCCTATATGATGAGGTTTTACGAGCAGCAGAATGAGGTGCGACAGGAAATGGGAACCTGGACCCCAGAGTGGAGACCCCGGGGCTCAGGAACTGGCACATCACAACACCAATTTCTGCATAAAGTCTGGGTATACGTTGGCCTAGAATTATGTTGATGAAAAATTTCGGCCAAATGGGGGATTGAAGGGGTTAACAGGGTCAGTGCGAAATTGCTGTGCTTAAGAAAAACAACTGCGAAAAGGTCCGATGATTGAATTATGTGGAAGTGGTGACATGTGACCTCTGCGGTTTCGCAGATGATTGAACAATAACAGGTCAAAGGGCTCACTTGATTGATACTGGCCGTTAGGAGATAAGGGAAGTCACAAGATGAGCACCTGGTGGCTCCATTGTATAAACTTTGATGTAACTTAAAGAAAGGTCATGCGAAAGTATGAATCATTGTGGTTTGGAGTCATAAATACTGAGATTTGTAAGTATTCAGAGGGACAGCCAGGGACGAGCTGCCGGAGCTCTAGCTGTTCTCCCTGATCAGCCGTTAGATATCTCCGCAGACTGTTTGTATTGTACTGTTGAACAATTTTGTGTTTGAAATAAACTGCTCGGCTTTTCACCATTTACAAGCTAGTGTGCGGATTTCATTAATTTTATTTTTGCCACAACAATGATGAATTGAGATGGAATTTGAAAACACCGAGGATGAGAAGTTGCTTGGTGCAGAGGCTGAGGGAGGAAAGCAGTGAATATAGCTTGGTGAGAGAATATTTATGATACTTGGGTGGGCGGTAGAGAACGAGAATTTTAATTGAGAGGTGAGAGGAGTGGAATAAGGTGAGATGCTCAAAGGAGGAGAAAGTGCCAGAGGAGTAGGGGGACAGACCAAGGCATGATTTGGTGATAAGAGCCACACCACCACTGCGGTCTGGGTGGGCCAAGTGGTGAAAGGTATAGTCAGGCAGGAAGGCTTCATTTAGGGGGAAGGTGTCATCACCCCTCAGCCACGTTTCCGTCAAGGCCATGCTGTTGATGTAATCATCCACAATAAGCTCATGGAGGGCAAGGGCCTTGTTCACAAATGAACGAACGTTCTGGAGGGGAATGCAGAGAGAGTCGGTGCTGGCTGATCCACTGCCAGAGTCCACAGGGTCAGTGCTGGGAGAGGTGAGTTGGATGGGGAAGAGATTGGCAAGATTATCCCCCAGTGGGTGCGCTGGTTGGGAAGGTCGGCGAGAGTGTAGGATGGGGCAGTTGGGTTTTGCTGCTCGTAAGGAGGCAGCGACGAATGCCTCGATGGGCCCTTCGGAGGCTTACCTAAGAGAGAGTCAAGCCTGGGACATCAGCAGGAGAGTAGGAAGGTCGAGGAGTGCTGAAGGGTTGGGGTAGGGATTGGAAGGTGTGACGAGTGGCACTGGGTGAACCCAACTGCAGGAAGGCAAACTGAGGCAGAGGTTAGGTTGCATAAACAAAGGTAGACTTTACTAGAAACAAACAAAATAACAACAGCACAGATACAGGCTAGCAGGCCGGCAAGAGGATCACAAGGCAGTGTGAAACTCAAGACTGAGCACCGGACATAAAACTAAGCACCACTTAAATAGCAGGCATATAACCATGCACAGGTGAGTACGATTAGGAAGAAAGAAGGAAACAATTAAGAGTTCATAGTGCCCTCTGGTGGTGAGGCGAGGTAGAACCTGGGTCATTCCTGACAGGAGGGCAGAGTACCTGAAAGAGGGGAAATGAAAGGAGGCATGACAATAGAAGAGAGAAGTCAAGGAGGTTAAAGAGAAAAGAAGTAATAAAGGGGGAGAAAAAAGTGGAAATAGAAGTGATGGGCTCGGGTCCGGAGGAGCAACCAAATGTGCACGCAAATGAACACAGGGAAAACTCAAGTTACATAGGCCTGGTTACGTAGCATTTATTAGGGTACATATATCCTGATAGTAATAGGAAATAGATAGGATACAGTAAGAGGGAGTCCAAAGTTAAAGTCAGAGGTCTTATGGTGGGATAAAGTTGACGTAGGTAGGGTGGAGTCGGCATGGAGCATTGACGAGCTGCTGTCCAAGCACGGGGCCAGGTGTGGGAAATACCTCTGCCAGAGTTTTTTTTACAACCTTAAAAAGACTTAACAGATTTGTCAAACACGATTTCCCTTTCATAAATCCGTGTTGACTCTCCCCAATCATATTATGATTTTCTAAGTGCCCTGTTACCACATCCCTAATAATGTGTTGAACGGATGGATGGAGAGCATTTGTTGAGGGTGACAATGAGGGAGAGGCATGACATTGCATAAGGATGAAAGAAAGACTTGAAAGACTTGCATTTATATAGCGCCTTTCATGACCACCAGACGTCTCAAAACGCTTTACAGCCAATGAAGTACTTTTTGAAGTGTAGTCACTGTTGTAATGTGGGAAACGTGGCAGCCAATTTGCGCTCAGCAAGCTCCCACAAACAGCAATGTGATAATGACCAGATAATCTGTTTTTGTTATGTTGAATGAGGGATAAATATTGGCCAGGACACTGGGGATAACTCTCTGGTGAGTGTCAGTGGTGGATGGACAGATGGGGATGTGAGGAAGTGCATAGACAGAGAGGGATGGGTATACCTGCAAGGTAAGTTGGTGTAAGGAGTGATGTGCTGGAGTAGGCTTGAAAAGGCAGAGTGAGGGGATTGGGGTGATACACACATCAAGATGTAGGTGAATGTGCCATTGCTCTCACCTTTCCTGCCCTGCTTAGGTCATTGAACTGCTTCCTGCATTGGATCCAGGAGCGTGGCACCACACTCCTGCTGCTGACCTCCTCGGCAACCTCCAACCACACCTTCTTGGTGCCCCCAGCAGGCTTCTTCCTCCTGTTGCTAGGGAATAGTATATCCCTCTGGGTCCTCACAACCCCCAACATTCCTTGTACTCACCTAACATGGTAAGGTATTTGTTAAACTCCAGTCTGACTTCCTTTCGTGTAACAGATGAAACAGACAAAACCAAAGGGGAAAAAAGAACAATTACATGAAGAAACTATTTGTGTTAATTGAAGGCCCTAGTTCAGGCTGTTGCAATAGTTGCTGGTAAAAGAAATGTGCTACAATGATTCTCTTCATCATGCTGCCCAGTCAAAGACTGGCAAAACTCACTCCCAATAGTCACTGCCGGGCTAATGGACACGACAAGGTCTAGCAGAAAAGTGTGGTCACTTGTAGGGGAGCTTGGAGCAGCATCAGTGTAAAGTGTTCTGTAAGTTAGTGACTACTGTGCAAAAGCCAGAATCCAGACGATGAGGTTCCATACAAAGATTAAGGGGGAGAAATTCCCCTCCTTTCTGCCTCCTGTGGGGGGCCTTTTTGCCCAGCCGCGGTGCTGACCGCGCCTCCTGCCAATTCCGTGGGAGGTTAGCAGCAGCGCTGCCGGATTGCGTCCCAATCTCATGCGCCCAGAGATCATGACGTCATCTCCGGGTGCATCGCCCCGGCAGAAAAGTTCCCCTTTGCCCCCTGCAGCAGCGCCGGACGATGGCAGCGACTGCTGCAGGGGACGCGAGCAGAGCGGCTGGCCACTAGGGGGGCGGAAGCTAAAGGTGAGGTTGCCGTCCGCCCTGAAAAATATGTCGGCTTTTTAAAAAAATGTTTTTTTTGCTCCGGACGCGGGGCCCGTGCCGTGATCGGTCAGCCCGGCATTCTGCTTGGGTGCCGGGCTGATCACACGGCACCCCCGCTCCCTGGTGCTGCAGGTAAGTTAAAAGAAAACTGCAGAGTTCGCAGCGTGGGGCCCTTCCCTTTAATTCAGGGAAGAGCCCCTGCAACACGTCAGCGCCATGCGGCCCAGTGCGTGGCGCTGCTGAGCCCTGCGCCCCGGGTCATGAACATCCCCCCCTCTTGCGCTCCAAGAAGGAAGTGGAGCACTTGATTTAGCACTCCACTTCCCTCTTGGAGCAAAAAGTGGGAATTTTAGAAAGGGGGGGAAGAGGTTAGCACCTGACGCTAATTTTTCCAGCTTTTCTGATTTAGCACCCCAAACGGGGCTCGAGGGGAATTTCTAGCCCCAAGTTTATTAAAGCTAACATCAACTAAGTATAAGTATAAGAATAAGCAATTCTACAACCTGGCTACCCTGGACCGTGAGCTGATCAGACCCCAACTTCCAGCGGTAAGGTGGGTGATTCGGACACTGCGAGACCTCTAAATACCCAAACCACTAGCCCTATAACTCTACTCCATATGCTGGGATCTAGTCGTGTACATTCTGGCTTTGTCCATGACAGTATCCTGTTGTTCCGAATCTGTTATCTCTCTTGTTCCCAAACAAAAACCCACCGTGCACAACTAGTATGTCAAGAGGACAAGGATGCCGAAATGTTCAACGAGGAATGGTCAACTATCTTACACGTTCCCCGAACAGTAGTGCCACGCACTTGAGTAACGCGGCAAAAGCCAATGGGCACGAATCAGTAAAGTGGAATTGATGGGTCCCACCTCGGAGCGAGAAAGCCAATGGAGAGGAAAATGGGGAGATGTATATAATGGGCGGCTGATATCGCCCATTTTACACCATCGCCAAAAGTTAAAGGTGTGCGTTAGTGAGAGGCATCAAATGCTTTTTTTGGTTTGAATATTAGAGGACTTGTTTAACACACAAAATTTAGCTTGCTCATGGATAGCTCCCTGCAATTACTCTTAATTGGTGTTTTAGCCAACTTGCACCATTCTATTAAAGTTGGGTTTAATATTACAAGGACAATGCAGGGTATCACTACTTAATTAATTAAATATTGGATTACCTACTGTATTCAGTAGCAAAGTTGTGGTAACATTACCCCATGATCCATGTAACTGTATCCACAGCTGGTGAGTTACATGTAGGAGTCAGATTAACGTAGTAAAGATAACAACAGACAGCAAGTTTCCTTGGAGCAGCAGTAGACAGAATTTTTCAACAAGTGTTCCGAGGAGCAAATTTGCTGTTTTGTCATAACTTTGAAAGGAACTTTTAAGTGCGTGCAACAGACCTTCCTTCCAGCAGGAATGAGGCACAGTCTCTGCTGTGACTATTCTCTGGTCTTGAAGGTAAAGGACTTACTTGAATATTCAAATTTCTCATCGCTTTAGCACAGTGTGTCTCTATGACAGTGTAACCATGGAGCAGGCTGTGTTAGATCAGATTTAAATAACAGACAGAGATAGAAGTGCAGACACAGGCAGTTTATTTGTTCATTCCCAGTGAACACGTCATTCCTCAGAATACTCCACTCTCACATTACAAATTACTACAGAACACTCACAGTCCCCTCCCGGCCCTACCCAGACCAATTTACATTAGCCTTTATCCAAAACAATCAGGAGCATCTATAATAGGGAGCAAGCAATCCAACCTGGCATTTTTGCTGGATGGTCTTCTTTTTCATTTGTGCTTGCTCCCAATTGACTTCAGCTCAGTAGCTAGACATCACACCCATACCTTCCCTACAATGGCATTGTGTAGGGAGCAAGCCTGCTAGGCCAACAGGGAGGGAGCTGTGTCTACAGCTGCTTTTTATATGTGTCTGGTGTGCCAAGATGGTGGAGTCTGTTACTATGGTGATCCCAGTGGTGGAAATTGCACACTATTTAAAAAATAGATTCGTAGAGACACCATGCTAATTTTACATGGATAATTAGGACAGTCTCATGACTTCCCCTGGTATCGCCAAATACAAATGTGAGTGGGTATGATTTTTTACAACTTCCAAAAGGCATTTGAAAAAGTTCCACATGAAAGGGTATTAGTTGGGTCTCTCTTAGTACCCTGGAACAAATATCTATTCCTGGGGATTATTTGTTTTGAGCCCTTTTAGCCTGTCTCCATCTCATTTATATCAAAGTCATTAAGACTACTTAGAGGGAGTAATCCCTCAGAATACCAGTCAAAATGTTTTGGTGACAAGACATAAATGCCCCATCGCACAGAACCTTTCGCCTCGACATTAACCTCCATGACAGGCGGGAGAGGGCCCCGGAGGTGGGTGGATGGTGGATGGTGTTAAAAATTTTAAATGGGGAACGCGTCCCCAACCTGGGGTTTGGTGTCGTGCGAGTGTCCCGTCTTGGGGAGGCGGGACACTTCATTAACATTTTAAAATCAGGCTTCCACAGTGTAATTGTGGGCCAGATTTAAATTTAACAGTTGCTGCGCGGTTTCCCAGGGAGACCCAGTAGTGACAGAGAGGCAGGAACTGCCAGATCAAGAAGGTAAGTGCCTTTTACAGCACCGCTTGTGGGCCAGAAGGAGCAGGAGTGCTTCCCCTCGGCCCCTCAAGGAAGCCTTTGGCCTCCCTGCTGCCATTGGCAACCTCACCCCCTCCACCCTGAGGTCTCGCCCCTGCCTCCTGCAAAGGCCGACATCCCCTCCCCCGAGCCCAGATCGCTCGATCCCTCCCCCTTCCTGGTTGTCAGGGACCGTCCCCAAGGGGACCCGCATTCCCTCCTGCACCCTCCCCGTCTCCCCGAAAATATCGGGACCTTCATTTCTGAGAAATAATTAGCACCAACATTACATAATTATCCTGGATTTACCACAGAGAGTGAATCCTGCTCTTGATGTTTTATATAAGTGATATGTTACAAACTGCCTCCCTCAGCTTTCTGCGGCAGTGTGAGTCAGCGATTCTTGGCGCTGACTGTGGCTATACGTCGATTGCTTTAGCTCAGTCGTGGAATTAGGCACGTTGCCACAAAATTAATTGAAAATCTCATTAAAATAAAGTCAAAGTGAATATTGATATTTGAGTTGCCGATTTAAAATGCTAATTTAAATTACAAATATTTAACCTTGCACTGGAGCAAGCAAGGAGTTTATGTTAAATGGGATTAGCATTCATTATGAAGTTCCGCACCAGTAACATCCTGAATGAGGATGGTGGGGTTGTGGGTAGGACGGTACATCACATTGCTGGAGCAGATCTTAATGATGCCATTTTTTAAGAGCCAATTTTAATAAAAATGGGGTAGATCTTGAGTTTGTGCGATAGTATAAAACGGGTGATAGCGAGTCGGCAGCCCGTTTTACACCTCTCCCCATATTCTATTTCTGTTTACTTCACTAAGGTCATTGTAAAACAACCCAACTGCATGATGCATGGTCACTTACTTACACTCTGGTTAGTGTGCAGGTTATAGAATCATGGAATCATACAGCAGAGAAGGAGGCCATTCGGCCCATCGTGTCTGTACCGGCTCTTTGAAAGAGCGATCCAATTAGTCCCACTCTCATGTTCCTTCCCCATAGCCCTGCAAATTTTTAACTTTCAAGTGTTTATCCAATTCCCTTTTAAAATTTACTATTGAATCTGCTTCCACCGCCCTTTCAGGCAGTGCATTCTAGAGCATAACAACTCGCTGCATAAAAAAAATTCTCCTCAGGTCACCTCCAGTTCTTTTGCCAATTACAGTACCTTCAATCTGTGCCCTTTGGTTACTGACCCTTACACCACTGGAAACAGTTTCTCCTAGTTTACTTAATCAAAACCCTTCATGATTTTGAACACCTCTCTCAAATCTCCCCTTCACCTTCTCTGCTCTAAGAGAACAACCACAGCTTCTCCAATCTCTCCACGTAACTGAAGCCCCTCATCCCTGGTACCATTCTAGTAAATCTCCTCTGCATCTAAGGCCTTGACATCCTTCCAAAAGTGTGCTACCAAGAATTGACCACAATACTCCAGCTGGGATCTAACAAGTGATTTAATATAACTTCCTTGCTTTTGTACTCAATTCCTCTGTTTATAAAGCCAAGGATCCTGTATGCCTTTTTAACAGCCTTCTCAACTTGTCCTGCCACCTTCAAAGATTTGTGTACATACACCCCCAGGTCTCACTGTTCATGCACCTCCTTTAAATTTGTACCATTTAGTTTATATTGCTTCTCCTAATTCTTCCTATCAAAATGAATCACTTGACACTTCTACATTAAATTTCATCTGCCATGTGTCTGCCCATTTTACCAGTCACTCCATGTCCTCCTGATGTCTGTTACTATCCTCCTCACTGTTTACTACATTTCCGAGTTTCATGACATCTGCCCTTTATGCCCTTTATACCCGAGTCCAGGTTGTGCACATGTCTGCGTCACTGTGCGTGTGCTCTTTCAACTTCTAGCATGTTGAGACTGCTTTTCTGATAGTACAAGATGTCAAATCAAGGGCCCAATCCTGGAGGCAAAAAGGCCTCCCTGGTGAAATGTGGGCACATCTCCTTTGACATGTCCAAGTAGCTCTGGCATGGTCTGTGGACCTGGGTTCTTGGTTAACCGTGTCTTTATGGAGGCAGATCTTCCTCTGATCATTCCTCTGCTACTCTTCAACCTCTGGTGTGGTCTCAGAGAAATTCTCATCCCACCAGCACAGAATGTGTGAATTGATTGTAAAACCCAGTTCAATGGTAGGAAGTGAAAAAAAAAATTAAAGCAATGCAAAAAATTCCAAAATGCCAAAAAAGTAGCACTTCACACTCACTTGCAATGCAAATAATCAGTTAGTCATTTTTTTGGTGGTATTAGTTGAGGGAGAAATGTAGGCCAGGAGAGCTCCCTCTCGGTTCTTGAGTAGTGAGCTGGGATCTTTTATAACCACCCAAAACAGACAGTCAGGGCCTCATCTGAAAGACAGCACCTCCGACATTGCAGCACTCCCTCAGTACTGCATTGAAGTGCCAACCTAGATTAAGCACTCAGGTCCTGGAAACCCTCATTTGCACGTTTTTTCCTACCTTTGAGACCAACGTGAGCCAGAAGCATCAGCGTCCTGCAATACCTGTGCAACACAGGTGGAAAATACTGGGCATCTTTCAGCATCAGTCCTCCCCTGAATTTTTTGATTGCCCCTCGGAACACATCCGTAAGCAAAAGTGTTAGGCTAACAGAGGATCGGGGCCGGCCTCATCAACATCATTGGGGAGGGGGCGAGGCCTGATGGGGGGAATCGGAGGCCTCGTGGTGGGGTCTCCGATCACGGGGGGGTGGGTTAGGCAGGGACCCTGGATCCAGGAGGTAGGTGTAAAGCCACTTACCTCCTGTATGCCTGCTGTCCCCGCCTCTGTTTAACTGCTGGGTTTCACGAATTGTGTGAAACCCGTCTCCAAGCAGTTAAATTCAAAATGGATGGGGACAAAGAGGCTTCCAGCCTCATTACAATATTTAAATTGAGATAACGCCCCCCTGGCAGCGGGTTGGTCAGAAAAAAATGGAAGTGGGTGGTTTGGAGGTGGGATCAGGTCGGGAATCCTATTTTTAACAATTTAACTGCCCCCACGTTCCAAACCCACCCGTTTTTTATGGAAAAATTCCGGATTTTGTAATACTTTGTAACTTTGTGATTCATTCACGTTTGAGTCCCAGGTAGAATCATCATAAGCACCATATCCAACTCGAAACGTAATTTGAGTTTCAAGGGATCCTTACCAAGCTTATTAAGTTAAAAAAAAATCATTATTGGGATACGGCATTGCTAGCATGACCGACATTTATTACCCATCCCTCGTTGTCCTTGAGAAGTTAGTGGTGCGCCGCCTTCTTGAACCGCTGTAGTCCGTGTGGTGAAGCTACTCCCACAGTGCTGTTAGGGAGGGAGTTCCAGGATTTTGACTCAGCGACGATGAAGGAACGACGATAGATCTCCAAGTTGGGATGGTGTGCGACTCTGTTGCACAAGTATTGCAGGACGCTAAAAAAGAAAGATTTGCCTTTATATAGCGCCTTTCACAACCACCAATGAAGTACTTTTGAAGTGTAGTTACTGTTGTGATGTAGGAAATTATTCTGGCTCACATTGGCCTCATAAAGGGAGTAAAAATGGTGCAAATGACGGTTTCCGGCCCTGTGCTGTGTATGGTTTGCTTTGCTATGTAGTATCCGTTTGGTTCAGTTGGTAGCATTCTCAACAGACAACAAGACCACTCAAAAACAGCAGGTATTGAGGTATTCCGAGGTGTTTGTAATGTAGGAACAATTCTTTGGTTGCGACTTCCAGGGAGTCAGCTACCCAAAAGTAACTGACTGAAAAGGAGAGACAGAACCAATGCTATTGCTGTCTTCAGCTCCTCGATCATCTGAAATTATAGAATGTTGCAGCACAGAAACAGCCATTCAGTGCTGGTACTTTCTCCACATGAGCCACGTAGTCTAATCCCAGTCGCTTGCTTGCTCTCCATATCCTTTAACATTCCTCTTTTTCAAGCAACTAATTCCCTTCGGTCTCTCCACAGACATTAAATTAGTCAAGTACTCGCATCACAATGCTTTCTACTTTGGATTACAGAATTATCATCTGCAACCATTCTTAACTTTCTACCTTCTGTCATTATACATATCTCAATCTCCCATGTGACGCAAGTGAATTAAATGAAAAAAAAACTCCAAATGCCTTTATGATCATAAAAAGATTATGGCCTGTTTGGAATGTAAGAAAGCATCTCTGTCAAGTTGTCATGTTGCTAAACTAGCTGCTCAATCTGCAGCATGCTAGCTCCATGCACCATTTTCTTCAGGGGTATTTCACCTTTAGTCCTTCCATTGAATTGGAGCCATGTCCCTCCTCCCAATCATCCGACTCCTGAGGATACTGAAAGGTAAACTCCCCTGAGATAGAGTGTGGGCACAGACGCAGACAGTTAATGGCCTAGAAATTCGGGGTTTAGCACTGGCCGTTAAGGTCCATTTTGAAGAAAAAGTGGTGGCCGACTCGCTTCCACACACTCCGGCAGGTCCTGCGGCGGCCGGCGCCATTTTGGGCAGGTCGGCAGCGCTACCGATGCCTGGACTCTCTGCAGAAATGGAAATGAGGCAGATCGTGATGTCAATGAGTGTGCAACGCTGATTTGATGCACGATCTGCCATTTTGGATGTCGCCGCTCCACTTACCGCCCTCTCTTAAACATGACCAGCTGACCAAGAGTTCAGCAGTAGGAAGGAGCCCCCAAAGCGCTACTTAAATAGATCATCACCAACAACTTGCAGCTGACATGCTTTTTCAGTTCTACTGGCTCTGTCTAAGTTTCTGCAACTCTTGGTGCTTTCTAAACTTGTTTCAAGTTGTTGAGGTCACAGAGAGTGTTGCTGCAAGTAGGGAATACCTTGCTTCTCATTTAAAGGGTTCTGCTCACACCACTTGCTCACAGTCATGGGGGCTCTACTTGCAGTACCCCTCACGTTTGTGTATCATAGGGAGATGGAGCGGAGGCAGTGGAGAAGAGGACAAGATTGTAAGATCTTAATATAAATATAAAAGGAGATTGTAAGAGCTTCTACAAGTATGTAAAAAGGAAGAGAGTAGCATAAGTAAACATTGGTCCCTTAGAGGCTGAGACAGGAGAAATTATTATGGGGAATAAGGAAATGGCTGAAACGTTAAACAAATATTTTGTATCTGTCTTCACAGTAGAAGACACAAAAAGCATACCAAAAATGGTGGGGAACCAAGAGTCTAATGAGGGTGAGGAACTTAACGTAATTAATATAAGTAGAGAAAAAGTACTAGAGAAACTAATGGGACTAAAAGCCAACAAATCCCCTGGACCTGACGGCCTACATCCTAGGGTTCTAAAAGAGGTGGCTGAAGAGATAGTGGATGCATTGGTTTTGATCTTCCAAAATTCTCTAGATTCTAGAATGGTCCCACCGGATTGGAAGGTCACAAATGTAACACCACTATTCAAGAAAGGAGGGAGAGAGTAAACAGGGAACTACAGGCCAGTTAGCCTGACATCAGTTATCGGGAAAATGCTGGTATCCATTGTTAAGGAAGTGGTATCAGGGCACTTAGAAAATCATAGCATTATTAGGCAGAGTCAACATGGTTTTATGAAAGGGAAATTGTGTTTGACAAATATATTTTTGAGGATGTAACTAGCAGGGTAGATAAAGGGGAACCAGTGGATGTAGTATATTTGGATTTCCAAAAGGCATTCGATAAGGAGCCACATAAAAGGTTATTACACAAGATAAGGGCTCATGGGGGTAATATAGTAGCATGGATAGAGGATTGGTTAATGGACAGAAAATAGAGAGTAGGGATAAACGGATCTTTTTCAGGTTGGCAGGCTGTAACTAGTGGGGTGCCGCAAGGATCAGTGTTGGGGCCTTATTTATTTACAATCTATATTAATGACCTAGATGAAGGGACCGAGTGTAATGTATCCAAGTTTGCTGATGATACAAAGCTAGGTTGGACAATAAGCTGTGAAGAGGACACAAAGGGCTGGATTTTCATTGAGGAGGCGGGTAGGAGGCGGGACTACAACTTTCGGGGTTGTAGTCCCGCCTCCATCGAGTTGTAGCCAACCCACGCGATTTTGACTTGATTGACCTTGTTGAGCCCGCCCAGCGGGCTAAGCAGGCCAATTAAGGGCCACCCGGCAACAGGTGACGTCACAGATTGATATTTCATCTGTCAAGACCTTTTGACAGATGAAATATCAGCGTTTGACAGCTGTTTGAAGCTGTCAAGCACGGGCAATCTGTACTCCAAGTTAATTCCTTCCTCTCAGGATGATTTAGAGATCTCTCTGGAACAGAAAGCTGAATGCTGTAATTTTTGACAGATTGCGGCCATTCTGCTTTCTGTGCCGGTGAGATGAGGGACTCCCGAGACCTGAAGGAAGGAAGGCTGTAAAGGTAAGTAGAACTTCTTTAAACACTTTAAACACACCAAACACACTTACCTCTGCACTCATGCACCCATCACTCACCTGAACACCGGACATCTCGACCCCTCCAAGCCCTTCAGCCCGACGGCCCGCCTCGCTAACTTGGCGTGGTTTGGAGCCGTCGGGAATCCCACACTTCAAGAATGAAAATAGAGATTAGGCTAAAAACTGCCTGCTAACTACCTGTTAACAGGCAGTTAATTGGCACTAATCCCCTTTCCGCCTCGGGGAGGCGGGTCCCAGTGCGGGTCGGGTACCCGCCTCCTTTGAAACTGGCATGGAGGCGGGTTGGGGGCGGGATGGGTTCGTGCCCCCCGATTTTGGGATTTTAACCCCCCACACGCCTCCAATCCCGCCTCCACGGCCCAATGAAAATCCTGCTCAAAGAGTCTGCAAAGGGATATAGATAAACTAATTGGGTGTGCAGTAAGGTGGCAGATGGAGTATAATGTAGGGAAATGTGAGGTTATTCACCTTGGTAGGAAGAATAGAAAAACAGAATATTTTTTAAATGGTGAGAAACTTTCAAATGTTGGTGTTCAGAGAGATTTGGGTGTCCTCGTGCAAGAAACACAGAAAGCTATCATGCAGGTACAGCAAGCAATAAGGAAGGCAAATGGCATGTTGGCCTTTATTGCAAGGGGGTTGGAGTATAAGAGTAAGGAAGTCTTGCTACAATTCTGTAAGGCTTTGGTGAGACCACACCTGGAGTACTGTGCACAGTTTTGGTCTCCTTACCTAAGGAAGGATATACTTGCCTTGGAGGCGGTGCAACAAAGGTTCAATAGATTGACTCCTGGGATGAGAGGGTTGTTCTATGATGAGAAATTGTGTAGAATGGGCCTATACTCTCTGGAGTTTAGAAGAATGAGAGGTGATCTCATTGAAACATACAAAATTCTGAAGGGAATTGACAGGGTAGATGCTGAGAGGTTGTTTCCCCTGGCTGGAGTGTCTAGAACTAGGGGGCATAGTCTCAGGATAAGGGGTCGGCCATTTAAGACTGAGATGAGGAGGAATTTCTTCACTCAGAGGGTTGTGAATCTTTGGAATTCTCTGCCCCAGACGGCTGTGCATGCTGAGTCTTTGAGTATATTCGAGGCTGAGACAGATAGATTTGTGGACTCTAGGGGAATCAAGGGATATGGAGATCGGGTGGGAAAGTGGAGTTGAGGTCGATGATCAGCCTAATCTTATTGAATGGCGGAGCAGGCTCAAGGGGCCGTATGACCTACTCCTGCTCTTATTTCTTATGTTCTTATGTTCTTATGATCTCTCAGAGTTCTTGAACAAGACACAAATAGGCAGCAGCCAGTATGTTTGAGCAATAGATCAAGATTTATAAAGCTTACAGTGTAATATACTTAACAACAGGCAATAGTTCAACGAGTAGCTCGCAGTCCTTGGTCTATGGAACCTCTTGGACACAGGTGATGTCGACTTCAGTCTGTTCCTTTGTCTTAGTAGTAGATCTGTGTGAAGTTGTTCTTTGAGTGTCGAGGTTCTACCCCTTTTCTTATCAAAAGTTTGTTTGGCCAGTGTCCATATATGGTCTTTAACAAAATCATCTTCTTCAATTGATTCTAATGGTCAAAATACCATTGTCACTCAGACTAAAGGTAGCATCTTTGCCCCGCCTGGCCCAGTACTTTTCCTACAACTTTACCATATTAATCGTTATCTTGATTATACACTCTTCACCTCATTGGAATTTACCTTATCTCTCTTATTTCTAGCTTCCCTGGTACAAGCAGTACAAGGTCTGATCCCAAGGGGGCCCATGTCAGCGCTGTCTCACCAGTCTTGAGGTATACAGACTATCTCACTTCAATCTATCAGATGGATACCTTAACTCCCATGATCTCACTTTATCTTCCTTATACTAATTAACTGTTAATTATTTTTGCAATTAGTTTTGTTAAGCGAACTCTAATTCCTACCTAGCATTATGATATATATTTTTTTAACACTTTAACCTTCACTCGCAGCCTGTGGCTGTTTGTTATCAGAGCTTAGTCAAAACTGCTTCTGACTGTCCTTGCAGCTGCATTCTGAACAATATTTTCCCACCTACAGGGAATTATGGGTAAGATTAGTTGGTCAATGGTTGCCCTTAAATTTATACATATATGATTCTCATCTGCTAAGAACCACTAAATACCAGCCTTTTGTACAAGATGCTCTCAGAGGGAGGAGGAGGACGACCAGGAGGGCTCTCAGCAGGAGGCCTTAGCCACCTAGTGTCTTCTGAGAGCACTTCTCTTACCTCCACCTAAGCCAGGAGCAGTGTATTAGCAGGCTCTGCTTTGTCAAGGATGTGGTCACAGAACTCTGAAATCTCCTGCAACCAGTCCCGCAGCCTCAGAGCAGGGCACCCACGACTCTCCCAGTGGCCCTCAAGGTCACGGTCACCCTCAATTTCTTCGCCAGTGGATCCTACCAGTCTGCAGCAGGAGACATAGCTAACATCTCACAGTTCGCCCACCATCGCTGCATCCGGGAGAGGGGGACTTCATTGTCTTCTCTCTGAACAGAGAGAAGCAGGATGAGCACGCATTGGCTTTGCCAGGATAGCAGGCATCCCCATGGTGCAAGACGTCATCTGGCACACATGTGGCTTTGCGGGCACCATGCACCATGTAACAATCCTGAGATGTTCCGTAACTGCAAAGGCTACCGCTCACTTAATGTGCAGTTGTTGTGCGACCACGCATCATGATGGTGAATGCCCGCTATCCTGGCAGCAGTCATGATGCCTTAATCCTGCGCCAGTCCCAAAGTGCTTTACCTCTGAAATGAATTACCTCTGAAGTGTAGTCACTGTTGTAATGTTGGAAATGGGGGCAACCATTTTACGCACAGCAAGATCCCACAAACAGCAATGTGATAATGACCAGATAATCTGTTTTAGTGATGTTGCTTGACAGATAAATATTAGCCAGGACAATGGGGAGAACTCCCCTGCTCTGCTTCGAAATAGTACCATGAGATCTTTTACGTCCACCTGAGAGGGCAGATGATGTCTCGGGTTAACATCTCAGCCAATAGATGGCACCGCCGACAGCGCAACATTCCCTCAGTACTGCACTGAAGAGTCAGCCTAGATTTTGTGCTCAAGTCGCTGGAGTGAGACTTGAATCTACGACTTTCTGACTCAGAAGTGAGAGTGCCATCCAATGAGCCACGACTGATACTTACAAGACAGGAGAAATGCCAATCGGCGACCTGTAACCTGCGTGTGGACTGCAGCATGTGTGGCAAGGTAATTACATATCCTGGCAGACTAACATTCGTGTTATAACATGTTCCAACTTTTGTTGAATTGTACTGTTCACACCCTTGTTGATTTAACCTCTCTGAAAGTTATAGCTGCTACAATACAAAATGTTGCTGTATTTACCATAGCCTAAACTGAGAAAAATGAAAACCTTATTTTCTTCTTAAAAATTTGTAAGATGCATATCGTGTTGTATTTATTTAACCATAGATTAACTACGCAGCCATCTCCTTTGCATTTCTATTGTAATTCTAACTGTGTGTAGGGCCTTGTGGGTAAATTAGGATTTTCTCCATTTTTGTTCAGTCATTACACACAATAATTTCACACTCTGAAGCCAGATTACTGACCCTCCCATTAGTTATACTGGTTATGTTAGTATTTAGCATTGAGAAGAGTGAAAGCATCATTATTACAGTTATATCAGGCTTAGTCATTCTTGTTAATTGAATCGTATCTAATGAAATCACCCATTGCAAAATCACACATACTTAATTTTGTTTGTAAATCACAAATATCTATGACAAAAGACCGTTTAAAGCCTTTTCAAACAAATAAGAGTGAAATACAGAGAGAGAAAAAAGTCTCACTTCCTTTCAATTAACTCCTGGTGGACCGATCACACAGTGACACAGCAAAAGGCTAATCCAGTAGTAAATGCACCACCCATATAAACTAGGAGGGTCTCAGGTTTCATCCTTGGTTTGTGCTGAGTTACTTGACCTCAGAGGAATGCAGTAGAAATACTACAATTCACCCGAGAGAAAAAGAGAAAGGAGAGAAAGTAAGAGAGAGACAGAGAGAGATAGCATGAGCATTAATAGAACCTTACACCAGCGAGAATACGCTCCTTTAGGAGAGAAATCTCTCAAGGGAAATGGTGGCATTAAGAGCTGACATAATGCGATTACATAAAAATCAATTTTCAAGCATCACAGGAAGGACAGAAATCTCAGTCCCTCTGCTTGCATTTGTAACCTCTTTCTAGGTTTCTACTGTCATAGTTTCACACCCTATTCAATGAGTGGTTGGCTTTCCTTTTACCTTCTGCCTTGCTCTCTGTCATCTTCCATCTGACATCTCTCTGGAACTGCTGCACCTACCTTGCTTTTCTCAGTAGTGTACCGTGGAGCATGCCAACTCATACCTCTGACAGAAGTTTGGCTGAAGTGAGCTCTTTGCTCAAACACTGCATCTGGAGTCAGTTTCTGCTGCGCTAAGTCTGGGCTGTATATTTTTTTGGCAAATTTTCATATGCATCAAAGTGAAAGATGTCAGCGGTGGGGAATGAAACACTTTCCAAATTTCTGTGCCCAGTGACAGCATCAAGAATTCCTAGATCAGGCATAGGCACAGGTCAGATGAAATGTTAAGTTCACTGTATACTGCTCGATCGAACTGTGCAGGGTCAAGTGAGGTGCAAAGTAACGCTCCCTCTACAATGGCCCAACAATATACCTTAATCCCAATCTCAGAAGACCACCCCTCCCTATTGCACCAGTGCAACACTTTCCATTTCTAACACCAGCCTCAGTGAGTGAGATTGACAGTTTAGTGCCAAATTATGAACTTGCACACACCAGAAACTGTGATAGTGCCCAAAACCATTGCACACAGGCATCAAATAGGAGACTTTCATCTCATCAGCCTAGACTGGATTTGACCTCAGGTCCCTGAGGTGAAAGGACAGTGTGCTAACTCACTGCACACCCAGTTCAACTACTTTCCCCTCCCCCGCCCATCTGTGAACATGGACCAGGAGTGTCCCAGCTTTTAGTTTCTGTGGCCATCACTGGTAGATGCCATGCCGTCTCACAGGGGCGACAGAGTTTATATCAGAGTTTCCATTAAGTTGCATCTATTCTAAGGTGCAGGTACTAACAGATCCTAGTGTTCCAATTTAGGATTGGTCCACCCACAATGTTAAGGACAGCCCTTTCCAAACCTTCAGGTCCAAAAAAATTCAAGCAGGACAAGCCAGCAAATAAGAAATACAAGTGCAAATAGGACCATGTTGCTTGATCACGGTGAGCTCGATTGGCCGGGTTTAGTGGGGGCCACATTTTGGACATATATCGGGCTTTCAGTGATTGTGGTTTTCACTGTTCTGCTGAACAGCTTTAGGCACTTACTGGCATCCAGTGAAATAAAAGGATTGGCTCAGTGTGTCAGGAAATGGCAAGTGGACTTGTAATCTAATAAAAAACTTCATCCACTCCAGCCTGGTCTGTGAAACAATGGCATTTGTTTTAAAAGCATATCGCTAAAGTTGGCAAAGCATTTGCCACACCTCATAAATAGAATGGGATGGGGGAATGGACCTGGTTACAGTAGAGGGTCTATTTTTTGGAGGTAATACAACGTATGATGCAGTTACCAAAACATAGCAGCTTCTGTAATGAGTTTCTGATGCTGATACATTACCACACTCTGGCATGGAAGTTTTTCCAGTGGGAGTGTAGTAAGACTTGCCTCTTGCTGAAAATTCTCACAGTTGGTCTCCAGGCCTGGCAATAAGGGATGTATTTTAATATTTAATTTCTCGCTGGCAGTACTCAGCTGTGTTTCATGCTTGAAGTGGAAAGTGCCACTGGTAAACAGGGAGAAGACACATTCCGTTCAACAAGTTGGATTCAATTATATTAAAAAATCAAATGGGTCAGTAAATTTATGCGGTGAGTAACTTAGCCATGCGGGTAAGGGAGGTCACAGGTCCCAGTACTGAGATAACTGATCTATTGATCTCAGTGGCCCCGGTTCGCACTTCTGCTCGTTATCCAGTGACCCCCTCCTGGAAGTGTAACCGTGTGGGCATTGGGCTCAGTATGATGCCCATCACCATCAAGTAGTCCACCCACACTGCTGTCAAGGATGACACTGTGAACAGCCAGTTGGGTGAAGTTGGGAAATACTCCTTCTGTAAGTAGTCAACACCTTAAGGAGAGGAAGGGAGGGGAGAAAATCAATGTGGGAAAAAACTTCTAAAAAGAGGAAATCCCCCCAATCAAAAAGATTTACCTGCTCCCTGATTGCTGTGGCTGCAAGACTCCAACCATTGGCCAGAATTTTCCTTACCTTGGCGGGTCCGGTGAGGGCGGTGGCCATGTTGGGTCGCGACCCCGCTGCTGGCTCCATCCCGCTGTTGAAAATGGACTTACGTTAATGGGGCCTATTAAGCCCCGCCCAGTGTGTTATCCGGCCCAATGAGATGGAGCGGGTTTGGCGACATCATTCATAACGTATTTCAGCCGGGATCTTTAAAGGGACCATGGCCACATTACATTTGAAGTTTAATCTAACATAGTGCTGTCAGTACACTACAGCATTGGAGTGCTGTAAACACTGACAATGACTGCACAGAGGCAGAGGGCTGCTCCCAGGTTTTCCAATGACTCCCTCTATATGCTTATGGAGGGAGTCAGAACATGCAGGGAAGTCCTCTTCCCTTCCCATGGGCGGAAGAGACCTCCTTAGGAGACCAAGACAGCCTGGTTGCAGATTGCAGAGGAGGTCACAAGCAGGGATGTGGTCAGGAGGACCTGGGTGCAGTGCCGCAAACATTTAAATGATTTCATTAGATTAGGAAACGTTAGTACAAAGCCACACTCAACCTCATCCTGCTGTGCCTCTCATCACATCCCCATCACTCTGCCTTCCCTACCCTAATCCTGCACATCCTTACTCACACCAACGTACCTTGCACCTCCACCCATCCCTCTCTATCTACATTATCACATCCCCAACTCACTAGCCACCCCTCACACTCACCCTAATCCAAGTGTAATCATACCAACTAACACCACACTTGTGTCTTTTATCCAATGTTTATGTAAAGTTTCTGTTAATGTGGTGTCAAACATAAAAATCTTTATTTTCAACACTTTCTGGTCTTGGACAGATTTGTGTGCACCTTTGGAAGTGGCATGATGAGTTGCAGTGAATGGTGAGACAGAACGGTACCCCCCCCCCCCCCCCCCGCAATGGTGATGTGTGTGAAAGGAATGGCTTGGTCATTGTAGGGATGCTTTATGGTTTTGGTGTGGGGTGGTGCCAGCCTGGCGCATCATGTAGCAGCCATATGGGTGTGCAGCGTAAAGTTAACTAAATCTGGCCATGATGAGGCCATCCCTGGCCTTCCGGGCAGCAATGTGCTCTGGTGCTGATACTCTGTGTCCTGTGCAGCATCGGGTGACTGTGGAGAAGGTTGGTGTTGTTGTTTGTGCTGCTGGTGTGCCTGGTGCTGCTGGTGTTGGGGCTTATCATGGTCGGATTCTGAGGGCCAAGGTGAGACAGTATAAACGGCACCCATGTTGATGGAATGGATGGCAGGTGAAGTACAGATGACAGAAGCATTCTGTCAATGGTGAGAGAGTTCTTCCAATGAGGTGACACTGGATGGAGACTTTGCTGGAAACACTTGCAGCCTGCAGAATCTGTGCTGGGAATGGACTGAGCAACAGCTTCTGCCTGAGGAAACTGAACATCTGTCAGGTGGGAGCTTTTACTGTACATTTCATCGTGTCAAGTAATCAGCTGGAGCAATGGCCACTGAACTCCTGCCTCAGGTTGACAGACATGCTTCCCGAGCTGTGTGAATCCCGTGGCCATGCAGGGAAATTTAAAAAGTAAGTGAAAAAAGGCTCTTAAGTGCCTGTAAACTGCTAAATAATCATCTCAATTGGGTCCCCCGCCGCTGCTGGTCGGGTCGGCTCCGTGATGACAGACACGCCCGGGGGAAAGGCACATGGGAGTGAGATGACAGTGGGTTCCTGACCCGCTGTCAAAAATAACAACTTTCCCACCCGACCCGCCACAGATCGCACCCGCTACCACCCCAGAAAATTCCGGCCATTATGAGAGAGTGATGTGTTAAGGGATTGGTTTGTCCATAATTAGGAGTGGTCAGTTACTGCCAATGAACCCTCAGTTGACATCATATGGCCATGCCAGTGCTAAACTTATACTCATGTGGCCACTCATACCAATTTATTGGCCATTTTTACACTGTCTCAACTATTAACTCTGGAAGTGAATCCCACAGCCTCACATGTCGCTGTGTAAAGAAATTTCTCCTACCCTCTGTTCTATATTTTGTTTAATCTTGTATCTATGGTCCCCTTTTCTTGACTCTTCAACTACTGGAAACAGTCTGCTCCTATCTACCCCATCCCATCCTTTCATCATTTTAAACACTTCTTTCGTATTGCTCCGTAATCTGTGTTGTTCAAATGAAAAACCCCAATTTTTCAAGTCTTCATATCTGTATTTCCTCAAACCAGGCACTACCCCAGTAAATCTGTGTTGTAGGCTCACTAAAGTCTACAGTGTGGAGCCCAATACTGCACACAGTACTCCAACTGGGGTCTTATTAAGGTTTTATACGGGCCCATCATTACCTCTTGCCTTTTATATTCTTTACTTCTTGTGATAAAACTTAGAATTCTATTAGTTTATTTTACAACAACAACAACAACTTGTATTTATATAACGCCTTTAATGTAGTAAAACGTCCCAGGGTGCTTCACAGGAGCATTATCAAACAAAATTTGACACCGAGCCACATGAGGAGATATTAGGGCAGATGCTTGGTAAAAGAGGTAGGTTTTAAAGAGCTTCTTAAAGGAGGAAAGAGAGGTAGAGTGGCGAAGAGGTTTAGGGAGGGAATCCCAGAGCTTAGGGCCGAGGCAACAGAAGGCACGGCCACCAATGATTGAACAATTAAAATCATGGATGCTCAAAAAGCTAGAATTGGAGGAGCGCAGATATCTCGGAGGGTTGTGGTGCTGGAGGAGATTACAGAGATAGGGAGGGGCGAGGCCATGGAGGAATTTGAAAACAAGAATGAGAATTTTAAAATGAAGGCGTTGCTTAATCGGGAGCCAACGTAGGTCTACGAGCACAGGGGTGATGAGGAACGGGATTGGTGCGAGTTTGGACACTGGCAGCAGAGGTTTGGATGACCTCAAGTTTACAGCCCTTTCACCCTGAGCTGCTGCCTTTAATGACCTGTGAACCTGTCCCTCAAATCCCTCTGCTCTCCCACAGCACCAACCCTATTTCCACTCATAGTATAATTACTGCTGTTATTTCTTTTACCAATATGCATCACCTCACGCTTACGGACATTGAATTCCATCTGCCACTTTTTAGCCCATTCTCCCATCTTATCAGTATCCCTTGGCAGCTTCCTTCAGCATTCTAAAGAATTAACTATACCTCCTATTTTGGAGTCACCTGCAAAGTTTGACACCACTCTCCCTCGGCCTATATCCAAATCATTGATATATACAGTGAACAGGAATGACTTCAGAACAGAATCTTGTGTGACACCATTATCCACTTCGAACCACACATGGGAATGTCAGTGGATGTAATTTATATAGACTTCCAGAAGGCATTTGATAAGGTTCCACATAAGATACAGTTAGCTAAAAATAAAGCTCATGGAATTGAAGCCGAATTATTGGCCTGGTTAGGAGATTGGTTAGGCGATAGAAGACAGAAAGTAGGGATAATGGGCATGTACTCGAATTGGAAGAAAGTGACTAGTGGTGTCCCACAAGGATCTGTGCTCGGGCCTCAACTATTCATCATATTTATTAATGACTTAGATAACACAATAGGGAGCCATATATCCAAGTTTGCCGATGGTACAAAGATTGGTGGCATAGTAAGTAGTGTAAATGGGAGCATAAAATTACAAAGAGACATTGGTAGATTAAATGAGTGGGCAAAACTGTGGTGGATGGATTTCAACGCAGGTAAGTGTGAGGTCATCCATTTTGGACCAAAAAGGATCGATCCGAGTATTTTTTAAATGGTGAAAAGCTAGGAACAGTGGAGGTCCAAAGTATTTAAGGGTCCATGTGCACAGATCACTAGAACATAGTGGTCAGGTACAAAAAATAATCAAAAAGGCTAATGGAATGTTAGCCTATATATCTAGAGAGCTAGAATATAAAGGGGAGGAAGTTTTGTCACAACTGTACAAAGCCCTGGTTAGATTACATCTGGAGCACTGTGTACAGTTCTGGACACCGCAACTTAGCTCAATTAATAATTTTAAATCTGAGATCGATAGCTTTTTGCTAGCCAAGGGTACTAAGGGATATGGAGCCAAGGCAGGTGGATGGAGTTGGGATACAGATCAATCATGATCTCATGGAATGGTGGAACAGACGCAGGGGACTGAATGGCCTACACCTGTTCCTATGTTTCTATGTTACTAGATCAAGGCTGCTCTGTATCTTAAACCCATCTTGGTTCCATATCCCTTAATACCCTTACCTAACAAAAATCTATCAATCTCAGTTCTGAAATTTTCAATTGATTCTCAGCCTCAACAGCTTTTTGAGGGAGAGAGTTCCAGATTTCCACTACCCTTTGTGTGAAGAAGTGCTTCCTGACATCACCCCTGAATGGCCTGGCTCTAATGTTAAGGTTATGCCCCCTTGTTCTGGACTCCCTCATCAGAGGAAATAGTTTCTCTCTATCTACCCTATCGTATCCTTTAATCATCTTAAGCACCTCAATTAGATTGTGGCTCAACCTTCCATATGCAAGGGAATGCAAGCATAGTCTATGCAATCTGTCCTTGTGTTTTAACCCTTTTAGTCCCGGTTTCATTCTGGTGAATCTGTGCTGCACCTTCTAAGGCCAATATTTCCTTCCTGAGGTGCAGTGCCAGAACTGAACTGAGTACTCCAGATGGGGTCTAACTAGAGCAATAGCCACAGAATCCCTGGAATAATGGCATAAACACTAGTTACACCATTTTCTGGGGTTCCCACAGCTGTTCCACCAATGTTACCCTGGAAAATCACCTCTATATATTCAGGATTTAAACACAATGAATGCAACTACTTCCAAAACAGATCTTTTCTGGGTTAGAATTGTAAAAGATTACCCCATGAATAATTTAAATTACTTTAGTAAATATTTCACCATGCCGCACATTTCTCTAAATATTCCTTGCAAAATTTTACTTAACGTTTGTATTCACAATCTACAGAATGCTATTGGCATCTGTCACCTGTCTATATTTTGAAAGCTACAAAGGGCATTCAGTACTCTAAGGGTTAATCTGCAGAATGAATGTACAATGACTTCCATCTGCTGCAAGGCACCTGTTAATTTTATGCCAACAGTCTATTCTTGGCATTATTTTTAAATTGACATCAGTAAAAATGCTTAACACATTTTGAATGTTTTTCTGGGTATTCTATACTGAAGCCTGTGTCTACCTGTGTGCAAACTGCCTGTCTCTGCAGCTATCTAATATCAGTCCCAGTCCAATAATGACGCCATGCGACCTGTTTTTGGAGTCTCATTGTCTACCAAGACCACCTGATTTAGTCCCAAAGGCGTTTGCTGGTTTACTTTCAAGCTATTCATCATTCAGCTGGAGGTTTTCCTGTTTTCTGTTCCTTAACTCAGCCCTAACAAGGCTCAACACAAACTCCGTGAGAAAGAAAGACCTTGGGAGAAAAATTGGGTCATGCTCCCTTTGGGGTGCTAACTTTGCCAGGACGCTACTTTTAGCGCCCCGAAAAAATTAGCACCCCCGCGCCCAAAATTCACTGGTAGCGCCCCAAGAGAGAGGCGGGGCGCTACTGGAAGCGCCCCGCCTCCCTCTTGGGACACTGCGAGTGAATATCACGGCGCTACGTGCCACAGCGCCACCCTCTGTGGCACATCGCGCCGCGGTACTGCAGGCCTTCCTCCCCTTAGAGCGCTAACGGGAGGTGCAAATCAACCGAATTTTTCCCACCTTGCAGTTAAACAGCGCTTTTCACAACCTCAGGACGTCCCAATGCGCTTCATAGCCATTGAAGCACTTTTGAAGTGTAGTCACTATTGTAATGTAGGAAATGTGGCAGACAATTTGCGCAGAGCAAGGTCCCACAAACAGCAATGTGATAATGACCAGATAATCTGTTTGTAGTGATGCTGGTTGAGGGATAAATGTTGGTCAGGACAATGGGGAGAACTCCCCTGCTCTTCTTCGAGATAGTGCCATGGGATCTTTTACGCCCGCCTGAGAGGGCAGATGGGGCCTCAGTTTAATGTCTCATCTGAAAGCCGACATCTCCGACAGTGCAGCACTCCCTCAGTACTGCACTGAAATGTTATCATAGATAGTTATTCAACAGGTACTATGTGGCTATTCTTGTGCATAATGTAATACCCATGGAATTAATCTAATGCTGCATTTTTACATTGAAGGCAGACAGATATTGTCTATCATTAGCATGCTGAGCAACGGAAGACTTCACACCTGATTCACAAAGTGATTTTGCAAAGCACCTTGTCCAGAGAATGTAGTCCAGCTAAAATAAACCACCTTAAAACAATTACACTGGTGAAAACTTGTAAGTGGAAATGGCTGAAGGAGAAAATAGAATGCATTATAAACAAGGATTTCAGGCAGTGCTTCTACAATATAAATGTATTGTAAGATAATTGATGAGTTAAAACTTCAGACAGCCTCACCTGAGTAAATACATCACACACTGAGGAAAGACCATGAAGATTGCAGATTTGATCCTTTGCTGAGTTAGCTGATCTTGTTTAGATCACACTTGGAGTACTGCGCACAGTTCTGGTCTCCATATTGCAAAAAGGATATCGAAGCACTGGAGAAAGCGCAAAAAAGGATTTACAAAGATGATACCAGAACTGAGATATTATATCTGTCAGGAAAGACTGAACAGGCTGGAGCTCTTTTCTTTAGAAAAGAGAAGGCTGAGGGGTGACCTGATAGAGGTTGTTAAAATTATGAAGGGGTTCGATAGGGTAGACGTAGAGAAGATGTTTCAACTTGTGGTGGTGTCCAAAACTAGGGGCCATAAATATAAGATAGGGAATTCAGGAGAAACTTCTTTACCCAGAGAGTGGTGAGAATGTGGAATTCGCTACCACAAGGTGTAGTTAAGGTGAATAGCATAGATGCATTTAAGGGGAAGCTAGACAAATACATGAGGGAGAAAAGAATAGATGGTTATGTTGATAAGCTGAGATGAAGTAGGGTGGGAGGAAGCGCACGTGTGGAGCATAAACACAGGCATACACCTGTCGGGCCGAATGGCCTGTTTCAGTGCTGAAATACAACGTAATTCTATGATCTTAGCTGTGGGGCTGTGAATCAGACACAGTTCCCCTGGGTGAAGAAGGGGAAAATATCAACCCGGATTTCCACTGCTGGTCGTTATGCAATGAACCACTGCAAATCGTTATCCAGCGAACCACTGCTGGTCGTTATCCAGAGAACCACTGCTGATCATTATCCCGTGAACCACTCCTGATCGTTATGCAATGAACCGCTGCTGATCATTTTCCAGTGAACCGCTGCTAATCATTATCCAGTAAACCACTGCTGATCGTTATCCCGTGAACCACTTCTGATTTTTATGCAATGAACCACTGCTGATCCTTTTCCAGTGAACCACTGCTGATCATTATCCAGTAAACCACTGCTGATCATCATCCAGAGAACCACTGCTGGTCGTTATCCAGTAAATCACTGCTGGCTATTATCCAGTGAACCACTGCTGGTCATTATCCAGTGAACCACTGCTGATCATTATCCAGTGAACCATTGCTGGTCATTATCCAGAGAACCACTGCTGATCATTATCCAGTGCACCACTGCTGATCATTATCCAGTGAACCACTGCTGATCGTTATTCAGTGAACCACTGCTGATCGTTATCTAATGAACTACTGCTGATCGTTATCCAGTGAACCACTGCTGATCGTTATCCAGTGAACCACTGCTGATCATTATCCAGTGAACCACTGCTGGTCATTATCTAAAGAACCACTGCTGATCGTTATCCATGTAAGAGGGAGCTGTTCCGTCGGGATGGGCTTCATTTGAACCAGGCTGGGACCAGTGTCATGGCGAATCGAATAACGAGGGCTTTAAACTAAATAGTGGGGGGGAGGGATACGCTGAGTGGAAATTAAAACAGTCAAAGAAAAATGAGAAGGCAAAAGTGCAGGGTAGTGATAGGGGTAATGATGACCAGAGTGTGACAGGAAGGGACAGAGCGTATACACATAAGGGTGCATCAGAAAGAGGGGTCAGAGTTGGGAAAAATGGTAAAAAGACAACATTAAAAGGTCTATATCTGAACGCATGCAGCATTCATAACAAGATAGATGAGTTGACAGCACAAATAGAAATAAATGGGTATGATCTGATAGCCATTACAGAGACGTGGTTGCAAGGTGACCAAGGCTGGGAACTGAATATTCAGGGGTATTTGCCATTTCGTAAGGATAGGCAGAATTGAAAAGGAGGTGGTGTAGCTCTGTTTATAAAGGATGAGATCAGTGCAGTAATGAGAAATGATATTGGCTTAGAAGATCAAGATGTGGAATCAGTTTAGATGGAGATAAGAAATAATAAAGGTAAGAAGTCACTGGTGGGAGTGATCTACAGGTCCCCAAACAGTAGCCACACTGTAGGACAGAGTATAAATCAAGAAATAATAGAGGCTTGTAAGAAAGGTACGACTATAATCATGGGAGATTTTAATCTTCATATTGATGGACAAAGCAAATTGGCAAAGGTAGACTTGAGGAAGAGTTCTTAGAGTGTATACAGGATGGTTTCTTGGAACAATATGTTGTGGAACCAACCAGGGAGCAGACTATTTTAGATCTGGTAATGTGTAAAGAGGCTGGATTAATTAATGATCTCTAAGTGAAGGATCCTCTTGGGAAGAGTGATCATAGCATGGTAGCATTTCAAATTCAGTTTGAGGGTGAGAAAGCTGGTCTCAAACTAGTGTCCTGAACTTAAATAAAGGTAATTACAAAGGTATGAAGGCAGACTTGGTTAAAGTGGACTGGGAAAATATATTACAGGGTAAGACTGTAGAAAAACAGTGGCAAACATTTAAGGAGATATTTCATAACTCTGAACAAAGATATATTCCAGTGAGAAAGAAAGACTCTAAGAGAAGGATGAACCATCCATGGCTAACTAAGAAAGTAAAGGATGGTATCAAATAGAAAATAAAAGCATACAATGTAGCGAAGAATAGTGAAAGGCCAGAGGATTTTGAAATTTTTAAAAACCAGCAAAGGACGACTAAAAAAATGATAAAGAAAGAGAAGATAGCTTATGAGAGTAAGCTAGCAAAAAATATAAAAACAGACAGTAAGAGCTTCTGCAGGTATATAAAAAGGAAGATAGTAGCTAAAGTAAACGCGGATGAGCCTGGGGAATTAATAATGGGAAACAGGGAAATGGCGGCGACTTTGAACAAATATTTTGTATTGATCTTCATGGTAGAAGACACTAAAATCATCCCAATAATGGATAATCACGGGGTTATTGAGTGGGGGGAGGGAACTTAAAACAATCACTATCACTAGAGAGAAAGTGACGTAATAAAACTCACTACGCACTTGGTTCAAGTATAAAGCAAGGCTTTAATCAACTTGTTTCAAAACATGGAGGTCTAGTTATCTTTCACTAGTTCCTGTTTACAAAATGACCTGGGCAAGTTGGGCCCACGCCCGAGTATTTATACTCCTTGGACGGCGCCACCAGCTGGCCGTCCAGTGTTATTTCATGAGTCTTTCTTCATGGATCATAAGATTCATAACATTCTTCCTCCCTAAAGATTTGGAAGTCCGATGTCTTCCTTTTAACGGATTAGCTAGACCATGAATAGCCGCAGTCTTTTAGCTCTTCGCTTGTGGCTGGAAGGCACGCCTCACCGGATCGTGTCTGGGCCCCTGGGTTGCTTGATCCATACTGGTAGGTCGACAGGGCCTGTGTCGCCTTGATTGACCTGAGGGAGACTGGGGAGATCGTGACTCCAAGTGCGGGTCCCCACAGGCGCAGAGCTGGCTTCATTTTGTTTGATAGCCGGGGATTGACTGGCATCCTGGCTTCGGGTGGCCATCCCATGGGGAGCGCTCGGCTCCCTGAGTTGATCTGGTGGAGTAGCCGGCAGATCTCTTGATGTCCCAGGTAGAGCGTCATCTTCAAAGGTGCGCAGAGTGTCGGCATCATTACCGTGGGACCCTCTATCATTTGGGTCCGTGGGACCGGTTGGACAGGGAGCCAGATCTCTGAGTGAAACGGTGGACTCCCGGTCATCAGGGTACCGCACGTGCGCGTAAGTGGGATTAACATCCGTTAACTCCACCTCGTCGACGAGGGGATCGTTTTTGGCAGATCGGACGAATCTTCGGAGCAGCACGGGGCCGGGAGCTGCCAACCATGATGGTAGGGACGTCCCATGTGTGGAGCGACGCTGGAACCTGAAGAATCGCTCGTGAGGTGTGACATTGGTGGACGTGGAAAGAAGAGACCTGAGACCTGATGGAATGCAACACGTCAGGGAGCACAGTTTCCCACTGCTGGTCTGGTAGGTTGCGTGACCTCAGTGCAAGACGAACAGCGTTCCAAATGATGGCGTTGTATCTCTCAACCTGTCCGTTACCGATGGGATGATGCGGTGTCGTTTTACTTGTGGCAATTCCCCGTTGGGAAAGATAACTTTTGAATTCGCTTGACATGAAGGAGGGACCCCGATCAGAGTGGATGAAATTGGCCGTACCGCAAAGGGAAAAGACTTGATCGAGGCATTTAATCACTGTGGAAGTAAGCATATTGGGACAGGGGAAAGCAAAGGGAAAGCGTGAATATTCGTTCACCATAGTCAGTAAGTAGGTGTTTCGCGTTGAGGAGGGCAATGGCCCTTTAAAGTCAATGCTGAGTCGCTGCATAGGCTGCATAGCGTGTATGAGCGAGCCATCCGATGGACGGAAGAATTGCGGTTTTAATTCCGCACAAATTCTACAGGAGGAGCATGTTCTTTTCACATCTTCCGTAGAAAATGGGAGATTTTTAGATCGCACAAAGTGCAGCATACGGGTAACGCCAGGATGGCATAAGTCAGTGTGAAGATCCGCAAGAGTCGAAGTTGACATAGAAGAGCAGAATGCCTGCGTGAGGGTATCCGAGGCCACATTCTCTTTGCCGGGTCGATAATGTATGGTGTATCCCAAGGCGGCCAATTCCATCCTCCAGAGTTGTATTTTGTTATTCTTGATCTTAGTGCGTTTCCGGTTATCCAGCATAAAGGCCACGGAGCGCTGATCGGTTATAAGTGTGAAATGGTGACGAGTGAGAAAATGACTCCATTTAGGTACAGCTTCGATGATGGCCGTAGCCTCCTTCTTGACAGGAGGATATTGGAGCTCGCTACCCTGCGAAATTCTGGACAGAAATGCAACGGGTCGACCACCTTGATTCAAGGTAGCCGAGATCGCCACCTCCGATGCATTGCACTCGACCACGAAAGGGAGATTTTCATCAGTGGAGCGAAGCGTGGCTTTTTCCAGTTGTTGCTTGAAGAGGTTGAAAGCTGAAATAGCCGTTGCCTCCAAAGGAAATTACTTCGCGTGAAGCAGGGACTGGATCTTGTCAGAGAAGTGGGGTATCCACTTTGCATAATAGGCAAACATGCCGAGTGCCCGACGAAGAGAGCCGAGATTCGTAGGGGGAGGGAGCTCCTGAAGTGGACGAAGTCGCTCTGGGTCCGCTTTGATGACACCGTTGCCCACCCAGTAGCCAAGGATGTTGACTGATGGTACTGATTTCACAGATTTGGACTCATTTAAGGTTAAGTTGCGACGACGGAGAACGTCAAAAAATTTCTGGAGGTTGGCATCATGCTCCTTTTGGTCATGGCCAGCAATGGTGATATTATCTAGATATGGAAAAGTGTCCGTTAAGTTCTCCTGTTTGACTAGGCTATCCATTGCCCGTTGAAAGACGGCCACCCCATTGGTGACCCCAAATGGAAGGTGACAAAACTGGTAAAGCCGACCATTGGCCTCAAAGGCCGTATATTTTTTGTCAGAGTCCTTTAACGGTACTTGATGGTATGCACTCTTTAAATCAAAAGTTGAAAATACCTTGTAGTTGACAAGGTTATTGACCATGTCATCGATGCTTGGTAGTGGGTAGGCATCCAGGTCGGTATACTGGTTAATAGTTTGCGAGTAATCGATGCAAAGACATTTCTTGTGTTGCTTCAGAGGATTTTTAACAACGACGTCTTGAGTCCACCAGGGAGATGAACATGGCTCAATGATACCGTCAGCTAGAAGGTGAGAGATTTCTGCCTCGATAAAGGATCGATCATCTTGGCTGAAACGTCGTGATTTAGTGGCTATGGGCTTACATCGGGGGGAAAGATTGGCAAAAAAGGAGGGCTCATCGAGCAAAGCCGCCGAAAGCGCACAAAACGGTACTTTGGAAATAGTAAGCTCCGGCTTTGACCCTCCAAACTCGAAAGTGAGTCTTTTGTGTTGTTTCTGGAAATCCTGTCCCAGGAGCACATCACTGCATAGGTTTTTGAGCACCCCGAGCCGGGTGGAAAAATAAGTGTGGCCATTGAGAATAAGGCTGACAAGACAAAAGCCAGAAGAGTTGGTGGTCAGTGTCGTCAGAGCCATTGCAATTTCCCTGTCCGAGGGGTAAATATGCAGTTTTAACTTACTGACAGCCCACTCACTAATGAAGCTGTCAGAGCTGCATGAGTCGATTAGTGTGCTCAGAATGTGTCCATTTACCGAAACTTTCGTGGCTGCATGGGACAGACTTTGGGGAAAAACAGCTGTGATGGGAGGAGGGGCAATTTTACCCTTGACAGCTGTAACCTTAGTAGTGGTTCTTGGGGAGGAGCAGTTTCATAGATAGCAGCTATAACCTTAGTAGTGGCTCTTGAGGGAGGAGTAGTTTTATAGATAGTAGCTGCAAAACTAACAGGAGCTCTCGACCGGTATATCTTAGAAAAGGGGCCTTTCTTAATAACAGAGGCTCTTGACTGGCATACCTTAGAAAAGTGACCTTTCTTGCTGCAATGATTGCAGGTTGCGTTACGAGCAGGACAAAATTTACTATAATGGAACTCACCTCCACAGAAGAAACACTTCCTTCCAGATTGCCAAGGTGCCACTAGGGCAGGGTCATCATCAGTGAAGGCTTCTAGGGTAGGGTTGTCATCCACTAGGTTAGAGTCATCATCAGTGAAGGCTTCCGCCTGAGACCTATTGAAGGAGTCATTAAAAGTGATAGCAGCAGCCCGTGCACGAGGTAAAAGATAGGTATCTGCATTCCTCTTCGCTAAGTCCAGGGAACACGCCTGGTCATAGGCAGCCTGTAACTCGAGGGTTTTATTCTCCAACAGACGCTGGCGTATGAATGGTGACGTAATTCCATTAATAAAGGAATCGCGAATTAGCTCCTTCTGGTACTGCTCAGCTGTGACAGCTTTAAGGTCACAATCCTTGCTGAGCCTGCGAAGCTTTTGAAGGAATTCGTCAAGTGATTCCCCGGGTTGTTGTCGAGTTGTGGCTAATAGATGCCGAGCAAAAATTTCGTTTGGGGCCTTAACATATAGTCGCTGTAATATTAGGATAGCGGAGTCATAGTCTACACAGTCTTCGATATAGCCAAACACATGAAGAGATACATAATTGGCAAGTATCACTAATTTATCAGGAACATTCTCACCATACACCCTGAGGAAGTTGCTGAAGGTACGATACAAGTGTTTCCATACGTTAGCAGTTGTAGGTGAATTTGGGTCCAGGTCAAGGCGGGCGGGTCTGAGTAGTTTGTCCATGATGGATTGATAACTATGCCGGAGTTCCCTTCTGCAGTTGAAGTCGTAGTTGGCTGTTCCCGAAATCACTCAGAGCGTGGAGTCGATATCAAGTTGATTAAATTGACGTAATAAAACTCACTACGCACTTGGTTCGAGTATAAAGCAAGGCTTTAATCAACTTGTTTCAAAACATGGAGGTCTAGTTATCTTTCACTAGTTCCTGTTTACAAAATATCCTGGGCAAGCTGGGCCCACGCCCGAGTATTTATACTCCTTGGACGATGCCACCAGCTGGCCGCCCAGTGTTATTTCATGAGTCTTTCTTCATGGATCATAAGATTCATAACAGAAAGTACAAGGCAAACTAATGGGACTAAAGGTGGACAAGTCCCCTGGGCCCGATGGCCTGCATCCTAGAATCTTAAAAGAGGTGGCTGCAGAAATAATCGATGCATTGGTTGTAATCTACCAAAATTCCCTGGATTCCGGAGAGGTCCCAGTGGACTGGAAAACTGCAAATGTAACGCCCCTATTTAAGAAAGGAGGGAGACAGAAAGCAGGCAACTATTGACCAGTTAGCCTAACATCTGTCATTGGGAAAATGCTGGGGTCCATCATTAAGGAAGTGGTAGCAGGACATTTAGAAAATCATAATATAGTCAAGCAGAGTCAGCATGGTTTTATGAAAGAGAAATCATGTTTGACAAATTTGCTGGAGTTCTTTGAGGATGTAACGAGCAGGGTGGATAAAGGGGAACCAGTAGATGCCATGTATTTGGATTACCAGAACGCATTCGATAAGGTGCCACATAAAAGGTTACAACACAAGATAAGAGCTCATGGGGTTGGGGGTAATATATTAGCATGGATAGAGGATTGGCTATCTGACAGAAAACAGAGAGTCGGGATAAATGGTTCAGTCTCAGACTGGCAATCAGTAACTAGTGGTGTTCCGCAGGGGTCAGTGCTGGGTCCCCAACTCTTTACAATCTATATTAACGATTTGGAGGAGGGGACCGAGTGTAATATATCAAAGTTTGCAGATGATACTAAGATGGGAGGGAAAGTAGTGAGTGAGGAGGACATAAAAAACCTGCAAGGGGACATAGACAGGCTAAGTAAGTGGGCAGAGATTTGGCAGATGGAATACAATACTGGAAAGTGTGAGGTTATGCACTTTGGCAGGAAAAATCGTAGAGCAAGTTATTATCTTAATGGCAAGAAACTGGAAAGTACTGAAGTACAAAGAAGGTTCACTCGGTTAATCCCGGGGATGAGGGGATGGACATATGAGGAGAGGCTGAGTAGATTGGGACTCTACTTATTGGAGTTCAGAAGAATGAGAGGCAATCTTATTGAAACATATAAGATTGTGAAGGGGTTGGATCGGGTGGATGCGGGGAAGATGTTCCCGATGATGGGTGAAACTAGAACTAGGGGGCATAGTCTTAGAATAAGGGGCTGCTCTTTCAAAACTGAGATGAGGAGGAACTACTTCACTCAGAGGGTGGTAGGTCCATGGAATATGCTGCCCCAAAAAGCTGTAGAAGCTACATCATTACATAAATTTAAAACAGAAATAGACAGTTTCCTAGAAGTAAAGGGAATTAAGGGTTACGGGGAGCGGGCAGGAATTTGGATATGAGTCTAGGTTCGGATCGGTCATGGCCCTGTGGGTAGCGGAGCGGGCCCAGGGGCCGTGTAGCCTGATCCTGCTCCTATTTCGTGTGTGTAATTCTGTTAGATTCAGGAGATAGTCCAGTGATAGTGGATTGGCAGTTAGGATCAGATCAGCCATGATCTTATTGAATGGCGGAGCAGGCTTGAGGGGCCGATTGGCCTACTCCTGCTCCTATTTCTTATGTTCTTATGTTCTTAAATGGGTCATTTTCAGGTTGGCAAACTGTGACTAGTGGGGTGCCGCAGGGATCAGTGCTGGGGCCTCAACTATTTACAATCTATATAAATGACTTGGATGAAGGGATCGAGTGTAATGTAGCCAAATTTGCTGATGATATAAAGATAGGTGGGAAAGCAAATTGTGTGGAGGATGCAAAGAATCTCCAAAGGGATATAGATAGGCTAAATGAATGGGCAAAAATATGGCAGATGGAGTTTAATGTGGGAAAATGCGCAGTTATCCACTTTGGTAGGAGAAATAAAAAAGCAAATTATTATTTAAATGGAGAGAGATTACAAAATGCTGAGGCACAGAGGGATCTGGGGGTCCTTGTACATGAATCACAAAAAGTTAGCATGCAGGTACAGCAAGTAATTAGGAAGGCAAATGGAATGTGGGCCTTTATTGCAAAGGGAATGGAGTTTAAATGCAGGGGAGTCCTGTTACGACTGTACAGGGCATTGGTGAGACCACTCCTGGAGTACTGCGTACAGTTTTGGTCTCCTTATTTAAGGAAGGATATACTTGCATTGGAGGCAGTTCAGTGAAGGTTCCCAAGGTTGATTCCGGAGATGAAGGGGTTGTCTTATGAAGAAAGGTTGAGCAGGTTGGGCCTATACTCATTGGCGTTTCGAAGAATGAGAGGGGATCTTATTGAAACATATAACATTCTGAAGGGGTTTGACAGGGTAGATGCAGAGAGGATGTTTCCCTTCGTGGGGGAATCTAGGACTAGGGGGCATAATTTCAGAATAAGGGGGCACCCTTTAAATCAGAAATGAGGAGGAATTTCTTCTCTCAGAGGGTCATGAATCTTTGGAATTCTCTTCCCCAGAGAGCTGTGGAGGCTGGGTCATTGAATATATTTAAGGTGGAGATAGACTGATTTTTGAAAGGTAAGGGAGTCAAGGGTTTTGGGGAACGGGTAGGGAAGTGGAGTTGAGGCCAAAATCAGATCAGCCATGATCTTATTGAATGGTGGAGCAGGCTCGAGGGGCCAAATGACCTACTTCTGCTCCTACGTCTTATGTTCTTATGTATGTTATGTTCCAGTGAACCACTGCTGGTCGTTATCCAGAGAACCACTGCTGGCCATTATCCAGAGAACCACTGCTGGTCATTATCCAGAGAACATAAGAACATAAGAACATAAGAAGTAGGAGCAGGAGTAGGCCATACGGCCCCTCGGGCCTGCTCCGCCATTCAATAGGATCATGGCTGATCTGAACCTAGACTCCCGTCCACTTCCCTGCCCTCTCCCCGTAACCCCTAATTCCCTTATCTGCTAGGAAAATGTCTATCTCCATTTTAAATTTATTTAATGTTGCAGCTTCCACAGCTCTCTGGGGTAGCAAATTCCATAGATTTACTACCCTCTGAGTGAAGAAGTTTCTCCTCATCTCAGTTTTGAAAGGGCAGGCCCTTATTCTAAGATTATGCCCCCTAGTTCTAATCTCACCCATCAGTGGAAACATCCTCACTGCATCCACCCGATCAAGCCCCCTCACAACCTTATATGTTTCGATAAGATCGCCTCTCATTCTTCTGAACTCCAATGAGTAGAGTCCCAACCTACTCAACCTTTCCTCATACGTCAACCCCCTCATCTCTGGAATCAACCGAGTGAACCTTCTCTGAACCGCCTCAAGAGCAAGTATATCTTTTCTTAAATATGGAAACCAAAACTGCACGCAATATTCCAGGTGTGGCCTCACCAATGCCCCGTATAACTGCAGCAAGACTTCCCTGTTTTTATACTCCATCCCCCTTGCAATAAAAGCCAAGATTCCATTGGCCTTCCTGATCACCTGCTGCACCTGCATACTAACTTTTTGTGTTTCATGCACCAGGACCCCCAGATCCCTTTGTACTGTGGCACTTTGCAGTTTCTCTCCATTTAGATAAAAACTTGCTCTTTGATTTTTTCTGCCAAAGTGCATAACCTCACACTTTCCAACATTATATTGCATCTGCCAAATCTCTGCCCATTCACTTAGCCTGTCTATGTCCTTTTGCAGGTTTTTTATGTCCTCCTCACTCACTGCTTTCCCTCCCATCTTTGTATCGTCGGCAAACTTGGCTATGTTGCACTCGGTCCCTTCCTCCAAATCGTTAATATAGATTGTAAAGAGTTGGGGTCCCAGCACTGACCCCTGCGGAACACCACTAGTTACTGATTGCCAGCCCGAGAACGAACCATTTATCCCAACTCTTTGTTTTCTGTTAGATAGCCAATCTTCCACCCATGCCAGTATATTACCCCCAATCCCGTGATTTTTTATCTTGATCAGTAATCTTTTGTGTGGAACGTTGTCAAATGCCTTCTGGAAGTCCAAATACACTACATCTACTGGTTCCCCTTTATCCACCCTGTATGTTACATCCTCAAAGAATTCGAGCAAATTTGTCAAACATGACTTCCCCTTCATAAAACCATGCTGACTCTGTCCTATTAAATTATGTTTATCCAAATGCTCTGTTACTGTTTCCTTAATAATGGACTCCAACATTTTGCCAACCACAGATGTTAGGCTAACTGGTCTATAGTTTCCAGCTTTTTGTCTACTTCCCTTCTTAAATAAGGGTGTTACATTAGCAGTTTTCCAATCTGCCGGGACCTTTCCTGAGTCCAGGGAGTTCTGGAAAATGATCACCAATGCATCCACAATCCCTACCGCCATTCTCTCAAGACCCTAGGATGTAGGCCATCAGGTCCGGGGGATTTATCCGCCTTAAGTCCCATTATTTTACTGAGTACCATCTCCTTAGTGATTTTAATCATGTTTAGCTCCTCCCCCCCCATTGCCCCCTGTTTGTCCAGTGTTGGGATATTTTTAGTGTCCTCTACTGTAAAGACTGATACAAAATATTTGTTCAGCGTCTTTGCCATCTCCATGTTCCCCACCACTAGTTTCCCAGTCCCATCCTCTAAGGGACCAACGTTCACTTTAGCCACCCTTTTTCTTTTTATATAGCTGTAGAAACTCTTGCTATCTGTTTTTATATTTTTTGCTAGTTTACTTTCATAATCTATCTTCCCTTTCTTAATTAATCTTTTAGTTATTGTTTGCTGGCTTTTAAATGCTTCCCAATCTTCTATCCTCCCACTAGATTTGGCTAATTTATATGCCCTTGTTTTCAGTCGAATACTATCCTTTATTACTTTACTAAGCCACGGATGGCTGTCTTTTCTTTTACTCCCCTTTTTCCTCAGTGGAATATATTTATCTTGAAAGATGTGAAATATCTCCTTGAATGTAGACCACTGCTCTTGTACCGTCTTACACTTTAATCTGTTTTCCCAGTCCACTTTAGTCAATTCTACTCTCATACCTTCATAGTCTCCTTTATTTAAGCTTAGTATGCTGGTTTGAGATCCAACTCTCTCGCCCTCAAACTGAATTTGGAATTCAACCATATTATGCTCACTCATTCCAAGGGGATCCTTTACTAGGACATTTTTTTTATTAATCCTGTCTCATTACACAGGACCAGATCTAAGATTGCCTGCCCCCTGGTTGGTGCAGTTACATACTGCTCAAGGAACCCATCCCTAATACACTCTATGAACTCTTCCTCAATGCTGCCATGCCCAATTTGTTTAGTCCAGTCAATATGAAAGTTAAAATCCCCCATGATTATAGCTGTTCCCTTATTACAAGCCCCAACTACTTCCTGATTTATACTCCGACCAACAGAGTTGCAACTGTTAGGAGGCCTATAGACTATGTCCACTAGTGACTTTTTCCCCTTATTATTCCTTATCTCCACCCAAACTGTTTCACTATCCTGATCCTTTGACCCAATATCATTTCTGACTGTTGCAGTGATTCCATCCTTGATTAACATAGCAACCCCACCTCCCTTTCCTTCCTGTCTGTCCTTCCTAATTGTCAAATACCCTTGTATGTTTAGTTCCCATTCATGATTATCTTGCAGCCATGTTTCCGTAATGGCCACCAGATCATACCCATGTGTAGTTATTTGCACCGTCAACTTGTCATTATCCAGTGAACCACTGCTGGTCGTTATCCAGCGAACCACTGCTTGTCGTTATCCAGTGAACCTCTGCTGGCCATTATCCAGTGAACCACTGCTCGCCATTATCCAGAGAACGACTGCTGGTCATTTTCCAGTGAACCAATGCTTGGCGTTATCCAGAGAACCACTGCTGGTCTTTATACAGTGAACCACTGCTGGCCATTATCCAGTAAACCATTGCTGGCCATTATCCAGTGAACCACTGCTGGTCATTATCCAGAGAACCACTGCTTGTCATTATCCAGTGAACCACTGCTGGCCATTATCCAGTAAACCACTGCTGGCCATTATCCAGTGAACCACTGCTGGTCATTATCCAGTGAACCACTGCTGGCCATTATCCAGTGAACCACTGCTGGTCATTATCCAGTGAACCACTGTTGGTCATTATCCAGTGAACCACTGCTGGTCGTTATCCAGTCAACCACTGCTGGTCATCAACCACTGCTGGTCATTATCCAGTGAACCACTGCTGGTCATTATCCAGAGAACCACAGCTGATCCTTATCCAGTGAACCACTGCTGATCCTTATCCAGTGAACCACTGCTGATCCTTATCCAGTGAACCACTGCGGATCCGTATCTAGTGAACCACTGCTGGTCATTATCCAGTGAACCACTGCTGGTCATTATCCAGTGAACCACTGCTTGCCATTATCCAGAGAACCACTGCTGATCATTATCCAGTGAACCATTACTTGCCATTATCCAGAGAACCACTGCTGGTCATTATCCAGTGAACCACTGCTGGCCGTTATCCAGTGAACCACAGCTGATCATTATCCAGTGAACCACTGCTGCCCATTATCCAATGAACTACTGCTGGCCATTATCCAGTGAACCACCACTGATCGTTCTCCAGTGAACCACTGCTGATCCTTATCCAGTGAACCACTGCTGATCCTTATCCAGTGAACCACTGCTGATCCTTATCCAGTGAACCACTGCGGATCCGTATCTAGTGAACCACTGCTGGTCATTATCCAGTGAACCACTGCTGGTCATTATCCAGTGAACCACTGCTTGCCATTATCCAGAGAACCACTGCTGATCATTATCCAGTGAACCATGACTTGCCATTATCCAGAGAACCACTGCTGGTCATTATCCAGTGAACCACTGCTGGCCGTTATCCAGTGAACCACAGCTGATCATTATCCAGTGAACCACTGCTGCCCATTATCCAATGAACTACTGCTGGCCATTATCCAGCGAACCACCACCGATCGTTCTCCAGTGAACCACTGCTGGTCATTATCCAGTGAACCACCGCTCGTCGTTATCCAGTGAGCCACTGCTGGTCGTTCTCCAGAGCTCCACTGCTGGCCATTAGCCAGAGAACCACTGCTGGCCATTATTCAGTGAACCACCGCTGGTCGTTATCCAGAGAACCACTGCTGGCCATTATCCAGTGAACTACTGCTGGCCATTATCCAGTGAACCACCACTGATCGTTCTCCAGTGAACCACTGCTGGTCGTTATCCAGTGAACCACCGCTGGTCGTTATCCAGTGAACCACTGCTGGTCATTCTCCAGAGAACCACTGCTGGCCATTAGCCAGAGAACCACTGCTGGCCATTATCCAGTGAACCACCGCTGGTCGTTATCCAGAGAACTACTGCTGGCCATTATCCAGTGAACCACTGCTGGTCGTTATCCAGAGAACCACTGCTGGTCATTATCCAGTGAACCATTGCTGATCATTATCCAATGAACCACTACTGATCGTTCTCCAGTGAACCACCACTGGTCGTTATCCAGTGAACCACTGCTGGTCATTCTCCAGAGAACCACTACTGGCCATTAGCCAGAGAACCACTGCTGGCCATTATCCAGTGAACCACTGCTGGTCGTTATCCAGAGAACCACTGCTGATTGTTATCCAGTGAACCATTGCTGGCAGTGGATGTTCCTCTAGGACAGGAATGTATTTGGCTGGGAATGACCTCTGTTGGCCCATAAATCCTACCTGCCCTGGCTGACACATGAAGAATGATCACTTGTGCAAGGTCCTGAAGGATTGCCATTCCCTATGGCGCTGAACCCCCAGCGAGAGTTGGTGCCTTCAGGAGGGAATTGGAAGGAAAATCTGAAGAAAAATACATTCCTGTCCATGTTGGCTGAATGCCCCACTCTAAATTCTGCATGACTTGTGGTTTAGCTGTAATTACTCATGAGAAAGGGGAAGTATCTTACACAGGAAAGCCACAGAAACTTATTGAATTCCTCATCCTCTTTCCTGTAATACCCAGACAAACACAGAGAGCTTCCCATCCGCCTACTCACATGGAAAGAAAATCAACCACATCTGCCGCTAATTGATACACTACTTGTTGAGTAAATCTCCTCAGATCCGGACATAATGCTGCAGTATAACATTTTCCCACTGTGATATATCTGCTTATAAAGTTTAGTCCAATCACATCTAGAGATATATGGCTTGTGTATTAATCTAGTACAGATACGTTAGAAACTCCGTAAATTACATACAGAAGAGAGGAGACAGTTTTAGACAGCAGTGAGAACCTGTGATGATAATGCACTAAGTTAGGTGACGCAGTAAATAGTGTAGATGGGAGCAGAAAGTTGCAAAGGGCTTTTGATAGATTAAGTGAGTGGGCAAAACTGACAGATGGAGTTGAATGTGAGAAAGTGGACGTAAGAAAGACAGATCAGAATATTTTCTAAATTACGAGAAGCTAGGAACTGTGGAGGAGCAGAGAGATTTCGGGGTCCATGTACAGAAATCACTAAAAACTAGTGGACAGGTACAAAAAATAATTTAAAAGGCAAATGGAATATAAGCCTTTATCTCAAGAGAGCTGGAATAGGAAGTTTTGGAAGTTATGTTACAGTTCTTTAAGCTCCGGTTAGACCCGACTTAGAGCACTGCATTCAGTTCTGGGCACCGCACCTCAGGAAGGATATATTGGTCTTGGAGGGGGTGCAGCGCAGAGTCACCAGAATAATACCTGGGCTAAAAGGGTTAAATTATGAGAACAGGTTGCATAGGCAAGGCTTATATTCCCTCCAGTATAGAAGATTGAGCAGTGATCTAATTGAGGTGTTTAAGATGATTAAAGGATTAGACAGGGTAGATAGAGAGAAATTATTTCCTCTGGTGTGGGAGCCCAGGAAAAGGGGGCATAAGGGGTGATGTCAGGAAGCACTTCTTCACACAAAGGGTAGTGGAAATCTGGAACTCTGCCCCTAAAAATCTGTTGAGGCTGGGGATCAATTGAAAATTTCAAAACTGAGACTGATAGATTTTTGTTAGGCAAGGGATATGGAACCAAGGCGGATAGATGGAGTTAAGTTACAGATTAGCCATGATCTAACTGAATGGCAGAACAGGCTCGAGGGGCTGAATGGCCTACTCCTGTTCCTATGTTCCTATAATGAATTTTTATTTGTCTGGCATACAAACATACATAAATGATGGACAGAAAAAGATCCAATGGTCCATCCAGCCTGTCCAATACAGTTGTGATGGCTTGCGCATCCCAATACAGACACTCCCCATCCACCCACATAATCTCCTGGGAGAGAAGAAAAAACAAATAAAAACACAGGCCAATTAGGGGAAAAAGAATCTGGAAAATTACACTCCAATCCCTTTAGATGATCGAAACTAGTTCAGGAGACCACTGTGGCCCTGATTAATGTTATACAGTACCTACCTCTTGTACAAGGTGATCTCTGCCCTAGCCAGAAACAGGTCCAGCTTGCTCTTGAAGGAATACAGTGAATCAGCATTCACCACAGGATCCAGCAGCCTGTTCCACAAGTCCACTATTCTCTGGGAAAAGAAGAACTGCTGAACATCTAACCTAGTTCTGTCCTTGTGAAATTTGTAAGCGTGAACCCTGGTCCTCCCTAACCTATCCCGTTGAAATAATTTTTCCACGTAAACTCAATCTAGTCCCTTCGTTATTTTATAAATCTCGGCCATGAGTCTACGCTTTTTTAAAGTTAACAGACCCAGCCCTTTGTGCCTATAATTAACCTTGTGATCAATTTTCCCACTCATTTTTTTTTGAGTGCGTGGCCCCTTTAATGGGCTGTGTGGCCGATTCAAATTATCGCGCATAAGCGTTTTTTTCCATTATAAAGCCATTGAGCGGCCTGCGTGGAACCTCCAGATCACTGCGCCGTATGTATCACCCACCATATGATGAGACCAGAACTAGACACAGTATTCTAACTGAGGCCTAACCAAGGGCTTGTACAAGGACAAAATGCCCACATACATAACTACAAGTCAGACAAGGAGAACAGCTCTATAAACATACACATTGCCTATAAAAGTAACATAGAGCCAGAAGCAAGTTCATACACTATCTTTTCATCACTGGGACCTGAGTTCAAGCCCAGTTCAGCCCGATAGTTGTAAGGATCCTAAATTAAATGAATGTGGAGCAATCTCATCGCAGTTCCCGGTGAGTGCGAGTCTACAGCAGAAAAGTGCTCACAATTTTGCACAGAATTATTTTAGTCTGATGCTCTAAAGTTGGGTGGACAAAATTGCAGATCTTTCAACCTGAGGAAAATGATGTGAGGGTTGAAGACTGAATCAAGTGCCAAAGATTAGTTTGCAGTTTCATAGTCTGCTTTTGGCCCACAGAAACTTTGGGTTATCACAAACCCTTTGTTTATTGTGTAAATACAGTGATGAGATAAGTGTATGTACATACAACAACAACAACTTGCATTTATATGGTGCCTTTAACGTAGTAAAACATCCCATGGCGCTTCACAGGAGTATTAGAAGACAAAAAATTTGATACCGAGCCACATAAGGAGAAATTAGGGCAGGTGACCAAAAGCTTGGTCAAAGAGGTAGGTTTTAAGGAGTGTCTTAAAGGAGGAAAGAGAGGTAGCGAGGTGGAGAGGTTTAGGCAGGGAATTCCCGAGCTTAGGGCCTAGGCAACAGAAGGCACGGCCACCAATGGTTGAGCGATTATAATCAGGGGTGCTCAAGAGGGCAGAAGTTGAGCAGTGCAGATATCTCGGGGGGTTGTGGGGCTGGACGAGGTTAGAGAGATAGGGAGGGGTGAGGCCATGGAGGGATTTGAAAACAAGGATGAGAAACTGGGAGCCAATGTAGGTCAACGGGACTGGTTAAAACTTAAGACATGGGCAGCCGAGTTTTGGATGACCTCAAGTTTACGTAGGGTGGAATGTGGGAGGCCATCCAGGAGTGCATTGGAATAGTTGTCTAGAAGTAACAAAGGTATGGATGAGGGTTTCAGCAGCAGATGAGCTGAGGCAGGAGCGGAGATGGGCAATGTTACGGAGGTGGAAATAGACAGTCTTAGTTATGCCATGGATATGTGATTGGAAGTTCATTTCAGGGTCAAATATGACACCAAGTTTGCGAACAGTCTGGTTCAGCCTCAGACAGATGTTAGGGAGAGTCAGTGTCTAGGGAACAGAGTTTGTGGTGGGGACCGAAAACAATGGCTTCGGTCTTCCCAATATTTAATTGGAGAAAATTTCTGCTCATCCAGAACTGTCTGTCTGACCAGCAGTCTGACAATTTAGAGACTGTGGAGGGGTTGAGAGAAGTGGTGGTGAGGTAGAGCTGGGTGTCGTCAGCGTACGTGTGGAAACTGACGCTGTGTTTTCGGATGATGTCGCCAAGGGGCAGCACATAGATGAGAAATAGGAGGGGGCCAAGGATAGATCCTTGGGGGACCCCAGAGGTAACGATGTGGGAGCAGGAAGAGAAGACATTACAGGTGATTTTCTGGCTTCGATTAGATAGATAAGATTGGAACCAGGCGAGTGCAGCCCCACCCAGCTGGAGAGGCGTTGGAGGAGGATGGAGTGGTCAACCATGTCAAAGGCTGTAGACAGGTCAAGAAGGATGAGGAGGGAAAGTTTACCCTTGTCACAGTCACAAAGGATATCATTTGTGACTTTGATGAGAGCCATTTCGGTACTGTGGCAGGGGCGGAAACCGGATTGCAGGGATTCAAACATTGAGTTCCAGGAAAGATGGGCACGGATTTGGGAGCCAACAACACATTCAAGGACTTTGGATAGGAAAGGGAGGTTGAAGATAGGATGGTAGTTTGCAAGGACAGTGGGGTCAGGGGTTGGTTTTTTGAGGAGAGGGGTGATGACGGCAGATTTGAAGGAGAAGGGACAGTACCTGAGGGGAGAGAACCATTAACAATGTCAGCTAACATGGGAGCCAGAAAAGGAAGTTGGATGGTCAGCAGTTTACTGGGAATAGGGTCGAGGGAGCAGAAAGTGTGCCTCATGGACAAAATGAGCATGGAGAGGTCAAGAGGGGAAATCGGAGAGAAACTGGAGAAAGATGCGAGTTCAGGGCTAGGACGGGGGGGAACCTTAGAGGATGTTTGGCTCAGTGGAAGGAAGGGAAGTGGCAGAGGCAGCTGATCGGATGGTCTCAATCTTAGAGACAAAGAAGTCCATGAGCTCCTTGCACTTGTTGCTCGAGGTGAATGTGGAGGAGACAGGGGAGAGGGGTTGAAGCAGATGGTTAGCAGTAGAGAATAGTAGCTGGGGGTTATCTTTGCATTCCAGAATGATCCTGGTATAGTGAGCAATTTTGGCAGACGAGAGCAGGACCCGATAATGCTTTATGTGGTCCAGCCAGATCTGGTGGTGAATGGCTAAACCAGTTGTCCGCCATATCCGTTCAAGTCTGCGTCGCTTGGACTTGAGGGAGCGAAGATGAGGGCAGTACCAGGGGGAATGGCCAGGGTGAGAGAGAGTAAGGGGGAAAAGCTCGGTTGCTTTGCGCCCCCTGATAGCGCCCCGAGGGGCGCTAAAAGGGCGCAAAGCTCCCAGCACCCGGGCACGGCGCCGCTAACACCTCTCGTGAAATTCAGCATGAGGTTAGTGGCGGTGGTGGCCAGTAGCGCCCCGCGACGCTGCGCCTCCGGCGATGACGTCATCGCCGTGCGCAGCGCCCTGGCCGCAAACTGCGCTCGTGCCCCCTGGCCTACCGCCAGATGCTATTTCAGACAGGGTCAGGGTGCCGTGTGTAGTGTATGTGCCTTAAGACAGAACTACTTTTACAGCTCCTGTATACTGTAGTACCGGCAGTGACCACACCTGTATATAAGCTTTGCGCATGCCGCTGTACCCCCAGTCTTGAGACTACCCTCCTCCAGTAAAGACCTGTTTATTGTTAATTTACAGCATCCATGTGGTTATTGAATAACAGCAGACCCTCAGAATCACGGATCGAACAGTGGCGACGAGTGTTGATTTGAATCTACCTGCAACAAAAGAAAAAAAAAGTCGAAGCCAGGAACACGGGCGTCGACCACGAGCAACCGCCCAGAACCGGCAGAGAGTGAACATCACAGGGGAGGCGGTGGAGAGCCAGGCTTGGTTCCCCAGCCACGACGATCAGCAAGAGACTGACGACAGGTCCAGCGCAGACGCTTCCCGGGCAGCGGCGGCTGGTGCCGACCGACGGCGGAGAGAAAGCCGAGCAGCGTCGACGGGGTAAGACAGAGGGTGAAGCGCGCAGGGCGCAGCTGGGGGTTGAACACCGAGCGGCGTCGAGAAAAAGGAAAACAAACCGGAGAGAGAGAGGGTAAAGAAACAGCCGGGTTCAAGACCGAGCGGCGTCGAATAAATAAAAAGAAGAACGCGCAGAGCACAGCCAGGGCTCACGGGCTAAACAGGGTCCGCGGGGAGAAGAAGGGAGAGTGCGGGAGACGCCATTGAGCTGCGGAGAAGAAGGAAGAGCGCGGGGGACGCCATTTTTAGAAGCCGCAGCGGAGAAGAAGGGCGAGCGCGGGAAGGAAGGAAAGCGCGGGAGACACCATTTTGTGCCAGCGGAGAAGAAGGGGAAGCGCGGGAGACGCCATTTTGGACAGTTAAATCACACCCAGGGATGCCGAAGAGTGGCAGTATCTCTACGTTCGACAATGAAGTCGAAGATTGGGTGACATATGTGGAACATATTGAGGTGTACTGCAGGGCGAATGAAGTGCCAGATGCTAATAAAGCACTGGTTTTGTTCAATTCCATGGGTGCAAAAACTTATGGGTTACTGCGAAATCTAATAACTCCAGAGAAGCCGGTGAACAAGAATTTTGAAAGCATAGTAGAAATCCTACAGGACCACTTAAACCCCACACCGCTGCTGATAGCAGAACGATTTAAGTTCCATAAAAGGAACCAACACAAAGACGAAAGCAATGCTGAGTACCTAATGGAACTGCGCAAGCTATCGGAACACTGCCAGTTTGGAGCGGGACTAGCAGATACGTTAAGGGACAAGTTTGTGTGTGGGCTACAAAGTGAAGGAACCCAGAAATGGCTTCTATCAGAATAGGATCTTATGCTGGACAAGGCTTTCAGTATGGCAGTATCACACGAAGCAGCCGCAAGGGGCGCTGCAGAGATACAACGGAGACCGCAAGAATATGGCACCAATGAAATGTCCTATGGAACAGGGAAGTGCTATCGCTGCGGCAGAACAACACATGACCAGAAGGATTGTTGGTTCAAGGACCAAGTGTGCAGACAGTGTGGGAAAGCAGGACACATAGCAAGAGTCTGCAGGTCTGGGAAGAAAACCAACAGTAAGAAATCTCCACAGGAGAAGTACAAAAAGGTACACCAGGTGATGGACGGTGGTTCAGACGAACAGAAAAGTGACACAGACTCCAGAAGCAAGGAGCTGGGTTGTCTGAAACTACATAAGGTAACCGAAATGGAGGATCACCAGACTATCTGGGTTACACTCAAGATAGACGGAGTCCAAGTGGAAATGGAATTGGACACTGGATCAGCCCTAACAGTCATAAACCAAAATGACTACCCTTGAAAGCTACAGAGATTGTCTTGAAGACGTATACGGGGCAAAAAGTCTACCCCAAAGGGAAAATAAGGGTGAAAGTGATATATAAAGGCCAGGAAATATCTAAAATGGATATATATGTATTGCCAGATGGAGGACCACCACTGCTAGGACGTGAATGGATCCGGAAGATACAATTAGATTGGCATTCCATACAGGCACTGAAGGTTGAGGCTAAAAAGGATGACGACGTCAAACCTGGACGACTGTCAAAAATGCTAACTGACGCAAAAGAAGTGTTCCAGGAGGGACTAGGAACACTAAAAGGCATAACAGCCACGATTAAAATAGAGGAAAATGCAAGCCCAAAGTTTCTTAAGGCCAGACCAGTGCCTTATGCGATCAGACCAGCTGTTGAAGCAGAGCTGGAAGGGTTGGAACGTTCAGGAGTACTGCCCAAAGTGGACTGGAGCGAGTGGGCTACACCCATCGTTCCTGTAATGAAGAGATCGTTGAGTGATACATCTGGGGAACCAAAGAAGGTCCGCATCTGTGGGGATTTTAAGGTGACGGTGAACCCAGTCCTTCACACGGTACAATATCCGCTTCCACGAATTGAGGATATTTTCGCCTCGCTATCTGGAGGTAAACGCTTCACCAAAATAGATCTAGCACAGGCGTACTTGCAGATGGAGGTAGAAGAAGCTTCAACACAATACCTTACGATTAACACTCATAAAGGTCTCCATCAATACAACCGGCTGGTGTTCGGAGTAGCCTCGGCTCCGGCTATCTGGCAAAGGGCGATGGATCAGGTCCTGCAAGGGATTTCAGGGACCCAGTGTTATTTGGACGACATCTTGGTCACGGGCGAAAATGACAGTGATCACCTCGCCAACTTGGAGAAGGTGCTCACCAGATTAAAGGAGTATGGGCTACGAGCTAATCGCCACAAGTGCGAGTTTTTCCAGAAGCAGATCTCGTATTGTGGCCACGTCATCGATGAAGAGGGGTTACATAAGTCCCCTGAAAAGATTGAGGCAGTAGTCAAGGCTCCAGCACCGGAAAATGTGTCACAACTGAGGTCGTTCCTCGGGCTGGTAAACTACTACCACAAGTTCTTACCAAATGTGTCCACGGTATTACACCCACTGAACACCCTACTGCAAACAGGGGTGCCATGGAAGTGGGATGACGAATGTAGACGAGCTTTCCAGAAGTGTAAAGAATTGATCACATCAAAAGAGGTGTTGGCCCATTTCAACCCAGCACTACCAATTCGTTTGGCATGTGATGCATCACCCTATGGTATTGGAGCGGTGCTATCGCACAAATTCCCAGACAGGTTGGAGAGGCCAGTAGCCTTTGCGTCTCGGTTGCTAACCTCAGCCGAGCACAACTACACCCAGATTGACAGGGAGGCCCTCAGCCTAGTATAGGGAGTAAAAAAATTCAACCACTATCTGCATGGGCAGAAGTTCACCTTGCTGACTGACCACCAACCACTAGTCTCCATCTTTAATCCTAAGAAGGGCGTTCCAGTGATGACTGCACAACGGTTACAAAGATGGTCCCTGTTTCTAGGGGCGAATCAATATGAAATAGAATATAAAGGCATGAAACAGCATGGGAACGCTGATGGGCTATCGTGCCTGCCACTGCCTACTGTGGAGGAAGCACCAGCAGTGGACCCTATCGAGATATTTTATTCGTCAATAATTGAACGATTGCCAGTAATGAACGCGGATATAGAGAAGGAGACCCGCAATGATCCGACGCTGTCTCGGGTATATGATTTGATGGTGAGGGGATGGCCAACACATGGCGACTCACTGGTGCCAGCATTCTCATCCAGAAGAGAACAGCTGTCAGTATGCCAGGGGACAGCGATGTGTGGTTCCAGAGTGGTGATTCCACCCAAGTTAAGGGAGAGAGTGCTAAATGAGCTACATGAAGGTCATCTGGGGGGAGTGAAAATGAAAAGCCTTGCTAGGGCTTATGTGTGGTGGCCGGGAATCAATCAACAAATCGAAGACCTAACCAAAAGCTGCTCAGGATGCCAGAAGGTCCAAAATGCACCACCACATGTCCCTCTACACCCATGGGAGTGGCCCTCCTCTCCATGGCAACGGGTGCATATTGATTTCGCTGGTCCATTCATGGACTCAATGTTCTTAATAGCAGTGGATGCTCATTCAAAGTGGCCTGAGGTGATAAAAATGTCTTCAACCACTACAGAGAAAACGATTGCAGTCCTACGGACCATATTTGCCAGAAACGGGTTGCCAGAGCAGATTTGCTCTGATAATGGACCACAGTTTGTGTCCGAAGAGTTTCAAAAATTTATGAGAAGGAATGGGGTAAGGCATTACACATCCGCCCCGTATCATCCAGCCACAAATGGATTGGCTGAGAGGTTCGTACAAACCTTTAAGAAGGCGATAAAGGCCATGTGCGACGATGAAATTCCACTACAGCATAAGATGGACAATTTCTTATTAGCCTACCGAAACGCGACACATGCAGTTACTAACCAGACCCCGGCCCTGATGTTCTTTAACCGCAGGTTGAGATCTCATCTGGACTTGCTCAGACCAAATGTGTGAAGAAATGTTGAGGACAAACAATTCCAGCACATCAATGAGAAGCCGACAAGGAGCTTCAGTGTAGGGCAACCAGTCTTGGCCCGTGACTATCGAACAGAGAAATGGCAACCCAGAATGATATGCACAAGGCAGGGGCCATTAATGTACACAGTGGATGTCGGGGAGAACATTGTGAGACGCCACGTCGATCAGATCTTAGCGTCACAGGAACGCGTCAACCCCATGTCTCGGGTACCTGGGGATGAACCCGACATACCGGTATCATCTACCTCAGAGCCAGTAGCAGTGGAACCCGATGAACTACCCGATGAAAAGGGGTCAGAATCGCCTCTGCACCAAGAACAAGAACCTCAGGAAAGGCGCTATCCCGAAAGGGTCAGGAAGCCGCCCCAAAGACTGAATCTATAAATGGACTATTGTCGTTTAATGTACATGTTAAAGTGTTAATTGTTATTTGAATGTTAGGGGTACTGCTAATCTAAAAGGGGAGGAATTGTAGTGTATGTGCCTTAAGACAGAACTACTTTTACAGCTCCTGTATACTGTAGTACTGGCAGTGACCACACCTGTATATAAGTTTTGCGCATGCCTCTGTACCCCCAGTCTTGAGACTACCCTCCTCCAGTAAAGACCTGTTTATTGTTAACTTACAGCACCCGTGTGGTTATTGAATAACAGCAGACCCTCAGAATCACGGATCTAACACCGTGTTTGCGGCCGGGGCGGTGCAACTTAAAGGGAAGGTGCCGGGCGGCCATTTTTTTGGGGCCGTCTTTCAGCACCTGCCCCCTTTGGCCTCCTCCTGTGGGGTGCTGGCTGCGATCGGGCAGCCCAGCACCCCTTTTGCTGGCACCCCACTCCCCGATGATCCAGCAGGGCCCCAGTGCACACTGCACCAGGCCCCTCCCTTTTAATCATGGGAGGGAGGCCTGTAATACCGCGGCGCTACGTGCCGACGTGCGTGGCACTGCTGCATGTAGCGCCGCGATATTAATTGGGCGTGCCCCAAGAGGGAGGGGGAGCACTTCCAGTAGCGTCCCACCTCCTGCTTGGGACGCTACCACTGAATTTCGGGCGCGGGGGGGCGATAATTTTTTCAGGGCGCTAAAAGTAGTGCCACGGTGAAGTTAGCGTCCCAAAGGGGGCGTGACCCAATTTTTTCCCCTAATGGTTTTAATAGGGACTGGGGCATCAAAGCTAGTGCTGAGGGTGTGGTTGAGCAGATATATACTAAAATTGCAGGTGATTGATCAGAAATGGAGGTGAGTTGGAACTCTAAACTAGCGAAGCTTTACCCTGCATTGAAACTATACTGTACCTCACCTAGGAGTGCTTAATAGAGCAATGTATTGAGACCAGTATATTATAATCTGATCGATGCTATATCTGACCTTGGTGTCTGTGAAAGAGCATTGTAGAAGGACCCCTACTCTGTAAATAATCAGTGCTATATCTGACCTAGGAGTGCTTTAATAGAGCAGTTTAGGGGGGAGCTTTCTGGCCTGTGCCTGACCCAGAACTGTTTGTTGGGGAGTGAGGATACCCATCCCCAAACACACACAGCCCTCACCATGCTGAGCACAAAAAAAACATCAAAAATTAGACCATTTTTAAAAATAGACCTGAATATCTAATACAAAGTGTACGCTTCCTGTTATTGGAAATCTGCACAAGTGATTATTTGAAACTCCTGAAGCTGAATATTATAACCCACGATTACAGAAACGCACAGAACTGGAGAAGAATTTTAACTCTTGGGATTCTCTTAGTAATATTATTGCATTTGATAAATTTGCTGAAATGTTGCTTTGATGAAGGGTTAAATGTGTTGTACAGCAAAGTGTTGTAACTGTATTCTTGGAAGAAACAAATGCAAAATGTAGTAATACTGCAGGGTAAGTACTTTAGCATAGCCATTCGCCCTGCTTGTGTCACCATGAGCATATCATCCTCATAGCGTAATGATTAATAAAGCAACTTGGGTCATCGGTAGAGCACCTCACACAAAACAATGATAATTTAATCTCACCGGTGAGCGCTTCTCTTTCATCTGGTGAGACACAGCCTTGAATTCAGCTTCTGCCAGCCAGCTGGGAACTGCTACAAGAGAAAGTGGCATTAGGAGTGCTCCAGCTTACAGTGTGCCCTGTAAAAACTCAGGGCTGAGTGCCCTGAATCACCCATCAACCTGCATGTTACAGGGAGTGATGGATAGATGGGCGCTGAACATGCCAATTAGTGGGGGTGACACGAATATGCCCGAAAGCATTGCCACAATGCCAACCCTTAATAGATTGGGCCCAGTAGTTTGGTACCATGAATAAATATTGTTCCATCACTCATATATAATAACCATAATTAATAAACATTTTTAGCAAACTGCAATGGATATAGCACTGTCTTCAGTACCGGTCAAAGGTATCAGTAAATGTACTTTTTTTTTAACCATGTGCTAACGTACCTACTAACCAATCCATCTTAAACAAGGTGGCTGAACGTAGAGGCAGTGTTGGTTACTGGAGAGCAGGCCCTTCACCCATTCATTAATCCGTAAGTGTCAAGCCAGTAGATCGAGAAAGGGGGCAAAGAAATACGAAGAAGAGGGAAACTTACCCAGATACTCCGATAAAAATAAGATACATAAAAAAATGTTTATTTGTTAATTAAAGCTGAAGCTGTGATGATTGGACTGTGTCTGAGAAGAGGGAGAACAGGCAGACTGATTGTAGAGGGATGAGCACAATAGTGAGGTCTCCAGAGACTTGAGCACAAAATCAGGCAGACACTTCAGTGCAGTACTGAGAGAGTGCTGCATTGTCAGAGGTGCCGTCTTTCAGATGAGCTCATTTCAGGGAGGGTGGAAGATGGGAGGCCAGCCAGGGGAGCATTGGAATATACAGAGCTGCTACCATTAATAAGTAACCTCTGTCTAGGCAAGTGCAGCCAATTTACGATCCAACACAAGAATCTATCCGCCAATCCCACAAGACACAACCTTGCTTAGAAGCTTATTGTCCGGCATTTTATCAAAGGATTGTGGAATGTCTCAAAATTCAATACCTACCGGGCTCAGGTCTGCTCAACTGAAACTGTGAGAGGGAGTGGGAAGAGGTATGTTCCTCTGGAATGATATACAATATGAATGAGTGGGATGAGGGTTTAATAGCTTGGAGAAACCCTCTTCAAATGCTAAGCCTTTAATCTGAATCAATTAATTCAGAAAATTAAGTTCCATGTACAACTTTACCAACATCAGCAAGCTGGTGAGGAATCAAAATATGAAAAAACATTATTAGGTAGGGCCCAGCCCCCATGATACTGTTTATATTAAACTACAGCTTTTTCCTCCTGTTGGTATTTTTATAAGAAATGATGTCAGCCAGAGATTTCTGAACAATGGCTGCAATTTTCACAGCTGTGGGATGGTTATAGTTCGGCTGGGACACAGCAGGAAACCAGTCATCCTTGGACTGCGGGAATGAGCTGAAAGATTTTATGTAAGTGGAGAACAGCTATTTTTTATATGGAGCTCGAGTGTTGATGAATATCAACCTGACTCTTGCACAAGAAAGGAAAGAAATATGAAAGATAGCAGATGAATCTTAATACAGTGAAGTATGAATTATGCATTTTGGAAGGAAGAATGAGGAGAGGCAATATAAATGAAATGGTACAATTTTAAAGGGGTGCAGGAACAGAGAGACCTGGGGGGGGTGTACATAAGTCTTTGTAGGTGGCAGGACAAGTTGAGAAGGCTGTTAAAAAGGCATACGGGATCTTTGACTTTATAAATAGAGGCACAGAGTACAAAAGATTTGCTAAACCTTTATAAAACACTTGTTATGCCCCAGCTAGAAAATTGTGGCCAATTCTGGGCACCACAGATTAGGAAGGATGTTAAGGCCTTGGAGAGGGTGCAGAGGAGATTTACTAGAATGACACCAGGGATGAGGGACTTCTGTTATTTAGAGAGACTACAGAGGCTGGGATTGTTCTCCTTAGAGCAGAGAAGGTTACGGGAGATTTGATGGCGGTGTTCAAAATCATGAAGGGGCAGGAGTGTCGGTAGCCAGAGAACACAGATTTAAGGTAATTGGCAAAAAAAACAGGTTGCGCTGCCTGAAAGGGTGGTAGAAGCAGATTGAATAAAAACTTTTGAAAGGGAACTGGATAAATACTTAAAGGTGGAAAATTTGCAACGCTATGAGAAAGAGCAAGTGTTGAGATTAGCCAATTTGTTAACATTAGCTTATCTCTAGTCCTTCAAATAATCAGGATTGACTGCAAACTAATATGGTGGGAATATTGTGTTTAATCAGAGTTTAAGATGGAATATAACACACTAGTTACGCAGCAAAAACATACGACCGCAACAAGCAGCTGATACCAGTCCTGATCGGACAGACGGCTGGCGTGCGCAAACAGTTCTCTGGCTTGCGGCCTTTCTCCCTCTCATCTAGAACCTCCAAGAATGGGTTGAGTCCGCTCCCGGAATAGTGTTAGGCCAGCCTCACTCTTGTGTAGTGTTATGTCTGACATTGGTGATAGGTACTCAATTGCCTGGGCCTGAGCACATGGAGTTTGATAGTGCTGTTATCGTTGTATTGTGTCTGACATTGGATATAGGTATGCGATTGCTTTTGCCTGTGAGAGTGTGTTTGGATCAGCCATTAAAAGCAACATGAACTGAGCTTTGCATACGGCCTCTGGATTATCTTTGCAAACGCAACGTGTAGCTCTCCCCTCCACCGTCTGTGCTAAGAACTTTTAGGGTCTTGCTTTTATTCCCTTTTTAGGGGTGGGCCTGATGTACAATATGGACAGGACTGTCTGACCTGTAAGGGTTCTTCCTAAACCAAGGTGCCCGATGGCACATTGAGTTCTTTGTCTCAACTCTCAGAGGAAAACCCTCCCCAAGTTTGGAGTCAGACATGCCATTCTTGGCCTTCAGATGTTTTGATGTCCGTAGCTGCTTGTTATCAGTTACTTCTGTTCAAGCTGTTCATGTAACTTTAGCTGTACAAAACAAACTATGTCATTCCATTATCAAACTATTGTACCATGGAATGAATCATTAAATTCTCAAAGGATATCCTCTATTCTATTCTCACACACTGGTTAACTTACACATTTTAAAGCAGTTTTGTTAAACAAAGTCAAAATCCTAACTTACAAACAGCAGATAGCTTGGAAACAAGATTATATATATCCGTTACAGTGTGGAATGCTATAGCGCAAGCAGATTCTAAGCATCTATCTAATTATTCTAATACTAGTCTGAAGAGACTATGGGCTCAATTTTGCCAGGCCCAAGGAAGTGGGATTGGAGGCGTGCGAGGTGGTAAAATCGCAAAAAATGGCACGCGGGCCCGATCCCGCCTCCAGCCCGCCTCCAAGCAATTTTCCCACATAGGAGTTTTCTGACCCCGTTTCCAGCCCACCTCCAAGAGGCGGGATAGGCCCTTAAGGCCCTTAACAACCACTTAATTGCCTCTATAATCCCATTTTGAGAAGCCTTTCTGATTTTCCCACTTTTCCCACGTGCTGCATGCCTCCTCTGGAAAACGCCAGTGAATCTTGGCGGCATCACAAGTGGATTGCTTACTAACAGCTGCAGCTCCACCATTAAAAAGGAGTCTTCACCAATCATCATTTGCAGGTGGCAGAACTTTGTTGTCTCAGGTCTGGGGGAACTTTTAGCAGGCCTACTCATTGTTGTGGAAGTTTGGAGCCTGACACCTGTAGTGTCCGGGTATCAATAATACTCGGACTGCAGGAGAACAATAAAACAGGTATTTACTTGAACAGAGGGGGACTCAAGACTGACGTACAGAAGCCTGCTATGGCTTTATATACAGGGGTGGTCACTGCCGGTACTGCAGTATAGAATCAGTTCTTCTCTTAAAGGTACATACACAACAATTCCTCCCCTTTTAGATAAACAGTACATAACATTCATTTAACAACTAAATAATAACTAATTACAATTACAATTTTCTCTGTACTATATACATCAACTGAAATAATCATTTATAAGTTCAGCCTTTGAGGAGGCTTCCTGATCCTGACTGGATAGCGCCTTTCTCGAGTATCCTGTTCTTGCGGCGGAGTTGATTCTGGTTCATTGTCATTGGTTGGTTCATCAGCTTCCAATACCACTGCTTCTGAGGTAGACGCAATCTGTACTTCGGGTTGATTACCAGGTGCACCTGCTCGTGGGATGGGTTTGGCTTGTTCCTGTGACTCTAGAATCTGGTCAGCATGGCGTCTCACGATGCTCTCTCCAACGTCCACTGTGTACATTAGTGGTCCCTGCTGTGTGCATATCGTTCCTGGCTGCCATTTTTCTGTTCGGTAGTCACGGGCCAAGACTGGTTGCCCTATCTTGAAGCTCCTGGTTGGCTTCTCATTTATGTGCTGGAATTGCTTATCCTCAACATCTCGCCTTATGTTTGGTTTGAGCAAATCTAGGCGACATCTTAGCCTGCGGTTGAAGAACATTATGGCTGGAGCTTGGTTGGTGACTGCATGTGTCGCATTCCGGTAAGCAAACAAGAAATTATCCACCTTGTGTTGTAGTGGTATGTCGTCATTATGCATTGCCTTTATTGCCTTTTTAAAGGTCTGAACAAACCTCTCAGCCAATCCATTTGTGGTTGGATGATATGGGGCAGATGTGTAATGCTTCACCCCATTATTCCTCAGAAACCTCCGGAAATCCTCTGACACAAACTGTGGCCCATTGTCAGAGCAAATCTGTTCTGGCAAGCCATTCCTGGCGAAGATGGTCCGTAGGACTGCAATAGTTTTCTCCGTGGTGGTGGAGGACATTTTGATGACCTCTGGCCATTTCGAATGGGCGTCCACAGCGATTAGGAACATTGAGTCCATAAATGGACCAGCAAAATCAATGTGTACCTGTTGCCATGGAGATGAGGGCCACTCCCATGGATGTAGCGGGGCCTGTGGTGGAGCGTTTTGGACCTTCTGGCATCCTGTGCATCTCTTGGTCATATCCTCGATTTCTTTATCGATTCCCAGCCACCACACAAATGCCCTGGCTAGGCTCTTCATTTTTACCCCTCCCAGATGACCCTCATGAAGCTCATTGAGCACTCTATCTCTCAACTTGGGTGGAATTACCACTCGGGATCCACACATCAAGGTCCCCCGGCACACTGACAGCTGTTCTCTCCTTGGCGAGAATGCTGGCAACAGTGAGTCGCCATGTGCTGGCCATCCCTTCACCGTCAAATCATAGACCCGAGAGAATGTCGGGTCATTTCGGGTTTCCTTCTCTATACTTGAGTTTGTAACAGGTAGACATTCGACTATGGTCGCATGGAATATCTCAACAGGGTCCACTGCAGGTGCTTCCTCTACCGTAGGCAACGACAGCCCATCAGCGTTTCCATGCTGTTTCGTACCCTTGTACTCTATGTCGCACTGATGTGCCCCTAGAAAAAGTGACCATCTTTGCAGCCATTGCACCATCATCACCGGAACGCCCTTCTTTGGGTTAAAAATGGAGACCAGGGGCTGATGATCAGTCAGTAGGGTGAATTTCTGTCCGTGCAGATAGTGATTGAACTTCTTCACCCCCCACACCAGACTGAGGGCCTCCCTGTCAATCTGGGCGTAGTTACGCTCAGCTGAGGTTAACGAGCATGACGCAAAGGCTATTGGCCTCTCTGAACCGTCAAGGAATTTGTGTGACAGCACCGCTCTGATGCCATAGGGAGACGCATCACATGCTAACCGAATCGGTAGTGTTGGATTGTAGTTGGCCAATACTTCTTTTGAAGTGATTAGGCATTTACATTTCTGAAAGGCACGCTTACACTCATCACTCCATTTCCATGTTACTCCAGTTTGCAGCAGGGTGTTCAGTGGGTGCAGAATTGCAGATAAATTTGGCAAGAACTTATGGTAGTAGTTCACCAACCCGAGGAACGACCTCAGTTGCGACACATTTTCCGGTGCTGGAGCCTTGACTACAGCCTCAATCTTGTCCGGCGACTTATGCAACCCTTCCTCATCAATCATGTGGCCACAATACGAGATTTGTCTCCTGAAGAACTCGCATTTGGGGCGGTTGGCTCGTAGCCCATATTCCTGTAATCTCGTGAGCACCTGCTCCAGGTTGGCAAGGTGTTCACTGTCATTTTCGCCCGTAACCAGGATGTCGTCCAAATAACACTGGGTCCCCGGGATCCCTTGCAGGACTTGTTCCATTGCCCTCTGCCAAATAGTTGGGGCTGATGCTACCCCGAATACCAGTCGATTGTACTGGTAAAGGCCTTTGTGAGTGTTTATCGTGAGGTATTTCCTAGACGCTTCTTCCACCTCCATTTGTAGATACGCTTGGGCCAGATCAATCTTTGTAAAGCGTTTCCCTCCAGATAGTGAGGCGAAAATATCTTCTATCCGTGGAAGTGGATACTGTACTGTGTGCAGGACTGGGTTCACAGTTACCTTGAAGTCCCCACAGATGCGAACCTTCTTCGGTTCCCCAGGCGTGCTGCTCAATGATTTCTTCATTACAGGAACGATGGGTGTGGCCCACTCACTCCAGTCCACCTTGGACAGCACACCTGAATGCTCCAGACTCTCCAGCTCTGCTTCAATGGCTGGGCGGATGGCATAAGGTAGCGGTCTGGCCTTAAAACATTTTGGGTTTTGTGGTAAACCACTTTTATCGTTACACTATAGTTATCACTGTTGTATTGTTATCACCGTTATCACTGTTGTATCACGATACGAGGTCGCCTCTTGTCGCGCTGTTATACCTGGGCTGACCACCTCCGACTCCGCCCATGGCTCCACCTACCTGCCCAGGTATAAAGGTAGTCGACTGGCTGGTATTCCTCCTTGTTGGACCCGATCACCCACGAGGGTGGGCTCTGTTATTTAGTCAATAAAAACCTTTAGTTACGTTCCTAACTCGTCGCTTTTTATTGGACGAATTGATAGGTATATCAATTTTATTGACTAAATTTTAAAGATGTCTACTACTGGCCAGCCAGAAGCCCTCCCAGAAGCACAGCCACACCAGCCGGCTTGGCTGCAAGCCCTCAAACCACCGTACCTGGATCTAAACCCACAGGCAGCAAACGCAGCCCTCAACTTCAAACACTGGCTGGACTGCTTCGAATCCTACCTGGAAGAATCCGGCGCCCCGCAGAGATCCAAACTAAGACTTCTGAACGCCCAAGCGAGCCCGAGAGTATACGCACTCATCCAGGACACGACTACGTACGAGGCCGCTATCAACCTACTGAAACAGCAGTACCGCAGCCCGGTAAATTACATGTACACCAGGCACCTCCTAAGGTCCCGCCCGCAACAGCCAGGAGAGTCTGTAGCTGAATTTTTACGGGCGCTAAGAGCACTCGGCAGGAACTGTGACTTTAAAGCGGTGACGGCTGTTGAAAATACGGAAGATAATATCCGCGATGCCTTTGTGAAAGGCCTACGGTCCGACTACTCACGGCAAAGACTGCTTGAAGCTAAAGACCTCGACCTGGACAAAGCTGAAGCCCTCGCTCTCTCCCTGGAGGTGGCCCATCAGGACCAGGAGGCGTTTTCCAGGTACTGCTCGCGACCCTGGGACTCGGGCCCGACCCCTACCGCAATACCCTTCGCAGCGCTGCCCCCGGGACCTACCTCAGCGTCGGCGTCCCGGACCCGACCGGGCCCGCCACCCCCGGTACCGGCTCCGACATCGGGCACCCGCGATCGGGCCGCCGGCTGCTTCTTTTGCGGCCAGGAGAAGCACCCGAGGTCGCGCTGCCCAGCCAGGAACTCTACCTGCGCAACCTGCAGGAAGAAAGGCCACTTCTCTAAGGCCTGCAGGAGCGGATCTTCAGAGGCCAGCAGTGCCTCATGCGAACTGTGGGGGCGGCCATCTTCTTTCACGGCAACTGAGGCCAGTATCCCCACACGTGAGTCATGGGGGCGGCCATCTTTGATCAAGGCAACCGACCCCAATAGTGCCTCATGTGAGTTATGGGGGCAGCCATCTTCTCCGCCATTTTGTCCTACCTCGTGGGAGACGCCATTTTACCCACCACGCCCGACTGCCACCGGGCCCCCGGACCCGACGACCGCCTCGCCCGCAGACGACAACGACTCGCTTACCTACACGCTAGCCTCCGTCACTCTGGATCAAGCCCGCCCACACCACCTGTCCAAGTCGATGATGGACATCAAAGTAAACGGCCACGCCACGACCTGCCTGTTCGACAGCGGAAGCACGGAGAGCTTCATCCACCCAGACACGGTGAGCCACTACTCCCTCCCTGTCCTGCCAACGCGCAACCGAATCTCGATGGCATCGAGGTCCCACGCCACGGACATTAGCGGCTACTGTGCTGTGACCTTGTCGGTTAAGGGTACAGAGTATAAAAACTTTAAACTCCTCGTCCTCCCCCAGCTCTGCGCTGCCGTCCTACTAGGGCTGGACTTCCAATCCCACCTCCAAAGTGTAACCCTAGCATACGGTGGACCCCTCCCCCCACTCACAGTCGACAACCAGCGAAGGTTAAACCGCCCACCGCGTAACACCTGCAGCCTATCCACCCTCAAGGTGCCGCCACCTTCCCTGTTCGCTAACCTCACCCCCGACTGCAAACCCGTCGCTACCAAGAGCAGGCGGTACAGCGCTGGGGACAGAGCTTTCATTAGCTCTGAGGTGCAGCGTCTCCTGAAGGAGGGCATCATCGAGGGGAGCAACAGCCCCTGGCGTGCCCAGGTCGTGGTCGTTAAGACCGGCGATAAAAATCGCCTGGTCATCGACTACAGCCAGACCATAAACAGATACACCCAGCTGGACGCATACCCCCTTCCCCGCATATCTGACATGGTCAATCAGATTGCACAATACCGCGTATTCTCGACCATCGACCTTAAGTCGGCCTACCACCAACTCCCTATCCACCCCGAGGACCGCCAGTACACCGCCTTCGAGGCGAATGGGCGCCTATACCACTTCCTTAGGGTCCCCTTCGGTGTCACCAACGGGGTCTCGGTCTTCCAAAGGGAGATGGACCGGATGGTTGACCAGAACGGACTGCAGGCCACATTCCCCTACCTAGATAACGTCACCATCTGCGGCCGCGACCGGCAGGACCACGACGTGAATCTGGAGAAATTCCTCCGTACAGCCCAACGGCTGAACCTCACCTACAATAAGGAGAAATGTGTGTTTAACACCTCGCGCCTTGCCATCCTTGGCTGTGTAGTAGAGAACGGACTCATCGGCCCCGACCCCGAAAGAATGCGCCCCCTCATGGAGCTACCCCTCCCCCACTGCCCTAAGGCACTTAAGAGAACCCTGGGGCTCTTCGCCTACTATGCCCAATGGGTGCCCAATTATGCGGACAAAGCCAGACCCCTCATGAAGTCCACATCCTTCCCCCTTACGGAGGAAGCGTGCGCAGCCTTCTCCCTCATTAAGGGAGACATTGCCAAGGCCACTATGCACGCAGTGGATGAGTCCATCCCCTTCCAAGTCGAGAGCGATGCATCCGACTTCGCCCTAGCCGCCACCCTTAACCAGGAGGGGAGACCGGTGGCCTTCTTCTCAAGGACCCTACAGGGCCCTGAGATCCGACACTCGTCGGTCGAGAAGGAGGCCCAGGCGATTGTGGAGGCGGTACGACGCTGGAGGCACTACCTGGCAGGCAAACGATTTACCCTCCTTACCGACCAACGTTCGGTCGCTTTTATGTTTAATAACAAGCTGAGGGGCAAAATCAAGAATGACAAGATCTTGAGGTGGAGAATCGAGCTCTCCACCTACGATTATGATATCTTGTACCGGCCAGGTAAGCTGAACGAACCCCCCGATGCTCTGTCACGAATTACATGCGCCAGCGCGCAAAGTGATAGACTTCAGACCCTCCACAACGACCTCTGCCACCCCGGGGTCACCAGACTTTACTTCTTCATTAAGGCCCGCAACCTGCCCTACTCCATCGAGGAGGTCAGGACCATAACCAGGAACTGCCAGACCTGTGCCGAGTGCAAACCGCACTTCTTTAGGCCGGACAGAGCAAGCCTGATCAAGGCCACCCGCCCCTTCGAGCGCCTGAGCATCGACTTTAAGGGGCCCCTCCCGTCCTCTGACCGTAACGTGTACTTCCTCAACATTGTTGATGAGTACTCCCGTTTCCCCTTTGCCTTCCCCTGTCCAGACATGACCAGTACCACGGTCATTAAATGCCTGAACGACCTCTTCGCCTTGTTCGGGTTCCCAAACTATATACATAGTGACCGGGGCTCCTCTTTCATGAGCGAGGAACTCCGTCAGTTCCTACTAGCGAGAGGTATTGCAGCAAGTAGGACCACCAGCTACAACCCCCGAGGGAACGGCCAGGTGGAAAGAGAGAACGCGACAGTATGGAAGGCCGTCATCTTAGCCTTAAAGTCTAAGGGCCTCCCAACCTCCCGCTGGCAGGAAGTCCTCCCGACAGCGCTGCACTCCATCCGGTCACTACTTTGCACTGCCGTTAACGCCACCCCCCATGAACGAATGTTTGTTTTCCCCAGGAAGTCGACTACGGGAACCACTCTACCAACCTGGCTGACCTCTCCGGGGCCCGTCTTGCTGCGAAAGCACGTGAGGGCCCATAAAACAGACCCCCTGGTCGAGAGGGTGAACCTCCTGCACGCCAACCCCCAGTACGCCTACGTGGCTTACCCAGACGGGCGGGAGGACACTGTCTCCTTACGAGACCTCGCACCCTCGGGCACTCCGGAGACACCACCTTTACCCCCCCCCACCACCCCCCCAATTCCAGCCCAGGTAGACGGCATGCCGGAACCCCACGAGCCTTCGCCGACCACGCAGACACCAGCACTAACACCGGATAATGCAGCACCGCCGCTGCGACGATCGGAGAGGCTTACGAGGCCTCCGGACAGACTGACATACCAGAACTGGTAGTACACTTCACCCCGCCGGACTCAAATCTAAACAAGGGGTGAATGTGGTAAACCACTTTTATCGTTACACTATAGTTATCACTGTTGTATTGTTATCACCGTTATCACTGTTGTATCACGATACGAGGTCGCCTCTTGTCGCGCTGTTATACCTGGGCTGACCACCTCCGACTCCGCCCATGGCTCCACCTACCTGCCCAGGTGTAAAGGTAGTCGACTGGCTGGTATTCCTCCTTGTTGGACCCGATCACCCACGAGGGTGGGCTCTGTTATTTAGTCAATAAAAACCTTTAGTTACGTTCCTAACTCGTCGCTTTTTATTGGACGAATTGATAGGTATATCAGGTTTGCGTTATCTTCGATTTTTATCGTTGCTGTTACTCCTTTTAGAGTCCCAAGTCCTTGTTGGAACACCTCTTTCGCGTCAGTTAGAATCTTTGACAGTCGTCCAGGTGTGACGCCATCATCCTTTTTATCAGTCACAGTTAGTGCCTGAATGGAATGCCAATCCAATTGTATTTTTTGGATCCATTCACGTCCCAATAATGGTGGTCCTCCATCTGGTAGTATATATAGATACAGTTCTGTGTTTCCTTGCCGTTGTATTCAACTGGCACCCTTATTTTTCCTCTGGGGTAGACTTTTGCCCCGTGTATGTCTTCAATACAATGGACGTGTCCTTCAAGGGTATGTGTGGGAATAGCCGCTCATAGTCTCGTCGATTCATGACAGTTAGGGCTGATCCTGTGTCCAATTCCATCTTTACTGGGGACCCTGCTATCATGACGGTGACCCAAATGGTTCGGTGATCCTCCTTTGCGATCACGTTGTGTAACTTTAGACAACTTAGTCTCCTGCTCCCGGAGTCCTTATCACTCTCCTGATCTTCCGAACTACTGTCTGTCAATTTCTTTACTTTCTTGTACTTTTCCTTAGTAGTTCTTGTAGTGTTGGTTTTTTTTCCTGACCTGCAGACTCTTGCTATGTGTCCCATTTTCCCACATTGCCTGCATACTTTGTCCTTAAACCAGCAGTCCTTCTGATCATGGGTTGTTCTGTCGCAGCGATAGCACTTTTCTGCTCCATATGCCATTTCGTTAGTGCTGTATTCTTGTGGTTTCTGTCGTATTTCTGCAGCTCCCCGTGCTGCTGCTTCGTAAGATACTGCCATGCTGAAAGCCTGTTCTAGCGTCAGGACCTTTTCCGAAAGTAGTCGTTTCTGGGTTCCTTCACTCTGGAGCCCGCAGACAAACTTATCCCATAAGGTGTCTGCCAGTCCTGCTCCGAACTGGCAATGCTTCGATAACTTGCGTAGTTCCGTAAGATAGTCAGCATTGCTCTCATCTTTGTGTTGGTTTCTTTTATGGAACTTGAATCTTTCTGCTATCAGCAGCGGTGTAGGGTTTAGGTGTTCCTGTAAGATATTAACAACCTCTTCAAAACTTTTCTCCATTGGTTTAGCTGGGGTAATTAAATTCCGTAATAGGCCGTACGTTCTCGCGCCCATCAAATTTAATAAACCAACGCCTTCTTTCCATCAGCCACCTCATTTGCCTCGCAGTACACTTCAATTCTTTCCACATACATGGTCCAGTCTTCTACCTCGTTGTCGAAAGCAGTGATACTGCCACTCTTCGGCATCTTGAGTGATTTAAAATGGCGCCTCCCGCGCTTTTTCTTCTTCCCCAATGGAATAAAATGGCGCCTCCCGCGCTTTTCCTTCTTCCCCTTGCTGCCACGCTGCTCCTAGCGTTCTACAGGGTAATGGCGGCGACCCGCGGCTTCGGCGCGTATCACTTTTCCTTCCCCGCGTTCTATCCTCTCCACGCTGCCCGGTTCTTGAGCACCGACCGCGCCCTGTGCGCTCCACCCTCTCTCTCTCTCTTCCTCCCGATGACGCTGCACGGCCCCTTTGCAGAGCCGCTCGATCAAGCCTGAGCCTGCCACAGTCCGGAAGGGTCAGCGCACTACCTGCTACCAGCATGACTTGCTGGAACACCTCGACTGGGGAGCCAGGCCCAGCTCTCCACAGCCTCCCCTGGAACTCTCCGATGGATCCCTGGGCAGTTGCCCGCGGTCGACGCCCGCCGTTCTGACTTCGACCTCCAAGAAGCTTCTCTTCAGGGAAAAGATCCCCGTGAGGTGATGCAGTACTGCAGGTGAGTTCGAACCTGCCCGTCGCCAGTGTAGTGTCCAGGTATCAATAATACTCGGACTGCAGGAGAACAATAAAACAGGTATTTACTTGAACAGAGGGGAACTCAAGACTGACGTACAGAAGCCTGCTATGGCTTTATATACAGGGGTGGTCACTGCCGGTACTGCAGTATAGAATCAGTTCTTCTCTTAAAGGTACATGCACAACAACACCCATCTCCAGTGTGACCTCCTGGGAAACCCCTCTCCCCATCTTGAATGAGCGCTTCCTCAACTGAGGTATATACCAGGAGAATGGGAACTATTTATTTCCTTTCCTCCTGGACATCAGATTTGGATGAAGACCAGCCGCGGCAGCAGCAGAATCCTGACGAACAGCAGCACCAACTGCAGGAGCAACAGCAGGAGCTCCAAGCTGCTGCTCACCCACCTGAAGCTGCACAGGCCAGAAGATGCCAACGCATGGAAGCACGTCAGCGCAGGAGATACCCCCAAAACAGGGTCTACAGACAGAGGGTCAGCTACCTCAGCATGACTGAGCAGCAGTGCCAAAGGAGGCTCCGGCTTTCACAAGAGGTAGTGGGTGACATCTGCGCAATGCTGCAGCAAGACCTGGAGCCCAGAGGAGCAGGTGGACACTCCCTACCAGTGGCTGTCAAAGTCAGCACTGCACTCAACTTTTTTGCTTCAGGCTCATTCCAGGGATCAACAGCAGACATCAGCGGCATCTCCCAGGCGGCCGCACACACTTGCATCATGCAGGTAAGCGATGCCCTCTTTGACATCGCGCACAATTACATCAATTTCTCCAAGGATCAAGCCAGTGTAACTGCGCGTGCGATTGGGTTCGACTATCTGGCAGGCTTTCCAAGGGTGCAGGGCATTGTTGACTGCACACATGTGGCCCTTAAGGCACCCCATCACAGTCCAGTATTTTGGTCAACCGCAAGGGCTTCCACTCCCTCAAAGTACAGCTGGTGTGTGACCACAAGAAGGAAATTTTGCATGTTTGTGCCAAGTACCCTGGCAGTTGCCATGACTCCTTCATCCTGTGCCAGTCTAGTGTGCCTCCGCTCTTCAGTCCGCCAGACCAACTTTTCGGATGGCTACTTGGAGACAAGGGCTATTCCCTGAGGACGTGGCTAATGACGCCATTGAAGAGCCCATCCACCGAAGCTGAGGAGCGCTACAACTCCAGCCACATTTCCACCAGATCCATAATCGAGCAAACCATCGGCTTGCTGAAGATACACTTCAGATGCCTTGATAGATCAGGTGGAGCCCTGCAGTACTCCGCAGCCAGGGTCTCCAGAATGGTCGTGGTTTGCTGTGCACTTCACAACATGGCACAGCATCATGGCTTGCAGATGCCTGAGGAACAAGTGGCTCATCACATAGCCTCCTCAGATGAGGAGGAGGAGGAGGAGGAGAACGACAACGACCAGCTTGCAGAGGCACATCAACCAGCGGCAGCAGCATGCGAGCACATTGCTGTCCGGGATGCAAGGCACGCACTCATCTTGGCCAGATTTGCTTAGCCTGCACAATCAAACACTCTTTGCCTCGCACCTTCTTATCAGACCCTCAACAATGGCCAAGAACCTATGGATTCCTATCACTCTGACCACCATACTGACAATTGCAAGTCATCCTAAGCCCTCAATGTGGAAGTCCCATTAGCAAAATGACACACACCACAACTGCAACAGTTTGCCATCAGAATTTTTAATGACAATAACCAACTGATGGCTTTTCAAAATTAAACATAACATTATACCCAAGTGACTTCCCTTGTGACTACTTGTGCAGCATCTTCCTCTTACGCGTCCTCCTACGTGGTGCTTCCCCTGTGGCTTCAGCAGATGTGGAGGCCCCTTGCTCACTTTCTTGCTGCTCCTGTCTCAACACCTTTGGCAGGCATCCTCTGGGGTTGCGAACCTGTGAGGGCTCGGCAACAGTCTGCTGCTCCTGCGGCTGTACAGGGGTTGAGTCGCCGATCTCAGTTGGGTGGGGACCCTGGTGGGGCTCTGACCAAGGGCTCTGCAGTGGCATGGTCATGTGAGTGCTTGGAGAGGAGCCCCCACTTACTTGTTGTCTGCCACCAACATCTCTCTCATGGGTCAGCCCCACTTCAGAGCTAGCAAGTGGCTTGACAGCACCTTGTTGCACTTCAGGGGGGCCATGAGGACCCGTTTCTGTACTGGAAGTCCTACTCCCGAGGACTTGCATGAAGGTCTGGTTTGTTTCCCCAAAAGCTGACCATCGCTCCTCAAGAGATGTCATTCTATTCTGAACAATTACCATGTTTTCCATACCCTGGCGACTAAGCTCCTCCATGGATGTAGCCATCCTCTCCTCTACCATAGCCATCCTCTCCTCTACCGTAGCCATCCTTTCCACAGAGGTTGCCATCCTTTCCGTGGTGATGCGTTCATGCGCCAACGCCTCCACAAAGGCTCTGCTCATGTTAGCGATGGACTCCTCCATTTGCTCTACACTCGCAGCGACCCTGGAGACAAAACCTGCCAGAGACTGCGGCACCTGTTCCTGGAGTTCCAGCGCCGCTCTCCTTCTGGATGGACCCGGAGGCACTGGGTCGACATGCAGCGGAGCCGAGCTGGGAGGCGTGCTGCGCCCTCCAACGAGGACTCTCCACTGCTGTCCCTGTCTCCACCATCTGCTGATGCTCACTTGTGAGCTGTGATACACCAGGCGACAACACTACTCTATGTCCTGAAGGTCCCACCGAGGTGTGAGTGTCTGCACTGGTGATGTGTGTGCTTAATTCTGCTGATGCAGCGCCCTCAGAGGTTGCAGCTTCCTCTGAGGAGTCTAGAAGCTCAGGCTCTTCCTCCTGGACAATGGGGACGGGGGCTGTCGATGGTCCTGTGGGGGAGTAAAGGAAAGAGTTAGAGATGTGAGGTCAAGGTTACATGCACATTGAATAGAGCAGGTGATCATAAGTCAATCTGTTAGAGCATCAGATTCATTATCAGTGACTCATGCAATGTCAATGAGAGAGATGCCAAACTATTCTGTCACCAGCTTGCTGTGATGCGCCTGCCTGTGCGTCCCCCACTTGGGAATCCTCCTCGATCCCGGCAATTTCCAGGGCCGCATCCTCCGAGGTGGTGAGTTGGGCTATTGAGGGTGGCCCTCCTCCTGTCCCTGCTCTTTCCCTCTTATTGTGGGGTCTCTTTTCCTGCAATGAGGGACACAAGTGGAGTTTGAGTGAGAATGAAGGAGTGAGTGTAGAGATTCCATAGCATAGATACTTAGAAGGAGACAAAGGGCTCTCCCTGTGTGTTGTAAGTTGTCATTGCATCACAGTGATAGAGAGTGTGAGGGCTGCATGATCGAATAGTTAAGTGAATGTGACCATAGAGAGAGAGGGAATGGGTAAGGGTGCAGGGATGTAAGTGTCAAGTGGGATGTGGAGGAAGAGGTTGTCAAAGCTAAGTGCTGGTGAGGGGAGGCGATGGGGATCAGATTGAGGGTGATGGGAAAGTCATACTCACTTTTCCTGTGCGCAGAAGGTCATGCACTGCAGCCAGGTTCTGCGGCACATAGTCATAGAGTTGACCTCCTGGGCCACTTGCATCCACACAGTTTTAGTCTGCTGGGGAGGCCTCTTCCTCCCTGAGGAAGGGAAGATCACCTCCTTATTTGCTCTTGCTCCCTCCACCAGAGCTTGCAGGGCGGCGTCATCGAACTGTGGAGCACACTTTGGCCTACTGCTGGACATAGTTACTGAATGAAGCAATCACAACAATGGGCATAAAGTTTAAAGTCTCCAGAAGAAGCAAGGCTGCTTGCAGGCCTTAAATCCAGCAGCATTGATGGTACCATCGGAGGCGACTTTCAGGATGGAAAGACTAATTGGGCCAGGGGTTCCCACACGCTGGAAATCAATTGCCCAATTAGGGGAAAATCGCACTTTTTTCCCACATCACACTGGAGTCGGGTTCAGGACTCGAAAAACACCTGACACGCCCCCAGCCCGCCCCAATGGCAAAATCGAGCCCTTTTTGTCTCAAGTTCTAATACAGTCATGTAAACACAGTCTTATTCACGTCACAGTTTCATTCGCATAACCCCATATATTTTGGATACCCTAATTTCTAACAAACTCCCCACCTTGAGAGGGAGAAAACTCTATTTTGACCTTTCATTTTTGATTTTGCATGCATCGTGCCAGCTCTAAATTGTTAGTTCAATGGTTCAATTGGTGGGTCAGACGTTTCAAATATCAAGACATCATAATAAGGACCATTAGGACCAGACACTGGGCAATCACTAGGTCTGCTAATACCATTCGTGCCCAGGGATGCTGCCTGGCATTATAGGCTACTTCCCACCACTTGTAGTCCCCTAATTTGCTTATTGCTTTCTCAACATGGCCGTTAGTTAGTAGGGAGACTCAGAAATGAAGATTTCCTCCTTCTTTACAGTCCATTCCTTTGGGGGGGGAGGAGCAACCTCCGACCCCTTACTCAAATTCAATTTACTGTTCCAGTGTTCCAATTCTGTCCCACCTGGGGTATCCTCTGTTTCTTCTCTTTCCTGATCATACCCCGCCTGGGGTCTCCTCTACATTGCTTCGGATCTTCTCTTTCGATGTACTCAATTAATTTGTTAGTACTGGTTAGTCATAGGCATGAGTACACAATTGGCTTATGCATCAACGTCTTATTACACGGGTTACATATATCAAATACACTATCATTACAAGTTGGAGAACTACCAGAGCTTGTGAAACAATACGAACTTAAGGGTGTGCTGATATATTAAGCCCAATATCCCACCAATGTGAGTCATCCCCTACGCTGTCAATTTCAATATCTATTCTTGAGTTGTCTTGCTCCAAAACATAAAAATGCTTTAGGGAGTTCAGTCGCATCACAAGCTCACTGAAGCCCTCAGACAACAGCGGAATGTCATACCCAATTGTGCCACATAATTATGCAGCTCATACTTAAGTATCTCATTTACTGTCAGTTTCATTTGAGCATAGGTTTGGATATTGAGTAAAACGTGTTGATTGATGGGACAGGTCATGTTAGACCCGTAAAGTATGGTAGTTGCGGTCTTCATGATCTTCACCGCGCGTCAACTACAAGAGAAATGCAGGGAACAGCACCAACCGCTGTACATGGCCTTCTTTGACCTCACAAAGGCCTTCGACACTGTCAACCGTGAGGGATTATGGAGTGTCCTCCTCAAATTTGGCTGCCCTCAAGTTTGTTACCATCCTCCGCCTGCTTCACGACGACATGCAAGCCGTGATCCTGATCAACGGATCCACTACAGACTCAATTCATGTACGGACCAGGGTCAAGCAAGGCTGTGTCACTGCACCAACGCTCTTCTCGATCTTCCTGGCTGCAATGCTCCATCTCACCCTCAGTAAGCTCCCCGGGAAACTGTTCAACCTCCGTCACCTTTAGTCCAGATCCAAGGTCGTCCCATCCTCTGTCATCAAATTACAGTATGCAGGCGATGCTTGCATCTGCGCACACTCGGAGGTCGAACTCCAAACCATCATCAACACCTTCACCGAAGCGTACGAGAGCATGGGCCTTACACTAAACATCCGTAAGACAAAGGTCCTCTACCAACCTGCACCCACCACACAGTACTGCCCCCCGATTATCAAAATCCACGACAAGGCCTTGGACAACGTGGACCACTTTCCATACCTCAGGAGCCTACTGTCAACAAGGGCAGACATCGATGACGAAGTCCAACACTGCCTTCAGTGTGCCAGTGCAGCCTTCGATCGCCCGAGGAAGAGAGTGTTTGAAGACCAGGACCTCAAACCCAGCACCAAGCTCATGGTCTACAGAGCAGTAGTGATACCTGCCCTCCTGTATGCTTCAGAGGCATGGACCATGTACAGCAAGCACCGCAAAGCACTGGAGAGGTATCACCAACGCTGCCTCCGCAAGATCCTGCAAATCCATTGGCAGGATAGGCGCACTGTCGAAATCTCGACTCCGAGTAAGACTCTAACACACAAGCAGTACCGTCAGATTGTTAGTTTATTTTACTTGTGCACAAGGGGAGAGAACCTAGTCAAGGGCTAGGCTAGCAACTCTGAAAATCATCAGTAATCGCAGCATATTTATACATTTAAGAAAACAAGTTCCTCAGCGATGTTATTCTTATCTAATTAACCACTTTAACAGCGTTATCAAATCAACACTCGTCTCTGCCTAGTAACAGTTACCATCTCCTTATAGGGACTAGCCTTTTCTCGACCCTTACTCGTTGTGTCTGGTTTCGGTTATCACATCCTCATTGTTGTTACACCTGCTGACAGCTTGTCTGGTATTAGTTGCTGAGGTAAGCTCTAATTCTAAGTTGACCGAATATAATATCCCAGCAAGCCTTGCAATCTATAGTTGCCCCTTTTTCTATATTTCCACAGCACCAAAGTCAGTGTTCTCGCTCAGGCCAACATCTCCAGCATCAAAGCTTTGACCACGCTCGATCAGCTCCGATGGATGGGCCACATCGTCCGCATGCCTGATACGAGACTCCCAAAACAAGTGCTCTATTTGGAGCTCTGACATGGCAAGAGAGCCCCAGGTGGGCAGAGGAAATGCTTCAAGGACACCCTCAAAGCCTCCTTGGAAAGGTGCAACATCCCCACCGACACCTGGGAATCCCTGGCCCAAGACCGCACAAAGTGGAGGAGAAGGATCCGGGTAGGTGCCGAACACCTCGCGTCTCTTCGCTGGGAGCAAGCGGAAGCCAAGCGCAAACAACGGAAGGAGCGCACGTCAACCCAACGAGACTCCTGACCTGAAAGCCATCAGTGTGAACCCCAGGGTTGCCTCTCACTTTGCTTATTTTTAACAAGTCTTGACTGGGATGCCACATGGAGATGAGATGTTGCACGATGCCCTGCATTGTATAACAGTGACACTGTGGTCTTTTGGGACTATCTTGACTTCTGGGTATGTTGTAGAGCAGTTGAGGAATATTGATCGCTATGATTAGTCAACAACTCATTGTATCATGCGCCTACCAGGATCGTAGAAGGTGAACTAGATAGACATTAGTCTTTTTTATCTACCAATTCCTATGTTCCTATGATCTGAACAATAGTGGAGATTACTATAAGCTAGTGGACAGGTACAAAAAATAATTTAAAAGGCTAAAGAAATGTTTGCCTTTATCTCAAGAGGGCTGGAACACAAGGTGGTGGAAGTTATGTTAGTTATATAAAGCTCTGGTTAGACCGTATCTGGAGTACTGCATTCAGTTCTGGGCACCGCAACTCAGGAAGGATATACTGGCCTTGGAGGGGGAGCAGTGCTGATTCACCAGAATGATACTGGGGCTTAGAGGGTTAAACCATGAGGGCAGGTTGCATGGACTATTTAAAAAAACATTTTTTATGCGTTTTATGGGATGTGGGTGTCGCTGGCAAGGCCAGCATTTATTGCCAATCCCTAGTTGCCTTTGAGAAGGTGGTGGTGAGCCGCCTTCTTGAACCGCTGCAGTCCGTGTGGTGATGGTATTCCCACAGTGCTGTGAGAGAGGGAGTTCCAGGATTTTGACCCAGCGACGATGAAGGATCAGCGATATATTTCCAAGTCAGGATGGTGTGTGACTTGGAGGGGAAGTTGGATGTGGTAGTGTTCCCATGTGCCTGCTGTCCTTGTCCTTCTAGGTGGAGCAGGTCGCGGGTTTGGGAGGTGCTGCCGAAGAAGTCTTGGCAAACTGTTGCAGTGCATCTTGTAGATGGTACACACTGCAGCCACAGTATGCCGGTGGTGGAGGGAGTGAATGTTTAAGGTGGTGGATGGGGTGCCAATCAAGCGGGATGCTTTGTCCTGGATGGTGTCGAGCTTCTTGAGTGTTGTTGGAGCTGCACTCATCCAGGCAAGTGGAGAGTATTCCATCACACTCCTTATTTGTGCCTTGTAGATGGTGGAAAGGCTTTGGGGAGTCAGGAGGTGAGGCACTCGCTGCAGAATACCTAGCCTCTGACCTGCTCTTGTTGCCACAGTATTTATGTGGTGGGTCCAGTTAAGTTTCTGGTTAATGGTGACCCCCAGGATGTTGATAGTGGGGGATTCGGTGATGATAATGCCATTGAATGTCAAGGGGAGGCGGTTAGACTCTCGTTTGTTGGAGATAGTCATTGCCTGGCACTTCTGTGGCGCGAATGTTACCTGCCACTTATCAGCCCAAGCCTGAACGTCGTCCAGGTCTTGTTGCATGCGGGCATGGACTGCTTCATTATCTGTGGAGTTGCGAATGGCACTGAACACTGTGCAGTCATCAGCGAACATCCCCATTTCCGACCTTATGTTGGAGGGAAGGTCATTGATGAAGCAGCTGAAGATGGTTGGGCCTACGACACTGCCCTGAGGAACTCCTGCAGCGATGTCCTGGGGCTGTGATGATTGACCTTCAACCACCACAACCATCTTCCTTTGTGCTAGGTATGACTCCAGCCAGTGGAGAGTTTTCCCCCTGATTCCCATTGACTTCAGTTTTACTAGGGCTCCTTGATGCCACACTCAGTCAAATGCTGCCTTGATGTCAAGAGCAGTCACTCTCGCCTCACCTCTGGAATTCAGCTCCTTTGTCCATGTTTGGACTAAGGCTGTAATGAGGTCGGGAGCCGAGTAGTCTTGGCGGAACCCAAACTGGGCATCAGTGAATAGGTTATTGGTGAGTAAGTGCCGCTTGATAGCACTGTCGATGACACCTTCCATCACTTTGCTGATGATTGAGAGTAGACTAATGGGGTAGTAATTGGCTGGGTTGGATTTGTCCTGCTCCTGCTTTTTGTGGACAGGACATACCTGGGCAGTTTTCCACATTGTCGGATAGATGCCAGTGTTGTAGCTGTACTGGAACAGCTTGGCTGGAGGTGCGGCTAGTTCTGGAGCACAAGTCTTCATCACGTTTGCGGGATGTTGTTGGGGTCCATAGCCTTTGCTGCATCCAGTGCGCTCAGCCATTTCTTGATATCATGTGGAGGGAATTGAATTGGCTGAAGACTGTCTTCTGTGATGGTGGGGACCTATGGCCGATATGGAACTTCCAATCGGCACTTGTGGCTGAGGTTGGTTGCAAACGTTTCAGCCTTGTCTTTTGCACTCACGTGCTGGGCTCCACCATTATTGAGGATGGGGATATTCATGGAGCCTCCTCCTCCCGTTAGTTGTTTAATAGTCCACCACCATTCACGACTGGATGTGGCAGGACTGCAGAGCTTTGATCTGATCTGTTGATTGTGGGATCACTTAGCCCTGTCTATATCATGCTGCCTCTGCTTTTTAGCATGCATGTAGTCCTGTGTTGCAGCTTCCCCAGGTTGGCACCTCTTTTTTAGGTACGCCTGGTGCTGCTCCTGGCATGTGCTGCTACACTCGTTGTTGAACCAGGGTTGGTCTCCTGGCTTGGTGGTAATGGTAGAGTGAGGGATATGCCGGGTTACAGATTGTGGTGGAATACAATTCTGCTGCTGCTGATGGCCCACAGCGCCTCATGGATGCCCAGTTTTGAACTGCTAGATCTGTTCTGAATCTATCCCATTTAGCACGGTGGTAGTGCCACACAACACGATGGAGTGTGTTCTCAGTGTGAAGACGGGACTTCATCTCCACAATGACTGTGTGGTGGTCACTGCTGCCAATGCTGTCATGGACAGATGCATCTGTGACAGGTAGATTGGTGAGGACGAGGTCAAGTAGGTTTTTCCCTCATGTTGGTTCACTCACCACCTGTCGCAGGCCCAGACTGGCAGTTATGTCCTTCAGGACTTGGCCAGCTCGGTCAGTAGTGGTGCTACCGAGCTACTCTTGGTGATGGCCATTGAAGTCCCCCACCCAGAGTACATTCTGTGCCCTTGCTATTCTCAGTGCTTCTTTCAAGTGGTGTTCAACATGGAGGAGTACTGATTCATCACTAGGTTTGTATTCCCTTGAGTATAGAAGATTAAGGGGTGATCTAATTAGGGTGCTTAAGATGATTAAAGGATTTGATAGGGTAGAGAGAGAGAAACCATTTCCTCTGGTGGGGGAGTCCAGAACAAGGGGGCGTAACCTTAAAATTAGAGCTAGGCCACTCAGGGGTGATGTCAGGAAGCACTTCTTCACTCAAAGGGTAGTGGAAATCTGGAACTCTGCCCCAAAAAGCTATTGAGGCCAGGGGCAACGTTCCCTCTACGTTGTGCGGTCATGCTGCTCTCTGCCGGTCCTGCATAGCCTGCGATTGGCTTTTCCAATGTTAAATTTCGCACATGCAAAAAAAGATTCAGGGCAACATTGGCTGGGAGTCAATTGAAAACTGAGATTGATAGATTTTTGTTGGGTAAAGGTATTAAAGGTTACGAAACTAAGGTGGGTAAATGGAGTTAAGATACAGATCAACCATGATCTAATTGGATGGCGGAAATGGCTCAAGGGGCTGAATGGCCTATTCCTGTTCCTATGTTCCACTATCTACATGTCTTGGTGGACAATATAGTTCCTATCGATTGTGAAAGAGTAAAGAATAAATTTGCTGTACTGTCCAGCTTTACCCTCCTTCTCCAAAAAAAACTCAATCTCCTGAGTCCCTGCTCTCACCACTGGTTTGAGTCGATAAGCACACTGTTCTGCATTTCCTTTACTCCAACAGCTATGCGAGCAAGCACAGTGTAACTGGGAAATAACAACAGAAAATGCTGGAAAAACTCAGCAGGTCAGGCAACATCCGTGGAGAGAAATTTGAGTTGACGTTTCGGGTCAAACCCTTCTTCAAAACTGGAAAGAAAAGAAAATAGATTGAAGGCAGGGCTGCGATCGGACAAAAGAAGTAAAAGAGACAAAAGCAGTAAAAGAGACAATAAAAGGTATTCGAAGCCAGACGAGATGGTAATAGGCTGAGATTAGGTGTGAAGTGTACCGGCAGGGCAAGAGATAGCTGCTCTTCTACTGCTTTTGTCTCTTTTACTTCTTTTGTCCAATCGCAGCCCTGCCTTCGATCTATTTTCTTTTCTTTCCAGTTTTGAAGAAGGGTTCGACCCAAAACGTCAACTCAAATTTCTCTCCACGGATGTTGCCTGACCTGCTGAGTTTTTCCAGCATTTTCTGTTGTTATTTCGGATTTCCAACATCTGCAGTATTTTGCTATCGTACCAGTGTAACTGGGACATGAGTCAGGCATGACTCACCTATTGTGCTTATTTTCAATAGTGTATGGAGTAGAATACATCAGATTTATAACCATAAAATACTTTTTATTTTTCAGTGTGCCCTAAGCTCTGCTGAACCCTCTCAACAGCTCAAGTACTTCCGCCACAGTGACTTCAAAAATCCTCTAGGATATCATGTGAACTATAATAATTGGATAACATGACTCACTTGGGTAGAAAATAAACCGCAAGTCTTTAAGATTTGGTGAGTCTCAGTTCTCAATTATAATTTTTGTTGAAATTAGTTTTTATAAGATCATTTGGCAAACCATTAACATGTCAAAGTAAGCACAAGGAATTAAGTGTAGCTAATAATGACCGATCGGCATCTCTTGAAAATGTCATGTCCCAATAAACACTCAAATTGGCGTGGCAGTAACTAGCTGCTTTCGTTTACAGACTCTCTAGAATATTCCGTCAAAGAATAACAAAGTGATTTTTTTTTATTCGCACATGGGACGTGGGCATTGCTGGCAAGGCCAGCATTTATTGCCCATCCCTAATTGCCCATGAGAAGGTGGTGGTGAGCCGCCTTCTTGAACCGCTGCAGTCCGTGTGGTGAAGGTACTCCCACAGTGCTGTTAGGGAGGGAGTTCCAGGATTTTGACCCAGCGACGATGAAGGAACGGCGATATATTTCCAAGTCAGGATGGTGTGTGACTTGGAGGGGAACTTGGAGGTGGTGGTGTTCCCATGCACCTGCTGCCCCTGTCCTTCTAGGTAGTAGAAGTTGCGGGTTTGGGAGGTGCTGCCGAAGAAGCCTTGGCGAGTTGCTGCATTGCATCTTGTAGAGGGTACACACTGCAGCCACAGTACGCCGGTGGTGGAGGTTGTGAATGTTTAAGGTGGTGGATGGGGTGCCAATCAAGCGAGCTGCTTTGTTCTGGATGGTGTCGAGCTTCTTGAATGTTGTTGGAACTGCACTCATCCAGGTAAGTGGAGAGTATTCCATCACACTCCTTACTTGTGCCTTGTAGATGGTGGAAAGGTTTTGGGGAGTCAGGAGGTGAGACACTCACCGCAGAATTCCCAGCCTCTGACCTGCTCTTATAGTGATACGAGAAGACCAGGAAGTGCAATTGTTGCATTATTCCGGTCAGGGACCATCTAGTGTTCAATTAGCAATATGAAAGCACCACACTCATCAGAAAGGATCAGTCTGCAGATGAAAACACACAATGGACTTTAATATGGGGCACATCTGGTTATATTGATTAATTTCCACATGATCCCTGGGTAATGTGTTGAATGTTTAATAAAACGCTGCTCTGCAAACACAGAACAATAGAACCCTAATCCATTTTTTGTGTGTCTGCCTACAAGTCAGCTCTTGGCCAGGTGTGGGCTGAAAGGGATCAAGATGTAATCTGATTTTCAATAGCCAGCTTCCTCCTTTGTATTTCTTTAGGAAGCTGCATGTCTTTTGTTAGTCAGCTGCTTAAGCAGGTTTATAAAACGAATCAGCATAATCACTTTAATTTTATCAAATACAATCCAGTTTGACTGCGCTTTCCTTCTTGTTTCTGTTTCGCAAAATAGTATATCAGAAAAGATGCAAATTTCTACCATTTTTAACGTAATTGTTATTGGCCAAGAGACACGTATCAAATCCCAAAGATGAAATGTAGCTTGAGGCAGCCGATAAACTCACTACTCTTGATGTAATTGATGTTCAAAGTCCCTTCTCCCTCCCCCAGATCCCTCTTCCCAGAGTCACTTCCCACACTGACAGATGATTGGCCTGTCGGAACTTATTTTTTACAATTCTGGCATTGACCTAAAGTTAGATGTTGACACCCATGTCAGGAGACACCAGGGATGTTGAACAGTAATATTATGTACATACAGCACAAAAAATATTGAAGATTAATATTGAGTGAGGAGAATTTGCCAGATCAGTTATGAAAAAAATGTATTCTCTTTTTTGAAGATATATTACAAGACTTCCCTGGTGTTGAGTCTGTGTTTCCAAATGTAGTTATGCTGAATAACTGGACACAGACTACAGAAATAATTAAACAGGTCTTTAGTAATTGAGGGTCAGGGCTGAACTGGAATACACTTTGCTCCACAGGGTTTATATACCGGTGTGGTCACCACCGGTACTACAATGTACAGGAGCCATCAAAAAGTAGTCCATCACCTTAAGGTATCCTCTTAAGGTGGTACAGGTTACATACGCTACAATTCCTCCCCTTTTAGCTTAACAGTGTACACCCCAATTTAAACATTACATGGATAACATATATACAACTTTCACACAAAACTGTTCAAAGATTCAGTCTCTGAGGAGGCCTCCTGATCTGGGCCGGATAACGCCTTTCAGGGGTCTCTGGTTCTCGTTGCTGGGGTGACTCGTCCATTTGATCTCCTATGGATTGAACATCATCATGGAAGTTCGAGTCTGAGGTAGATGCTACAGGCTCAATAACTTCTTCAACTGGTGTCTCTGCCGTAGACATGGGGTCGACCCTTGTTCTCGATTCCACAAGTTGGTCAGCATGACGTCGTATTACGTTCTCTCCAACGTCTACCGTGTACATCAAGGGTCCTTGTCGGGCACGAATTGTTCCGGATTGCCATTTATCATTCCTATAGTCCCTGGCCAACACTGGTTGTCCTATTTCGAAACTCCGAGTGGCCTTGTTATTTTCGACTTCCCTACGCACATTGGGTTTTAACAAATCCAACCAGGACCGCAACCTCCTGTTATAGAACATTATGGCAGGGCTTTGATTTGTCACTGCATGCGTGGCATTTCGATATGCCATCAGGAAATTGTCCACCTTGTGTTGTCGTGGAATATGGTCTTCGCTCATGGCCTTTATCGCCTTTTTGAACGTTTGTACAAATCTCTCGGCTAACCCATTTGTAGCCGGATGATATGGGGCAGATGTATAGTGTTTCACCCCATTCTTTTTCATGAATTTCTGGAATTCTTCTGACACGAACTGTGGTCCGTTGTCTGAACATATTTGTTCCGGCAACCCATTCCTTGCAAATATGGTTCTTAGAACTGCGATCGTCTTTTCAGAGGTAGTGGTCGACATCTTAATCACTTCTGGCCATTTAGAATGTGCGTCTACTGCTATCAAAAACATGGAATCCATGAATGGACCTGCAAAGTCGATATGCACACGTTGCCATGGGGTTGAAGGCCATTCCCACGGATGCAGCGGTGCAATTGGAGGTGCGTTTTGAACTTTTTGGCACCCTGAGCAGCTTTTAGTCAGATCCTCTATTTGTTTGTCGATACCTGGCCACCACACATAAGCCCTAGCAAGGCTTTTCATCTTGACTCCCCCCAGATGACTTTCATGCAATTCCTTCAGAACTCTCTCCCTTAATTTAGGAGGAATAATCACCCTTGTTCCATACATCAATGTTCCTTGACAGACGGACAGCTGTTCTCGTCTGGCTGAGAATGCTGGCAACAGTGGGTCGCCATGTGCTGGCCATCCCTTCACTGTCAAATCGTAGACCCGAGACAGTGTCGGGTCGTTTCGGGTCTCTCTCTCAATACCCGCATTGGTGACTGGTAAGCATTCGATGATGGTCGAGTGAAATATCTCGACAGGGTCAACTGCCGGTGCCTCTTCCGCTGTAGGTAGTGGCAGGCGCGACAGCCCATCAGCATTACCATGTTGCTTTGTACCTTTGAATTCGATATCATATTGATGTGCCCCTAGGAAAAGGGACCATCTCTGAAGCCTCTGTGCCGTCATAACCGGAACACCCTTCTTAGGGTTAAAAATGGAAACCAACGGCTGGTGATCTGTCAGCAGCGTAAACTTTTGGCCTTGCAGGTAATGGTTAAATTTCTTAACTCCCCACACGAGGCTGAGAGCCTCCCTATCTATCTGAGCATAGTTGCGCTCTGCGGAGGTCAATGATCTGGATGCGAACGCGACTGGCCTTTCCAAGCCATTTGGAAACTTATGTGAGAGCACTGCCCCGATACCATATGGAGAAGCATCACAAGCTAAGCGAATAGGCAGCGTTGGGTTAAAGTGAACCAACACTTCCTTAGAGGTGATCAGTGCCTTGCTTTTTTGAAAAGCCCGCTTACAATCATCGCTCCACTTCCATGGTATTCCCATTTGCAAAAGAGTGTTCAGCGGGTGTAACACCGTGGATAAATTTGGAAGAAACTTGTGGTAATAGTTAACCAACCCAAGGAACGACCTCAACTGGGATACATTTTCCGGAGCGGGAGCTTTCACAACAGCTTTGATCTTGTCAGGAGACTTATGGAGCCCCTCCTGGTCAATGATGTGGCCGCAGTACGAGATTCGCTTTTGAAAGAACTCACATTTCTGGCGATTAACTCTGAGCCCATATTCTTTCAATCTGGTGAGCACCTGCTCCAAATTCGCGAGGTGATCCTTATCATCATCTCCTGTAATTAGAATGTCGTCCAGGTAGCATTGTGTGCCTGGAATTCCCTGCAATACCTGCTCCATGGCCCTTTGCCAAATCGCTGGAGCCGATGCCACTCCAAAAACCAGTCTATTATACCGATATAAGCCCTTATGTGTGTTGATCGTGAGATACTGGCGTGACGCTTCATCAACTTCCATCTGTAGGTACGCCTGCGCCAGGTCTATCTTGGCGAAGTGTTTCCCACCAGACAGCGAAGCGAAGATATCTTCAATCCGCGGAAGCGGATATTGCACCGTGTGAAGAACCGGATTAACAGTGATCTTGAAATCGCCACAGATGCGAACATTCCCAGGTTCCCCCGGCTTGTTGCTCAACGAACACTTCATGACAGGAACAATGGGTGTGGCCCATTCGCTCCAGTCCACCTTTGACAGTACTCCTGAACGTTCTAGCCCTTCCAGCTCTGCTTCCACAGCAGGTCATATCGCATAAGGTACCGGTCTGGCTTTGAAAAATTTTGGGTTTGCATGTTCTTCAACCTTGATGTTTGCCGTAATTCCTTTCAGTGTTCCCAGTCCCTGTTGGAACACCTCCTTAGCATCGTCCAATATTTTGGACAGTCGTTTAGGTTTGACGTCGTCCTCTTTACAGGAATCTACAGTCAGTGCTTGTATGGAATGCCAGTCCACATTTATTCTCCGGATCCATTCCCGTCCCAGTAGTGGCGGACCTACATCAGGTAACACATACAAGTCCATTTCCTGACTTTCTTTACCATTGTAGACCACATTTATTTTTATCTTTCCGATGGGGTATACTATTTGCCCCGTGTATGTTTTCAATACAATCTCCGTATCCCTCAGGGGAATGTGCAAGAATAACCTTTTGTAATCTTGCTTATTCATGACCGTCAATGCCGATCCAGTGTCCAATTCCATCTTCACTTGGACTCCTGCTATCCGAAGCATGACCCAGATAGTTTGGTGGTCTGCTGTGTTACCCACATTATGTATTTTTAGACAACCCAGTTCCTTACTGCTGGAGTCTGAATCCATCTTCTGTTCATCCGAACTGTTCTCTGTCACCTTGTGTACTTTTTTGTACTTCTCCTGCGGCGACTTTTTGCTGCTGGTCTTCTTTCCTGACCGGCATACTCTCGCTATGTGACCAAGTTTCCCACATTGCCTGCATTCTTTATCTTTAACCAGCACTGGTTCTGGTCATGCGTTGTCCTTCCGCAACGATAGCACTTTACTGCGCCCAATGCCATTTCATTGGTGCTGAATTCCAATGGCCTTTGCTGTATCTCTGCAACGCCTCGTGCTGCTGCCTCGTGCGATGCTGCAATGCTGAAAGCTTTGTCCAGCGTAAGACCCTTTTCCTCTAGCAGTCGCTTCTGGGTCCCTTCCCTTAGGAGCTCACACACAAACTTATCTCTCAGTGTGTCTGCTAGTCCTGTACTGAACTGACAGTACCTTGATAACTTGCGCAGTTCGATTAAGAATTCAGCGTTGCTTTCCTCTTTAAGTTGAATTCTTTTGTAGAATTTAAATCGTTCCGCTATCAGCAGCGGCGTGAGGTTTAAATGCTCTTGCAGGATAGTAACAATATCCGCGAAACTCTTTCCTACCGGTTTATCTGGTGTTACAAGGTTCCTTAATAACCCGTACGTCTTCGCACCCATCGAGTTTAATAGGGTTAGTGCTTTCTTATCCTCCGGTACCTCATTCGTTGTACAGTAAACTTCGACGCGTTCCACATAAGTGGCCCAATCTTCCACATCGCTATCAAAAGCAGTGATGTTACCCGTTTTTGGCATCCTTGTTGAGTTTCCTTTCCTTCGGATATGATTATTATTTTATTTTATTTTTTTCAAAATGGCGGCTTCCCGCGCTTGGCGGCTTTTCCTACGCTTGTCTTCTTCCCCCGCCGACTCAAAATGGCGATTACCGCGCTGTTGCCGTTCTCGCCTCCCAGCTGTCCTTTATTTTCCCCTACGCTGCTGCTCTTGTTCCCCGCCGCTCCCGCGGTCCTTGTGGACATAAACGCTTTTCTGGCTGCTGCGCGTCTCTGCCCCGATTGCAGTCCGGCCCCTGACACCGGCTGCGGTCGTGTTCTCCGCCCTTTTCGTTGTTTCCCTCCCCTTCTCTTACTGACAACTCGGCCGACTTCCCCCCCGTGCCGCTCGATCGGGCTTACCCGCCGCTGTCGTTGAAGGGATGTTCACTGATGTTTGACTTCGTGGCCAGAAACCAACCCGGGTTCCCGATTGCCTCCCGTGCTATACAGTGCCCAGCAGGATGTTGAGGGTGGATGTCCTTGATCGACGCCCGTTTCAGAGGCGAAGCTTCCTTTGATGCAACTGCCGCTAGGTAAGATCAGACTCGTCGCCACTGTTGAGTCTGTGTTTCCAAATGTAGTTATGCTGAATAACTGGACACAGACTACAGAAATAATTGAACAGGTCTTTAGTAATTGAGGGTCAGGGCTGAACTGGAATACACTTTGCTCCACAGGGTTTATATACCGGTGTGGTCACCACCGGTACTACAATGTACAGGAGCCATCAAAAAGTAGTCCATCACCTTAAGGTATCCTCTTAAGGTGGTACAGGTTACATACACTACACCTGGTATCACTTCACAGTACAGTAAGAAAGGTTGTGCATCTAAATTGGAGATAAATACAAAGCATAGAAATAGCTGAACTCTGTGCGATCAAGTAGCCTCAGATTCAAACCCAGCACAAATTGATGGGGTGAAAAGGTCCTCAAGGATTTGAACTTGGACAGTTTCAAGATAACAATTTCCACTGAGCATTGTGAGAGTGCAGAGAAGGAAGACCTGTTGTGGAAGGATTCCAAGAGCTGCCTATCCAGGTAGAAGACCCAATACTGGAGGATTTCCTCGGGCCACTTCATTAAAAGAAAGAGTTGAAATTTCTCCATTCAGGTAGGAGACATTACAAAGAAGCTTTACTTGCACTGCTGTCAAGCTTTAGGCTAAAAGTAACATAACTTCTCAGCCCTTGCCTGCTCTTATTTAAGCTGTATACGGGATACTGGCCACTTTGCAGTAGAAAGCAGAAGCTTCGAGCCCCATTGCAGGATTGAAGGACATAATCCAGGTTGACACTCTGGTGAAAGAAACAACATATTTTTACAGGGCTTTTTACATCCTTAAGATGTCCCAAAGAGCTTCACAGCCAATCAATTACTTTTGAAGTGTAGCCACTGTTATGTAGGCAAACACAGCAGCCAATTTGCACTCAGCAAGGTCCCACAAACAGTAATGAGATAAATGGCAGTTAATGGGGTAGACTTTCATCTTCAATGCCTAGGTGTAATTTGGCAGAGTGGATTGCCTGTCTGTTGCAGAATCCGCCTGATTTTGATTCCTTCGATTTAATTGGAATGGAAATTGTGTGGGTTCTATCACAGGCTTCACTCTAGCATATTACCACCCTGGTAGTGAAGATGAAGATCTGCCCCCATCAGATCTAATGTTCCTACAGTTCAGCTGTGACTACACTTCAAAAGTACTGACATGAATCTTGTCGTTCATGTGGAAATGACTTATGAAATAATACAGGGCGGCCTGCTGGTGGCGCTGTCCAGGGAGAGTGTAAATACTCTGGCATGGGCCCAGCTTGCTCAGGACATTCTTTTACAGGAACTAGTGAAGGACACAACTAGATCTCCATGTTGTAAAATAGTTGATTAAAGCTTTGTTTAATGCTTAGACCAAGTGCCTAGTAGTTTTCTTAGGTCAAGTACTACATTGGCTGTAAAGTGCTTTAGGATGTCCTGAGGTCAGAAAGGCACTATATAAGTGCAAGTCTTTTGTTTCTTTTTAGATAAATGTTGACCAGGAACTCCCCAGCTCTTCAGTTGGTGCCATGGAATCTTTTACATCCATCTGAGAGGGCAGATGGGGCCTCGGTTTAACATCTCATCTGCAAGACGGCACCTCCAACAGTGCAGCACTCCCTCAGAAATGCGCTGAAGTGTCAGCCTAGATTTTTGTGCGCAAGTCTCACAATAGAACCCACAACCTTCTGACTCTCAGTTGAGTGTGTTACCATTGAGCCAAGCTGACACTTGGTGAACTGCTGCATTGTTGTAAGGTGATGTCTTTTGGATAAGACGTTAAACTGAAGCTCTGCCTGTCTGTTCAGGTGAATGTAGAAGATCCTATGATATTAGTCTAAGAAGAAGAGGGAGACAGCCAGGCCAACGCTCCTTTCTCAACCAACCATCAATTATCAAAATACATGACGAGGCCGTGGACCACTTTCCATACCTCGGGAGCCTACTGTCAACAAGGGCAGACATCGATAACGAAGTCCAACACCACCTTCAGTATGCCAGTGCAGCCTTCGGTCGCCTGAGGAAGAGAGTGTTTGAAGACCAGGACCTCAAACCCAGCACCAAGCTCATGGTCTACAGAGCAGTAGTGATACCCGCCCTCCTGTATGCTTCAGAGACATGGACCATATACAGCAGGCACCTCAAAGCACTGGAGAGGTACCACCAACGCTGCCTCCGCAAGATCCTGCAAATCCATTGGCAGGATAGGCGCACCAACATCAGTGTTCTCGCTCAGACCAACATCCCCAGCATCGAAGCTTTGACCACGCTCGATCAGCTCCGATGGACGGGTCATATCGTTCGCATGCCCGATAGGAGACGCCCAAAACAAGCGCTCTACTCGGAACTCCGACACGGCAAGAGAGCCCCAGTGGGGCAGAGGAAATGCTTCAAGGACACCCTCAAAGCCTCCTTGAAAAAGTGTAACATCTCCACCGACACCTGTGAATCCCTGGCCCAAGACCGCACAAAGTGGAGGAGAAGCATCTGGGAAGGCGCCGAACACCTCAAGTCTCTTTGCCGGGAGCAAGTGGAAGCCAAGCGCAGGCAGCGCAAGGAGCGCACGTCAACCCAAGTACCCCACCCACCCGCCCCTTCAACCACCGTCTGCCCCACCTGTGACAGAGACTGTAGGTCCCGCATTGGACTCATCAGTCACCTGAGAACTCATTTTTAGTGTGGAAGCAAGTCATCCTCAGTTCCGAGGGACTGCCTAAGAAGACGAAGAAGAAGATTAATCAATCCAACAGTCCCAGGCGATAGGGGAAAAGAAAATGATCAAACAGGGTTGCTGCTCCTGATTGCTGCCCAATGAACCCTGCTTTTGTGCGGATGCTGGATGAAATTAATCAGGCCATGCTTCCATGGTTAAATCACCTGCCAGCTTTCACGGTCTCGGCTGATGTGCAGATTTGCTATTTACCTGCGGTTTATAGGAGCCTATGGAATCCTATTCTAGAGTGAGTCACCTTCTTCAGCAGAGCAGAGGGCACACTGAATAAAAAAACAGGATCCTTTCTCCCTTCCCACACCCTCCCCAACTGGTCTCCCCCTCCTCCCCTTCCCCCTTCCGCCCGGTCTCTCCTCCCCCCACTTTTCCCGACCCAGTCTCTTCCTCCCCCCATTTCCAACTCAGTCTCTCCCTTCCCTCACCTCCCCTGTAGGGGGTTTCTCTTGCTCGTTCTGGTCTCCTGCCAGGTTTCGTGCAATAATTACCCTTGAGTGGTTCGACCCACTCCCCCTACGGTTCTAGACCTTGGACTTAGGTGCAGAGAACAGTAGTGCAGAGAAAGAACTCAATAGACCAGGTTAAATAGCACGAAATGGATGCTTTTATTTTTAAACAGTTTGAAGCATTACAAAATACATGTCATAGGCACAGATTAAAGTTACTACAATCATACACAAATTTATGAACTTAACTCTATGGAAATGGGGAACACACGGCACATCGAAAAGGGGGAAACACATTACGATTACCCTTAACTCCCTCCCCTATACCTAAACTAAGTTTCGACCTGGGGAACTTGGGATCATGCTCACCACTCTCGAAATCGCGAAAAAGGGGGTTCGCAGCCTTTTGGCACCGCTTTCCGTCGTCACGTGGATTTGGAAGCTTCTGGCGCAGTCGATATTTTCTCTCCCTCGAGGCGGTGGGGTAGACACAGCCTTGATGAGCGCTCGTCAAGGTTGAGATCCACTATTTGGGTTCATGGAGCAGACTTAGATGCAGGCTGCTGAAGAAGTGCATGCACATGGGAGAATCTTTTGGCCTGGATCGCCGGTCCTCCAGAGGGTTTCTTCTCCGTCGGCCTGGGTCGTCGATGATCTCCCGACCTCAGTACTCGGGCCACCCTCGTCGTTTTCTCGTCGTGGCCGAGCCTTGTTTGGCTGAACACCGACCACGTTGTCTTTTCACCGAAACCGTCCGTCTTTAAAAAGACGAAAACGTTTTCATCGATTCTGCATCTGCCGAAGTGGAAGAGGCGCCGATCCTGGCACCGTCCGTCCTTCGTTCGTTCCTTGTAGGAGAAGTCCTTGAAGAAAAGTCAAGTTCGAAGTTGTTCCGAGTAGAAGCGAAGTAACGTAGAAGTCGAAGAAGTAGTAACGTAGATGGACTTTCAATCCATAGTTATACTCTTTTGGGACAGTCTTATCTCCCGCCAAATCATAGTCCTGTCTTTGTATTAATTTTGGCGGGCAGAAATCTCTGCAGGGGCGCTTTGTCTTGTAACGGAGCCGGTGATAACTTAAACTGGCCTTCCTGGCCGATAATGTCTTTTAATGTCCTTTTCATTGTCACCGCGGCTCGGTTCGCATATTGATCGGTCCGGAGATTTTCCTTGATGGCTGCTAAACGGTTTTTCCTTTGTACAATAAATGGGTATAAGTGTTTTTGCATTGTCCACCCATATCTTGATGGGCCCCATCCTGTACTTAGAATCCATTGAATATGTATGCTGTTTCTCTGAGTTTCAGTTCCCAGATACTGGCTTTCGCGGGCTTACTGTCTTCAATCCACAAGCCTGTCTGGCTTGCAGTAACAGAAATAAAATGGTTCAGAAACTGATCACGGGGCCTGGCGGCCATTTTGTATGCCCTTTTATCAAAGGTTTTTCTGTGCAAGCTTACTTTGGTCAATAAACAGTCTTATTTTATCCAGTTTTCTTGCGTGATTTTTGCTGAAAATTTCGAATTTTACAGGCCCCCCTGTGATACTGATAGCTTGCTTAAAGTATCAATAATCCTTGGTGAGCAAATTTTCCCTGATTCCCCACATCCAAACATTCCTGGCACTTAACTATCTACGACCCTCACGACACATGCAGTTCCCATTTCCGAAGAAAACGAAAATTACCTTTTGCACATTTGGACAATCATAGACAGCATATCTTAAACTATAACACATTCACCTGTCAGATGTGCAGGGGTTGATACCCTCTTGCGCCATCCGCATACACCTTTTATTAATCCAAAAAACTTAAGAACGACTAATAACATAACAATACTTATTTCCTTATAACCCAAAACAAACACAAAAAGAAAACGCGAATGGTCAAAAAGAGAAAAATTTTAAAATGAAGGGACGCTTAATCTTATACTAGCAGCTTAAAGTGGGGTGTCTTCTTCCCCCATTCGCACATAGCGTTCTCTCCATTCGCCCGCGTTCTCGTGCCTCTGGAGGCGTTTGCCTCTCTTGCAATGCACGAAGAGCAAAAATATCACAATTAAAACCTGACACACTACTAGGATATGGGATGCTATTCTAATCCAGGCTGGGACTTCTATGTTGGTGAACAAGTCCCACCATGGTGGGACGGTTATGTCCAATATGTCTTTTCCTATCTCTAAAGTCTTCTGCTCCAGTGTGTAGAAATGTTTCTGTGAAACTATAACGGCTTTTAAAATCTTAGTGAGGTGTTCGGGAAGAGGGGGAATGACATAACCAAAATGTGCGACAAATCGTTGTAAGTCTGTGAAATTCTCTTTGATAGTGATGTGTACGGTGGAGGGCGCAGGAATGGGGACAATTCGTTGTTGTGCCACTTGAACCTCGGCCCTGGGTTTGAAACAGAAACTGCTATCACTGATCGAACACCACTCGTGTTGTCCGTATCGGTACTGAGGCGCTGCAGTGGTGACGCAGTATGTCCCACCCCCGATATATGCTACCTGCGGGGGCACATGGTCCTCTGCCATTGCCTCCATGGTGCAATTTACCGGCTTCGCGCTAGCAGTTCTGAACCCGCACTGTGGTTTCAAAAAGGCATTCAAGTGCTGGGGACACAGGATGATGTGTGCTCCCCGGCTCCGACATCCCGAGAAGTCGGTGCCTGTCATCGTACGCTCCCATCTGATGACGTAAGGCGGGACCACTGCGTAACGAATGTGTGCGCCCCCCTGAATGACTCCAATGTTCTCTACTCTGTATACCGGGGCGGGCTTTGCTGCGGGACCCAACACCGGCATTCTTACTACTATTCCCATGATAGTGTGATTCGAATGTCCGCAGTCCACTGGGACTGGGTATGCCTCTGCGGCTAGTCTGAGCTGGCACGGGCTTAATGCATTCTCAAAAGGGTGGAGCGCTTGCAAGTGCTTGTTGCTGATCCAGGACGGGACCAAACCCTGTTTTAAATCCTCAAGATTACTGCGGCCCTCGCCCAGTAACCACGCCCCGTACAGCACACAGGCCTCGTTTTGCGCAGCTTGATCGGACGCATTCCGATCCTCCTTAATGAGCGCATTTACCGTTCTCGCGTGTTTCTCCAGCTCAGCAATTATATCCTTAAAGTGTAGTGTCATGGCCTGGTCCTCATGCAACTCAGAACCCACTACCTTGTTTTCGTCTGTCAGTATGTTTCTTAACTGGGCTTTTAAACCGTTGATCTGTGTCTGCAGCTCCACGTTATCTAGAGCGTTGACGACAGATGTCCCGGTATTAAAAGCAGTGAATATGTCATTTACAGTACCCCTTCTTTGCCTCCCGACTCGATCCAAAACTTCTGGCGGTGTGGTGCACAATTTGTCTCTGTCGATGTCGGCAAAGTCAAATTCGTAAAATTGTCTAAACATACGGGTTAACAGGACCTGGTATAATTGTTCCGTTTCTTTGGGACACCACTCCGGCAGTCGTACCTCAGTGAGATTTAAAATCACTGAGGCCACCGCGTAGTGTACCCCTTGGTACAGCACCTGACCGGTGGGTACCAATACTAAACCGTTCCCGGGTCCCTTGGTGGTGGTTGGACACCCTCCTTTCTGGGCTAGTGCTACCGGAAGCGTGGGCAGGGGCTTGCGTGGGCGGGTGATGAGTTCAGTGGCGTTTACCGGAATAGGGGAGTATGGGGCTCCGCACGCTCGAGTGCTAACATCCCATCTCATCCCCTTCCCTTCATCCTGCCACTGCCTCTGGAGGAAGATGGATACGCCCTTGGGGCAGACGTGTCTCGAACCCCACATACAGACATATATTCCTTCATCTGGTTCCCACCATTTGTCCCAACACACACGTAATTGTCCGTGAGTCCCCGTAATAGTCCGATGGGTATTATTACCCAGTCGCTCCCACTCAACCGTAGAGTTTCTCATGTCCTTTCCCAGCTTTCGTAGCCACCACCATCGCCTTAGTGGTACGTTCCCATTGCACACCAGACAAATCCTCTTTCCCACGGTAACGCTGACTCTGGGTGCAAGGATCCTCACCCTAGGGCACGTTAACGAAGTCTCTTGGTAGGCAAAACCGAAATGGCTGGAATATTCCGTAGAATTCGTTCCCAGCCAACCTGGCCATCTCCCTTGGTGGAAGTAGGTGGCGGTTTCCTCAACCTCTCGCTCCCCTGTCCCATCCGTTGCGATGGGGGCCGTGTCCCCGGAGCACCCGAAAATGATGACGTCCTTGGTGCGGCCTTGGTAGGCCCACCCGCACCCGATCGCCACGAACGCGATGAGAATCTTTTCCATCATATCCCAGGTTTCTGTAACCAATAAAATGATGTGGCCGGGCTCCCAATAGGTGCTGGCCTAATTAACTGGATGCGCGGGTTCCTGGACCCCGCTGCCAAACAAAACACACATATCGGGCAGGCTTTGAAAATTGTACTTTTAACACATCTTAACGCTATATACATTTCCTTAAATTATCGCCATAATTACCTAACTTAACTTATGTACAGCGCCGCCCTCCGCGGGGCGGCTTGCCTAATCCCTGTGAGGTCTGTCGTGCGCCACACCCTGCGGTGGGGCTGCATTGATCTTTGGCTTTGATCCCCCGCAGCCTGTCGCTGCTGAACGGGGATCATGCCTTCCTGGGGCTGCTCTAAACCGTGGTTGGGAAAGATGGGGAGAATCTGGCCAAAATTTTCTGGGCTGGGGCGCTCGAGCCGACCTACGAGGGGCTGCTTTGGGTTGGGCTCCTGGGGCCGATGGACCGGGGGTTGGGACTGTCACCGTCACAGCCTGTGGTTCCTCCACAGCTGCCGGCTCCAGCTCCCCTCCCTCAGGCTCCGCCCCCCCGGGGTCGGGATCTGTGGCTTCTGACTCCACCTCACCTGTCCCTACAGGTAGTGAGTCTCCGCCCCCATTCCCTACCTCCCCCAAGCTTGAGTCAAGGGCGGGATCGTCGTCCTCTGACTCTTCCTCCTCCGAGATTGGGTCTAAAGCGAGGTTGAGCTGTTCGGGCTCTCTCCTGCCTAAATCCCATTCAAAAGATGAGACCTCCCACTCCAATGGGATGGCCTCTCCCTTCACGCAGGCTACTGTTCCAGCCTGTGTGGTCTGTGACTCTGTTACAGGCTGAGGATCTTTGTTCTAAGACCTGGTCCCCTTTGATGGCCCTTGTGCACCCGGTTTAAACAGTTTACACTGGTTGATGTGAAACCATTTGGTACGTCGGGGCATCTTCACTGCATAAACCATGGGGCTGGCCTTGTCCACAATGCTGTAAGGCCCCATGTACAGTGGTTCAAAACTCCCTACCCTGGCGTAGTTTCGGACCATGACCTGGTCTCCGACTACCCACTCTTGTTGTTTCCGAGGTTCCAACAACAGTTTATTTCCCTGGTGCTGTCTTCCCACGTTCCCAGCCGCCTGCCCATAAATCTGTCTCAGGCGCTCCAAAAGGGTTTGGGCGAATTTGTCCCGTTTCACCTCTCGGAGCTGGCCCTCAGTGAGCACCGGGGCTAGTACATGGGTGGGTGTTCGCATGATCCTTCCAGTCATTAATTTGTGCGGGGAATACCCCGTACTTTTGGACTGGCTGGCTCGGATCCCCATGAGGACTAAAGGCAGGACCTCCGCCCATTTCTGGGGCGAGCCCATTGTCTCTTTCCTCAGCTTTTCCTTGAGGGTCCGATTCATACGCTCAACAATCCCGGATGACTGGGGATTGTATGCTACGTGCCACTTCCGAACCTCAATGCCCAAGAGCATGAGGGCGTTCTGCATTACTTGACCGGTGAACTGACTCCCTTGGTCGGACTCTACAAAACGGGGAAGTCCCCACCGTGAGAACACTTCCCGAATCAAGATTTTAGCAGTACCCAGTGCCGTAGCTGTTCTGCACGGGAAAGCTTCTACCCATTTGGTGAACACATCTACCAGGACAAGGCAGTACTTATAGCCTCCCTGGGCGGCGGGCAGGGGCCCTATGTAGTCGACCTGAATCGACTGCCATGGTCCCTCTACCCTCCTGATGTGCCCCATGGGCACCTTCCTTTTGTGGGGGTCTGGGTTGTTAGCAGCGCACACAAGACAGCTTGTGCAGAACTCGCGGACATCGTCCCGAAGTCCCGGCCACCATCCCGCCTGCTCTACCCGTTGCCAGGTGACCTCAGGCCCGGGGTGTCCCGCTCCTGGACCCTCGTGGGCCAGTTGCAGGAATTCCCTCCGGTGCTGCTGCGGCACAACCCACTGCTCCTCTCGGAACAGCATACCTTCTTTGACTGTGAGGGCTGCCGCACTGTACGGACCCTCTACCTGCTTGCCTTCTGTGATGGCTTTTAGGACTGCTTTTAGGGCGGGATCCAGGGTTTGGACGGTCTTTAGGTCTGGGGGCGGTGTCACCCCTGTGTTCCCTGGAATTCCCTCCCTGCCTTGGATTGCCGCCACGGGTCCGGGTTCATAGGGGTCCCAGAGAATGCCGTTGCGGGCACCCTCCCTGGCTAGCGCATCCGCCTGCTGGTTGCCCTGGCTGCGGGGCTCTGTGGTGGAGTGAGCCTTCACCTTATGGATGAACACCTCCCCTTCCTCACCCACAGCTGCTAGGATTTTTTCCAGCAAGGGCTTAACTGTTAAAGGCCGCCCGTCCGCGGAGGTGTATCCGCGTCGGGACCAGATGGCGAGGTACTCTGTACACGAATTGCATGTGAACATGCTGTCTGAGCAAATCGTGTATGGGGTTGGGAAAATCTCGGGGTAACCACGTACGCCACCGCGGACAGTTCAGCCTGCTGTGCGCTCATAGTGCTGGGGAGCTTAATTGCCAGGGCAATGTTTGCCGCAGGGTCATAAACTCCACACCCTGTGAGTCGTTCACCAGCAGATACTGTGCTAGAACCGTCTATGTAGATTTCGCGGCCTGTGGGGTGTATCCCGGCCCGTAAACCTATGTTGACCTCCCATACCCCTTCTACGGAACATCGATGGGCTGTCCCGGGATATGCCATATTGGCTGCGAGCCTTGGCGCGCAGAGGCCTTTAACTTTGAGATCCATCTGGGAAAGGAGGCGGGTCCAGCGCGCAATCCGAGTGCTGCTTACGGTCCCATCCTTAATCCTTCCATCCAGAAGCATCTTTGTGGGGGTGTGATGGGTGAGGAGCGTGATGGGAGAGGTTCCCGTGAAGACCACTGATCTGTTCACAGCCCAATGCGTGGCCAAGAGATGCTGTTCGCAATTGGAGAAACTCCTCTCCACATCCGTGAGCACCCTGGAGGAATAAACCACTGGTCTCAGCTTGTCGTGCCGCTCCTGGAGCAACACTGCGCTCAGGCTGTCCCCACTAGCAGCTACCTCCAGGAAGAACTCCTCTCCCCCATCTATGGCCCCTAGGGCTGGCGCGGTCTGCAGATCTCTTTTCAACTTCTCGAATGCTGCCTGGCACCCCTCATCCCAAGACCACTCGACTCCCTTGTGTAAGAGTCGAAGTAGCGGGGCTGCTGTGGCAGCATAGTCCTCGATGAAATCTCTGCAGTACCCGGTCAACCCCAAAAAGGACCTTACACCCGTTACTGTGTTGGGAATCGGCAGATCTTGTATTGATTCCCTTCTGGCCTTATCTATGGCTCTTTCCCCAGCGCGGATGGCCAGACCTAGGAATTTGACTTCCTGCTGGCCGATCTGGGCTTTCTTCGGGTTTACTTTGAAACCCTTCCTTTCTAACAGTTCCAACAATTCGGCTAATAGTGGGCCGTGCTCCTTCCTGGTGTCCATGAACAGGAGTAAGTCGTCCACATACTGTACTATCTGGTTGGGCTGGCTAAACTCTTTTAAACTCCCCGCCATGCATTGATGGAAAATGCTGGGGCTGTTGTGAAAACCCTGTGGTAAGCAGTTCCAAGTGTACTGTTGCCCTTTGAAAGTAAAGGCAAACTTGTACTGATCCTCCCGCCGCAGCGGGATGGACCAGAAACCGTTCGAGATGTCCAGCACCGTGAACGTGGTCGCCGATGCTGGAATGCTCCCTATTAGGTCTGCAACTGCTGCTACCGTGGGCGCGCAGGCTGGGATGTTACTATTGAGGACTCTGTAGTCCACCGTGGCTCTCCAGGAATTGTCCGGCTTCTTTACCGGCCATAATGGGGAGTTCACGTGAGTGGCTGTCGTTCTCAATACGCCCTGCTGCACCAATGAAGATATTGCTGTCTCCATGTCGGGTTCTGCCTCCTTGGGGAAATTATACTGCTTTTGGGGTCGGATCATGGGGTCCCCGTCTACGCTGACTTCAAACCCAGTGACTCTCCCACAGTCATGCTTGTGGGTGGCAAACGCGGTCAGATTTTCCGACACGCACGCCTGCAAGTCCGTTGGGACGTTCGCTACCATGAGCTCGAGATCGTAACCTCCTGACGGCTTCATGGTACATAGGGCCCCCTTTTCTTCCTTCCCTGGGATAACGACTACCTTACCTAAACCGCTCTCGGCTCCCCAGAGACAGTGATTTCTCAGGTCCACGAGGATCCCGTGTTCCACCAAGAAATCAGCCCCGAGGATGCCTTTTCCACCCCTCTCCTTCCACTTTAATAGGATGCACATCCAGGTGGTGTGGAGTGCTCCCAATTGAATGGAGAGCGGGATGGAGTACGCGCCAGCCTGTTCTCTGCCTGTGAAACCCGCGACTGAGTATGGAGCCTGGGCGGACAGAGGTGAGGCGAAAGGTTTATCTGTGTGGATCACGGTACACGAAGCTCCCGTATCCAACAGGTAACTACCCTTTTGCCTTTCCACCTCCATCTCCACCACAGGTCTTCTCCAGGCGTCATAGCGGAGCGGACACAAGTAGACGGGCTGCGCGGGCGTCAGTCATTTAGGTGCTTCGGCTGGGGTCTCGGGAGCGATAGGGCTGTTGGCGACCGCTACCTTCCCCTGCCAGGTCATCAGAGACCGCATAGCCTCCAAGACTGACTCGATCGCAGCGGGATCCACAACCGCACCACCCCCTGTGGTGCGGGCAGGGGCTACGGTTGGGTTCTGGACTGGTGCTGGGGCAGCGGTCTGCACTTGTGCTTGTGCTGGTGCTGGGTAAACGATCGGACCGTGGGCGACTTGGGCTTGGGCTCGATCTTGGGCTGCGGCGAACGCTCTCTCTCTCTTATCCTTCCATGGATTCCTACAGTCCTTGCGCCAATGACCCTCCTTCCCACACCCGTAACAACTGCTATTGGCTTGGGGAGGGCGATTTCCCTCCTGACGCCATTCCCTTTTAGCAGAGGCTGCGGGCCTCACCTCATGCACCTTTCCTTTCACAACAGGCGTTTTCTTGCCCTTGTTGTTCCTATAACTGATCGTGAGCTGGTCTAGTACTAGATCCTCCGTGGAGCGGGCATTAGTGGGGTCAAACCATGCTTTGGCCTGCTCCCTTACTACTGGCAAGCAACCTGCCACCAGGCATCGAAGCCAATGAGCTCTCTGTTCACCATCCAGCCTGGCCCGGGCCGGCCTGCCCGGGCAGCTGCGCCGATACACTGGCCACAACCTGTCGGCGAAAACCCGTGGGGGTTCTCCCTCTAGCTGCACTGTCTTTTCTAAACGGAGGAACGGAGTTCCGTCCCCCTCTCCCATGATCTCCAGAATCTCATCCCGTAGCAACTCATAGTCCCTGTGCCCTCTCTTGCTCTCGTCAGGGAGACACTGGAGGAGCGAACTGTCCAGGGAGAACAGCAGCATTTTAGACTGTTCAACCCCGTCGCAGTCATTGACTGCTGCAGTCTGCTCCACATCCCTGAGATGCACGGAGGGATCTCCTGACTCGGAGAGTTTTGGGATGTGACTTATCATTTCTCTTAGCTGTCGTGCGCTATGGGGCATTACGATCTGACTCTCAAGGGGTCCGTCATCGCCATTCGCTTCATTTGGACCGAGCCTCCGGTGTCTCGTTGGACACATCGGCGCCGGCCCTGACTCTACTATCTGGGGTTGCTCTACCTCAGAACTCTCTTCCTCTACCGTCTCCGTCTCCTGTCCCGGAGTCCAAGACTCCTCATAAGCAGGAGGCGCAGAGGGTTCGGGAGTTGGTACCCCAACTGCCTCTTGTGGGATCGGTCTTTTGGATTCCTTGGCTAGCAATAGCTGACTCGCTGGTGGATTTATGAGACACACCAACCCGTTTGCCTTGGCTAGGGCCGTTCTCAGGTCCTCTTGCTCCCGGCGGCAAGCGCTGTGGTCGGTGCTCTCAGATCTATCCTCCATGGCCATCTTATATGCTGCCCTGGCTCCCAGAAGTTTTTCCTCTTGGGCCTCTATTTGCTTAGCTAGACGGAAACACCTCTCTCTCATTCTACCTTCACTGGCCTTGGCTTCAATGACCTGACATTTTATATATTCTACCCGGGTCTCGTGGCAGCGAATTATGGAGTGGCGTTCCTGATTCAGCGCATTAAGCGCTTCAATCAGTTGCTGACCTCCCGCAACCTTCTCCTCTACGTCTTTAAGCAAGCCGTTGATCTGGGCTGTCTGTGCTGCAACGACCTGGTCCAAAAGCTGGACTTGCTTTTTGTAGCACATCAGCCAGGCCGCCTTCTCTACAGATTTCTTATGCTCTTTACCCGCTGTCCACTTGATGGCTGCGTCTAGCGGGCGCCTATCTCTCAACAGGTCAGATATCCACTGCTTTGTGAGGTTAACTTTTCCAAAAACATAATCGGCTATTCTTTCGTCCATCACATCTCGTTTATTCAGACCTTGATCTAACACACTACTTTCCTGCTGCCAAGGTCCTGCCGCGGTCGCCATTTCTGTAGGGGATTTCTCTTGCTCGTTCTGGTCTCCTGCCAGGTTTCGTGCAATAATTACCCTTGAGTGGTTCGACCCACTCCCCCTACGGTTCTAGACCTTGGACTTAGATGCAGAGAACAGTAGTGCAGAGAAAGAACTCAATAGACCAGGTTAAATAGCACGAAATGGATGCTTTTATTTTTAAACAGTTTGAAGCATTACAAAATACATGTCATAGGCACAGATTAAAGTTACTACAATCATACACAAATTTATGAACTTAACTCTATGGAAATGGGGAACACACGGCACATCGAAAAGGGGGAAACACATTACGATTACCCTTAACTCCCTCCCCTATACCTAAACTAAGTTTTGACCTGGGGAACTTGGGATCATGCTCACCACTCTCGAAATCGCGAAAAAGGGGGTTCGCAGCCTTTTGGCACCGCTTTCCGTCGTCACGTGGATTTGGAAGCTTCTGGCGCAGTCGATATTTTCTCTCCCTCGAGGCGGTGGGGTAGACACAGCCTTGATGAGCGCTCGTCAAGGTTGAGATCCACTATTTGGGTTCCTGGAGCAGACTTAGATGCAGGCTGCTGAAGAAGTGCATGCACATGGGAGAATCTTTTGGCCTGGATCGCCGGTCCTCCAGAGGATTTCTTCTCCGTCGGCCTGGGTCGTCGATGATCTCCCGACCTCAGTACTCGGGCCACCCTCGTCGTTTTCTCGTCGTGGCCGAGCCTTGTTTGGCTGAACACCGACCACGTTGTCTTTTCACCGAAACCGTCCATCTTTAAAAAGACGAAAACGTTTTCATCGATTCTGCATCTGCCGAAGTGGAAGAGGCGCCGATCCTGGCACCGTCCGTCCTTCGTTCGTTCCTTGTAGGAGAAGTCCTTGAAGAAAAGTCAAGTTCGAAGTTGTTCCGAGTAGAAGCGAAGTAACGTAGAAGTCGAAGAAGTAGTAACGTAGATGGACTTTCAATCCATAGCTATACTCTTTTGGGACAGTCTTATCTCCCGCCAAATCATAATCCTGTCTTTGTATTAATTTTGGCGGGCAGAAATCTCTGCAGGGGCGCTTTGTCTTGTAACGGAGCCGGTGATAACTTAAACTGGCCTTCCTGGCCGATAATGTCTTTTAATGTCCTTTTCATTGTCACCGCGGCTCGGTTCGCATATTGATCGGTCCGGAGATTTTCCTTGATGGCTGCTAAACGGTTTTTCCTTTGTACAATAAATGGGTATAAGTGTTTTTGCATTGTCCGCCCATATCTTGATGGGCCCTGTGATAAAAATGATAACTTCCGGGAAGTTATGTCATCACTTCCTGTGAACTATGAACTATGAACTATGAACTGTGTACATACCTCACTTCCTGTCATATGTCACTTCCTGTTGGACTGGTATAAATACTGGTCTGTTCAGTATTGTAAGAGGCTTCTACCAGAGGCATGGTAAAGACCTCTCTTGTGTATATAGTGTGTTTATAAGTTACTTAAAGCTTACTTTAAAGTTACTTGATGGTAAGTCTCCTTTTTCTTACATCAGGCCCCATCCTGTACTTAGAATCCATTGAATATGTATGCTGTTTCTCTGAGTTTCAGTTCCCAGATATTGGCTTTCGCGGGCTTACTGTCTTCAATCCACAAGCCTGTCTGGCTTGCAGTAACAGAAATAAAATGGTTCAGAAACTGATCACGGGGCCTGGCGGCCATTTTGTATGCCCTTTTATCAAAGGTTTTTCTGTGCAAGCTTACTTTGGTCAATAAACAGTCTTATTTTATCCAGTTTTCTTGCGTGATTTTTGCTGAAAATTTCGAATCTTACACCCCCACCCCCCACCAGCACCCCCTCCCCACCCCGCAACCTCAGATCCAAAACATCTAGGCCAGGCTCTTTGGCTGGTGTTGTTTAATGGATAGATATTGGCCTGGACACCAAGAGAACTCCCCTGCCCTACTTCAAATGGTGCCATGGGATCTTTTACGTCCACCTGATAGGGCAGATGGGGCCTCGCTTTAAGGTCTCATCTGAAACATGGTACCTCCGACAGTGCACTGGTCCCTCAGCACTGCACAGGGAGTGTCAGCCTAGATTATGTGCTCAAGTCCCTGGAGTGAGACATGAACCCACAGCCTTCTGACTAATGGTAAAAAGAAACAGATTATGGGATAGAAATTGGAGCTCGTTGCGCCCGTTTTATGGATGTAAAATGGGTGTAATGAGGCCCAATTACGGGAACTAACATTCCACTCCCCAGGGATGCCTGAAAAACATCTGACTGTAAATTGGGTCGGGCCATTCTTGATGCACCCGCGGCGGCCGTCTAAAACAGACATTAGGCTCCCTGCCGATGCTAATGAGGGCTCTGACGCCTGTTTTAGGACCATCTAGGAAATTGAGCTGTCCTGAGCAGAGCGGGCATGAAAGAAACAGAGAAAGACTTGCATTTATATTGTGCCTTTCAGGATGTCCCAAAGCGCTTCACAGCCAAGTAAATACTTTTGAAGTGTAGTCACTGTTGTGATGCATTCACAACCAATACACTATACCCCATAGTGTGTGTGTGGGGTTCGTGTGCCAATTCCTAGGCATCACTTTTACAATCTGAGCCTGTGCTGTCAGGGAAAGTGTAGAGTGTGACACAGAGGCAGTGACTGGAACATTGACAGGTGAATCAGTGCAGGCCACTGCTTACTGGGTGACTCAAAGCTACACTGGTTTAAGTCTGGTGTAAGAACGGTTAACAAATGGCAAATGGGGCAGCAGGATTCCTTTCTCGTACATTTCCCCAGTAAAAGTTCAGGAGCAGGGTGAGTGCGATCATAGTACAACTTCTAAGCTGCTCCCAAGAATCCATCCCCTCCAGGAAACTTCCTGTGTGGTAGCTGTTCATATATCCTTCAGATTGACTGTGCCTCCAAGCAATTTATATCCTTTTTGACGTTAATTAAAGTGAAAGCAGGGTGAAGAAAATGTCCAATTCATCCTCCAGTACCTCTAACGTGTATAGTTTCTTGTAGAAGTTGCTGAAATCACTATTGATGTCAGACACAGGGATCAAAGGCTTCTGTACAGCTGGGATTCAACATCTTAAAATCGGTTTAGCCAGAAGCTCACCTATTTTGCCCTGTGCTGGTAGTTATTAACTTAGGAAATTTGTGACATTATTCATAAGGGAGTCATTGGGTAATCGATTGAAAACTGGCTACTGAGGTGTCAATAGGGGAGAGAGGCACCAGCACCCGGGGGAGAGAGGCACCAGCACCCAGGGGAGAGAGGCACTAGCACCCGGGGGAGAGAGGCACCAGCACCCGGGGGAGAGAGGCACCAGCACCCGGGGGAGAGAGGCACCAGCATCCGGGGGAGAGAGGCACCAGCACCCTGGGGAGAGAGGCACCAGCACCCAGGGGAGAGAGGCACCAGCACCCGGGGGAGAGAGACACCAGCACCCGGGGGAGAGAGGCACCAGCACCCAGGGGAGAGGCACGAGCATCCAGGGGGAGAGCGGCACCAGCACCCAGGGGAGAGAGGCACCAGCACCCGGGAGAGAGAGGCACCAGCACCCGGGGGAGAGAGGCACCAGCACCCGGAGGAGAGAGGCACCAGCACCCGGGAGAGAGAGGCACCAGCACCCGGGGGAGAGAGGCACCAGCACCCGGGGGAGAGAGGCACCAGCACCTGGGGGAGAGAGGCACCAGCACCCAGGGGAGAGGCACGAGCACCCGGGGGAGAGAGGCACCAGCACCCGGGGGAGAGAGGCACCAGCACCCAGGGGAGAGAGGCACCAGCACCCGGGGGAGAGAGGCACCAGCACCCAGGGGAGAGAGGCACCAGCACCCGGGGGAGAGAGGCACCAGCACCCGGGGGAGAGAGGGACCAGCACCCAGGGGGAGAGAGGCACCAGCACCCGGGGGAGAGAGGCACCAGCACCCGGGGGAGAGAGTCTCCAGCACCCGGGAGGGAGAGGCTTCAGCACCCAGGGGAGAGAGGCACCAGCACCCAGGAGAGAGGCAGCAGCACCCGGGGGAGAGAGGCACCAGCACCCGGGGGAGAGAGGCACCAGCACCCGGGGGAGAGAGGCACCAGCACCCGGGGGAGAGAGTCTCCAGCACCCGGGAGGGAGAGGCTTCAGCACCCAGGGGAGAGAGGCACCAGCACCCAGGAGAGAGGCAGCAGCACCCGGGGGAGAGAGGCACCAGCACCCGGGGGAGAGAGGCACCAGCACCCGGGGGAGAGAGGCACCAGCACCCAGGGGGAGAGAGGCACCAGCACCCGGGGGAGAGAGGCACCAGCACCCGGGGGAGAGAGTCTCCAGCACCCGGGAGGGAGAGGCTTCAGCACCCAGGGGAGAGAGGCACCAGCACCCAGGAGAGAGGCAGCAGCACCCGGGGGAGAGAGGCACCAGCACCCGGGGGAGAGAGGCACCAGCACCCGGGGGAGAGAGGCACCAGCACCCAGGGGAGAGAGGCACCAGCACCCGGGGGAGAGAGGCACCAGCACCCAGGGGAGAGAGGCTCCAGCACCCAGGGGAGAGAGTCTTCAGTACCCGGGGGAGAGAGGCTCCAGCACCCGGGGGAGAGAGGCACCAGCACCCGGGGGAGAGAGGCACCAGCACCCGGGGGAGAGAGGCACCAGCACCCAGGGGAGAGAGGCTCCAGCACCCAGGGGAGAGAGTCTCCAGTACCCGGGGGAGAGAGGCACCAGCACCCGGGGGAGAGAGGCACCAGCACCCGGGGGAGAGAGGCTCCAGCACCCGGGGGAGAGAGGCTCCAGCACCCGGGGGAGAGAGGCACCAGCACCCAGGGGAGAGAGGCACCAGCACCCAGGGGAGAGAGGCACCAGCACCCGGGGGAGAGAGGCACCAGCACCCAGGGGAGAGAGGCACCAGCACCCAGGGGAGGGAGGCACCAGCACCCGGGGGAGAGAGGCACCAGCACCCGGGGGAGAGAGGCACCAGCACCCGGGGGAGAGAGGCACCAGCACCCAGGGGAGGGAGGCACCAGCACCCGGGGGAGAGAGGCACCAGCACCCGGGGGAGAGAGGCACCAGCACCCGGGGGAGAGAGGCACCAGCACCCGGGGGAGAGAGGCTCCAGCACCCGGGGGAGAGAGGCACCAGCACCCGGGGGAGAGAGGCACCAGCACCCGGGGGAGAGAGGCTCCAGCACCCGGGGGAGAGAGGCACCAGCACCCAGGGGAGGGAGGCACCAGCACCCAGGAGAGAGGCACCAGCATCCGGGGGAGAGAGGCTCCAGCACCCGGGGGAGAGAGGCACCAGCACCCGGGGGAGGGAGGCTTGTGGTTGTTGTGGGGCTTATACCAGTGAGAGTGATACTAAGAAATCGGGGATAATTGAGCTAGATTTAAAAACAGCAACAACTTGCATTTATATAGTGCCTTTAATGTAATGAATCGTCCCAAGACGCTTCACCGGAGCGTTATAAAACAAAACTTGACACCGAACCACATAAGGAGCTATTAGGGCAGATGACCAAAAACTTGGTCAAAAAAGTAGGTTTTAAGGAGCGTCTTAAAGGAGCAAAGAGAGGAAGAGAGGCCGAGATGTTTAGGCAGGGAATTCCAGAGCTTAGGGCCTAGGCAGCTGAAGGCATGGCCACCAACGGTGGAGCGATTAAAATCAGGGATGCTCAAGAGGGCAGAATTAGAGGAGCGCAGATATCTCGGAGGGTTGTGCTGCTGTAGGAGATTACAGAGATAGGGAGGGGCGAGGCCATGGAGAGAATTAAAAACAAGGATGAGAATTTTTAAATTGAGGGATTGCTTAACCGGGTGCCAATGTAGGTTAACGAGCACAAGGGTGATGCATGAATGGCACTTGGTGCGAGTTAGGACATGGGCAGCCGCGTTTTGGATGACCTCAGGTTTACGGAGGGAGCTAGTCAAGTCTAGAGGTAACAAAGGCATGGATGAGGGTTTCAGATGCAGATAAGCTGAGGCAGGGGCGGAGTCGGGCGATGTTGCGGAGGGTGGAAATAGGCGGTCTTAGTTTTGGTGTGGATATGTGGTCGGAAGCTCAACTCGGGGTCAAATATGACACCAAGGTTGCGAACAGTCTGGTTCAGCCTCAGACGGTTGTCAGGGAGAGGGCTGGAGTCGGTGGCTAGGGAACGGAGTTTGTGGTGGGGACCTAAGATTATGGCTTTGATCTTCCAATATTTAGTTGGAGGAAATTTCTGCTCATCCAGTACTGGATGTCGGACAGGCAGTGTGACAATTTAGAAACAATGGAGGGGTCGAGAGAAGTGGTGGTTAGGTAGAGCTGGGTGTCATCAGCGTACATATGGAAACTGATCCTGCGTTTTCGGATGATGTCTTCGAGGGGCAGCATGTAGATGAGAAATAGAAGGGGGGCAAGGATAGATCCTTGGGGGACACCAGAGGTAATGATGCGGGAAGAGAAGCCATTGCAGGTGATTTTCTGGCTACGATTAGATAGATGAGAATTGAACAAAGCGAGTGCAGTCCCACCCAGCTGGATGACGGTGGAGAGGCGTTGGAGAAGGATGGTGTGGTCAATCGTGTCAAAGGCTGCAGACAAGTTGTGAAGGACAAGGAGGGAAAGTTTACCTTTGTCAAAGTCACATAGGATGTCATTTGTGACTTTGATGAGAGCCGTTTTGGTACTGTGGCAGGAGCGAAAACCTGATTGGAGGGATTAAAAAATGGAGTTCTGGGAAAGATGGATTTGGGAGGCGACAACACATTCAAGGAGTTTGGAGAGGAAAGGGAGGTTGAAGATGGGGCAGTAGTTTGCAAGGATGGAGGGGTCATGGGTTGTTTTTTTGAGGAGTGGGTGATGACAGCAGATTTGAAGGAGAGGGGGACAGTACCTGAGGAGAGCGAACCATTAACAATATCAGCTAATATGGGGGCCAGGACGAGAAGTTGAGTGGTCAGCAGTTTAGTGGGAATAGGGTCGAGGGAGCAGGAGATGGATCTCATGAACAAGATGAGCTTGGTGAGGGCATGAGGGGAGATCGGAGAGAAACTAGAGAACGATGCGAGTTCAGGGCTAGGGCAGGGGGGAACCTTAGAGGAAGTTTGGCCCGGTGGGCTAGGGGGAGGGAGGGAAGTGGCAGAGACAGCTGATTGTACGGTCTCAATCTTAGTGACAAAAATGTCCAAGAGCTCCTTGAACTTGTTGTTGAAGGTGAGGGTGGAGGAGACGGATAGACGGGTCACATCGTCCGCATGCCCGATACGAGACTCCCAAAACAAGCGCTCTACTCGGAGCTCTGACACGGCAAGAGAGCCCCAGGTGGGCAGAGGAAACGCTTCAAGGACACTCTCAAAGCCTCCTTGAAAAAGTGCAACATCCCCGCTGACGCCTGGGAGTCCCTGGCCCAAGACCGTACAAAGTGAAGGAGAAGCATCCGGGAAGGCACTGAACACCTCGAGTCTCTTCGCCGGGAACAAGCGGAAGCCAAGCGCAAGCAGCGCAAGGAGCGCACATCAACCCAAGCACCCCATCCACCCGCCCCTTCAACCATCGTCTGCCCCACCTGTGACAGAGACTGTAGGCCCCGCATTGGACTCATCAGTCACTTGAGAACTGTGGAAGCAAGTCATCCTCGGTCCCGAGGAACTGCCTAAGAAGAAGAAGAAGGAGGAGACGGGAGAGAGGGGTTTAAGAAGATGATTTACAGTAAAGAAAAGAAGCCGAGGTTTATCTTTGCATTCCAGGATGATCCTGGAGTAGTGAGCAGTTTTGGTAGATGAGAGCAGGACCCGATAGAAAACAGAGGAAAGAAATGATTTAAAATATACAAACCCCATTGTTTAAGATTTTAGTTTCATGAGTCCATCTGTTTTTGATCTTTGTTGTGTATCTAACCAGTTAAGCTTTTTGCCCTTTCAACATAAACACATCCCTTGGCGTCTGGATCATGCATATTTTATCACATAATGCAAAAACTCCTTGGTGAGCTTGCTTGAAATTCAATTTATTTCCATTACTATATTCTATGAAATCTCCAATCAAGGAGGATCAATTACTGCCAATGCTAGGAATTTAAATATCCAGTCCCTGGTTCAAATACTTGACATCAAAACATACAGTAATGTAGAGATACTTTTGGACAGCAACAGTCATGGTGACACATACAGCTGGCTAAGGACCTTCCCAAGATTGACCCCACGTTACAAGAATGACCAATCCTGACAGAATGTAGCAGGACATCTCGATATCGGTCAGACATTTGTACCAAATACTTCTGTGTTCAGATGCTGAGATCAATTCTCTCACCCCTCCTGCCCCAAAGGCATTGACTACTGCTGGGATAGATCACTGTGACCAGCAAGGAGGGTATGTTTAGCGTATTCATTCAATGTGATCTTTCCTTCGAAAGGAGACGATGATCAAAAAGTATCTAGTTCAACAACAACAACTTACATTTATGTAGTGTCTTTAACGCAGTAAAACGTCCCAAGATGAAAGTAATGGGGTAAGCAGTGATACCATGTAACTTTGACCAGTTTGTTCTAGTTATAAGCTCAGGCTGTGAAATTTTGACCTCAAGCATCAGCAAAAATTGTACATTTGTACTATTGCAAATGTTGTATGGTTCTGTCATAAATTATGTTAAGTCCTCGCAGGATATTTCCATAATGTAGGGCCACATAAAATTGACTGTGATAAGCAACGGCGAATGACTCCAGAATTATTCTCCTTTCCATGTAATAAGAATGCTTCTGGAAGCGACTGTCTCTCTCCCCTCCGCACCTACCACTCTCCCTCCTTGTAAATAGCAATTAAACTCTGTCGATCATGCTCATAGCAGATTGCAGTTAATGCCACCTGGGAGCTCTTTGCATTGTTTTTGCCGGTGGTTTTGACACTTGTACATTTATACTAAATAAGCTTTAAATTAAAAAGATACACAGTGCTAGAATATAACAGCACATTCAATGTAATCATTCCATCAATTGAATTGGAACCTAACCTCAAAGAGACAGCTGTTGCAACTGTTGGTTGGTTCTGATATATAACAACATTGTGTACAGAAACAGTGCTATCAAAATCTCCCTCAGATAATTTGACACAGTAAATTATTAATGAGTGTAATGAAATCTGTTTGTCTTGATCCTGTATTCGTTTTGCACTCATGTATATTACCCTCCCCCACTGTGTATAGTTTCACTTCCTCTTTCCCGACTAACCTGGGAGGTTCCAGGTCTTGGCTCTTGGCTCCGCCCCTGACTTCTCTTACATAAAGATCCCAGGATCTGTATGACTCATTCCTGTGAACCAGTCGGCGTGTTGAGATGTTAGCTCTGATCTTAGTGATTAAAAGCCAACTTGTTTAAGTCTATAACTTCTAGTTTTGTGGTTATTGAAGGCCCATCAATGAGAAGTTCTATTATTCAAACACAGTGAATAAAAATACTTCCAACTCCCAAACATTAAGGCCAGGTACATGCTTTTTTACACAGGCAACAAATACAAGAAATGGATTAAATTTCAATATCATTTAAGGGTTAAGCAGTAAAAAAAAGTCACTTCACACACCAGCCACTGATGCGGGATCTTTTTAAAGAGGCTAGCTGTATTGGATAGGCTTTACTAAAGGCACACTAAACTATCCATGTCGCTGAGTTAATACAGAATCAGCAATCTGTACATCAATCACTCCAACAGTGGTCTGAGAGTGGAAAGGTCAGTGTGCTTGGATTCTGTTTGCCTGGGCAGTGCAGCCAACACAACCAGAGTAAAAGAAAGGCTTGCATTTCTATAGCGCCTTTCACAATCTCGGGGCATCCCAAAGTGCATACAGCCAATGAAGTGTAGTCACTGTTGTAATGTAAGAAACAGGGCAGCCAATTTGCACACAGCAAGGCCCCACAAACAGCAATGTGATAAGGACCAGATAATCTGGTCTTAGGTGTTGGTTTCCGGGATAAATATTGGTCCGGACACCGGGGAGAACTCCCCTGCTCTTCTTCCAATAGTGCCATGGGATCTTTTATGTCCACCCAAGAGGGCAGACCTCAGTTTAACATCTCATCTGAAAGATGGCACCTTCAACAGTGCAGCACTGGAGTGCCAGCCTGGATTATGGGCTAAAGTGGTGCACAGGCACTGACAAGAGCCACTGACCTTCCAGTTAGTCCTCTCACTACTGGGAACTACCTAATCTCTGCCTGGTGCTGATTGTGTGGATAAGCTTAGCACAGGGAGTGTAGATGCTACAACATCCCAGCACTCAATGCTGTGCTCTCCTATTTAACTGGCCTGTATTATTTTCATCTTATTTCCAAAAAAATGAGTAACTAGCAGAATAGATAAGGGGGAACCAGTGGATGTGGTGTATTTGGATTTTCAGAAGGCAGTTGATAAGGTGCCATACAAGAGGTTATTAAACAAAATTATGGCTCATGGGATTGGAGTTAATATACTAGCATGGATTGAGAATTGGTTAACGGACAGAAAACAGAGAGTAGGAATAAACAAACATTTTTGGGTTGGTAGGCTGTAACTAGTGGGGTACCGTAATGATCAGTGCCTGGGCCTCAGCTATTCACAATCTACATCAATGATTTGGATGAGGGGACTGTCTTGTTTTGCACACTTTGTACAAAAATAATAAATTGCAGGACAACGGAGTATTACAGTTTAAACTCTTTTAATGAAGCATCAGGTCTGTGCTTACTCACAGCAGTACAGCACTGTGTGGACAAGATGGAGTCAGGACCCCAGCCTGGGTCTTCCAAAACAATAGCAGTCCTTACAGATGCCTGCAGGCCAATGACAACTCAGCATGTGATCACATGTGAATATAATAGGTATCCCTTACAGATGCCTGCAGGCCAATGATAATTCAGTATGCAAATGTTACATCCCCTTTCTTTTAAAAGAAAAATGTTATGCATTACTTTTGAACCTTTCTTCTACATAATGTTCTCAGTAGCATCAACATGTAAGTAAACTCAACATTTAACTAGCACTGAAAACATCTCAACGTTTCAATAACGATGTACAGTTTTTTTTAGGGCAGCGATCCGCCTACACCCTTTGACAGTTCACAAGTCAAGGATAACTCTAGGCTTGACCTCTCGTCGGAATGACGGTGTTGTTCCTTGGTGTTCAGGAGGTGCCTGCGATTGTGGCGGTACACCTGTCCTTCTGGGGTGCGGACGTGATATGATCGCTCAATGTCAGCTGGCTGGATGACGACTGCTGGCTTCCAGTAGTCATGCTCCTGGATTCTGACGGATTCTCCATTGTGCAGCGGCGGCAGTAGTCTAGCTGACCTGTCATAGTATCTCTTTTGGTGTTGCTGTCTCTGTACACGTTTTGCATGCACTTGCTTGCAGCTGATGACCTGCCAGGGCCTGTCTGGGATACAGTGAGGTATCATGGGCTCTTTGACATTTGATGGGCGGCGTTCTAGACAAATGGAACATTTTCCGACAATGTCCTCAATGTGTTTGCACATTCCGGGCCAAAACATAATGTCACGTGCTCTTTGTTTGCATTTTTCCATGCCCATATGTCCAGCATGAATTTTTGTCAACATCTCTTCTCTGAGACTGGTAGGAATGATGATTTTCTCCCCTTTGAAGACGATTCCATTGATTTGTGACAATTCGTCTCTGTGGTTCCAGAATTCAGATATGCTCTGAGGGCATTTCCTCCTTTCCTCAGGCCATCCTTCATGTATGACTTTGCTCAGCAGTGTGAGTTGTGCATCTTTCTCTGTTTCTGCTCGGATCTCCTTCAGTTTTGAGTCACTCACAGGTAAGCTGTTGTACACCATGTGCACCTGCACATCCATGCCTTCACTGAGGCTGTTGTCCTGGTAGCTAAGAGACTTTCTGGAGAGCGTGTCTGTGACAGGAATGTCTTTGCCTGGACGGTGAATGATTGTGAAGTCGTACTTCTGTAGCTGAAGGATCATTCTCTGTAGCCTTGGTGGGACTGCAGCTAGTGGTTTCCTCATGATTGACTCGAGGGGCTTGTGTCGGATTCCACAATGACTTGTCGGTCATAGACGTATTGGAGGAAACGCTTACATCCAAACAGAATTGCATATAGCTCTTTCTCGATTTGAGCATAGTTGATTTCACTGTCTGTGATAGATCTGGAAGCGTAGCTGATGGGTTTTCCTTCTTGCAGTAATACTGCGCCTAGTCCGTACTTTGATGCGTCCACTTATAGTCTGAGCTCTTTGTTGGGGTCGAAGTAGGCAAGAACTGGTCCTGGTTCTCTGGTGATTAGGTCTTTCATTTTCTGAAATGCTGTGTCATGCTGTTTGTCCCACAGGAACTCATTGGATTGTTTGAGCAACTGATGCATGGGTGCGTTGATTTCGGAGAGGCTCGGGGCAAACTTGGCTAAATAGTTAACCATGCCTAATACTGTCTCTAGCTCTGCGCGGTTCTTCGGCAGCTCCATCTTCTTGATGGCGGTGATTTTCTCTGGATCTGGCTTAATGCCATCAGTTGAGAGGCGATGCCCGAAATAACTGATCTCGGTGGATCCGATTATGCTTTTCTCGGGGTTGAGCCGGATACCTTTCTCCCGTGATCTTTGTAGCATCGCACGGAGGTTCCTGTCATGTTCCTCTCTATTCCTGCCATAGATGAGGATGTCATCTACGATTGCGACTACTCCATCGAGGCCTTCATAGGTTTCGTCGATCTTCCGCTGGAATTCATCCTGAGCTGAGATAAGACCAAATGGTAACCACAGAAATTGGTAGCATCCAAATGGTGTGTTGAACGTTGTTAGCTTAGATGACTCTTCCGTGAGCTTGATAGTCCAGTATCCTGATCGTGCGTCCATTACACTGAAGTAGCGTGCTCCCACTAGCTTGGGTGTGATGACATCTAGCGTTGGTAGAGGGTAGTGAGGGCATTTGATAGCCTTGTTCAAATCTCTGGGGTCGAGACAGACTCTGAGCTTGCCTGTATGTGGTTTCTCAACCACTGCTAACGCGTTGACGCACTCTGTCGGTTCTGTTTCCCAGACGATGATTTCTGTATTCTCCATGCTCTGCAGCTCCTCCTTCAGGTGACTATGTAGAGCAAGGGGTACCCTTCTCGGTGGGCAAACCACAGGGGTTGCTGCTGGGTCAAGGTGAATAGTGCATTCACCTGGGAATAGTCCGATTCCTTTGAAAACATCAGCAAACTCCTCCATGACTGTCTGCTTATCAACTGGTGCTGTCAATGATAGCACTAGCTTGATGAGGTCCATGTCTAAACATGCCTTTAGACCTAGCACTGGAAGTGCTCGAGTGTCAACAATGTAAAAGTTCAACATCATGTCGCTTTCTTTGTACTTGCATTTCATCACGCACGTGCCTTTTACAATGAGCTGCTCACCTCCATAGCTGGTCAGTCTGCGTGAGGTGGGCTGTAGCTCACACTCATCCTTCAAGCTGTGATACTCACTCAGAGGAATTACATTAACCTGAGATCCAGTGTCTAGTTTAAACTTAAGCTCTTTGCCCTGTTTTCCTATCTCAATATCGGCATAGGCTTGCTCAGTCTCTGAAATCTATTTTTTCTGTGACACAGAATCAATAAACAGTTCCTCTGCATTTGGCTCTCTATCTGGCATTTGGCTGTCACTCACTGTGTGTACTGTTTATCCGAAAACAGTCCTGCAGACTTTAGCAAAGTGGTTCCGTTTACCACATTTAGCACATTGCCTTCCTTTGGCAGGGCAGTACTCTTTTTCTCCATGCCAGTTGTTTCCACAATATCCACAGTTTTTGAAGCGTTTTATGTCTGTGTCGCCCATTTTTAGAACTCTCGCTGTTCCTTCTGTTCTGAAACACGCTCTCTGGGCAGTGTTCTTTGGTGTGTGTCTATTAACTGCGTGCACTGTCTGTTCACTCGAGCTGCTCGTGGCGCCGGTTATGGTTTTCAACTGTGCTTGGGCTATCTCGTGCGATCTAGCTATGTCTATAGCTTTGTCCAGCGTTAGCCCGGACCCAACATTCAAAAGTTTCTCTCTCACTTTAGCTTAATGTAATCCAAACACGATGCGGTCTCTGACCATCTCATCTTTATCTGCATATGCACAGTCTTTTACCAGCAGTTTTAACTCAGTCACGAACTGTTCAAACGACTCACTAGCTCCTTGTACTTTCTCCTGAAACTTGTACCTAGCGAATATTGTATTTGTCTTGGGCATCACATATGATTCAAAATGGTCAAAATAACTTTTCAGTACCTTTGCTTTATCCGTGGTGAGAGACCATGTGTTAAAAATGTCTCTCCCTTTTTCTCCGATCCACAGGAGTAGGTAGCTGCATCTTTCTTCCTCCCCTTTGCTTTTCAATGGACCCGAGAACATCAACTCCACGTGTTGCTTGAACTTGCACCATTCTCTATGTAAGTTCAAAGATTCCCAATTCATTCGAGGTAAGGGATCTCCAACAATGTCCATTTCAAGTCCCTGTTCTGACACCATGTCTTGTTTTGCACACTCTGTACAAAAATAATAAATTGCAGGACAACGGAGTATTACAGTTTAAACTTTTTTAATGAAGCATCAGGTCTGTGCTTACTCACAGCAGTACAGCACTGTGTGGACAAAATGGAGTCGGGACCCCCTGGGTCTTCTAAACAATAGCAGTCCTTACAGATGCCTGCAGGCCAACGACAACTCAGCATGTGATCACATGTGAATATAATAGGTATTCCTTACAGATGCCTGCAGGCCAATGATAATTCAGTATGCAAATGTTACAGGGACCAAATGTAATATATCCAAGTTTGCTGAGGATACAAAGCTAGGTGGGAATGTAAATTGTGAGGAGGATGCAAGGAGGCTTTAAGGAGATATAGACAGGCTAAGTGAGTGGGTAAGAACATGGCAAATGGAATATAATGTGGAGAAATGTGAAGATATCGACATTGGTAGGAAAAATTGAAAAGCAGAGTATTTTTTAAATGGTGAGAGATTGGGAAAAGTTGGTGTTCAGAGGGACCTGGGTGTCCTTGTACACGAATCACTGAATGTCAACAGGTACAGCAAGCAATTAGAAAAGCAAATGGTATGTTGGCCTTTATTACAAGAGGATTTGAGTATAAGAGTAAAGATGTCTTACTGCAATTATATAGGGCCCTGGTGAGACCACACCTGGAGTATTATGTACAGTTTTGGTCTCCTTACCTAAGGAAGGATATACTTGCCATAGAGAGAGTGCAACAAAGGTTCACCAGACTGGTTCCTGGGATGGGGGGATTGTCCTATGAGGAGAGATTGAGTAGACTAGGCCTATATTACCTAGAGCTTAGAAGAATGAGAGTTGATCTCATTGAAGCATACAAAATTCTTACAGGGCTTGACAGGGTAGATGCAGGGAGGATGTTTCCCCTGGCTGGGGCGTCTAGAACCAGGGATCACAATCTCAGAATAAGGGGTCGGCCATTTAGGACTGAGATGAGGAGACATTTCTTCACTCAGAGGGCGGTGAATCTTTGGAATTCTCTACCCCAGAGGGCTGTGGAGACTCAGTCGTTGAGTATATTCAAGACAGAGATCGATAGATTTTTGAATATTAATGGAGCCAAGGGATATGGGAATAGTGCGGGAAAGTGGAGATGAGGTAGAAGCTCAGCCATGATCTTACTGAATGGCGGAGCAGGCTCGAAGGGCCAAATGGCCTACTCCTGCTCCTATTTCTTATGTTCTTATGTTCTTGACAAATTAAGAATTTAAAGGCATGCTTTATTTATCAGGGAGATTATCAGGAGACTATTCTTCCGGAAAATATATGTAATAGTTTTCATTCATAAATATAAATGAATTCCTGCTTCTATCAACCATGAAGTGATTATTTAAACTGATGCACAATGAACAAACAATTTCACCATGGAAATTATTCATCATATCTTCCTTCGATTAAGTACTTAGCAGTCAAGGTTTCTAATTCCCCCTCCTCTTCCTCTTTGTTATGTGGGAGCACACAATCTCTGATCAGCATTTCTACACTTGTTGGTGCGATCAAGATTGTGATATCTCTGTGTGGGAGTGGTGGATGAAAGCTACCCACTCAAACTGCTTGCACACTAACATGCTGTACTATTGGGTATCTATGTCAGGAGATTGTCAAAGAGGCTTGTTTCAAAAGTGAAAAAAAGTGTTCAGGGCAACCTATGGACACCAGGTTCACAGTGTTGAAAGAGAATTGTTAAAGCCTTTCCTTCAGGAAGCCTTAATTCCTTTCTTTCAATATTCTACGAAACTGCACCAACTCTTGATCATTTTCTTTGTATAACAGAGTGGTTGTGAATATACATCGAATGATGCCAGTCCACTCGCCTCATATCAACTAACCTAATCCTGCAAAACTAGATCAGATCGAACCTTTAGTCCAAGTGATTCTATCTTCTTCAATCCCTCTTAAAAAATAAATTAGGAGAGCGAAGAGGGGGCATGAAAAAACACTGGCGGGCAAAATAAAGGAAAATCCCAAGGTGTTTTATAAGTATATTAAGGGCAAGAGGATAACCAGGGAAAGAGTAGGGCCCATTAGGGACCAAAGTGGCAACCTGTGTGTAGAGCCGGAAGATGTAGGTGAGGTTTTCAATGAATATTTTGCATCTGTGTTCACTATGGAGAAGGACGATGTAGGGATAGATAATCAGGCAGGAGGATTGTGATATACTTGAACAAATTAGCATTGAGAGGGAGGCGGTACTAGCGGTTTTAGCGGGCTTAAACATGGATAAATCCCCAGGCCCAGATGAGATGTATCCCAGGCTGCTGTGTGAGGCAAGGGAGGAGATTGCAGGGGCTCTGACACAAATTTTCAGAACCTCTCTGGCCACAGGGGAGGTACCAGAGGACTGGAGGACAGCTAACGTAGTACCATTATTCAAGAAGGGTAGTAGGGATAAACCAGGGAATTACAGGCCAGTGAGCCTAACATCAGTGGTAGGGAAATTATTGGAAAAAATTCTGAGGGACAGAATTAGTCTCCACTTGGAGAGGCAAGGATTAATCAAGGATAGTCAGCATGGCTTTGTCAGGGGGAGATCATGTCTAACCAATTTGATTGAATTTTTCGAGGGGGTGACTAGGTGTGTGGATGAGGGTAGCGCAGTTGATGTAGTCTACATGGACTTCAGTAAAGCTTTTGACAAAGTCCCGTATGGGAGACTGGTCAAGAAGGTAAGAGCCCATGGGATCCAGGGCAATTTGGCACATTGGATCCAAAATTGGCTTAGTGGCAGGAGGCAGAGGGTGATGGTCGAAGGTTGTTTTTGTGATTGGAAGCCTGTGTCCAGTGGTGTACCGCAGGGATCGGTGCTGGGTCCTTTGCTGTTTGTAGTGTACATTAATGATTTAGATATGAATGTAGGAGGTATGATCAGTAAGTTCGCAGATGACACAAAAATTGGTGGCGTGGTAAATAGCGAGGAGGGAAGCCTCAGGCTACAGGATGATATAGACAGGTTGGTCAGATGGGCAGACCAGTGGCAAATGGAATTTAACCCTGAAAAGTGTGAGGTGATGCATTTTGGGAGGACTAACAAGGCAAGGGAATACACAATGAATGGTAGGACCCTAGGAAAGACAGAGGATCAGAGGGACCTTGGTGTGCATGTACATAGGTCCCTGAAGGCAGCAGGACAGGTAGATAAGGTGGTTAAGAAGGCATATGGGATACTTGCCTTCATTAGCCGAGGCATAGAATATAAGAGCAGGGAGGTTATGATGGAGCTGTAAAAAACGCTAGTTAGGCCACAGCTGGAATACTGTGTGCAGTTCTGGTTGCCACAATATAGGAAGGATGTGATTGCATTGGAGTGGGTGCAGAGGAGATTCACCAGGATGTTACCTGGGCTGGAGCGTTTCAGCTATGAAGGTTGTTTTCCTTAGAGCAGAGAAGGCTGAGGGGGGACCTGATTGAGGTGTACAAAATTATGAGGGGCATAGATAGGGTAGATAGAAAGGAACTCTTCCCCTTAGTAGAGGGGTCAATAACAAGGGGGCATAGATTCAAGGTAAGGGGCAGGAGGTTTAGAGGGGATTTGAGGAAAAACTTCTTCACCCAGAGGGTGGTTGGAATCTGGAACTCACATCCTAAAAGGGCGGTAGAGGCAGGAACCCTCACATTCAAGAAGCATTTAGATAAGCACTTGAAACGCCATAGCATACAAGGCTACGGACCAAGTGCTGGAAAATGGGATTAGAATAGATAGAGCTTGATGGCCGGCGCAGACACGATGAGCCAAAGTGCCTTTCTGTGCTGTATAACTCTATGACTCTCCTTCCTTAACACTCAATCTTCTCAAGACAGGCAATGGGGTTGTTTGTAAGATCAAAATCATGTTTAATGAGCTGAAAATCCATTAGAAGAGATTGAAATTGGTTTAACCAAAATAAAACTGCTTGCATCAGTTTGATTCTGACATGTCTGAATATCATATTAGAAAGCGGAGGGGTTGTACAGAGCACAGATATTTTAGGAAAAGACTGCCCACAGATAGTCAACTGAGCATGAAAATTATCAGGATTGCAAATGGACTATAATGTTGGCTCCCCATCATGCTGTTACCACTTGCTGGGAAACCCCATTATGCTTCAGCTCCTCCCATCAGGTACTGTAGATTTACAATGGTAAGGGCTTTTTTCATTAACAGTGCAGTAACCAATCACATGTAACTATGAATATGTATCAATTTCTGTTTGGCCCAAGCTAAGGTTTTTTTAAACTAAAGATCTTACAGGATGCCTATCATTAGTATTTTGCAGGTGCAAGATTCATTTTTTATCCAACTTTCTAATTATGGTTTTTCGCAAATGAAAATACAAATTCCCATGGTGTAACAGAAAATCACAGGATAAATATTGATGAGAAAGGCCATTTGGCTCATTTATCTGAAAGCCCCGGCACTTGCCTGGATGAGTGCAGCTCCAACAACATTCAAGAAGCTCAACACCATCCAGGACAAAGCAGCCCGCTTGATTGGCACCCCATCTACCACCCTAAACATTCACTTCCTCCACCACCGGTGTACCGTGGCTGCAGTGTGTACCATCTACAAGATGCACTGCAGCAACTCGCCAAGGCTTCTTCGACAGCACCTCCCAAACCCGCGACCTCTTCCACCTAGAAGGACAAGGGCAGCAGGCGCATGGGAACACCACCACCTCCAAGTTCCCCTCCAAGTCACACACCATCCTGACTTAGAAGTATATCGCCGATCCTTCATCGTCGCTGGGTCAATATCCTGGAACTCCCTCCCAAACAGCACTGTGGGAGTACCTTCACCACACGGACTGCAGTGGTTCAAGAAGACGGCTCACCACCACCTTCTCAAGGGCAATTAGGGATGGGCAATAAATGCTGGCCTTGCCAGCGACGCCCACATCCCATAAACGAATAAAAAAAAATTCTCCTCCCGCCCCCCCTCCTCCCCCGCCATATCATTGCTGTGGTTCCATCAACCTACTTGGAAGTTTATTCCTGACTCTCAGAGGAAAGAGCTTTTCGAAATCATCCTCTCACCAGTTTGAAGCTTGTACCATTGTCACAGTTTATTGGATAAATAATTGAAAAGGAAAAAAATGCAGGGCTATGAGGAAAGAGCAGGGGAATGGGACTAATTGGATAGCTCTTTCAAAGATGGACTGAAAGGCTGCCTCCTGTGGTGTATTATTCTATGATTTTATGCTCCCTTTTCTATACCACTTATTACTTTATATACCTTTGCAAAGTCCCCTGATAGTCAGGTGCTTTTAAAGTTGAATGCCCCAAGAGGCTTTCACCATAATACACTCTTCTAGGAACCAGCTCCGTGGCATTCCTATAGTCACATTGGAATTCAGCACTCGAAGATCCCTCTATTCTCTCAGTGACCACAATTGGACATAATAGTCAAGGAGCAGCCCTCACAGAGCACCCTACAGTTCCAGCATGGCATCCTCTGACTGATAAGGGCAGATTCTACGGTCCTGTGTGTGATGAAATATATGCCTTCATCAGCCCATGTGTTTTACCTGCTTGTATTGTGTGAACCGCCCCCTTTTGTTCCTATTGTGTGTATTGGCTACGCCCCTGTCTTTTGCTATATAAAGGTCTCAAGAGCTGTATGAGTCATTCCTACCAGATGAACCCGATGTGGGAAGACCTGCAATGCTGCAATGTTCTTAGTGATTAAAAGCCTTTAGTTGAATCCTTTAAACTCCTTGTCTTTGAGTTATTGAAGGCACATCAATTTTAATCACTAAAACACCAAGATGGATCGACTCCTGAAACCAGAGCGCTTGGATCTGGACCCCCATGCCTCAGACGCAGCCACACAGTTCGGACACTGGTTCCAATGCTTCGAATTTTTCATTGCAAACTCATCCACCGCCATAGCAGCCGCAACCGCTACCGGAGACATGAAACTGGGAATCCTGCGAAACTGGGTGAGCCATCGGGTCTCCCCTCTCATCCAAGATGCCACCAGCTGCGGGGATGCCTGCACCATTCTGAAGGCCCACTACATGCGGCCAATAAACGAGGTGTACGCCAGGCATCTTCTGACTACTCGCACGCAGCGGCATGGTGAGTCACTAGAGGACTTTATACTAAGCCTAAAAGTACTGGGCAGAGACTGTAACTGTAAGGCCGTGTCTGCCATCGTGTACACGGAGGAGCTGATTCGAGACTCCCTTATTGCGGGCCTCAGTTCAAATTACATTCGGCAGAAACTGTTTGAAAAGGAGGGACTGGACTTAAAACAGGCTATAGATATAGCGCGATCGCTGGATATGGCCCAGAAGAACTCTGAATCCTGTTCCCCAGGCCACGCGGCCCACTCCGCCTCGTGCGCGCCGTGGGGGCCGCCATCTTGGAAGCCATCTTCACCTCCCAGGTCTCAGGCCAGCCCAGCACCATCGGAGCCCCAGCCTCCACCCAGGAGCCCCACTACTGCCGCGATGCATCGGGGCCCGAAATGCTACTTCTGTGGCCAGGACAAACACTCCAGGCATCTGTGCCCAGCGAAGGGCACCACCTGTTTTAAATGCGGGAAGAAAGGACATTTCAGCAAAGTCTGCAGAGGGAACCCCGCCTCCAACTCCACCACCGCCGCGTACGCGCCGTGGGAGCGGCCATCTTGGAAGCCATCTTTTCCACCCTCATGGAGTCCACCATCTTGCCCCGACTACATGGACCTCCAGGACCCACTGGTGGCCTCGATCACAGTGGATCAATCCAGGCCGCATCCGTTGTCTAAATCGATGATGGACATAGAGGTAAACGGGAACAAGGTTAAATGCTTGATTGACTGCGGGAGCACCGAAAGCTTTATTCATCCTAGCCTGGTAAAACGACTTTCACTAACGATAGTCCCCACACAGGGCAAAATCGCCATGGCCGATAAGACTCATACCTCAAAAATTACAGGTTTCTGCGCGGTTATGTTGTCGGTAAAAGGCAATGATTACAGAGATTTTAAACTATTGATAATGCCAGATCTCTGTGTGAGCGTGATCTTGGGTCTGGACGTCCAGTGCCACCACCAAAGTATCACGCTTACCTACGGTGGGTCCCAGCCGCCCCTCACAGTGTGCGGTCTGGCTACCCTGAAGGTCAAGCCGCCCTCTCTGTTCACCAACCTCGCACCCAACTGTCGACCCATAGCGACCAAGAGTAGGCGGTACAGCTGGGAGAATAGACGGTTCATTGCGTCAGAAGTAGAAAGACTCAAGCGGGAGGGTATCATCGAATGCAGTACCAGCCAAAGCGCGCCCAGGTAGTAGTAGTTAAGGGTAGCGAAAAGAAGCGGATGGTGATAGATTATAGCCAGACGGTTAATCTATACACCCAGCTAGACGCCTACCCTCTGCCCCGCATAGCGGATATGGTTAACCAAATTGCTCAATACTGGGTGTTTTCCACCATCGACCTAAAATCGGCATACCACCAGCTCCCCATTAGGCCGGAGGACCGTCCATACACCACCTTCGAGGCGAACGGACGTCTCTACCACTTCCTCAGAGTCCCCTTTGGGGTAACGAACGGGGTCTCGGTCTTCCAGCGGGAGATGGACCGCATGGTCGATGAGAACCAGTTAACAGCCACCTACCCATACCTAGACAACGTCACCATCTGCGGCCACGGCCAGCAAGACCACGACTTGAACCTCGCGAGATTTCTGAAAACCGCCCTCAGACTCAATCTCACCTACAACGAGGATAAGTGTGTCTTTAGCACCACGCGCCTCTGTATCCTGGGCTGCGTGGTGGAAAACGGGGAAATCGGTCCGGACCCCGACCGATTGCGCCCCCTACGGGAGCTACCCCGACCAAACACTCCCAAGGCCCTGAAAAGGTGCCTGGGGTTCTTCTCCTATTACGCCCAATGGGTCCCCAATTATTCCGACAAGGCCCGTCCCCTCCTGAAATCAACGTCCTTCCCGCTCACGGCCGAGGCCCACGCCGCCTTCAACAGCATTAAACACGACATTGAGAAGGCCGCACTGCGGGCAGTGGACGAAAACATCCCTTTCCAGGTCGAAAGCGATGCGTCCAACTTCGCTTTAGCAGCCACCCTCAACCAGGATGGGCGGCCCGTAGCCTTTTTCTCAAGAACCCTCCAAGGGCCCGAGATCAGGCACTCCTCGGTAGAGAAGGAGGCCCAGGCCATAGTGGAGGCAGTGCGGCACTGGAGGCACTACCTAGCCGGCAAACGCTTCACCCTGCTTACCGACCAGCGGTCGGTAGCCTTTATGTTTAACAACAAACAGAGGGGGAAGATCAAGAACGACAAAATTCTCAGGTGGCGGATCGAACTCTCCACGTTTGAGTACGACATAATATATAGGCCGGGGGCCCTCAACGAATCCCCCGACGCCCTATCACGAGGGATGTGTGCCAGCATCCAGGGGGACAGGCTACAGGGCCTCCACAATGGCCTCTGCCACCCGGGGGTCACCCGGCTATTCCACTTTATAAAATCCCGTAACCTGCCCTATTCCATCGAGGAGGTCCAGTCTATGACCAGGGACTGCCGCACCTGTGCGGAATGCAAGCCCCGTTTTTGCAGGCCCGACCGAGCCCACCTGATCAAAGCTACACGGCCATTCGAGCGCCTGAGCTTAGATTTCAAGGGACCACTCCCCTCCACCGACCGCAATGTGTACTTTCTCAACATTGTGGACGAGTAGTCCCGCTTCCCATTCGCCTACCCCTGCCCAGATATGACCAGTGCCACGGTCATCAAGTGCCTCGGCAACCTGTTTTGCACGTTCGGCATGCCTAACTACATCCACACTGACAGGGGGGCGTCGTTCATGAGCGATGAACTGCGCCAATACCTGCTGTCGAAGGGGATAGCCACGAGTCGGACCACTAGTTATAACCCCCGGGGTAATGGGCAAGTGGAGAGGGAGAATGCGACAGTGTGGAAGGCGGTCACCTTAGCACTAAGGTCTAAAGGCCTCCCCACCTCCCGCTGGCAGGAGGTCCTCCCAGACGTACTCCACTCGATAAGGTCGCTACTGTGTACTGCTACTAACGCCACTCCTCACGAGAAGATGTTTGTTTTTCCCCGCAAATCAACCTCAGGAGTATCCCTACCCTCGTGGCTCTCCACCCCAGGGACAGTCCTGTTACGGAAGCATGTGAGGGGCCACAAAACGGATCCCCTCGTGGAGGCAGTACACCTACTCCACGCAAACCCACAGTACGCGTACGTCAAGCACGCCGATGGGCGTGAAGACACCGTGTCCATAAAGGACCTCGCCTCGGCAGGAAGCGACGACGACGACCCATCACCACCACCCCCAGAAGAACCTCCACCATCCTCAGAGGTATCCTCACCACCCCCAGAAGTCCCTGCAACACCCCCAGCACATGGGTATGCCCAGGAGGGCACCACGGACTCCCGGTCGGAACCCGAGGTACTGTTGCGACGTTCAGGAAGGTCTATCACACCCCCGGACAGACTAAATCTGTAGAAGGGGTGAATGTGATGAAATATATGTCTTCATCAGCCCATGTGTTTTACCTGCTTGTATTGTGTGAACCACCCCCTTTTGTTCCTATTGTGTGTATTGGCTACGCCCCTGTCTTTTGCCATATAAAGGTCTCAAGAGCTGTATGAGTCATTCCGACCAGACGAACCCGATGTGGGAAGACCTGCAATGCTGCAATGTTCTTAGTGATTAAAAGCCTTTAGTTGAATCCTTTAAACTCCTTGGCCTAGAAATTCAGCTGTTTGCGCCAGCCGTTAGCGCCAGATTTCCGGCGCTAGCCACTTAGCGCCCGGGCACCGCCGGATCTGCGCCTACGCCAAAATTCAGGTGGGATTTAGCGCCGGCGCAAAGTGTTAGCGCCCGCTCAGCTGCGCGCGCATCTTATGACGTCATTTCATCGTGCAACGCCGTTTGTGCGCCCCAAACTGGAAATTCAGTGGCGCCCGGCCGATGTGGGCGTGGCGCTGCTAAGAACTGTGAAATGGAACTCAACAGAGGCCCTGTGGGATTCGGGGAGCACTAATTAAAGGGCACATCCACTCACCCATAAAAGCCAGCCATTTCGCTGCAATGACTTTACTGCTTTGGATTTCTGCACAGAGAGCAAGGCACAGAGATTACTGATTTCGGACACCATAGGAGAGGTATTTTTGGCTTCTAGCCAGTGCTTTGACATTTGCATCCTTGTGATTTTGCTGTTTGGAACTTTGTAATGGGGGCTGCATGGGGGGCCAACCCTCAGTTGCTACATTTTGTGCGAAGGGCTCGCAGACGCTTTGAGAGAGGGCCAGGCATGTCTAGACGCAGAGGGGCCATTAGGCGTCGCCAACGTAGGCCTTACCCAGTCAGGCAATACCGGGAGCAGGTCTCATATCTCACCATGACTGCGGCGCATTGTGTTAAGAGGCTGCGCTTCAGAAGGGAGGTGGTTGGAGAGATCTGCCAGCTGCTTCACGCAGATTTGCAGCCACAGCTCATGTCCAGGACGTCTCTCTCGGTGGAAGTGAAGGTCACGGTGGCTCTCAGCATTTATGCAAGCGGCTCCTTCCAAGCCGCTGCTGGGGACATTGCGAACATCTCCCAGTTCGCCGCGCATCGCTGCATCCGACAGGTCACCGAAGCACTTTTCGCGAGGAGGCACCAATTCATCTCCTTCCCCATGACCCAACACAAGCAGGAGCAGCGTGCAGTCGGATTTGCCAGGATCGCGGCCTTCCCCATGGTGCAGGGTGCCATTGACTGCACGCATGTGGCTATGCGGGCACCTATCCACAATGCCGAGCAATACCGCAACCGGAAGGGCTACCATTCCCTAAATGTGCAGCTGGTGTGTGACCACAGGCAGCGCATCCTAGCTGTCAATGCCCGCTTCCCAGGAAGCAGCCACGATGCCTTTATCCTGTGCCAGACTACTGTGGCTGACATGTTCCAGGCACAGCCTCCACCAAGGGGATGGCTTATCGGGGACAAGGGCTACCCTTTGTGCACATGGCTCATGACCCCGCTCCGCGCGCCCAGGACCCCAGCGGAGCTGGCATACAACGAAAGCCATCAAGCCACAAGGAACCTAATAGAGCAAACGATAGGCGTCCTCAAGCAACGGTTCCGTTGCCTGGATCGTTCGGGCGGGTCTCTTCAGTATTCGCCGGATAGAGTCTCCCAGTTCGTCGTGGTGTGCTGCATGCTCCACAACCTGGCTATCCGCAGGACTCAGGCACTGCCACCTGACATTGCCCCACCACCTCAGGAGGACGAGCAGGATGACCCTGAGGAGGAGGAGCACCAGGCCAGGAGGGAGCGACAAGGTTCAAGGGCCGTCCGCCGGGGGCTTATTGCTCGACACTTCTAGGCCCCCTGTCAGGGAATGGCCTGGGCCACTGAACGCAGCTGAAGGCAGCCGCTCCGCAAGCCCTCAGCCGGTTAACCCAACAACCACTTGAAACATGACACCTGCACATGGTGAATAAATAAACATCTTTATTTCAAAAACTCAGGGCCCTTCCCACATGGAAGAGCAAAACAGAGAAGACCCCCAAAAAACAGTCACAAACTTCTGTCACTCCCAAAACCTGGGGAGGACTAACAAAACATCAACATCCAAATGGCCTTCCTCACTGGCCTAACAAAAACAAGCCCCCCCCACAACACAAACACCCCTATAAAACCAAACAACATAATGCCCCCCAGAACAGAAGCCCCCGCATCACCCAAACCCTCGCTCACCACACTCTATTCGGTGTGGCGAGAGGGCGAGTCTGTCGACAGCCGTCTTTTGCCCCGGCCCGTCCTGCTGCTGCGCCTCAAGCTGGGCCGTGAGGCTGTGGCGAGGCTGGGGGAAGGATCTTCAGGGCGACAAGGCGTCTCGCCAGATGCCCTTGGGGGTCGGCCTACACGAGGGCGGGCCCGGGAGGGGCCGGCTGGTGGCTGCTGCAGCTGTGGGTGGCCCTCTTCACTGCCTGCAGCAGCTCCTTGCACCCTGGCTGGGGGAGTGGCAGGCTCGCCTGCACCAATGGGGACAAGGTGGGTGATGCCAGGCGCGCGCTGCTCGCCAGACACACGTGCACTCGGGCGGCCTGGCCGGGGAGCAAGCGCGCCAAACTGTTGGTCGCCAGACCGGTGTGCGGCAGCAGGGCGGCGGCTGGCCTGGCGACGCCTCCGCGCCAGTGCGAGGGTGGCAGAAGTCAGTGCCCCAACTGCGCCGGCATGTGCCCGCATCTGCAGTGCCATTGTCTGCCCAGCACCTCTCAGCTGGCGACTGGCGTGCTGCGCTGCCTCGAGTTGTTGCACCCCCCTCTCATGCACTGCCACAAGGAGGTCCACCCCCCTGGCGTGCGCTGCTGCGATTTGCTCCAGCCCCCTGGCCTGGGATTGGCCGAAAGCCACCACACTTTGTGCGAGGCTTTCGATGGCGTGAGGCATCTGTGCCACCACCTCCATGAATTCGACGTGCCGCCGCTCCGACGCCGCCGACATCTCGTCCAGGAGGCGCACCTCCTGGGCGACGTCCGAGTCCGGACTGGAGGGCGCCTCCCCCCTCTGGGCAGAAGGCTGGCGTGCCGCCGGAGCCTTGCCGCGTGCGGCCACGCCACTGGGAGCAGGTTCTGCCCTCCCCTCCACCGCCTCCCCCCTCTGGGCAGAAGGCTGGCGTGCCGCCGGAGCCTTGCCGCGTGCGTCCATGCCACTGGGACCAGGTTCGGGGCTCCCCTCCCCCGCCTCCCCCTGGCTCTCCGGCACGCCAGACGTCTCCCCTTCATTGCCATCTCCTGGAGCGGAGGAGGGTTCCCCCGAGGTGGTGCCTTCCTGCTGCTCCTCGACGTCCTCCTCCTCCGAGGGCCTGGCTGTCTGGGCTTCAGGGAGCACCTCCTCCTCACCAGCTGAAAGCAGGAAGGCACAAGTGTAGCTTTAGAGTGAGGACAGGCCGACAGCGAGGGAGGCCGCACTGGTGCATTATGCGCATTTTTCGGCCAGTGGGGAAGGATGTAGATCTGATGCGCGAGGGCAAGGAGAGAGGTGCACCCGGTCCTGTCCTTACCAGTGGGTTCCAGTATAGGGTCTGCGTCGCCGAGCGCCACAGGCCCAGTCACCGGGTGACGCAGGAGTCGGGCCACCCTCTCTTCCAGAACCGTTAGCTCCTGGTAATCGCGAGGGCCTCCACCAGTGACACGCAGGCTCCTGGCGTTCCTCGCCAGTTTGGCCTGCAAGAGAAAGGAGGGCGTCTAAGTACAGTGTGGTGCCCCGTTGGTGTGTGTGAGTCCTCCCATGGTGGAATAGCTTGGACAGTGTGGTGCCCTGTTGCTGTGTGTGAGGCCTCCCATGGTGGAATAGCTTGGACAGTGTGGTGCCCTGTTGCTGTGTGTGAGGCCTCCCATGGTGGAATAGCTTGGACAGTGTGGTGCCCTGTTGCTGTGTGTGAGGCCTCCCATGGTGGAATAGCTTGGACAGTGTGGTGCCCTGTTGCTGTGTGTGAGGCCTCCCATGGTGGAATAGCTTGGACAGTGTGGTGCCCTGTTGCTGTGTGTGAGGCCTCCCATGGTGGAATAGCTTGGACAGTGTGATAAGTGCAGAAAGAGCTATTGATTAACATGCAAGTGCCATTGCAGCGGGAGGAGGGCTGGGCATTAGACCTTTGATGTCCCTTTGGCCCTAATGGGAGGTGCACATGCAAGGATGAGGGGGACACTGGAAAGGGTACTCACCTTGACCAGCCGACATAGGTCATTGTATTTCTTGCGGCACTGGTCCGCACTCCTGGGAACATCGGAGTTGGAGGAGACCCTCCGGGCAATTTTGGTCCAGGCCTCCCTGAACTTGCTCCTGGGAGCCTTCCTGCCACTAGCCGGGCACACGACCCGTCTTCTCTTGCGTACCCCATGAAGGAGCACACCCAGCGCATGGTCAGAGAACCGCTGGGCTCTTTCACGGGCCCTCTCCATTACCTCCAGGCGTTGATTTGGGACACAACCAGTGCTGAGGCCTAGTTGCAGGGCTACAGCATGCAGGGCGTGGCTGCAGTCAAAGTTGACCCTTCCCCCTTTAAGAGCTGGCCGGCGTCAGGGTGTCTGCTGACACTCAGCACATGATCGCACCTGCGCTGCGCCCGGAATCGGCGTTATCAGGCCGCATCGCCGGATTAGCACCTGAACACAGGGTTCCAACGCCTATTGCAGCGCTCGGCCAAAAAGTTGGCCAAATCTACTGAATTTCGGCGAGGTCGCCTGCACTTTCCGGCGGCCGCTAAATTTGCCGAGCGCCCGACTTTAGCGCCGCAAGAGCGTCCGAACTGAATTTCTAGGCCCTTGTCTTTGAGTTATTGAAGGCACATCACTGTGTTCCAGGAGAGGTACCCAACTAACTGAGGAAGTACTGAACTGGGAGAGGAAGACCCTGCACCTATTTCTTTCTGCCGTACAGTTCCGCACTGTTCTATTTTTAGCTCGAGTGTTTAAGCACTAGTCTCATCAGGGCCTCAGATTCAATGCAAAATATTTAAATACAAACCCAGGACAATTTAATGGTTTACTCTTTTTCCTCTTTCCTAGTTTCGCACCATTAAGATAATATTCTGATTTGCCTTTCTCAGATCCACATTGATCCATCATTCTAAAGACTTTGGCACGCCTACCTTCAAATGACTCAGAACATCTGACTCTAGGTCACCAGGCCACACTTAGACATCTGCCGCAAGCATTCCTGCAGCACAGGTGGAACACAGGGATGGCAGTAATTGGGCAGCAAGATTACCACCCTCAATTGTTATGCCTATGCCACATTCTCATAGGACTGCAATATCAGGGCCTGTTAAGATCAAACTGTAACCGATCCATTGGTCGCTATTGCTGGAACTTTTATCTCCTTTTCTGCTAAATATGACATACCTAATGTCAGCATATTGGGGGCATTTCCCAAAGTGCAGCCTAGTATCCAAACTGAAGCCTTTGGATGACACGAGTACACCAAGGCTTTTAATTGCATTTTACATCGTGGCTTTATATCCTACTGAGTATGGATATGCATGAGATGCAATGAAAGAGCTGTAAGTTTGTGTGAAGGCTTGTCATGGTGAACAATAAACGTGGAACAGGTTAAGATGCTACACTTCGTGGTGTGTTCCAACTATTTGCAATTGGTGGTTACTTTTAAAAAGAAAGAAAGACTTGTATTTCTATACCATCTTTCACAACCTCAGGATGTCCCAAGCACTTTACAGCCAATGAAGTACTTTTGAAGTGTAGTCACTGTTGTAATGCAGAAAATACAGCAGCCAATTTGTGCACAGCAAGGTCCCACAACAATGAGACAAATAACCAGATAATCTGTTTTAGTGATGTTGGATGAGGGATAAATATTGGCCAGGACACCGGAGATAACTCCCCTGCTCTTCTTCGAAATAGTGCCATGGGATCTTTTACGTACGCCTGAGAGGGCAGATGGGGCCACAGTTTAACGTCTCATCTGAAAGATGGCACCTCCATCAGTGTCAGCCTAGATTTTATTCTCAAGTTCCTGGAGTGGGACTTGACCCCCAAGACCTGATGCGAGAGTGCTACCACTGAGCTACGGTTGAGACCTAAAGTTTTGGTGAAGTTGTAATCCCATTGAGCAGTACAGTTAAGCCCTGCCTCCATTTGTCAGATTCTCAGTTGAACATGTAAAGGTAGCAGGAAAGGGGCAGATAAGGTAAACAATCGCTGCCTCGGTTCACATACAGTGGTCACTTGGGCATGGTGCCGAGCAGTACCTGAGTATCAGTCACTGCCTGTGGGAGCAGAGGAGAGAAGAATGGTTAAAAAAAAAAGCTTAATTAGAAGAAGTAAAATATTTCACTTTATTTGTCGAAGTGAAGAGGGAGATAAGACACAGCAGGGGAAGAGCAGAAATGTTCTCAGCTCATAAGCTCTTTTGAGGGGCTGCGTGAGGGTTTCCATTCCTCTCACTTTTACAGGGACAGCAAGGTGCCCTAGTTTCACAATGTTTTCATATACAAGGGATAAGTACCAGGATCGTATGATTTCATTACTACTGGTACCCTCTCCTCCCAGCACATGACATGGTTGCTGCCCATTATTCCCTGTCCTGCACTACTTATCCCTACAAACAGCACGGAGCAGGTGTTTACATATGTAACAAAAAATCTGGTTGGGGTAATTTTAAATAAGCCCATCAGGCTCAAGGCTAATCATGGACAAGCCTAGGATAAATCACTGACATGCTTGTATTGAGTTGCTGGGAGTGAGATCAAAGCGCAGGCTACATAATACTGATGCTAATGCCCCCTGAACGCTTCCAGCTGATTCAGTTAGAAACAGAAAGCTGCTCAATTTCACAGTTATACCAATATATTGTTATTCAATCTCAGGCATCAAGGACAGCCAGAGCAGAGCAGGAAATAGCTTCCATCCTCTACTGAAAGCTACCATAAATTCCATTTGCCATTCAACTTGCGTGAGATTCCAGCAGCAATCCCTGGATAGAGTGGTACTGACAGAATGATTAATATATCACAGCTTTGTCAAACAGCCTCTACTGGAAATGTTGGTATAAAGTGACAACATGGAATATTTTCAGAATTTTACTGTGGACACAATCTCTAGTATTCACGATGGAGAAGGGAAATGACTCAAAGGCTGGCACGAAATATCCTGCCATCATCTTCTGTATTTCTGATTGACTTGCCTTCCAGATGATGTATATGTTTTAAAATGTTTCAACATATGTTTGGTAAAGATCTTACAGAAGTATGTGTTTGAGCCTATACTTAAAACAAAATTGTCCGGTTAAGGCACATGCCCCTTGACATGACATCTTCTATCACTGCCACCAAGGCCGGAATTTTGCAGGGGGTCAGTGGGCAGGATCGGTGGTGGGTCGGGTGGGAAAGTGTTTTTTTTTCACAGCGGGTCAGGATCAACTGTGAACCCGCCGCCATGCGCCTTTCCCAAGGTCGGGTCTGTCAGCGTTGAGCAGACCCGACACGCAATGGCGGGGGACCCAATTCATGAAATTAGTGGCTTGTTTAGAGCCAACTAAGAATGAGTTTCAGCTCACCTTTTGCTTTTGACAGCTCGCCCACAGGGTCCATGCTGGTCGTGGACCATGTCTGTCAAGCTGAGGCGGGAATTCAGTGGCCATTGAATCAGCTGTTGAGTTGACAGCTTCAACTGTACAGTAAAAGCTCCCACCTTATAGAGATATCTTCCCTCAGCCACAAAATATTCCTCACTGCACTTCCACAACAGATTCACCAGGCTGCAAGTCTTTACACAAGTCTCCATCCAGTCTGACCTCATTACCTCTTTCACCATTGACAGATCGCTTCTGTCATCTCTACTTCACCCGCCATCTATTCCATCAGCATAGGTGCCCTTTATACTCTCTCACCTTGGTTCTCAGAATCTCACCACAATCAGCCTCAACACCAGCAGCATCAGGCACACCAGCAGTACCAACAACAACACTAACCTTCTCCGCAATCACCTGACCACATTGCTGCCCGGGAGGCCAGGGATGGCCTCACCATGGCAAGATTTACTTCACTTGACGCTGTACACCCGGGCTGCCACATGATGTGCCAGGTTGGCACCACCCCTCACCAACACCATAAAGCAACCCTACAATGCCCAAGCCATTCCTTTCACACACATGACCATTGCTGGGGGTACCGTTATGTCTCACCATTCATTGCAACTCACTAAGCTACTTCCAAAGGTGCACACAAATCTGTCCAAGAACGCAAAGTGTTGAAAATAAAGGTTTCAATGTTTGACACCACATTAACAGAAACTTTACATGAACATTGCATAAAACACCCAAGTGCCTACCCTTGTGTGTTGTTAGTTGGTATGATTGCACTAGGATGAGGTGTGAGCGCGAGGGGTGGCTAGTGAGATGGGGATGTGATAATATAGATAGAGAGGGATGGGTGGAGGTGCAAGGTAAGTTGGTGTAAGGACGTGCAGGAGTAGGGTAGGGAAACATAGAAACATAGAAACATAGAAGATAGGCGCAGGAGTAGGCCATTCGGCCCCTCGAGCCTGCTCTGCCATTCAATGAGATCATGGCTGATCATCCAAATTCAGTACCCTGTTCCTGCCTTCTCTCCATATCCCTTGATCCCTTTAGCCATAAGAAATATATCCAACTCCTTCTTGAATATATTTAATGAATTGGCCTCTACTGCCTTCTGTGGTAGAGAATTCCACAGGTTCACCACTCTCTGGGTAAAGAAATTCCTCCTCATCTCTGTCCTAAATGGCTTGCCCCTTATCCTTAGACTGTGACCCCTGGTTCTGGACTCCCCGACCATCGGGAACATCCTTCCTGCATCTAGTCTGTCTAGTCCTTTTAGAATTTTATAACTTTCAATGAGATTCCCTCTCATTCTTCTAAACTCAAGCGAGTATAAGCCCAATCGACCCAATCTCTCCTCATATATCATGCCTGCCATCCCAGGTATCAGCCTGGTGAATCTTCGCTGAACTCCCTCCATGGCAAGAACATCCTTCTTCAGATAAGGCGACCAAAACTGCACACAATACTCAAGATGTGGTCTCACCAAGGCCCTGTACAACTGCAACAAGACATCCTTGTTCCTGTACTCAAACCCTCTCGCTACGAAGGCCAACATATCATTTGCCTTCTTAACCGCCTGTTGCACCTGCATGCTTACCTTCAGCGACGGGTGCACAAGAACACCCAGGTCTCGTTGCACTTCCCCTTCTCCCAATCTATTGCATTTCAGATAATATTCTGCCTTCCTGTTTTTGACACCAAAGTGGATAACCTCGCATTTATCCACATTATATTGCATCTGCCATGCTTCTGCCCAATCACCCAACCTGTCCAAATCATACTGGAGTTTCTCGGCATCCTCCTCACAGCACACACTCCCACCCAGCTTTGTGTTGTCTGCAAACTTGGAGATATTACATCTAGTTCCCTCGTCTAGATCATTAATATATATTGTGAATAGCTGGCAGAGTGATGGGGATGTGATGAGAGGCACAGCAGGGTGCGGTTGAGTGTGGCTTTGTACTAACATTTCGTGATCTACTGAGATCATTGAAACGTTTGTGGCACTGCACCCAGGTCCTCCTGACCACATCTCTGCTTGTGCCCTCCTGTGCAATGTGCAACCAGGCTGTGTTGATCTCCTGAGGAGGTCTCTTCCGCCCATGGGAAGGGAAGAGGACCTCCCTGTATGCTGTGACTCCCTCCATAAGCATATGGAGGAAGTCACAGGAGAGCCTGGGTGCAGCCCTGTGTCTTTGTGCAGTCATTGTCAGTGTTTGCAGCACTTCAATGCTGCAGAACACTGACAGCACAAATGTCAAAACAAAGTTGGCCGTGGTCCCTTTAAGGAAACCGACTGATGATGCGTCATCAAATGACGTCACCGCTTCCTCTAATTGGCCCGGGAAATGTGCTGAGCGGGCTTAACAAGCCCAATCAAGGGATATTCATTTCAGACAGCAGGATGGAGTGAACAGCGGGGTCGGGACCCGCCACCGATGGTTCACGCCATGGACCTGCAAAGGTCAGCAAACTCGCAGCCCAAGTTTTCGTAGTAGAGGTGATGGTAGTTTCAGTGAGGTCTGCAAATATGAAGATACCTAGTTCACCTCTCTGTATCAACATTGTTATTTCATGCATCTATGTATACAAAATTCTTGCATATCATGCTTCCACGGGCATCACACCGCCCAGGACAAAGCAGTACACTTGATCAGCAGCCTATCCACTCCCTCCACCACCGGCGCACCATGGCTGCAGTGTGTTCTATCTACAGGATGCACTGCAGCAACTCGCTAAGGCTTCTTCGACAGCACCTCCCAAACCCGCAACCTCCACTACCAAGAAGAACAAGGGCAGCAGGCGTATGGGAACACCATTGTCTCCAAGTTCTCCTCCAAGTCACACGCCATCCTGATTTGGACATATATCCTTGGTGTCCATGTACACAAATTGTTAAAGATGGCAGGGCAAGTTGATAAGGTGGTTAAAAAAAAGCATATAGGTTACTTAGATTTATAAATAGAGGCATAGAATATGAAAGCATAGAGATCATGCTTTAACTTTATAAATCACTGGTTAGGCCTCAGCTGGAGTATTGTGGACAATTCTGGGCGCCACACTTCAGGAAAGATGTAAAGTCCTTAGAAATGGTACAGAGGAGGTTTACCAGGATGTTACCAGGGATGAGGGACTTTAGTTATGAGGAGAGGTTGGAAAGTTAGGACTGCTCTCCTTGGAACAGAAAATGTTAAGAGATGACGTAATCGAGGTTTTCAAGTTGATGAGAGATTTTGAAATGAAGATAGAGAAAAACTATTCCCTCTGATGAGTGGGCCAATAACTAGAGGTCATAGATTCAAAATCATTGGCAAAAGATCTAGAAGAAAGATGAGGAGAATTTTTTTCACTCTTGGCATCTGGAACACTCTATCTGAAAAGGTGGTGGTAGCTGATTCCATAAATAATTTTAAAAGGGAGTTGAGACAGGTACTTGATGAGGAACTGACAGGGTTACGTACAAAAAGCAGGGGTGTGGGATTAAGCACGACTGCTCTTTCAAAGAGGCATGACGGACGGAATGGCCTCCTTCTGTGCTGTAAGTTTCTATGATTCTATGATATTGCAATTCCTTCATAGTCACTGGGTCAAAATCGTGGAACTCCCTCCCTAACAGGACCTACCCTGCTACTAAACCAGGTTACATTTCTTGATCTGTGGTGTCCCTTTCCTGGACACTGCACGTGGTGATTGAAAGACGACGTCAACTGTAAGTGACAATTGGATGTCCCCAAGAAAGTTGACAGTGAGGTAATATTGGAGGCTTTTTGATTTCAGGGAACTGGGTTCTCACCCCCTCTTCAATGTAGGCGGTGATCCTTTAAATCTTCCACATCTTCTACAAACAGAACCACTACCTTGACCTTCTTTCCAATCCACAAAACACTCTTTTTGTAGCATGACATTAAGGTCCAATTGGCATCACTCTCGCCGCTGAGTCAGAAGTTGTGGGTTCAAGTCCTGAGACTTGAGCAAATAATACAGTGCTGTATTGATGGAGAGTTGCATTGTTGGAAGTACCATCTTATAGATGAGATGTTAAACTGAGCCCTTATCTGCTGTCTCAGGTGGATGAAAAAGATCCCATGGAACTATTCAAAGTTGAGCAGGAGAGTTTTTCTGGTGTCCTGGCCAAATCCCTAAAACCTATTATCTGATCATTTGCCTCTTTGCTGTTTGTGGGACCTTGCTGTGAGCAAATTGGCTGCTGCGTTTCCCTACATTACAGCAGTGACTACACTTCAAAAAGTACTTAATTGGCTGTGAAGCGCTTTGGGACATCCTGAGGTGATTAAGGGTGCTATATAAATGCAAGTTGTTTCTTTCTAAACTACTATGGATGGGTGTTCCATTTTATAGACTGCAACCTAGCTCTGTCATTTAAACTTCAATTTGTACCCAGTGTTGTGCTTGAAGAGTTATGTATTTATTTCTGTAGTTAATATTGTTGCAAGTTTACAAAGTTTGGCATCCAATTACATTTTCTGTATTATTTTATTGAAAAGCAAAAGAATGATGACAAAATATTTAGCTGGCAGGTGGAAAGACATTTCTGGGAGATCAAAAGCCTTCCCATTCTTTGACAAAATGTAGAATACCTATGGACCAAATCTCTTTCCACTTCAATTGTATAAAATCTCAATTCCCATTCACTCCTATCATATAGAATTCCCATGGATCAGAGCCCTTCCCATTCACTCCTAGTGTATAGAATTCCATTTGATTTAGGTGAATTGGTAGAGTGTGGAGATGTTTTATCAGCAGTTTCTGGAAGCCCTGATCCAAACATTTAATCTCAATACAACATGAGTGTAATTTATCTTATATCTTAGTATTAAGAGGCTTACGAGTAGCTATTGTTGAGTACTCTTTATTAGGTCTTGAGTCAGTGCCAGCTCGTGCAGTACTGCCGCATGGCCAAGATGGCTTCCTATTTATACGACTGCCGTCAAGCAGCTGTCTTTACTACAGCTACCGTAAAGCAGCTGTCTTTACTACAGCTACAGTTATCTGTACATCTTTCCCCCTCAATGATGACATAAACAGTAAACACCATAACATAACATAACACATAGAACACATATTAACAACATATAAAAACAGTCAGTGTAACTACTGTTAATTACTATTAACAACATGTAAAAACTGTCAGTGTAACTATACCTTGCAATAACTGCCGGTACATATAAACACTACCCACACCCAGAAGTCCATTAGCTGTTTACAGTCTTTCCCTGGTCTACAGGTCGAGTCTAACGACAGGCTTTCTGGTGCGCTGTGACCTGCGTAGCTGAGCGGGTATTTGCTGGGCCAACCCAGTTGTGTCCATTAAGTTCATGTCTGTACCACACAGATCCCTTGTCTCATTGTCACCCCTGTGTACTTCATCACTTTGTGGCATTGCCCTCGTCTCCTCGTCACTGTGTCGGATTTCCATCATCAGCTCATCCTCTCTGTCCTCCTGCGGCTGATAGGTCTCGGTGGTTTTCAGTAGGTGCCTCCTGTTTCTGCAATACACATTGCCATTTTCTGTCATGACACTGTATGACCTGGGGGTGACCTGTTGTAGAACGGTGGCTTTTTGATTCCATGACCCAGGCCCTTCAATGCGAACTACATCCTTCTCCTGTAGAGGCACTAGTGCAGTGGCTGTGCGGTCATGGAGCGTTTTTTGATTCCGCTGAAGTTTCCGGGCCTTGTCTGCCCATACCTCATCTCTGTGATCAGGTGTGACATGCCTGGGAAGTCGAGTACGGATTTTGCGACCCAGCAAGAGCTCAGCTGGAGACTTGCCACTTTCCAGTGGGGCCGCCCTGTACGGCATCATGGCCAGATATGGGTCAGTGTTGCTGTGTGCTGCTTTCTTTAATAGCCTTTTCACAATCTGTACCCCCTTCTCCGCTTTTCCATTGGCTTGAGGGTAGAGCGGGCTGGAGGTTACATGCTTAAACTCATACTCTGTAGCAAACGACTTTACACCCAATCTCAGCCTATTACCATCTCGTCTAGCTTCTAACACCTTTTATTGTCTCTTTTTTACTTCTTTTGTTTCTTTTATTCTTTTGTCCGATCGCAGCCCTGCCTCCGATCTATCTTTTCTTTCCAGTTTTGAAGAAGGGTTCGACCCGAAACGTCAACTCAAATTTCTGTCCATGGATGTTGCCTGACCTGCTGAGTTTTTCCAGCATTTTCTGTTGTTAGACTGGAACTCATGACTGGCATAGGGAGAGCCATTATCAGAGACCAGAGTTAGAGGGATGCCCTGCCTGGAAAAGATTGACTTCAGGTGAGTTATCACAGCTCTTGACGTGGTGCTGGGTAGGAGAGCAATCTCAGGATAATTAGAGTAATAATCAATAACTAACAAATAGTCTTTTCCTTCGTAGTGAAAAATATCAGTTCCTACCTTTTCCCAAGGTTGTGATGGGAGCTCTGTGGTAATGAGGGGCTCTTTTGTTTGCTTGTAGTGATACTCCTGACATGTAGCACACTCACTGATTATCTGGTCAATATCAGAGTTCATGTTTGGCCAGTAGAGTGCCTCACGTGCTCTCCTTTTTGACTTTTCTGCACCCAGGTGCCCTTCATGTATCCTGTGAAGCATTTCTCGTCGCATAGAGATGGGCACTACAATCCTGTCACACTTAAGCAGTAGTCCATTGACCACAGAAAGCTCAGACTGAATATGATGATATTGTTTACATGACCCTTTCTTCCAACCCTCTTGAAGATTTCTCATCACTTTCCTCAGAACAGGGTCCTTTGATGTCTCTGTGGCTATCTTTGATAGTTGTTCCTGTGAGGTGGGCAATGCTGCATAGACCACATCCACATGAAGGGCCACATCCTCTTCGGATTCACTGTTTTGTGTGGCACGAGGCGCAGCCCTGGATAGTGTATCTGCTATGAACATTTGTGTCCCTGGCACATATGTGAGCTCAAAATCATAACATTGTAGTCTCATCATTAGGCGCTGTATCCGTGATGACATGTCACACAGATTCTTTTTTGCGATCCCTAGCAGTGGCTTATGGTCAGTTTCTAGGATAACCTTGGGAAGTCCATAGATGTAGGTATGAAATTTTTCACACCCAAATGCTAAGCCCAGGCACTCCTTCTCTATTTGCGCATACCGGCACTCTGTAGCCGTCATGGAGCGTGACGCATACGCCACTGGTCGCCATTCTCCTTCATCTTCCTGTAGAAGAACAGCCCCTAATCCATCCTTAGAGGCATCTGTGGACACTTTTGTCCTCTTTTCAGGGCAGAAGAACTTCAGTAGGGGTTCACTTGCTAGAATGTGTAGCAGCCCCTTCCATTCATTCTCATGTTCATGTCCCCATTGGAACTCTGTCTCTTGGTGCAGCAGTTTTCTCAAGTGAGCGGTTTTCACTGACAGATTTGAAATGAATTTCCCTAGGTAATTAACCATGCCAAGGGCCCGCTGAACCCCTTTCTTGTCCTTTGGTTTTTCCATGTCATGTATGGCCTTTACCTTTGACTTGTCTGGCTGAATCCCTTCTGCAGAAATCTTGTCCCCGAGGAATGTGATTTCATTGACGCTGAACTGACATTTGTCTTTATTTAGTTTGAGTCCATACTGCCGTATCCTCTGAAGTGTTTTCTCCAGTCTGGTGTCGTGCTCTCCCTGAGTGGAGCCCCATACTACCAGATCATCCACGTACACCCGCACACCATCCAGGCCCTCGATGATTTGCTCCATTGCTCTGTGAAAGATTTCTGGGGCGGAGCTAATGCCGAAGGGCAGGCGCTGGTAAGAGTATCGACCAAACGGGGTGTTAAAAGTGCACAGCTTAGCACTTTCTTCATCAAGTTTCAGCTGCCAGAATCCATGCGAGGCGTCCATCTTGGAGAAGAATTTTGCTCCTGTCATTTCGCTGACTATTTCCTCTCTCTTAGGGATTTGATAGTGCTCTCTTTTCATATTAGCGTTAAGGTCCTTGGGATCCATGCAGACACGCAATTTATCAGTCTTTTTTGAATTGACGCAAACCATGGAATTTACCCAGTCAGTCAGTTCCTCAGTCTTCTTTATGACACCTAGTCCCTCCATGCGGTCTAGCTCTTTCCACAGTTTCTCACGGAGGGCCACCGGAACTCTCCTGGGTGCGTGAATCACAGGTTGTGCGTCATCTCTCAGTTTGATGGAATATGTAAAGGGCAGTGCTCCGAAACCCTGAAATACATCTGCGTACTTGTGTGTTATAGCATCATGCTTTATATTTGTACTGTCTTGGGGGGCACTCTGCACAAAGTTCAGTTCATTAATAGTATAGATTCGTTTTACCAAGCCCAAATCCACACATGCCTTATCCCCCAACAGTGACTCATGTCCTTCAGGCACTATAACAAACGTCAATGGGTGAATGCGATTTTTTACCTTAACATTCAGCCTACACGTTCCTTTTGTTTCAATACTTTGTCCATTGTACGCCTTGAAAGCCACTGTCTTGTTCAGTATTTTTGGTCTCACTTTGAGATTCCGTGCATCACTCCAGCTTATGAGGTTTGCCTTAGCACCTGTATCTAGCTTGAAGGGAACAATGGTGCCATTTACCAGTAAGGGGGCTATCCAAACTTCAGTCTTTAGTCCTACAGAATGTACTTCCTTTTCCATATCTTTACCCTGTTTTAAGTCATTTTGCACCATTCCAACATACAAAGTCTCCGATTCCGTGTCTTCAGTCTCAATAGCATGCACTGTCTTTTTACCTTCGGTTTTCTCTTCCCAAAAGCACATTTTAGCAAAGTGATTCCTGCCTTTACATTTTGCGCAGTTCTTCCCATAAGCCAGACATTGTCTTGCCACGTGTCTATTGCCGCACCATCTGCAATCGTATGGTGTCATAGTCCTGAACTCTGTGCGCCCTCTTGTGTCCCTTCTGTGTACTACATCCACTGGTAGGTTGTCCAGTCCCAGCGCTCTCATGCCCGTTGCTGTAGTTCTCCCAGCGAATGTTTGCGTGTGCATGGCTGAGAGTTCACTAGCATGGCATATTTTTACTGCAGCATCCAAAGTTAAGTCATTGTCCCTAAGCATTCTCTCCCTCACCTTCTTGTCAAGTATGCCAAAAACGACCTGATCGCGTATCATCGATTCCTTCAAGTCTCCAAAGTTACATGTTTGTGCTTTTGTTTTCAAGTCCTTCAGAAAAACATCAAAGGATTCTCCTTGCTTTTGCACGCGGGAGCGAAAAACAAATCTCTCGAACGTTTCATTCTTTTTAGGTGTGCAGTATTTATCGAACAAATCTATCACCTTGTCCAGATCATTTTTGTCACCTTCAGCTGCAAACGTAAATATATTATACAGCTCGATTGCCTGCGAGCCAGCCACTGTTAGCAACAAAGCTACCTTACGTGTTCCAGAGCTAGTCGTGGCGTCGATCGCTGTGAGGTAGAGAAGAAAGCGTTGTTTGAATTTACGCCAATTTTCGTCCAGATTTCCTTCAAGTTGCAGGCTAGTCAGTGGTTTTATCCCTTCCATTATTGTGGTATGCCTGTATCGTGCGTTCTATAAATCCTGGTACCATGTAATGTTATCTTATATCTTAGTATTACGAGGCTTACGAGTAGCTATCGTTGAGTACTCTTTATTAGGTCTTGAGTCAGTGCCAGCTCGTGCAGTACTGCCGCATGGCCAAGATGGCTTCCTATTTATACGGCTGCCGTTAAGCAGCTGTCTTTACTACAGCTACCGTAAATCAGCTGTCTTTACTACAGCTACAGTTATCTGTACAATGAGCTTTCAAAAAGTTGTTATTTAAAAAAAAAAGTTAACGTAACAGAAGTGATCACTGATGCAATTACATCATCGCCTCACAACTTAATGTCTTACTCTCTATCTATGAGTTGCAAAACTGATTATCTTTGACATAAAACACCATTGGTTCAATGTTACAATGCAGGTGTAGGTTTTGTGTTGTAGTACAGTTATATAAACAGAATAAATTTTAAAGAGAAATCTTTAATTAATTCTATAATAATTATGGTATGTTTTCATATACCATGTCAACAGGATGATTTGTAATCTAAACTATCTGTCAACGGTAATCCTATGCTAATACGATAGCAAAATACTGCGGATGCTGGAAATCCGAAATAACAACAGAAAACGCTGGAAAAACTCAGCAGGCCAGGCAGTATCCGTGGAGAGAGAAACAGAGTTAACGTTTCAGGTCGAAGACCCTTCGTCAGAACTGAGAAAAAAGCAGGAAATAGAAACAGATTAAAAAGCAAGTTTGGGGGCTGGGAAATGGGGGAGGGGATGAAAGAACAAATGGGAAGGTCTGAGAGGTGAAGAGACATTAAGAGATATTCAAGGCGAGACGAGATGGTAATAGGACAGGTAAAGAAACAAAGGATGGTTCTAGATGAAGTGTGAAATGCGCTAGCAGAATGAAAGACAGCTGCCATGTGGGAGAGAAAAAAAGGAAAAGGCACAAACCAAAAGTGTGGATAAAAAATATATAAAAATAAGATAGGGGCCGAGGTTATGATCTGAAATTGTTGAACTCGATATTGAGTCCAGAAGGCTGTAAAGTGCCTAATCGGAAGATGAGGTGCTGTTCCTCAAGCTTACGCTGAGCTTCTGTGGAACAATGCAAGAGGCCGCGGATGGTGAGGTCTGAGTGGGAATGGAGCGGTGAATTGAAATGACAGGCGACCGGAAGCTTGGGGTCACCTATACTAATATAGTTTTCCAGAAACCCTGAATGTTTCTAGTGATGGATTTCAAATGATGATATCTCCCAGCCTCAGCTTTTGGCTTAGAGCTCTGAAAATCACAACCTTTGTCATCACAACTGTGGCAGTCTGACAAACTGCCAAGCCACAGTCACTGAGTGATCTTCACTTGTCCTTCATCACTTAACTACTTCCAATTGTGCAGCAGGTTCTGCTTAGAGTGCAGAGAAAGGATTTAATGTAACATTTCCATGCCTCATGAGAATGAATCGGGAGGAAGATGGGCTGATGAGGAAGCTAGCCAGCTTGAAGTAGCTAAAGAAAATAAATCCTAAAGTTATGCAGAGGGCTGCATTTTCCAGAAAAGATTCTCCCTTAAATGGTCATGAATTTTGTGCTGATCAGGATAAGGTACAAGTTAATGAAACACTTTGCTGTTCATGCCATGATTAACCACTCCCAGATCAGGTAAAACATAGGTTAGATGCAGAATACAGCTCCCTTTGCATGAGCTTATTCAAGTGCTCCCAGGCATAGCTCTTAAACTCGAGGGGGGATTTGTGCTGGCACTTGGGAAGGAACCAAGGGGGAAAACCCGGAGGGTTTCCTCCGGGTGCTCCGGTTTCCTCCCGCAGTCCAAAGATGTGCGGGTTAGGTTGATTGGCTATGATAAATTGACCCTTAGTGTTAGGGGGATTAAATACGTGGGGTTACGGGGATAGAGTGGGATATGTGTAGGGGTTACGGGGATCGGGTGGGATATGTGTCGGTGCAGACTCGATGGGCCGAAATGGCCTCTATCTGCACTGTGGGGTTTCTGTGATCTGTGATTCTGTGAAAAATTGGGTTGCCTTGCGCCTCCCGTTAGTGCCCTAAGAGTGCGCTAACAGTGCGCAAAGCAACTAGTGCCCGGGCGCTGCGCCGCCCACGCTTCCCGTGAAATTCAGCGGGAGGTTAGCAGCGGCACTAACCAGTAGCACCCTGTGGCGCTACGCCGCCACCGATGACGTCATCGCCATGCGCAGCACCCCAGCCACAATCTTCGGGAGTGCCCCCTGACTTACCGCCGAACGCTATGTCCGACGGGGTCAGGGGGGCCTACCTGCGGCTGGGGAGGCGCAATTTAAAGGTGAGGTGTGGGGCAGCCATTTTTGTTGCTGGCCGCCTGTCATGATATTGACTCGCAGCACCCCAAGAGGGATGTGGGGCGCTTCCAGTAGCGCCCCGCTTCCTTCTTGGGGCGCAACCACTCAATTTCCGATGCGGGGGTGCTAATTTTTCCAGGGCGCTAATGCGAAGTTAGCACCCCAAATGAGGCGCTACTCAATTTTTAGCCCCATGACTTTCTGTACCAGTGATTTTACCACTTTGAAGGGCATGTGTCACTGGTGCTGTTCTCAAACTTTGAGCATGTTTCCTAATTAATGAGGTTGATTGACTGGTGATGTAATTACATGACTGAACCATATCCCCATCACTGCCGACTCCTCCGTACGCATCTGCAAAGCACCCTACATTGCACTGTATAAGGCAACAACCCCTCTTTAGAGTGTGGCCCCAGACCAAATATATATGAAGTACCAGAGTGCTATGTGCTTCAGATGTTCAAATAAAGAATATGTAAAATAATCTTTCTTAATTTTATTTTAATTGCATGGTTAAACATATGCTAAATCTATTCCTAGGATTCAGAGATAGCATTGGACAGTACCGTAATTTAGTGATAATAGCAACGTCAGTGTCAACTTGCAATAAAAAGAGTTACACACATAAGTAAATGACTATATTCTGTGCTGTAATTTAGCCTAGATTAGTCCAATTCCACATTCCCTCATTTTTAGATAGTACTACACACTGGAAATTATTCAGAGACTGATATTGTGATTAGCATTAAATATTCCAGCCTGAGGAGTAGTAAATGTACTCAATGATGAATCAATAATAAATAGCTCTCTTTTTCCTCGGCAGCTGTACTTCAGCTCAGCTTTATTTCATTTTCTGACTTAGGACTGTTATAAATTATCTTCAAGCCTCAGACCATTCCAAGGGCACCAGTGGCAGCTGCCTCACATTGCACATGGTACGGTGCAATGATACCACACTGATAGCAAATGAGGAGATTCAGTGGCACCTCATTAAACGTTGGTGTGTAAACGTTTAGTATATGGGCCCAAAGGTGAATCTGTTGCTACATAAATCAGGATGTTTAATGATTCTATCTCAGTTTAAGGGATTTTGCCATATTTGGGAATTTTTAAGAAGGGTCAGTTCCTGGAACATTCAAACCACTTTGCAAAAACTTCATTAGAGCTGCTGTCTTGGACTCCAAGTCAAGTTTGTGTGGGAGCAAATACTGAAAGGGAGAACTTTTTTTTCATTGTGGAGTTAATAATTTTAAAATAACAAAGGACATTGGCACCTCTCCTAGATGTTAGGTCCTGGTTAGGTCAAATGATACTCTGCTCAAGACAGAGACCATGTGGCCATTTAGTAGGACTTAAAATCGGGCATGGTGTAAAACGTGTTGTCGATACACTCTTAGCCTGTTTCACGCTATGATCGAAGACCAATTTCACTCCCTCTATCTCTTCCCCAGGTCAGCCCTGACCGTTTTTGTAGGAGGCCCACTCTTTCTCTAATAGCAGAACCAATGTTTGGAAAATGGATGTTCTCCGACATGTTTTGGGAAATGTTTCCATAACGGAAACCTAAATTATTTTTCATAAACCTTGACTGTCTAATTTTTTGGAATCTGGCCCTGTAGAAATATTTATTACCTGCAGTTGCCTTCAGGGAGTGGTGACACTCTATTCATTCTGGGCACTTTAGATTTACTCCAAACTTAATAGAAACATGGTCTGGAGCAGGAATGCTGTTTATCAGTACCCACAGCTAATCTCACATTTTTCTCCAGTTTCGCCCTTCCCTCAACAGCTAGGTCTAATCTGGTTATTTGGACAGAGCCATCTGGGCAGAAGCTTAGCTATAGTCCATTCTGTGAATGCTCCTCTAGTAAAGAAAGAACTTGCATTTAAACAGTGCCATGTCACAAAGCTTTTCACAGCTAATGAATTACTTTTGAAGTATAATCACTGTTGTTATGCAGACAAAAATGGCAGCCCAATTTGGGAACAGCAAGGTCACACAAATGGCAAATTGGATGAACGGCCAGTCAATTTCTTTTTGGTGATGTTTGTTGAGGGTGGAATATTGATCAGGACACTGAGAACTCCCCTGCTCTTCATCAAAATAGTGCCGTGGGATCTTTTATGTCCACCTGAGAGGACAGAAGGAGTCTCATCCGAAAGACGGCACCTCCAACAATGCAGCGCTCCCTCAGTACTGCACTGGAGTATCAGCCTGGGTTACGTGCTCAAGTCTCTGGAGTGGGACTTGAACTCATGACCTTCTGACTCAGAGGTGAAGGTTCTACTAACTGAGCCAAACTGACTCTTTGCTGATACTGTACACAGCCTACTTTCCTCAAATGATGATAAGTGACAGGTTCCTAGGTTTGTCTGATGAAGGCATTAAGGATCTCACACAGTTCATGAGAATTGGTGTGACCAATCATGAGAGATGTGATTAATTTCACCATGAGCGAGGCTTCAGCGGAGTGTGACTTGAGCAGGGCATGGTAATCTCTTACTGGGAGTTGTGACTGAGGGAGTTAGGACTGGTTGGGAGTAAATTGTATACTACTTGTTTTACCTGTTGGTTTTTGCACTTTTTCCCCCTCTGTTTTATTCACAGATTTCCTGAAAGATATGGATGGTGAACCCTGGGTCCCAAAGAAAAGGAGAGCGACTCCAATGTGAGGTGTGCTCCATATACACCTTTAAGGTAACATTAGAGAGAGATGGTGTTGAAGTGAAGCATTGTAGGGCTTTCACGTGCAATAAATGTGTTCAGGCTTTGTCTCTGCTGCAGGAGATTGGTTGCTTGAAAGAGAAAGATTGACCAATTAACATACTTGGTGGATTTCAATGACTTCCTGACTGGGATGAAAAGTAAGTCATCATTGTCTGGCATTGATACTACTGGATCCTTCAGCACTTTGGATTCTTTCGTTGCCCCAAATAGGTATGCCCCGCTTCGTGATTTGGACCAGTGACACTGATCAACCTCAATGCTTCTATAACATATTGGAAAAGGTAAAGGGAAGGCTACAAAGTCCAAGAGGACATCGTTGGGCGAATAGCTAAGGAAGAGCAAGAGGCAGAGTGCAATCCTCATAGGAGACTCTATCATGAGGCATACAGACAGCACCCTATGTAGAGGTAAGGCCCTGTCAAGAGCAGTCTTCTGTTTTCCAGGGGCCAAGGTAGCTGATCTCTGGGATCGTGTGGATGATCTGATGAAAGATGAGTGCCAAGTTACTGTAGTGGGTTTACATATTGGTACTAATGATATAATGGATAGAAATCCATTTGTTTTGCAGGATTCCTACAAAAGCTTCATAGCTAACCTTCAGCAAAGGGGTGCGAGGGTAGTAATCTCCGGGCTATTACCAGTCGTGTCCAGATCGATGGAGAGGAATAGCCAAATCATAGGATTCAAGCTCTGGCTTCGGGACCTTTGCAAAAAGAAGAAGCTCCACTTCACCGATAATTGGGAGGTGTTCGCAGGACAAGGTAAGTTGTTTAGGAGGGACAGCCTCCATCTTAACTTTCTGGGAGCACAAATGCTTTCAGAAAGCATTTAAACTAATTCAGCAAGGGGAGAGTGCAGGTAAGTTCAAAGATAGCCTTACTGAACTTGATAATTACATAGATGCTAAGCATGTGGATAAACCAAGTAGGAAGCATACAAGATTAAATAACTCTAAGAAATTAGATGAGAGACCTTTAAATTGTTTTTATGCAAATGCAAGGAGTGTTAGAAACAAATTGTTAGAACTACAATCCTATGCTGTGTTGGAGAAATTAGACATATTGGCCCTGATATTCTGATCCCTACGGGTGAGTACGCGCTGTGTACACACCCGTAGGGACATCGGAAATGCCGGTTTCAGGCATGCACAGCGCATGCGCTGAAAACCGGCATTTCCGATCTGTCAAGAAAGTGGGCCCTGTGCACTTCAAGTTTGGAGAGGCCCAGGATCGGAAGTGTGCGCGTCCTGGGAGCCCTAAGGTAAGGGCGTAGATTTTTCCAGATAGCAGGCCTCCACCCGCGGGAGGCCTGCGATCGGAAAATACGGGCCATTGTGTATTTCTGAGACACGGCTAGATGAAAGTGAAGGGACAGAAATTCACCTAAAGGGCTACAAGGTTTTTGTTATATCCGTGTATCTTAATGTTGTGTCCTTCAATAATCAGACAACAGACTGCAGGGAACGATCAACAGGTGTTTACTGAATGAGGGTTCAAACTGCAACTGACTGTACAGATCACTACTCAGGGTTTATATACAGGTGTGGTCACTGCCGGTACTACAGGATACAGGAGCTGTAAAAAGTAGTTTTCCCCTTAAAGGTACATACATTACAGTTTTCAGAAAGGAAAGTGTAGTCAAAGGGAAGGTGGGGTTGCTATTTTTATCAGTGAGAATCAAACAGCTAGAGAAATACTTGATATTGCCTCGTCAAGTACAGCTGAGGCTATCTGGGTTCAAGTGCACCAAGCTCACGGGCAGGGACTAATTATCGATAATTGTTATAGGCCCCCTGGGTCAGACACCTGAACATGATGAGTTATTATGGAAACAGATTGCAAATGCTTTTAATATAAAATGCGACCTCTGTCTGATGGGTGATTTAATTTTCCTGGCATTCAGTGGCACGATGGTTTACCCACTGTTCTGGTGGGAAGTGCAGCTGAAAAATTTGTGGAGAATATACAAGCCTGTTTCCTGACTCAGCATGTTAATGAAGTAACTAGGGATAATCATATATTGGATCTCGTGTTTAGTAGTGAGCCTGACCTCGTTTCGGGCCTCCATATGGGGGAACATCTGGCCAACAGTGACCACAACATTATACGGTTCCAATTGGCTGGTCGAGCTAAAGCTAAAGAACCTGCAACTCCAACCAGATTTCAGAAGAGCAAACTTCACCTAAATGGCAGATGATTTAAAATGGGAAAATTGGCTAACCCTACTGGGTGGTGATGAGATCGCTATAGAATATAAATGGAAAGTTTTTAAGAACAAGATAAAAAATGTGGAAAACAAATATGTACCTGTTGCGTTTGCAAAGATAATCCAGAGGCCGTAAGCAGAGTTCAGTTCATGTTGCTTTTTTAATGGCTGCCACACACACACACCTCCAGGCAAAAGCAATCGAATACCTATACACAATACAATGATAACAGCACTATCAAACTCCATGTTCTCAGGCCAAGGCAATCGAGTATGTATCACCAATGTCAGACATAACATTTCCTCCCCCCTCACAGAATTTCAAACATGAAATGTAGTGACAAAGTCCTGTAGGTGGCCAGGGTGAGAACGTGTACGAACAGGCCGAGGTGTGGACTGGTGAAGAGCAGGCCGAAGTGGGGACTGCTGAGGAGCAGGCTGAGGCACAGCATCTGCTTGGGGGTTGGCTGGCTGAGTCACATGTGCATCCCGCCACTCTGGTGGTAAGGCTTGGGGGTTAGGTCCGTATAATCCCGCATCAGGGGGTGCTGGCACCTTCCGAAGGCGGCTGGCATGTCACCGAGAGCCGTCAGTGAGGCAGAAAGTGGCTGGTCCAAGTTGGCGGCTGATTTGGAGAGGGGAGGACCAGAATGACGCCATCTTATTATTGCGGTGAGGCCTGCGGACTCTGACCCAATCGGAGACTGAGATGTTGGGCGCCTTGGCCCTCTTCGACTGGTCGAAGCGGAGTTTCATCTTCTGCTGTCTAGCGACTGTGGCTTGAGCCGGTGGAGCAGGGCTCTGAGCTAGCGAGGGGCGGAGCCTGCCAAGGGGCAGCATGAGCTCACGGCCTAGCATGAGGGATGCAGGTGAGACCCCTGTAGTGGAATGCTGGGAGGCTCTGTAGTGCAGCAGTGTGTGGAGGAGGGCATTGTCAAACGCACACCCCTGGGATAGGTGTGCTCTGAGGCCATTTTTCAGTGTCTGGTTAAAACGCTCCACCCCCCCATTTGACTCGGGGTGGTAGTATGCTGTGCGAATGTGACGGATGCCCTTGCTCTCAAGGTAAGAGGAGAGTTCCAAAGAGACCATTTGGGGGCCATTGTCTGTGGTGATGGCCTTTGGATGCCCCCAGCGGGAGAAGAGGGACTCAAGGATATCAATGATGACCCGACAGGTGACGGAGCCCACGGCAGTGACCTCTGGCCATTTTGAGTGCAGGTCATAGGTCACCACTAGGAACCGTTGATGGTGGGGACACCATGGATCTCCCCACAGACGTCCAGCTGCAGGTGCTCCCAGGGCTGAGAGGGCCAGGCAAGGGGTTGCAGGGGTGGGGGAGCTTGGTGGCCAGTCTTGCCACTTACAAGGCAGGCTGCACAGTCCTTGACCAGGGCCTCGATTTCCCTGTCGATACCCGGCCACCACACCAGGTCTCGGCATCGTTGTTTGAGCTTCACTATGCCTAAGTGGCCCTCATGCGCCATGGATAAAACACGCGCACGAAGGGCACTTGGGACCACAGTGCAGAGCCCACGTGCAACACAGGAGTCATTCCAGCAGGAGAGCTCCTCTTTAACTCTGGAGTAGGCAGATAGTTCCTCAGGCACCTTGCGAGGCTAGCCATCTCTGATGAAGGTGCACAGTTGGGAGAGGGCTGGATCCTGTTCAGAGGCCTCTTTGAGCTCCTGGAGAGAGACTGTGGTTTGGAGAGGCGTGTGCAGCATCTGGACGATATCCTGTTCCACATGTTCAGACCCGACGAGTGGGGCTGGGGCAGAGACAGTGTGGGAGAGCAGATCTGCAACAACATTGTCACGTCCTGGTGTGAACTGGAGACTGAAATTGTATTGGCGGAGGCGGTCAGACCAGCGGTGTAGACGCAGTGGTCTGTGGCCCATGCCGGATGTCAACAGCAGGGCAGTGAGAGCCTGGTGATCGGTTCGCAGGGTGAAGGCACGGCCATACGTGTACAGGTGCCACCGCTCACATGCCCAGACGCACGCCAGCGCCTCACGCTCGCCTACTGAGTACTTCTGTTCGGTGGGGCTAAGGGCTCAGGAGGCAAAGGCGATTGGTTTCTCCACTCCATTCTGTATCTGCGATAACACCGCCCCCACAGCTGCAGCGGACACGTCGCAGGTGACGAGGGTGGGGCTGGCAACGCCAAAGTGAGCCAACACTGGAGGCGACGTGAGCTGCGATTTGAGGAGGCGAACAGCTTCCGTACAGGCTTGTGACCACACCCAGGGCTCATCCTTTCGCAGGAGCTGGTGCAGTGGGGCTGTGGTGGCTGAGTACTGGGATAAAACTTCAGGTAGTACCCAGTCATGCCAAGGAAGGAGGCAACCTGTGCTGCAGAGCTGGGTTCTGGGATGCTGTGAATGGCATCCACGTTTGACTGGAGTGGGGATATACTGTCAGCCGACAACCGAAACCCCACAAATTCGATCTCTGAAACAGCAAAGGCACACTTTTCGCCATTCAGTGTGAGCTTGTGTTTTGCTAGAGCTGTGAAAACTCTGTGAAGGCGTTCGTTGTGAGTGGAGGTCGAGGGCCCATGCACGACGATGTCATCCAGGTAGATGGCCACCCCAGGAATGCCTGCGAGCACAGAGGACATCACCTTTTGGAAGCAGCTGGGTGCAGAGCTAAGTCCAAATGGCATCCTGGTGTACCGAAAGACGCCAGCATGTGTCACAAAAGCAGTGAGGTCCCTGCTGCTGGGGTGGAGGGGAACCTGTAGATAGCCCTGTCGAAGGTTCAGTTTCAAGAACAGGATGGAACCATAGAACTGCGCTGTGAGTTCCTCTGACGTGGGCAGTGGATGCTTCTCAGGGATTACGGTCTTATTCACTGTTCGAAGATCGACACAGACGCGTAGACCACCTGACTTTTTCATTGCGACCACCAGGTTGGAGACCCATGGGGAGGCATCAACTGGTTCAATGATGCCGGCTTCCAGTAGCTGCTTTAGTTCAGCTGTGACCCCGTCACGGAGAGCAAGCGGGATGCGGCGCAGTGGCTGAATGACAGGGGTAACGGTGGAGTCAACCATGGGCTGGTGGGTGAAGGCAGTCAGGTAGCCCAGACCCTCGAAGAGTGCTGGCCATGTTTGGCGCCACGGTGAGGTGACGTGCAGAATCGCAGACCCGCCGGTGCCCAAGAGAGAAAAACCGAGGTCAGTGAAAAGGTCCAGTCCCATCAGGTTAGCTCCTTGGTGTGCCACATGAAAACAAAAATCTGGCAAAACTTTTGTTCCATAGCGTACAGTGAGGTTGACTGAGCCCGCTCGTCCAATTTTCGAATTACCATACCCGCAAAGGGTAGTGGAGGGCGCAGAGAGTGGCAGGGAGCTGAAAAAGCGTTTGAATGTGTCCACATTCAGCAGTGAGACGCTGGCACCGGTATCCAACAACAGCGGGATGCACACATCATTCAGGTTAATTGTGCATGACTTGAAAGCCACTACTGGCCCAGAGCTCACGTTGTGAATTATAGTGCTTGAGGACTGACAGTGTTCATTTGTAACAACCGGGGCAGAGCGGCAGACATTGGCAAAGTGATTTTGTTTCCCACAATTGCGACAGGCTTGGCCGCGTGCGGGGCAATTCTGCGCTCTGGTAGCATGTGAACGAGATCCGCAGTTTCCACACTGTTGCCGCGGTAGCGCGCGTTGCTGCCGTCGCGCGAGCATTACCATGTCAGAGCTGTCGGGGCCGAGGGCGCTGTCAGTGGGTGTGTGTGCTAGTTTCGCTGCACATTCGGCTGCAGACTCCACTTGAAAGGTAATGTTGACTGCCTGTGACAACGACAGATCGTCGGACTCGAGTAACAGTCTTTCACGCACTCTCACGTTGTTTGTGTGCTCTATTAGTTGATCACGCACCATCTCATCTTGTAGTGCACCGAATTTGCACGAGCTAGCTAACCCCCTCAAATTAGCCACGTATTGATGCACCGACTCGCCGAGGAGTTGGTGACGCTGTCTAAAAATGAATCGCCACAGGAGGGCACTTTGTGGGGCAGAGAAGTGTGTGCTTAACAGAGCCACAGCCTCATCATATGTTTGAATTAAGTCTGCTGTGCATAATGTCCCAAGAACACGCTGGCCCTCCGCTCCCAAGCAATGGGATAACAGTGCCTTTTTCTGAGCCGTACTCACAGCTTCTAGTCCAAGAGCAATGAGGTAGGTTTCAAAGGACTGTAACCAGCGAACCCATGGGATCGGGGGTTCACCTGGTAGTGCAAGGAAGGGAGGAGGTGGTGGAAGAGAGATTTCAGCCATCCTTGTCGCCAAATGTTGCGTTTGCAAAGATAATCCAGAGACCGTAAGCAGAGTTCAGTTCATGTTGCTTTTTTAATGGCTGCCACACACACACGCCTCCAGGCAAAAGCAATCGAATACCTATACACAATACAATGATAACAGCACTATCAAACTCCATGTGCTCAGGCCAAGGCAATCGAGTACCTATCACCAATGTCAGACATATCAGTACCCAAAGTCAAAAGAAGGAAATGTGGTAAGAAAAAGTCAAGGTGGCTGACTGGTTATGTACAAAGACAAATACGATGTAAACAGAAATGTTTCTATAAATTCAAGATATTTAATACCCAACTGAACAGAGTTGAGTACAACAACTGAGGAAATCGAAGACTGCTATTAGATCAGCAAAAAGGCTAATGGGAAAAAGGATCGTAGACAACTGTGGAAGTAATGGGAAAGCTTATTCAGGTATATGAAGAGTCAGAGAACTATCAAAGTCTGTATTGGCCCATTGAAGGGTGTTCAAGGACAGGTTACAAAGGACTCACTGGGTATGGCGGAAATATTAAATTAATACTTTGCATCGGTCTTCACCCTTGAAGATGATGCTCGCCTATTAGAATTTAATAATGTTACTAACAAAACTAATATTAACATAGATAAACATATTGCTTTAGAAAGAATTAAGAACTTGAGAATTGATAGAGCAGCTGGGCCAGATGATATCCACCTGAGGGTCCTCAGGGAGATGAGGCATGTGATGTGTGAGCCCCTAGCCTGTATTTTTCACAGCTCACTGCACTCTGGAATGGTTCCTATAGACTGGAAGGAAGCTAATAGAGTCATAGGCCTAGAAATTCGGTGGCCTGTGCCACCAGTTAGCGCCCAAAGAGGGCACTTAGTGGGTTTAGTGCCACTGGCCACGCCTCCCGCGAAATTTAGCGGGGCACTAATGGCGGCGTTAGCCAATAGCGCTGCGCCGCCACCGATGACATCATCAGTGTGCGCAGTGCCCCGCTACTGCCCTGATTGCGATATTTGGTAGCGCCCCCCGCTGTAACGCCGGTCGCAATTTGCGACCGGTTCAGGGGGGCCTACCTGTGGTGGTAGAAGCGCTAATTAAAGGGGAGGTGCGGGGCGGCCATTTTCTTTGCTGGCCGCCTGCCAGCACCTCCGCGCACCGCCGTCCCCGGCCTCCTGAGCCCCCCCCCCGCCCCAGCGTTGTGCCGGCTGTGTCCCAAGAGCCCGGCACTTCTCCTCGGTGCCAGGCTCTTTTGCCGGCACTCGCGATCTCTGATCGCGCTGCTGCAGGCCCCTCCCCTTTAAGAAGGGGAGGAAGGCTTGCAGTACCGCAGCGCGCCGTGCCGCAGCGTGTGGCGCTGCGGCACGTTGCGCTGTGATTTTCAGTTGCAGCGCCCCAAGAGGGATGCGGGGTGCCTCGAGCAGCGCCCCGCTTCCGTTTGGGGCGCTGAAACTGAATTTCCGGCTGGCGCTCGTGGCTCCATCCGGGGCGGTACTTCTGGCACCCAGGCTTTGGGGCACCACCGAATTTCTAGGCCATAGAGTCATAGATTTATACAGTGCAGAAAGAGATTCTTCGGCCCATCGTGTCCGCGCCGGCCATCAAGTCCTATCTATTCTAATCCCATTTTCCAGCACTTGGTCCGTAGCCTTGTATGCTATGGCATTTCAAGTGCTCATCTAAATGCTTCTTGAATGTTGTGAGGGTTCCTGCCTCTACCACCCTTTCAGCCAGTGAGTTCAAGATTCCAACCAACCTCTGGGTGAAAAAGTTTTTCCTCAAATCCCCTCTAAACTTCCTGCCCTTTATCTTGAAACTATGCCCCCTGGTTATTGACCCCTCTACTAAGGGGAAAAGTTCCTTTCTATCTACCCTATCTATGCCCCTCATAATTTTGTACACCTCAATCAGGTCCCCTCTCAGCCTTCTCTGCTCTAAGGAAAACAACCCCAGCCTGCCCAGGCTCTCTCCATAGCTAAAGCGCTCCAGCCCAGGTAACATCCTGGTGAATCTCCTCTGCACCCACTCCAATGCAACCACATCCTTCCTATAGTGTGGCGACCAGAACTGCACACAGTATTCCAGCTGTGGCCTAACTAGCGCTTTGTACAGCTCCATCATAACCTCCCTGCTCTTATATTCTATGCCTCGGCTAATGAAGGCAAGTATCCCATATGCCTTTTTAACAACCTTATCTACCTGTGCTGCTGCCTTCAGGGATCTATGTACATGCACACCAAGGTCCCTCTGATCCTCTGTCTTTCCTAGGGTCCTACCATTCATTGTGTATTCCCTTGCCTTGTTAGTCCTCCCAAAATGCATCACCTCACACTTTTCAGGGTTAAATTCCATTTGCCACTGGTCTGCCCGTCTGACCAACCCGTCTATATCATCCTGTAGCCTGAGGCTTCCCTCCTCACTATTTACCACTCCACCAATTTTCGTGTCATCTGCTAACTTACTGATCATACCTCCTACATTCATATCTAAATCATTAAAGTACAGTACAAACAGCAAAGGACCCAGCACCGATCCCTGCGGTACACCACTGGACACAAGCTTCCAGTCACAAAAACTGTGGTGTATGTAACCTGTTCCACCTTAAGAGAACTACCTTAAGAGATGTACTACTTTCTCTTGGCTGCTGTATACTGTAATACTGTAATACCGGTGGTGACCACACCGGTATATAAGTGTTGTGCAAGGATTTGCTGGGCAGTTCAGCCCTGACCTTCGAATAGTAAAGACATGTTAAAAGTTATTCTTGTTGTCTGTGTCCAGTGATTGATCCTAAACCTAACTGGGACATACGGACTCAACAGTGGCGACGAGTCCGATCTTACCCTGCGGCAAATTTACATCCAAGGCAGCTTCGTCCTCAAAACGGGCGTCGAGAAGAGGCATCCGCCCTCATCATCCTGCTGAGCACCATCGCACGGGAGGCATCGAGTACCCGGGTTAAAAAGAAAAAGAATTCTGACCACGAAGCCCTCCATCAGCGACAGGCAGTGATCATCCCTTCTACCACGGTGGTGGGTAAGCCGATCAGCGACACGAGCAGAAAGTCGGCCGCGTTGACTGTGGAGTAGGGGAGGGAAAACGGAGGAATAAGGGCGGAGAGCTCGACCACGGCCGGTAGAAAGGGCCGGGCTGCAATCGAGGCCGAGAGGCGCAGCGACTGGGGCAGCTTAAGGCTCGAGAGCCGCAGAGAACTCAAACGCAGCCGGTGTACAGGACCGGGCTGCGAGCGGGGCTGCGAGGCAAAGCAGCGTCGGGGAGTTGAGAAGCTTAAGGCTCGAGAGCCGCGGAGAATTCAAACGCAGCCGGTGTAAAGGACCGGCCTGCAAGCGGGGCTGCAAGGCAAAGCAGCGTCGGGGAGTGAGAACCGCTGGGGAGGCGAGAACGGCAGCAGAAAGGCAATCGCCATCGCAGCCAGCGGGGGGGGGAAGAAGGCAAACGCGGGAATCCGCCATTGTAGTCGGCGGGGAAGAAGACGAGCGCGGGAAAGACCGCCAAGCGCGGGAAGCCGCCATTTTAGTAGGCGGGGGAAGAAGCCGCATTTAAAAAAAAATATATATATATTTTTTAAAGACTTGCAAGGATGCCTAAACATGGGAGCATTAATACCTTTGATAGCGATGTCGAAGATTGGACCACGTATGTAGAACGCATGGAAGTTTATTGTAAAGCAAATAAGGTACCAGATGATGAGAAAGCATTAACCTTATTAAGCTCAATGGGTGCGAAGACATACGGGCTATTGAAGCACCTTCTATCACCGAATAAACCGGCGGATCAGACCTTCACGAATATTGTTACTGTCCTGAAAAATCATTTAAACCCCACGCCGCTGATGTTAGCGGAACGATTTAAATTTTACAGAAGAACACAGCTGAAAGACGAAAGCAACGCTGAATTTTTAATTGAACTGCGTAAGCTGGCAAAGTACTGTTAGTTTGGAACAGGACTAGCAGATGCGCTGAGAGATAAGTTTGTGTGTGGATTGTTAAAAGAAGGAACACAAAAGCGACTGCTTGAGGAGAATGAGCTTACGCTGGATAAAGCTGTCACTATTGCAGCATCGCACGAAGCCGCAGCGAGAGGCACTGCAGAAATGCAGCTACGGTCACCGGAACTCAGCACCAATCAAATGGTCTTGAGTACAGTAAAATGTTATCGTTGTGGAAAGACAACGCACGATCAGAACCAGTGCTGGTTCAAAAATCAGGAATGCAGAAAATGTGGCAGGCTTGGTCACATAGCTAAAGTATGCCGGTCAGGAAAGGAGACCAGCAACAAAAAGTCACCGCAGGAAAAGTACAAAAAGGTACACAAGGTGACAGAGAACAGTTTGAACGAACAGAAGTCAGGTTCAGACGCCAGCAGTAATGAACTGGGTAGTCTAAGAGTACACAATGTTGGTAAGGAAGCAGACCTCCAAACAATTTGGGTCACACTTCAGATAGCAGGAGTCCAAGTGAAGATGGAATTGGACACTGGATCGGCATTGACGGTCATGAATAAGAAAGATCACAAAAGGTTATTCCCACATATTCCCCTACGGGATACGGAGATTGTATTGAAAACATACACGGGGCAAAGAGTATACCCCATCGGGAAGATAGAGGTAAATGTGGTCCACAAGGGCAAAGAAAGCCGAGGAATGGACTTATATGTGCTACCTGAAGGAGGTCCACCGCTACTGGGACGGGAGTGGATTAGGAAAATAAATATGGACTGGCATTCTTTAAAAGCACTAACGGTAGATTCCGGTACAAAAGATGTCAAACCTAAACGATTATCCAGAATATTGGACGGTGCTAAAGAGGTGTTCCAACAAGGACTGGGAACACTGAGAGGAATTACGGCAAACATCAAGATTGAAGAACATGCAAACCCAAAATTTTTCAAAGCCAGACCGGTACCTTATGCAATACGACCTGCTGTGGAAACTGAGCTGGAAGGGCTAGAACGTTCAGGAGTACTGTCTAAGGTAGACTGGAGTGAGTGGGCCACGCCCATTGTCCCAGTCATGAAGCGTTCATCGAGCAACAAGCCGGGGGAACCGGGGAAGGCTCGCATCTGTGGTGATTTCAAGATCACTGTTAATCCAGTGCTTCACACGGTGCAGTATCCGCTTCCACGGATTGAGGATATCTTTGCTTCATTGTCTGGCGGGAAACACTTCACCAAGATAGACCTGGCGCAGGTGTACTTACAGATGGAAGTTGAGGAAGAGTCACGCCAGTATCTCACGATCAACACGCATAGAGGCTTGTACCGGTATAATAGACTGGTTTTTGGAGTGGCATCGGCTCCAGCAATTTGGCAGAGGGCCATGGAGCAGGTATTACAGGGAATTCCTGGTACACAATGTTACCTGGACGATATTCTGATTACAGGAGATGATGAGGAGGAACACCTTGCAAACTTGGAACTGGTGCTCACCAGATTGAAAGAATATGGTCTTCGAGTTAATCGCCAGAAATGTGAATTCTTTCAGAAGCGGATCTCGTACTGTGGTCATGTCATTGACCAGGAGGGGCTTCATAAGTCTCCTGACAAGATCGAAGCTGTTGTGAAGGCTCCCGCTCCGGATAATGTATCCCAATTGAGGTCGTTTCTAGGGTTGATTAACTATTACCATAAGTTTCTGCCAAATTTATCCACGGTGCTGCACCCGCTGAACGCTCTTTTGCAGAAGGGAGTACCATGGAAGTGGAGCGAGGACTGTAAGAGGGCCTTTCGCGAAAGCAAGGCATTGATCACCTCAGAGGAAGTGTTGGCTCACTTCAACCCAACGCTGCCTATTCGTTTGGCTTGTGATGCTTCTCCATATGGTATTGGGGCAGTGATGCGCCATCAATTACTCAAAAGACTGAGGTTGAGCGAGTAACAATCAGGCTTTTATTAACTAAAGAATGAAGGTCTTGTCTCGAGTGGTCGACCCGTCCAGAATACTAAGGGCCTGGGAGGTAGTCACTTATATACCTGGAATAGTGGGAGGAGTCAGCCGAGGCATGTCCAGACCTGTACCTAGTGGAATACACATACAGACACAGACAGGTATAACAGTGGTTTACCACATTCACCCCTTGTTTAAAAATGAGTCCGGCGGGGTGAAGTGCATTTAAAAGTTCGTGTATTGGAGTCTCTCCGGAGGTCTTGTCTGCTGCTGTGATCGACGTGGCGACGGCAGGGGTGGTGGAGCTTCCGGCGTCGCGTCCCGTGTAGGCTGGGGCCCTGGAGAGTAGTCCTCGTGGGTGACGGTCCAAGGCGAGCCGGCTGCTGGGGTTGGATATCGGGTCGTGGGGGGGGGGGAGTGGTAATGGGTAGTGGGTTACAGCGGTCCCCGAGGGTGCGAGGTCTCGTATGGAGACTGTGTCGTAGTGGGTTACAGCGGTCCCCGAGGGTGCGAGGTCTCGTATGGCGACTGTGTCCTCCCGCCCGTCCGGGTACGCAATGTAAGCGTACTAGGGGTTGGCGTGGAGGAGGTCGACCCTCTCGACCAGGGGGTCCATTTTATTGGCCCTCACGTGTCTTCTCAGTAGTACCGGCCCTGGGGACGTCAGCCATGGCGGTAACGATGTCCCCGATGTGGACTTCCTTGGGAAGACAAACATTTTCTCGTGAGGGGTGGCATTGGTGCCAGTGCAGAGCAGTGACCGAATCGAGTGGAGCGCATCGGGGAGCACCTCCTGCCAGCGGGAGGTCGGAAGGCCCCTAAACTTTAAGGCTAGTAGGGCAGCCTTCCAAACTGTTGCATTCTCTCTTTCCACCTGTCCGTTCCCCCGGGGGTTGTAACTGGTGGTCCTGTTTGTGGCTATACCCCTAGCGAGCAGGTACTGGCGGAGTTCGTCGCTCATAAACGATGAGCCCCGGTCGCTATGGATATAGCTGGGGAAACCGAACAGGGTGAAGAGGCTGTTCAGAGATTTAATGACCGTGGCACTGGTCATGTCCGGGCAGGGGATAGTGAACGGGAAGCGGGAGTACTCGTCAATGATGTTGAGGAAGTACACATTGCGGTCGGAGGAAGGGAGAGGCCCTTTGAAATCGACGCTCAGGCGTTCGAAAGGGCGAGTGGCTTTTATCAGGTGGGCTCTGTCTGGTCTATAAAAGTGTGGTTTGCACTCAGCGCAGACTTGGCAGTTCTTGGTCATGGTCCTGACCTCCTCGATGGAGTAAGGCAGGTTGCGGACCTTGATGAAGTGGAAGAACCTGGTGACCCCCGGGTGGCAGAGGTCATTGTGGAGGGCCCTCAGCCTATCGATCTGCGCGCTGGCGCAGGTGCCACGCGATAGGGCATCTGGGGGTTCATTGAGCTTCCCAGGCCGGTACAAGATCTCGTAATTGTAGGTGGAAAGTTCGATTCTCCACCTCAAGATCTTGTCATTTTTGATTTTGCCCCTCTGCTTGTTGTTGAACATAAAAGCAACTGAACGCTGGTCAGTGAGCAGGGTAAATCGTTTTCCGGCCAGGTAGTGCCCCCAATGACGCACAGCCTCCACGATAGCCTGGGCCTCCTTCTCGACCGCGGAGTGTCTGGTCTCCGGGCCCTGGAGGGTTCGTGAGAAGAATGCCACAGGTCTCCCCGCCTGATTAAGGGTGGCGGCCAGAGCGAAGTCGGACGCATCGCTTTCCACCTGGAAGGGGATGGATTCGTCCACTGCGTGCATGGTGGCTTTGGCAATGTCTTCCTTGATACGGTGGAAGGCTAAGCGGGCCTCTGCCGTCACGGGAAAAGAGGTGGACTTGATCAGCGGACGGGCTTTGTCTGCATAGTAGGGGACCCACTGAGCGTAGTAGGAAAAAAACCCTAGGCAGCTCTTCAGAGCTTTTAGGCAGTGGGGCAGTGGGAGTTCCATAAGGGGACGCATCCGGTCCGGGTCGGGACCGATGACCCCGTGATCCACAACACAGCCAAGGATGGTGAGGCGGTCTGTGCGGAATATGCACTTCTCCTTGTTATATGTCAGGTTCAGGAGTTGGGCGGTGCGGAGGAATTTCTCGAGGTTTGCGTCATGGTCCTGCAAGTCATGGCCGCAGATGGTCACATTATCTAGGTAAGGGAAAGTGGCCTGCGGCTCGTTTTGATCGACCATCCGGTCCATCTCCCTTTGGAAGACGGAGACCCCGTTGGTAACGCCGAAGGGAACCCTAAGGAAGTGATAGAGGCGGCCGTTTGCCTCAAAAGCAGTATACTGGCGGTCTTCAGGGCTGATGGGGAGCTGGTGGTACGCTGATTTCAGGTCAATGGTCGAAAAGACGCAGTACTGCGCGATCTGGTTGACCATGTCAGCTATGCGGGGGAGTGGGTAGGCGTCCAGCAGGGTGTAGCGGTTTATTGTTTGGCTGTAGTCGATGTCCAGGCGTTGTTTCTCGCCGGTCTTAACGACCACAACCTGGGCTCGCCAGGGGCTGGAGCTGCCCTCAATAATCCCCTCCTTCAGGAGCCGTTCCACTTCGGTTTTGATGAAAACCCTGTCCCCGGCACTGTATCGCCTGCTCTTTGTGGCGATGGGCTTACAGTCGGGGGTGAGGTTAGCAAACAGTGGGGGGGGTGGGACTCTGAGTGTGGAGAGGTTGTATCTGGTGCGCGGCGGGCAATTTGGAGGCTGCTGGCTGCGGACTGTGAGTGGGGGGAGGGGGCCACCGTACGCCATCGTAACGCTTTTGAGGTGGCACTGGAAATCCAACCCCAGTAGAACGGCAGCGCAGAGGTCGGGCAGGATCAGGAGTTTAAAATTATTGAACACAGTCCCGTCTACTACTAGTGTCACCACGCAGTAGCCACCAATGTCCGCTGACTGGGACTCGGAGGCCATAGAAATCCGCTGGTGCGCAGGCAGGACTGGGAGAGAGCAACGCCGCACCATGTTGGGGTGGATGAAGCTCTCTGTGCTCCCGGAGTCAAAAAGGCAGTTTATTGCATGGCCGTTTACCTTAACGTCCATTTTGGACCGAGCTAGCAGGTGCGGTCTCGTTTGGTCCAGCGTCACAGAGGCCAGCGTAGGGGTCGGTGTGTCGCTGCGGGTATCAGATGGGGGGGGGTTGGCGGTCTGCTGCGTCCCGGCTGGTGTCCAAGATGGCGGCGTCCATGATTCCCATGTGGCTGGAGTTGTCCAAGATGGCTGCTGCTGCAGTGGTTCGCACATGGCTGGGGAGGCCCAAGATGGCGGCCCGCACGGCCCACACGCGGCGCTGTTGGGGGCCCAAGATGGCGGCTCGCACGGCCCACACGCGGCGCTGCTGGCGTTCGGGGTGGCTTTGGCCTTGCAGACGCTGGCGTAGTGTCCCTTTTTCCCGCAGCCCGAGCAGGTCGCATTCTTCGCCGGGCAGCGCGCTCTGGGGTGTTTGGCCTGGCCACAGAAGTAGCATTTCTGGCCTTGGGATACTGCTGTCTGGCTTTGGGACACTGCTGCGGTAGTTGGGCCGTTGTTGGGCTGTGGCTGGGGTGGCACGGTGCTATGGGGCTGTCCTACCGTGTCCCAGGTTGTCGTTCCCCGCGGCGTCCACGGTGCAGAGGAGTAGGCATCCATGCCCCGGAAGGCTGCGTCCAGCGTTAGTGCGATGTCGGAGGCTTTGTCGAGGGTGAGGTCACTCTGCTCCAGCAGTTGCTGTCGGGTGTAGTTGGACCTGTGGCCCACTACGAAGGCATCCCGGATCAGTTCCTCCGTGTACTTAGTGGGCGTTACCGCCTTACACCCACAGGCCCGGCCAAGCACGGACAGTGCTTGGAGGTATTCCTCAGTCGATTCCCCAGGTTGTTGCTTGCGACTCCCCAGAAGGTGCCTAGCGTATACTTCGTTCACAGGGCGCGTGTACTAGGTCTTGAGGAGCTGGAGGGCAGCTGTGTACGAGGTCGCGTCCCGGATGACTGAGTACACTCGATGGTTCACCTTGGAGATCAGGACAGACAGTTTGTCCGCATCCGTTTCGACCGCAGTGGAGGCAGTCAGGAATGTCTCGAAGCACGTGAGCCAGTGAGCAAACTTGGTGGAAGCGTCCGCTTCCCGACTGTCCAGGTCCAGGCATGCTGGTGTGAGGATCTTCTCCATTATAAAAAATTTAGTTAATAAAATTGATGTGCCATCAATTACTCAAAAGACTGAGGTTGAGCGAGTAACAATCAGGCTTTTATTAACTAAAGAATGAAGGTCTTGTCTCGAGTGGTCGACCCGTCCAGAATACTAAGGGACTGGGAGGTAGTCACTTATATACCTGGAATAGTGGGAGGAGTCAGCCGAGGCATGTCCAGACCTGTACCTAGTGGAATACACATACACTTACAGACAGGTATAACAGTGGTTTACCACAGGCAGTACTCTCACACAAGTTGCCAAATGGCCAGGAGAGGCCAGTTGCGTTTGCATCCAGATCATTGACCTCTGCTGAGCGCAATTATGCTCAGATAGATAGGGAGGCTCTCAGCCTTGTGTGGGGAGTAAAGAAGTTTAATCATTACCTACAGGGCCAAATGTTTACGCTTCTGACAGACCACCAGCCGTTGGTATCTATTTTTAACCCTAAGAAGGGTGTTTCGGTAATGACAGCACAGAGACTCCAGAGATGGTCCCTTTTCCTAGGGGCACATCAATATCAGATAGAATTCAAAGGTACAAAGCAGCATGGTAATGCTGATGGGCTGTCTCGCCTGCCACTACCTACAGAGGAGGAGGCACCGACAGTTGATCCTGTGGAGTTATTTCACTCGACCATCATCAAATGTTTACCAGTCACCAATGCAAGTATTGAAAGAGAAACCAGGAACGACCCGACACTGTCCAGGGTCTACGAAGTGACAGTGAAGGGATGGCCAGCACATGGTGATCCACTGTTACCGGCATTCTCAGCAAGACGAGACCAGCTGTCGGTCTGTCAAGGAACATTGATGTATGGAACAAGAGTGATTATTCCTCCTAAGTTAAGAGAGAGAGTTTTAAAGGAACTGCATGAAGGTCATCTGGGGGGAGTCAAGATGAAAAGCCTTGCTAGGGCTTATGTGTGGTGGCCGGGTATCGACCAACAGATAGAGGAGCTGACGAAAAGCTGCTCAGGGTGCCAAAAAGTGCAAAATGCACCGCCGATTGCACCGCTGCATCCATGGGAATGGCCTTCAACCCCATGGCAACGTGTACATATTGATTTTGCTGGTCCTTTCATGGACTCCATGTTTTTAATTGCGGTGGACGCTCATTCTAAATGGCCAGAAGTGATTAAGATGACTACCACTACCTCGGAAAAGACGATCGCGGTGTTAAGAACGATATTTGCGAGAAATGGATTGCCAGAGCAAATATGTTCAGACAACGGACCGCAGTTCATGTCAGAAGAATTCCAGGGGTTCATGAAGAAGAATGGGGTGAAACATTATACCTCTGCCCCATATCATCCGGCTACAAACGGGTTGGCCGAGAGATTTGTACAAACGTTTAAAAAAGCAATAAAGGCCATGAGCGAAGGTCAGATTCCACTACAACACAAGGTGGACAAATTCCTACTGGCATATCGAAACGCCACTCATGCAGTGACAAACCAAAGTCCTGCCATGATGTTCTACAACAGGAGGTTGCGGTCCAGGTTGGACTTGTTAAAACCAAATGTGCGGAGGGAAGTTGAAAACAAACAGTTCCAGCATATAAATAACAAGACCACTCGGAGTTTCGAAATAGGACAACCAGTGTTAGCCTGGGACTATAAAAACGAGAAATGGCAATCTGGAACAATTCGGGCCAGACAAGGACCCCTGATGTACACGGTAGGTATTGGTGAAAATGTAATACGGCGTCATGCTGACCAACTGGTAGAATCGAGAACAAGGGTCGAACCCATGGTTACGGCAGAGACAACCGTGAAAGAAGTTAGTGAACCTGAAGCATCTACCTCAGAAGTGAATGTACCTGATGATGAGGCCCAATCCATAAGAGACCAACTAGATGAGTCACCCCAGCAACGAGAATCAGAGACCACTGAAAGGCGTTATCCAACTCGAATCAGGAGGCCTCCTCAGAGACTGAATCTTTGAACTGTTTTGCATGAAGTTGAAAATATATATATATGTTATTATGTTATGTTAAATGGGGATATAACTGTTAAGCTAAAAAGGGAGGATTGTGGTGTATGTAACCTGTTCCACCTTAAGAGAACTACCTTAAGAGATGTACTACTTTCTCTTGGCTGCTGTATACTGTAATACTGTAATACCGGTGGTGACCACACCGGTATATAAGTGTTGTGCAAGGATTTGCTGGGCAGTTCAGCCCTGACCTTCAAATAGTAAAGACATGTTAAAAGTTATTCTTGTTGCCTGTGTCCAGTGATTGATCCTAAACCTAACTGGGACATACAGACTCAACAAAAACAACCTTCGACCATCACCCTCTGCCTCCTGCCACTAAGCCAATTTTGGATCCAATGTGCCAAATTGCCCTGGATCCCATGAGCTCTTACCTTCTTGACCAGTCTCCCATGCGGGACTTTGTCAAAAGCCTTACTGAAGTCCATGTAGACTACATGAACTGCATTACCCTCATCCACACACCTAGACAACCCCTTGAAAAATTCAATCAAATTGGTTAGACATGATCTCCCCCTGACAAAGCCATGCTGACTATCCTTGATTAATTCTTGCCTCTCCAAGTGGAGACTAATTCTGTCCCTCAGAATTTTTTCCAATAATTTCCCTACCACTGATGTTAGGCTCACTGGCCTGTAATTCCCTGGTTTATCCTTACCACCCTTCTTGAATAATGGTACTATGTTAGCTGTCCTCCAGTCCTCTGGCACCTCCCCTGTGGCCAGAGATGTTCTGAAAATTTGTGTCAGAGCCCCTGCAATCTCCTCCCTTGCCTCACACAGCAGCCTGGGATACATCTCAACTGGGCCTGGGGATTTATCCACTTTTAAGCTCGCTAAAACCGCTAGTACTTCTTCCCTCTCAATACTAATTTGTTCAAGTATATCACAATCCCCCTGCCTGATTTTTATGCCTACATCATCCTTCTCCATAGTGAACACAGATGTAAAATATTCATTTAAAGCCTCACCCACATCTTCTAGCTCTACACACAGATTGCCACTTTGGTCCCTAATGGACCCTACTCTTTCCCTGGTTATCCTCTTGCCCTTAATATACTTATAAAACACCTTGGGATTTTCCTTTATTTTGCCCACCAGTGTTTTTTCATGCCCCCTCTTCGCTCTCCTAATTTCTGTTTTAAGTACCCCCCTGCACTTTCTATACTCCTCTCGGGCTTCCACTGTTTTTAGTCCTTTGTATCTGCCAAAAGCCTCCCTTTTTTTCCTAATCCATTCTTGTATTTCCCATGACATCCAGGGTTCCCTGGGCTTGTTGGTCCCACCCTTGTTGGGGAAAAAAACACTAGTGGGCGTAGTCTATAGGCCTCCGAACAGTTGCAACTCTGTTGGACGGAGTATCAATCAGGAAATAGTTGAGGCTTGTAATCCCCCAACATCTATAATTATGGGGGATTTTAACTATTATATTAATTGGACAAATCAAATTGGGCAGGGCTGCCTTGAGGATGAGTTCATTGAGTGTATTAGGGATGGGTTTCTTGAGCAGTATGTAACTGAACCGACCAGGGGGCAAGCAACCTTAGATCTGGTCCTGTGTAATGAGACAGGATTAATTAAAAATGTCCTAGTAAAGGATCCCCTTGGAATGAGTGACCATAACATGGTTGAATTCCATATTCAATTAGAGGGTGAGAAGGTTGGATCTCAAACAAGCGTGCTAAGCTTGAATAAAGGAGACTATGAAGGTATGAGAGCGGAATTGAGTAGAGTGGATTGGGAAAATAGATTAAAGGGTAAGACGATACATGATCAGTGGTGTACATTTAAGGAGTTCTTTTACAACTTCCAAAAAATAAATATTCCACTGAGAAGAAAAGGGTGTAAAAGAAAAGACAGCCATCCGTGGCTAAGTAAAGAAATTAAGGATAGTATTCGACTAAAAACAAGGGCATATAAGGTAGCCAAATCTAGTGGGAGGATAGAGGATTAGGAAAACTTTAAAAGACAGCAAAAAGTAACAAAAAGATTGATTAAGAAAGGGAAGATAGATTATGAAAGTAAATTAGCAAAAAATATAAAAACAGATAGTAAGAGTTTTTATAGTTATATGAAAAGAAAAAGGGTGGCTAAAGTAAATGTTGGTCCCTTAGAGGATGAGACCGGGAAATTAATGGTGGGAAATATGGAGATGGCAAAAACACTGAATGAATATTTTGTATCAGTCTTTACAGTAGAAGACACTAAGAATATCCCAACACTGGACAAACAGGGGGCTATAGGGGGGGAGGAGCTAAACACGATCAAAATCACTAAGGAAGTGGTACTCGGTAAAATAATGGGACTCAAGGCGGATAAATCACCTGGACCTGATGGCTTACATCCTAGGGTCTTGAGGGAAGTGACGGTAGGGATTGTGGATGCATTGGTAATAATTTTCCAAAACTCCCTGGAATCAGCAAAGGTCCCGGCAGACTGGAAAACTGCTAATGTAACACCCTTATTTAAAAAGGGCAGTAGACAGAAGGCTGGAAACTATAGACCGGTTAGCCTAACATCTGTGGTAGGTAAAATATTGGAGTCCATTATTAAGGAGACAGTAACAGGACATTTGGATAATCATAATTTAATAGGACAAAATCAGCATGGTTTTATGAAGGGGAAGTCATGTTTGACAAATTTGCTGGAGTTCTTTGAGGAAGTAACATATAGGGTGGATAAAGGGGAACCAGTGGACGTAGTGTATTTAGACTTCCAAAAGGCATTTGACAAGGTGCCACACAAAAGATTATTGCTTAAGATAAAAAATCACGGGATTGGGGGTAATATTCTGGCATGGATAGAGGATTGGCTATCTAACAGAAAGCAGAGAGTTGGGATAAATGGTTCATTCTCGGACTGGCAATCAGTAACTAGTGGTGTTCCACAGGGGTCAGTGCTGGGTCCCCAACTCTTTACAATCTATATTAACGATTTGGAGGAGGGGACCGAGTGTAACATATCAAAGTTTGCAGATGGTACTAAGATGGGAGGGAAAGTAGTGAGTGAGGAGGACATAAAAAACCTGCAAGGGGACATAGACAGGCTAAGTAAGTGGGCAGAGATTTGGCAGATGGAATACAATACTGGAAAGTGTGAGGTTATGCACTTTGGCAGGAAAAATCATAGAGCAAGTTATTATCTTAATGGCAAGAAACTGGAAAGTACTGAAGTACAAAGGGATCTGGGGGTCCTGGTGCACGAAACTCAAAAGGTTAGTATGCAGGTGCAGCAAGTGATTAAGAAGGCCAATGGAATGTTGGCTTTCATTGCTAGGGGGATAGAATATAAAAATAGGGAGTTATTGCTTCAGTTGTACGAGGTATTGGTGAGACCGCACCTGGAATACTGCATACAGTTTTGGTGTCCATACTTAAGAAAAGACATACTTGCTCTCGAGTCAGTACAAAGAAGGTTCACTCGGTTAATCCCAGGGATGAGGGGATGGACATATGAGGAGAGGTTGAGTAGATTGGGACTCTACTCATTGGAGTTCAGAAGAATGAGAGGCGGTCTTATTGAAACATATAAGATTGTGAAGGGGTTGGATCGGGTGGATGTGGGGAGGATGTTCCCGATGATGGGTGAAACTAGAACTAGGGGCCATAGTCTTAGAATAAGGGGCTGCTCTTTCAAAACTGAGATGAGGAGGAACTACTTCACTCAGAGGGTGGTAGGTCCATGGAATATGCTGCCCCAAAAAGCTGTAGAAGCTACATCATTACATACATTTAAAACAGAAATAGACAGTTTCCTAGAAGTAAAGGGAATAAAGGGTTATGGGGAATGGGCAGGAATTTGGACATGAGTCTAGGTTTGGATCGGTCATGGCCCTGTAGGTAGCGGAGCGGGCCCAGGGGCCATGTACAGGGGCCATGTAGCCTGATCCTGCTCCTATTTTGTGTGTCTAATTCTGTTAGATTCAGGAGATGGTTCAGTGATAGTAGATTGGCGGTTAGGATCAGATCAGCCATGATCTTATTGAATGGCGGAGCAGGCTCGAGGGGCCGATTGGCCTACTCCTGCTCCTATTTCTTATGTTCTTATGTTCTTGACCTTTACAGGAACATGTTGGCATTGTACTCTTTCTATTTCCTTTCTGAAAGACTCCCACTGCTCTGATGTGGATTTTCCTACAAGTAGCTTATCCTAATCCACTTTGGCCAGATCCTGCCTTATCAGATTAAAATCGGCCTTCCCCCAATTTAGAACCTTTATTTCCGGTCCATCTTTGTCCTTTTCCATGACTATCTTAAATCTCACTGAATTATGGTCACTGTCACCAAAATGCTCTCCTAATGACACTTCTACCACTTGCCCGGCTACATTCCCTAGAATTAGGTCCAGTACCACCCCCTCTCTTGTTGGACTTTCCACATGCTGGCTCAAAAAGCTCTCCACTGGCTGGAGCCATACCTAGTACAAAGGAAGATGGTTGTGGTTGTTGGAGGTCAATCATCTCAGCCCCAGTACATCGCTGCAGGAGTTCCTCAGGGCAATGTCCTAGGCCCAACCATCTTCAGCCGGATAGCACAAAGTTTCCTGTAGATGGATTTGGATCTGTTTGGAGATCGGTCACCAGTGGGTTTTTGTGTTCGTTCATGGGATGTGGGTGTCACTGGTGATTATTTTCCATCCCTAATTGCCTTGAGAAGGTTGTGGTGAGCTGCCTTCTTGAACCGCTGCAGCCTGTGTGGTGAAGGTACACCCACAGTGCTGTTAGGTAGGGAGTTCAAGGATTTTACCCAGCGACGATAAAGGAACGGTGATAGATTTCCAAGTCAGAATGGTGTACAACTTGGAGGGGAACTTGCAGGTGATGGTGTTCCCATGCGCCTGCTGCCCTTGTCCTTCTAGGTGGTAGAGGTTGCGGGTTTGGGAGGTGCTGCCGAGGAAACCTTGGTGAGTTGCTGCATGTGCATCTTGTAGATGGTGCACACTGCAGCCACGGCACGCCAGTGGTGGAGGGAGTGAATGTTTGAGGTGGTGGATGAGGTGCCAATCAAGCGGGCTGCTTTTTCCTGGATGGTGTCGAGCTTCTTGAGTGTTGTTGGAGCTGCACTCATCCAGGCAAGTGGAGCATATTCCATCACACTCCTGACTTATGTCTTGTAGATGGTGGAAAGACTTTGGGGAGTCAGGAGGTGAGACACTCGCTGCAGAATACCTAGCCTCTGACCTGCTCTTGTTGCCACAGTATTTATGTGGCTGGTCCAGTTAAGTTTCTGGTCAATGGTGACCCCCCAGGATGTTGATGGTGGGGGATTCGGCGATGATAATGTGTTGAATGTCGAGGGGTGGTGGTTAGACTCTCTCATGTTGCAAATAGTCATTGCCTGGCAGTTCTGTGGCGCAAATGTTACCTGCCACTTATCAGCCCAAGCCTGAATGTCGTCCAGGTCTTGCTGCATGTGGGCATGGACTGCTTCATTATCTGAGGAGTTGCAAATGGAACTAAACACTGCAGTCATCAGCGAACATCCCTATTTCTGACCTTATGATGGAGTGAAGGTCATTGATGAAGCAGTTGAAGATGGTTGGGCCTAGGACACTGCGCTGAGGAACTCCTGCAGTGATGTACTGGGGCTGAGATGATTGACCTCCAACAACCACAACCATCTTCCTTTGTGCTAGGTATGACTCCAGCCAGTGGAGAGTTTTCCCCCTGATTCCCACTGACTTCAATTTTACTAGGGCTCCTTGATGCCACACTTGGTCAAAAGCTGCCTTGATGTCAAGGGCAGTCACTCTCACCTCACCTCTGGAATTCAGCTCTTTTCTCCATGTTTGGACCAAGGCTGTAATGAGGCCTGGAGCCGAGTGGTCCTGGCGGAACCCAAACTGAGCATCGGTGAGCAGGTTGTTGGTGAGTAAGTGCTGCTTGATAGCACTGTCGACGACACCTTCCATCATTCTGCTGAGTGGTGGGGCGTTAGTTGTCTGGATTGGATGTGTCCTGCTTTTTATGGACGGGACATACCTGGGCATTTTCCACATTGTTGGGTAGATGCCAGTGTTGTAGCTGTAATGGAACAGCTTGGCTAGAGGTGCGGCTAGTTCTGGAGCACAAATCTTCAGCACAAAAGCCGGGAAGTTGTCGGGGCCCATAGCCTTTGCTGTATCCAGTGCGCTCAGCCGTTTCTTGATACCACGTAGAATGAATCGAATTGGCTGAAGACTGGCTTCCATATGGATCATCCACTCGGCACTTCTGGCTGGAGGTGGGGATGTTCATGGAGCCTCCTCATCCTCCCGTTAGTTGTTTAATGGTCCACCACCATTCACAACTTGATGTGGCAGGACTGCAGAGCTTTGATCTGATCCGTTGATTGAGGGATCACTTAACCCTGTCTGTAACATGCTGCTTCTGCTGTTTAGCATGCATGTAGTCCTGTGTTGCAGCTTCCCCAGGTTGGCACCTCATTTTTAGGTACGCCTGGTGCTGCTTCTGGCATGCTCTTCTGCACTCCTTGTTGAACCAGGTATGGTCCCCTGGCTTGATGGTAATGGTAGAGTGAGGGATACGTCGGGCCATGAAGTTACAGATTGCGGTGGAATACAATTCTGCTGCTGCTGATGGCCCACAGCGCCTCATGGATGCCCAGTTTTGAGCTGCCAGATCTGTTCTGAATCTATCCCATTTAGCACGGTGGTAGTGCCACACAACACGATGGAGGGTGTCCTCAGTGTGAAGACGGGACTTCATCTCCACAAGGACTGTGCGGTGGTCACTGCTTCCAATGCTGTCATGGACAGATGCATCTGCGACAGTGTGATACCCGAGTGGTAAGTTCAGAAACTGAGAGAAGCGAGATCTTAGGAACAAAACCCAACTGTTTAATTACCCGGTGTAGCAGAGAAACATCTCTTACAGGCTGCAAGCAAAGCACACAATTTCGTACTGCATGATGACAAGATGGAGGATTCACCTCTGAGTCATTCCCATAACGCAATGCCACATTACCTTAATAACTGGTGTACCAGGACATTGAGTACATGACCCATTACCTTAAATACTGGTGAATGTGAAACCTTACTCTTTGGCTCCATCTGGTGGATAACTTAAACATTACATCCCAGATTACTATATCCCTCCCCTCTTAAGTTGAACATCAATTTCTTAACAACATTCTTAAAAAGTCCCATAAGGAAACTCCTTTAACGATAGTCCATACTGAACGAATCTAGCAGGTCGTTATCAATCTCTCTGGCGGCTTGTGAGGCCTTGGTGAATGTCTTACAGTCAAGTCCCTGCTTGGTTGTGGTAGAGCCACCTGCTGCTCCTGAGCAGTACTCAGAGTATCTGACTCTGCTACGATGGTTTCCTCTTGACTAAGGGGTCCAGGTGGAACTGGCTCTGTTCGTGGTGGTGGTACCACCAATGCATTTGGATAACTGGGGGCCAACTTGTCCTCCGACATCTCCTCTGGAACCTCCAGTTCGATTTCCCCTTGTCTGGTCAGTATCTGATCTACATGTCTGCGTACTACCTGACCAGTTCCCACCATGACCGTATATGATACTGGACCGGTGATTGAGTCTATGATGCCAGGAATCCATTTTGGACCATAACTGAAATTCCTGGTAAGGACCGCATCTCCTTCTCCAAAACTGCGGCTCTTTGTCCTTCTGTCATGATTCTCCTTTTGTTTGATTTGTTGGTTTTCCACCTTCCTTTTTAGATCTGGGTGAACCCGGTCAAGAGTGGAGTGTAGTCAACGTCCTAACAACAGCTCAGCAGGAGAGAGTCCTGTGGTAGATTGAGGTGTAATTCTGTAGCTGAACAGAACTCGTGACACCTTGGCTGCCAAACTCCCTTCCGCACTTTTTTTCATCATCTCCGTAAATGTTTGTACGGCTCTCTCCACAAGTCCATTTGAAGACGGATGATATGGAGCTGAGGTCACGTGCACTATGCCATTGTTTCTCGTGAAGTCTTTTGTTTCTGTACTCACAAAACACGTGGTATTGTCACTTACTACGATCTCTGGTAGCCCTTGATTACAAAACTCCTATGCAGGCAGTCTATAGTAACAGTAGATGAAGCAGAATTTACAGGATACCCATCCATCCATTTGGAATGTGCATCAATGATTATGAGGAACATCTTTCCCATGAATGGACCCGCATAATCTACATGTAACCTTCTCCATGGTTTATCCGGCCACTCCCAGGGGTGGAGAGGAGCTGCTGCCTTCCTGTGTACTTGACAAGTGCTGCATGTCTTGGACTAGATTTTCTATCTCCTCATCTAGCTTTGGCCACCACAAGTAACTCCTTGCCAAGGCTTTCATACGCGAAACTCTAGGATGACACTGATGTAGTTGCCCTAGGATAGACTGTCGTGCTGGCTGTGGAATAATCACTCATGCTCCCCACAACACGCAACCATCCTGCACACTCAGCTCTGTCTTCCTGACACTGTAAGGTGTGAAATCAGTCCCTTCCGGATGCTGTGGCCAACCCCTCATCACATATTCTCGGACTCTAGACAGTACTGGATCTTTACCTGTCCATGTCCTTACTTGTTCTGCGGTCACAATTGTCGTGTTCGTGTCCTCCAACATCAAAACTCTGTCCTCTGGAGCAGCACGGATAGGTGTACCTGGCAGTGGAAGACGGCTCAAGGCATCTGCGTTCCCATGGTACTTGCCCGCCTTGTAAATGATGACATACTCATATGCCCTCAACGTCACTGCCCACCTCTGGATCCGGGGTGACACCATCTGTGGTACTGCTTTCATTTCATTAAAAAGAGATAGAAGAGGTTTATGATCGGTGCATATGGTGAATTTCCTGCCATATATGTACTTGTGAAACCTCTGTAACCCAAACATTACTGCTAACCCCTCTTTATCTAACTGGGAATAGTTTTTTTCCGCTGGTGTCAGAGTTCGAGACATAAACCCTATTGGTCTTTCTGTTCCATCTTCCAAGCTGTGTGAAAGAACCGCCCCCACCCCGTAAGGTGAAGCATCACAAGAGAGAATGATGTCTTTCCCTGCATTGTAGTGAACCAGCACATCCGAGGACAGCATCAGTTCTTTGGACTGTTCAAATGAAACCCTCTGTTCCTCTTCCCACTGCCACTGTGTCTCCTTATGCAGAAGTTTGTGAAGAGGTGCTAACACTGTTGCCAAGTTTGGTAAAAATCTGTTATAATAGTTTATCAGTCCCAGGTAAGCTTTTAACTCAGTCACATTGGTAGGAGCTGGGGCCTCCTGCAGTGCTTGTACCTTCTCCTTGATTGGATGGAGCCCGGTGGCATCCACTCTGTGTCCCAGGAACACTGCCTCATTCCCCAGGAAAGTGCACTTACTCCTCTTGAGCCATAACCCAGCCTTATCCAATCTTTGTAGTACCTCTCTCAGAGTGCTCAGATGCTCCTGGTCGGTTCTTCCCATCACCAGAATGTCATCCAGATAGATTGAAACATGTGGGATCCCTTGCAGTACACCTGCGATAGTCCTCTGGAAAATAGCTGGACTAGATGAGACACCGAATGGTAAGCGGTTATAGGTAAACAAACCCTTGTGTGTATTTATGGTTACATACTTCTTGGATTCCTCATCTAGTTTAATCTGCAAGTATGCATGACTCATATCCAGCTTCGTGAATTTCTTCCCTCCAGCCAGGTTTGCAAAGAGATCCTCTGTTTTGGGAATAGGATACTGTTCTAGTTTAGACACCTATTTACTGTCAATTTATAATCTCCACAGAGTCTTACCGAATTGTCCGGTTTTAAAACAGGTACAATGGGAGCTGCCCATTCTGAACATTTCACGGGTTCCAGTATGTTCTCCCTCAATAGACGGTCAAACTCAGCCTCTACCTTTGGCTTCATGGCATAAGGCACAGGTCGTTGTTTAAAAAACCTTGGCAGTGCCTCCTTGTCTACATAAATCTTAGCTGGGGGGCCATTAAATGTGCCAAGTTCTTCCTTGAACACGTTCTCATGTTCAATCAACACTTCTTGCAAAGACAACTGTTTGCCTCCCTCTATTTGATTTATTGCTCCCCAATCTAATTTAAGTTCTTGTATCCAGCCCCGACCTAGCAGGTTTGGTCCGGAACCCGATACTACAACTACAGGTAGCTGTTCCACGGTGTCCCTGTGTTGCACAGTTACAGTAGCTGTACCCAATGTCACCACTCATTCACCGATATATGTTTTAAGCTGCATAGAGCAAGACTTTAACTCTGGAACTTTTGCACGGTTCCACAATTTTGAGTACTCCTCCCTGTTCATTATGGTTACGCCGCATCCTGTATCCACTTCAAAGTTGACCTTAGAGTCATTTATTGTCAGTTGCAAAGTGATAGGATCCACTTTTGGAATGTTCTCCACCATACTATGCATTATGAACATGTCGCCTTCTTTCTCAGCTTCTCCGCTAATGTGATGTGCTCCCTGTTTTTTCACTTCTCTTCCTAGGTTTTGCTTTCCTCCCCCTTTTTGTTTATATTCCTCCACGATTGCTTTTGCCCTGCATGCACATTTTATGTATCCCTTTTTCCCACACTTGTGGCACTTTTCCTCCAGAAACCTGCATTCCCTTGCCAGGTGACCGCCATTGCATCTATAACATACCTTTACATGCTCACGTTGTGGTTTCTGACGCATATTTAACTTATGCACAATAACCTGACCTGCAACTTGCTTTGTAGTAGCCCAGTCTGAACCTTGTATTTCTTTTACATCTCGGTTCGCTGTCTCTATGGCTTGAGCAAGTTCCAACGCTTTTTCATACGTAAGCCCAGTCTCGGGAAATAATCTCCTCTGCATTCGATCATCCATTATCCCGCAAACTAGCCTAACTCTCAGCATGTCTTTCAGGTTGTTCCCGTAATTGCAATCTGTTAAGTCTGTGTGTTCCAGTTATGGTTAATATGAATCACTGCACACAGACCACAAGAATAACTTTAACAGGTCTTTACTAGTCGAAGGTCAGGGCTGAACTGCCCAATAAATCATTACACAGCACTTATATACCGGTGTGGTCACCACCGGTATTACAGTATACAGCAGCCAAGATAAAGTAGTGCATCTCTTAAAATAGTTCTCTTAAAGGTGGAACGGTTACATACACTACAATCCTCCCTTTTTAGCTTAACAGTATATATTCCCCATTAACATAACATAATAACATATATACACAACTTCATGTAAAAAACAGTTCACAGATTCAGTCTCTGAGGAGGCCTCCTGATCCGAGATGGATAACGCCTTTCAGGGGTCTCTGGTTCTCGTTGCTGGGGTGACTCATCTAATAGTCCTTCACTGGACTTAACAGCTTGAACTTTCGTAACTTCAGAACCAGCATTGTTGACTTCTAAAGGCTCGAGTACCTTGGGAAGTTTTTCTGCTTCCAGACTGATTTGGCTCAGTTCGGAGGGACCACGTGCGTGACCTGGTAGGGGTGATAATGGTTCAGATGAGTCATCATCTTCTGCTTCCTCTCTATTGTCTTCTATTTCCTCCATCACTTCAGCTTTTGTCTCTGCCACCAATTCCCTGAGTGGCTTATTACTGCTGACACTGCTCACAAAAGGGTGCTCTTTCTTCTTAGCTTTCAACTGATCGATGAATTTGACATATTCCCTTTCTTGCTCAGCTTTGATTTGTTTGGCCTCATCGCGCAGACGGTTTGTGTGTTCCTGTTCCATTTTCTCAATCAGCTGCTTCTGCTGTCTTTCCAGATTCTCCAACTCTGTGTCAAAGAACTTTTTCTTTGCATTCATCTCTTGCTCAAAACGGCGAATCATTTGTTCTAATTGCTGTTGTAGTTTGAAATTGAGTTGAGTTCGAGCCCGGTGTTCCTCCTTCTGAAGCAACCACAACTCTCGCAGCTCCTGCCGCCTTAGGAATCGCATTTCCTCAGCTTTCTTCTCATCCTCACCAATAATCTTTGAAGTAGTGACACTCACTTCCACTCCATCGACAACAAATTTTCTAGTTCGTTTCAGAGTTTTGTTGTATGCTTGGTTACCCCGTATTGATAGAGAGCCACTTTCCTTGTTTAAAGAGAGATCACCTGAAAGGGAAATGTTCAAGTCAACGCTATCGGATGCAGATATGCTACCCGAATCAGAATTTCTCTTTGACTTTCTATTGGTAGAATCTACTGCTCCATTGAGAGTTAATGAATCCGGGACCAGAGTGACTTGTTTATCAGATTTACTTTCCTTTTCATTTCTGGTTAGCAATTCTTTTTCATTCTTTGAATCAGCAGTGCCCTCAGAAATGTGCATGTCTGTAGACTGGACAGACTCAGAATTCTCTGTCAAACTATGTTGTTGTTGTTCAGTGGAATTCTGTTCTGATACTTTGTTCTCTTCTGAAGCATTTATGCACTCCTTCGTTTTTCCATCATTAGTCTGCAAGTCCATTTTAGACTTGTCTTTTGCACATGGGCTGGTCTTACCATCATCAGTTCCAGAGTCTGAGCTGATTGTCTTCACCGAGTTCTCACTCTCTGCTTTGTCACTGTCACTGCTGCATATGCCCTCATCCAATATTCTGGACAATCGTTCAGGTTTGACATCTTTTTTTCCGGAATCTACCGTTATTGCTTTTAGGGAGTGCCAGTCCATATTTATTTTCCTGATCCACTCCCGTCCCAGAAGTGGTGGACCTCCCTCAGGTAGTACATATAAGTCCATTCCTTGGTGTTCTTTGCCCTTGTGTACCACCTTGACTTTTATCTTTCCGATGGGGTATACTCTTTGCCCCGTGTATGTCTGCAATACTATCTCCGTATCCCGTAGGGGAATATGTGTGAATAACCTTTTGTAATCTTGCTTATTCATGACCGTCAACGCCGATCCGGTGTCCAATTCCATCTTCACTTGGACTCCTGCTATCTGAAGTGTGACCCAGATAGTTTGTAGGTCAGCTTCCTTACTCACATTGTGAATTCTCAGACTACCCAGTTCCTTGCTGTTGGAGTCTGAATCCAAATTCTGTTCATCCGAACTCTTCTCAGCCACCTTATGTACCTTTCTGCACTTTTCCTGCGGTGACTTTTTGTTGCTGGTCTTCTTTCCTGACCGGCATACTTTAGCTATGTGACCAAGCTTGCCACATTTTCTACATTCCTGGTTTTTAAACCAGCATTGGTTCTGATCGTGTGTTGTCTTTCCACAACGATAACATTTCGCTGTACCCAAAGCCATTTGATCTACGCTGAGTACCGCTGCCTTCAGCTGCATTTCCGCAGTGCCTCTCGCTGCGGCTTCGTGCGATGCTGCAATAGTGACAGCCTTATCAAGTGTAAGATCATTCTCTTCAAGCAGCCGCTTTTGTGTTCCTTCTTTCGACAATCCACACACGAATTTGTCTCTCAGTGCCTCTGTCAGTCTTTCCCCAAACTGACAGTATTTCGCTAGCTTACGCAGTTCAATTAAATACTCTGCGTTGCTTTCCTCTTTCAGTTGCGTTCTCGCATAAAATTTAAATCGTTCCGCTAACATCAGCGGTGTGGGGTTCAAATGATTTCTCAGGACAGCAACAATATTAGCGAAAGCCTGATCCGCCGGTTTAGCTGGTGATAGAAGATGCTTCAATAGCCCGTATGTCTTCGCACCCATTGAGTTTAGTAAGGTTAGTGCTTTATCTTCATCGGATATTTTATTTGCCTTACAATAAATCTCTATGCGTTCTACATATGTGGCCCAATCTTCAACATCGGGATCGAAATCGTTGATGTTACCACGCTTAGGCATCCTCGCAATCTTCTTGAGAAACAAAAAGAAATTTTTCTTTAATTTTTTTTTTTTAAATTGCGGATTCCCGTGCTTGTATCCTTCCCCCACCTACGAAAATGGCGGCTTCCCGCGTTTGCCTTTCTCCCCCGCTGGCTGTAATGGCGATTGCCGTATTGCTGCGTTCGTCCACCCCAGCGGTTCTCAAATCGTGCCTCCCAGCCCCTCTTGCAGTCCGGTCCTTTCCCCCGGCTGCGGCTGAGTTCTCCGCGGTTTTTTTTAATTTTTATTTTCTCCCGCGCCTTACGCTGTCCCGGTCGCTGCGCCTCGCGGCCTCGGTAGCTGCCCGGCCTTTTTCACCGGTCGTGGTCGAGCTCTCTCTCGACGCTGTTGCGTCTCCCAGCCCGCTTACAGCCCGGTCTTTTACACCGGCTGCGTTTGCATTCACCGCGGCTCCCGTGCCTTACGCTGTCCCAGTCTCAGCGCCTCTGGCCCCGACTTCTGTCTGGCTCTTTTCCCCGGCCGTGGTCGAGTTCTCCGCCCTTATATCCTCCGTTTTTCCCTCCCCTACTTCACAGCCAACGTGGTCGACTTGCTGCTCGTCGCTGATCGGCTTACCCACCACCGTGATAGAAGGGATGATCACTGCCTGTTGCTGATGGAAGGCTTCGTGTCAGGATTCTTCCTTGCTCTTCAGACCCGAGTCTTTTCTCAGCAGGATGATGAGGACGGATGCCTCTTCTCGACGCCCGTTAAACTGCCTTGGATATGTCTCTGCCGCAGGGTAAGATCGTACTCGTCGCCACTGTTAAGTCTGTGTGTTCCAGTTATGGTTAATATGAATCACTGCACACAGACCACAAGAATAACTTTAACAGGTCTTTACTAGTCGAAGGTCAGGGCTGAACTGCCCAATAAATCATTACACAGCACTTATATACCGGTGTGGTCACCACCGGTATTACAGTATACAGCAGCCAAGATAAAGTAGTGCATCTCTTAAAATAGTTCTCTTAAAGGTGGAACGGTTACATACACCACACAATCGTGTGCCAAATATCTCAACACCGCTACATAATCCAATACAGTCTCTCCCGGTTTTCTGTTCCATGAATTAAATTTGAAATGCTGTACAATCTCACTTGGCCTGGGATTGAAATGGTCCATTAGCAAGTCCACTAAGTTAGCAAATGTTATGTCTCCAGGCTTTTCAGGACTGCATAAGTTTCTCATTAAACTATACGTCTGACTTCCCACGGAAGTGAGCAAAATAGCTCTCCTTTTTCCGACATCATTTATATCATTTACTTCAAAGAAATGCATCAGCACCTTGCAGTATTCATCCCAGGCCTGTGTCTGAACATCAAAAGCAGAGATCTTTCCTACCATAGCAGCCATGATCCTCTATTCAGTGCTCTTTTTTTTTTCTTCAAGATGCGATCTGTTGATCCTCATCGCCAATATGTGATATCCGAGTGGTAAGGTCAGAAACTGAGAGAAGCGAGATCTTAGGAACAAAACCCAACTGTTTAATTACCCAGTGTAGCAGAGAAACATCTCTTACAGGCTGCAAGCAAAGCACACAATTTCTTACTGCACGATGACAAGATGGAGGATTCACCTCTGAGTCATTCCCATAATGGGCAGAACGGTGGCATAGTGGTTAGCACTGTTGCCTCACAGCGCCAGGGACCCGGGTTCGAATCCGGCCTCGGGCGACTGTCTGTGTGGAGTTTGCACATTCTCCCCGTGTTTGCGTGGGTTTCCTCCGGGTGCTCCAGTTTCCTCCCACAGTCCAAAGATGTGCGGGTTAGGTTGATTGGTTATGATAAATTGACCCTTAGTGTTAGGGGGATTAAATACGTGGGGTTACGGGGATAGGGTGGGATATGTGTTGGTGTAGGGTTTACGGGGATCGGGTGGGATATGTGTCGGTGCAGGCTCGATGGGCCGAAATGGCCTCTATCTGCACTGTGGGGTTTCTGTGATTCTGTGATAATGCAATGCCACATTACCTTAATAACTGGTGTACCAGGACATTGAGTACATGACGCATTACCTTAAATACTGGTGAATGTGAAACCTTACTCTTTGGCTCCATCTGGTGGATAACTTAAACATTACATCCCAGATTACTATAGACAGGTAGATTGGTGAGAACGAGGTCAAGTAGGTTTTTCCCTCGTGATGGTTCTCTCGCCGCCTGCCGCAGGCCCTGTCTGGTAGCTATGTCCTTCAGGACTTGACCAGCTTGGTCAGTACTGTTGTCCCGCAGGGACTAGTGTTGGGACCGTGGCTCTTTAATATTTTTATTAATGATCTGGATGTAGGTGTTGGTGGCACAATCTGAAAATTTGCAGATGATACCAAGATCTGTGCGAGTGTTAGGACTGTAGATGATGCTCATCTGCTTCAGGCAGATCTTAATGTGTTGGGAGATTGGGCTCAAGACTGGCAAATGATGTACAACTTGGATAAGTGTAGTGTTATGCATGTGGGCAGGGCGGATGCTCAACATTCATACACCCTTCAGGGAAAGGCATTAAAGATGGTGGAGATAGAAAGAGATTTGGGCATTCTCGTGGATACACCCTTAAAGGTACATGAGCAATGCTGTGAAGTGATAGCTAAAGCAAATAGGGTGTTGGGGTGTATCCACAGGACAATTGATTACAAGATATTCTGCCCTTGTACAAGACCTTCGTCAGGCTGCACTTGGAATACTTTGTCCAGTTTTGGTCTCTTCACATGGTGGGTGATAGTGAGGCTTTGAAAAGTGTGCAGAGGGCGTCCACTAGACTAATTCCAAGTTTAAAGCATCTTAATTATCAAGGAAGGCTAAAAGAGTTTGGACTCTACACTTTACGGAAGCGAAGACTGAGAGGTGTGATTTGATTGAGGTTTATAAGATAATGAAGGGGATAGATTGTATCCCCTTAAGAAGGCAAATGGTATGTTGGCCTTCGTAGCAAGAGGGTTCGAGTACAGGAACAAGGATGTGTTGCTACAGTTGTACAGGGCCTTGGTGAGACCACACCTTGAGTATTGTGTGCAGTTTTGGTCACCTTACCTGAGGAAGGACGTTCTTGCCATGGAGGGAGTGCAGCGAAGATTCACCAGGCTGATACCTGGGATGACGTATGAGGAGAGATTGTGTCGATTGGGCTTATACTCACTGGAGTTTAGAAGATTGAGAGGGGATCTCATCGAAACCTATAAAATTCTGTCAGGTCTGGACAGACTAGATGCAGGAAGGATGTTTCTGATGGCCGGGGAGTCCAGAACCAGGGGTCATAGTCTAAGGATAAGGGGTAAGCCATTTAGGACTGAAATGAGGAGGAATTTCTTCACCCAGAGAGTGGTGAACCTGTGGAATTCTCTGCCACAGAGGGCGGTGGAGGCCAGTTGATTAAATATATTCAAGAAAGAGTTGGATATATTTCTTGAGGCTAAAGGGATCAAGAGATATGGGGAAAAGTCAGGGACAGGGTACTGAATTGGATGATCAGCCATGATCACATTGAATGGCGGAGCAGGCTCGAAGGGCCGAATGGCCTACTCCTGCTCCTATCTCCTATCTTCTATGTATTCCAGTTGACAGTTTGTTTCAATTAAATAGGTTAGGGAGGATCAGGGGTCACAATTTTAAGTTGTATAAGGCCAGATCGAGGTTAGATGTCAAGAGGTGGTTCTTTTCCCAGAGAATAGTGGACATCTGGAACAGGCTGCTGTCTTGTGTGATGGATGCCGATTCCCTGAATTCCTTCAAGCTGGAGCTGGACTTGTTTCTGGCTGGGGCAGACATCACCTCTTACAGAAGGTAGGTACTGCAAGGAATTCAGGGCCGGAGCGATCTCCTGGACTAGTTTTGATCGCCTAGATGGGTCAGAGAGGAATTTCCCAGATCTTTTCCCCCAAATTGGCCTGGGTTTTTATGTTTTTTTTGCCTCTCCCAGGGGATCACATGGTTTCAGGTTGAGTGGGAATTGTATATATTGTGATACACAAGGCATTGCAATTGTGCAGGACAGGGTGGATGGACCAGAAGGTCTTTTCCTGTCCATCATTGTTCATATGTTTGTATGATCCTGGATCCGCAAAGCGTGGCACAGATTTCACACTGGAGTCTTGTTTCTATCACTCGCTCATTGAAGCAAAACTAGATTTGAATGATGATCTTTTGAAACTGGCACCTTAGTTCCAGCCCAACAAAAAAGGAATGGGTGGTGGTTGGGGGGAGGGGTAAGGTAGAACTTTGTCACTGAAATCTCCATAGAACCACAGAAATTTACAACAGAAAGAGGCTATTCAGCCCATCGTGCCTGTGCTGGTTGTTTACCATAACAATCCAAAACTAATCTCGCTGCCCTGCTCTTTCCCCATGGCCCTGTAGTATCCTTCTCTGCTTCAAATGCTTATCCTCTTCCCTTAAGAGATGCAATGGTCACTGCCTCAACATTCCATGCTCAAACAACTCTCTGTAAAGAGAGTTCTCATAACCTCTGTCCTCACTCCCTCAGTACCGATTTTAAATTGATCACCCCTCGTCATTGACGCCTCAACCAGAGCAAATAGTCTTTCCCCATTCACGATATCAAAACCCTTCATAGTTTAAAAAAACACTATTAAATCTCTGCTCCAGTGGAAATAGCCTCTGTATCCCTCCTCATAAGTTTAGTTTTTCTTCCCAAAAGTGGAATGGCATTTGATTTACAACATTATAAGTTACAACCTATAACCAACAAAGGGAGTGGCAGCTTAAAATATTACGTGCTGCTTTCTACACCACTGACACCTGGGAATGTTGGTGGGTTGTTTAGAAAAGCCTTGCTCCACATCTTCTGGCCTTTCTCCAAAGCATATCCCTACGGAGAAATAGTCCTTTCCCCAATGGGGTCTGGTCCTCACCACTGCTTCCTGTGATGGTCCCCTTGGATGCCATATAGAAAGAAAAAGAAAGAGTTGCATTTATATAGCGCCTTTCATGACCTCAGGACGTCCAAAATTGCTTTGCTGCCAATTAAGTACTTTTTGAAGTGTAGTCACTGTTGTAATGTAGAAAACGTGGCAGCCAATTTGCATACAGCAAGGTCCCACAAACAGCAATGTGATCATAACCTTTTCATCTGTTTTAATGATGATGGTGAAGGGATAAACACTGGTCAGGACACCAGGGAGAACTCCCTTGCTCTTTTTTGAAATAGTACCATGGGATCTTTTACACCTACTTGAGAGGGCAGACGGGGCCTCGGTTTAACGTCTGAAAGACGGCACCTCCAACGGTGCAGCACCCCCTCAGTACTGCACTGGAGTGTCAGCCTAGATTATGGAGCTCAAGTCACTGGAGTGGGATTTGAACCCACAACCTTCTGGCTCTCCTGAAAGTGTTGAAGAGGGAACAGTTAAATGTTTATTTTAAGAACATAACATAATATAACATAAGAAGTAGGAGTAGGCCATTCAGCCCCTCGAGCCTGCTCCGCTATTCAATAAGATCATGGCTGATCTTTGACCTCAACACTTTCCCTTGATTCCCTTAGTATCCAAAAATCTATCGATCTCTGTCTTGAATATACTCAATGATTGAGTCTCCACAGCCCTCTGGGGTAGAGAATTCCAAAGATTCACCACCCTCTGAGTGAAGAAATTTCTCCTCATCTCAGTCCTAAATGGCTGATCCCTTATTCTGAGACTGTGACCCCTGGTTCTAGACTCAACAGCCAGGGGAAACATTCTCCCTGCATTTACCCTGTCAAGCCCTGTAAGAATTTTATATGTTTCAATGAGATCACCTCTCATTCTTTTAAACTCCAGGGAATATAGATCTTATTTATGATTATTAATCTTGTTAGCTGCCGCCCTGATTACCAACTGATAGAATGGAGGGGGGTGGGGGGGTGGGGCGGGGGGTGCCCATGAACAGTTTCATGGCTTCGTGCTGTGCACTCTGCAGGTGGGGAGCTTCAATGTGGATGGCCCACACTGCCCCCTGGTGGCTGATTTGAAGTCAGCATGCGTAGAGAGAAAAGACAAATTTCTGCAACAGACCCATCAGGTCTGTCCTAAAGTGGCAATCGAGGGGCTACGTACATCATAGGACCTCACTTTGCATATTAAAACGTGCCAACCGCCTGAAAGAGACAGGTACTTCGGACGCCCTACAGTTGTCCCCTGTAAAAATGGCTGCGGGTGGAGAGTTGGCATTAATGGGGCAGACCGTCCACCGACTCCCATTCCGAGGCCTAGCCCCTTGATTGGCTTCACACAGTGGTTATGTCAGGTGAGAAACAGGGCGACCCCAGGAATTCACAGCTCCCTCACCCCCACCCCCGGCCAGAATTGCGATTTGCGAAGAGTCCATGCCCAGAAGGTTGACCTCCCCCCACCCCCGCTCCACAATTTCGACAGGCTCAGCGATTGATGTAACTGCACCGTTAACTCCTGGAGATGGAGCACGCGGTGTCCGCCGGCATGTTTGAGGCCTTCCACGACCGGTGGGCGTCGTGGGAACTGGAGTGCTTCATCACCCCGGCCGATCAAATTTTAATTTCATTTGTTAAGTTTTATTTAATGTTTAATTAAGTTACAGACTATTTGTTTAATCACCCAAACCAGAAGAGTTCACCAGCAGTGGGTCTGGTGCAAGCTGTCAGCGGGGTTCTAGACTTATCAAACACAAAGCTCAACTCGTGTACTCGTTTGTGAGGTGACCCTTCGCTGATTTCCTGTTGCCATTATTAAATGACGGACAGGTGGACATCAGGCTCATTGGTGGTCAGATTTGGCACAGCCACATGGGATTACATTTAAATGCTTTCTCTTTTAATTATTAAAAGACCTACAATTATATGCATTTATAGTAAGGCTTAGAGGGTCTCACAGCCCCTGCAGGTCTGTGTGTGGGAGAGTTATTGTGTGTGTATTTAATAGCTGTAATATTTATATCTTGGAGCAATAAGCCCATTCAGAAGCGATGGTTATAGCAGCATTTTACAGCTTGACAGTGTCACTACAACAGATTCATCTATCATAAAAAGGCTTTTCAAAGATAATCGCCCTGTTCAGATTTATTTAAACAGGCAGTTGGAGTGGCTAACTCATTTTTAGATCCAATTTGCTTCTCCTTTCTCTCCAGGCAGCTCACAAAACAGGCGAGACGTTTTTCAGGTCACAGTTTCTCACGCAGAGGGTCTGAGCATGGAGACAATCTGCACCAATCAGTGTTGTTTATATCACTTCAGTGTTTTACTGCCATTCGGCAAATGCCACCAAACTAGCAGTGACGGTGCCTCGTGTATTTACACACCCAGCTGCAGAGTATACTATTTTGCTGCAAAGTACAACCTCTTATTACACAAAATATACAGGATCTATTCATGCCCATCACTCTTTGGGAGGAATTTTACCCTCACAATCTCACCTCGACTTGGGTGGGATGGGATCCCAATGCAGAATGAGGAAAATCCAGGTGATGAGGCCTACTGTCAACTCACAGCCCTGGTCTCGACTTCCCTCTCACTGCCTCTGCTGAGACCACTGCTGGCTACCCATTCCCTAACCAATCTGTGCCTTCTTCAGAGTCCTGTTCTCAGCACAATCATTGGCCAGTATCCCGGACATAGAGATCTGGATTAAATTTGTAAAGAGCGAAGGAGCTGAGTCCAGCAAGAAGAGAATTCAAGAAATCAATCCTTGAGATGATGAAGGTATGGACTTGGGTTTTGGTAAAGAAGTTATGGACATAATGGGCAATGTTGCACAAGTGGAAAGGCACTTGATGGCAATAGAAGTGACGCCATGTGTTATGCTTCTGAGTTTTTACACTCGACACACTACACAGAATTATAGCACCGAACAGGCCACTTGGCCCAACTGGTCTGTGCTGGTGTTTATACTCCACACGAGTCTCCTCCCATTCCATCTGCCTCATCTCAGCCTTTCAGCACATTCCTTTTCTCTCATGTAACTGTCGAGTTTCCTTTTGAAAGTATCTAAGCTATTTACTTCCGAGTTCCACATTCTAACCACGCTCTGAGTAAAGAAATTTCTCCTTATTTCCCTTTTAGATTTATGAGTAACTATCTTGTATTCATGGCCCCTAGTTTTGGATTCTCTCACAAGTGGAATCATTCTCTCCACGCCTACCCTGTCCAACCCTATTGTCATCATTTTAAAGACCTCTATCAGGTCTCCTCTAAGTCTTCTCTTTTCTTAAAGAAAAAAGCCTCAATGTTTGCCGATAGCTGTAATCTCTTAGTTCTGGTACCATCCTTGTAAATCTTTTTTGCACTTGCTCCAATGCTTCTATGTCCTTTTTATAGTGTGGAGACCAGAATTGTGCACAGTACTCTAAGTGCGACCTGACCAGGATCCAATACAAGTTTAACACACCTTCACTACTTTTGAATTCCATACCCCTAGAAATAAATCCCAGTGCTTTGTTAGCATTTTGAAATGCTTTGCTGGGTTCAGCCATCTTGTAAGCACACCTTGTGTCCTCTATGAACCAGAGTGAATCTATAATGGTCTAAGATCTAGGTATTTACAGTGAAGCTCCAGGATCGAACAGAGAACCCTTACCACTGTCCTCCAACTTATGGAACGGTGCCGCAATATTACCTCCACATCTATGGTAGGCAGATGAATAAACAATCTCTCTACTGAGGCTCAGGCTATAGACCGACAGAAACATTTATTTAACATTAGACAGGTAAATGGATTTAGTCCAAACAGTACCAGAACAGTCATGACAACAAAATAAATAATATGCTAATGAGTCAACAAATATTGAAATCTGATGACCTTTTGGACTTCCCAGGGTCTGGGAACCCCGGTTTATAAACTTTGATGTTGGAATATTGAGTTACAGTTTTATTTGGAGTCAAGCGAGGATAATCTGAACCACCAGAGGCAGGACCTCTCCTACAGGTTCCACCCAAGAGACCGTCTAGAGTGCAGACCTGCTCAGGTACACCACCGTTGCCAAATACACCACCGAGGGGCAACTCGGTCCCAATCTCCTACCATCAGCTGTGTCTGAAGCCTCGCTTAGATGGGCCGAAGATATCAGGAATTCCACCTGAGCAGGAAGTTGAGCAGCACAACTCACCACAGTGTGTAACTGCGCTGTCAACATCCTCTTCATCACCGCATGGACACACACCGTACCCCACTGACATTTACATCAGTTGGAGCTCAGAAGCTTCAATGACAAGTATTTGCCTTTCTGCAACCAAATAATGGGAGACAGCTAGAGATATCAGTGTATGTTCACACACCCAACCTCCAGCTGCTGTACCAAGCCTCAGGGCTTCCTCATCAGCCAGATGTTGAACATCTGTTTTCACTGTGGTGGGAGGACCTGTGTAGAGTAGTACGTGATGTTCTCGATGGCCAAGTCTAATGTTGGTCCAATACCAGTGCGTCTGGTTTTATTTCCTTCAGTCAGCGTGCTTGAAGCCGATTTGTCAATATCACTCGCCCTCGGACGCTGGGGGTTCAGCGGTTTCTAAATGGCAACATGGGCGACACACTTGAATCCTACATAGGACAGAGGCACATGGCCGTGACCTCCCAACTCCTTGTATTAGATTTTGTCTGAATTATCTTATCTAGGTCTAACTTTTCACAGTTGTATGATGGGTGCCCATCTCTCTGCAGCACAAACTCTGAACCCACATTCCCGACAGTACAGTAACTGCTGTTACACTTTTCAACCTATTTAAAATATATCTTTTCTCTTGTGTGTGGACAACAACAACTTGCATTTATATAGCGCCTTTAACATAGTAAAACGACCCAAGGTGCTTCACAGGAGCGTTATCAGGCAAAAGGAGATATTAGGACAGGTGACCAAAAGCTTGGTCAAAGAGGTGGGTTTTAAGGAGCGTCTTAAAGGAGGAGAGAGAGGTGGAGAGGTTTAGGGAGGGAATTCTAGAGAATAGGACCCAAGCAGCTGAAGGCGCGGTCGTCAATGGTGGGATGAAGGAACTCAGTTCGTAATTGCACCTTGTGATACTGAGCCACTAATGCCAGAATTTGACTTATTGGCCCAGATCTTGCTGGAGCGGGGCATCTTGTGGCATGTGCTGTTAGATAGTCTTTTTCCTGCCCCCTTCAGTTCCAATATAATTTGCACCATAACTTGCTGGAAGTGCGAGCTGACAACTGCATGGTGAGGGCAACGGAGCACCCTGGACCTTGGTGAACGACGGGACCAACAGTCTATCTCCTTAACCAATGGGATTTGAGGATTGAGAAAGAAACAGAGGAACAACGGGGAAGGAAATAGGGTGAATTAGAGTCAAATCAGGTACAGGGAGAAATAAAGAGAGGGAAAGAAAGATTGTATTAAGAGGGAGAAGGAAAAAGAGACAGTAAGGAAAAGTAAGAGAAAAAAATTAAGAATGAAAATTTGACATTTTAAAAACCTCTAAGAAGAATTTACTACATGCAGGCATGAGATTGAATAGTTTAAATTGTTCCCTTTCTGGGCCAGAGAAGTTGATTGCATTAATAATGATCACGTCATTGTTCTGTTAAGTTCCTGCTTTAACTTTCTGCTGCGAGGAAACTCTTTTTTATCCGGCACTGACGGGACCGGCGTGGTGCCGGTTCATCAAAAATTCCGGATAACTGAGAGCTATAGTAAAAGATACGGAGAGCTGAGAGCTCCGTATAAGCAACAAACCCTGTTGCAGGTGCAGAACAATGGCCACAAGATCCAAGCATCCCTGTTGCTTAGCAACAGCTGCAGCCACACCCGATTGCACAGCAACAGATCGAGGAAGGCAAGTAATATGAAGTAAAACTTACCTGAACCTACTCCTGAAATTTGCCGGTTAACCGAGATTTCCGGTTATTGGGACGTGAATGGATCAGAAAGATAAGTTTAGACTGGCACTCCATTCAGGCACTGACTGTGGCTGATAAAAAGGATGATGACGTCACACCTGGACGATTGTCAAAAATCTTGGCTAACGCTAAAGAGGTATTTCAACAAGAACTGGGAACTCTTAAAGGCGTAACTGCCTCGATAAAAATAGAAGAGAATGCAATTCCCAAGTTTTTCAAAGCAAGACCGGTACCGTATGCAATTCGCCCAGCCGTCGAGGCAGAGCTGGAGAATCTGGAGAATGCAGGCGTGTTAACTAAGGTAGACTGGAGCGAGTGGGCGACACCCATCGTTCCTGTCATGAAGAAAACATTAAACAATAAGTCTGAGGAGCCAAGGAAGGTTCGCATCTGTGGGGACTTCAAGGTGACTGTGAACCCAGTCCTTCACACAGTACAGTATCCTCTTCCGAGGATAGAAGATATTTTCGCCTCACTATCTGGAGGGAAACGTTTTACAAAAATTGACCTAGCGCAAGCATATTTGCAGATGGAGGTTGAAGAATCCTCCAGGAAATATCTCACGATAAACACTCACAAAGGTCTTTACCAGTATAATCGACTGGTATTCGGAGTTGCATCAGCTCCGGCTATATGTCAAAGATCGATGGAACAAGTCGTGCAAGGGATTCCAGGGACTCAGTGTTACTTGGACGACATCCTAGTGACAGGTGAAAATGACAGTGAACACCTTGCCAACCTAGAGCAGGTGCTCACTAGGCTAAGAGAACATGGGCTACGAGCCAATCACTCAAGTGCGAGTTTTTTAAGAAACAAATATCGTATTGTGGCCACGTGATTGATGAAGAGGGGTTACATAAGTCCCCTGACAAAATTGAAGCGGTAGTTAAGGCTCCAGCGCCTGAAAATGTGTCGCAACTGAGGTCATTCCTCGGATTGGTGAATTACTACCATAAGTTTTTGCAGAATTTGTCCACAGTTCTGCACCCACTGAACGCCCTGCTACAAACTGGAGTAGCATGGAAATGGAGTGATGAATGTAAGTGGGCCTTTCAGAAGTGTAAAGGCCTGATCACTTCAAGAGAAGTATTGGCTCACTACAACCCATCACTACCAATAAGACTGGCGTGTGATGCGTCTCCCTACGGCGTTGGAGCGGTACTGTCACATAAATCCCTTGATGGTTCAGAGAGGCCGATAGCTTTTGCGTCATGCTCGTTAACTGCAGCCGAGCGTAGCTATGCCCAGATTGACAGAGAGGCCCTCAGCCTGGTGTGGGGGGTGAAGAAGTTCAATCACTACCTGCACGGACAGAAATTTACTCTACTAACTGATCATCAACCTCTTGTCTCCATTTTCAACCCTAAGAAGGGCGTCCCGATAATGACAGCACAACAGCTACAGAGGTGGTCCCTTTTCCTAGGGGCACACCAATATGACATCGAGTACAAAGGAACTAAACAGCATGGGAATGCTGATGGATTGTCACGCCTACCATTGCCGACGGTGGAAGAAGCACCTGCAGTGGATCCTGTGGAGATATTCCACTCAACCATAGTCGAATGCCTACCTGTGATGAATGCAAACATAGAAAAGGAAACACGAAATGACCCGACACTCTCCAGGGTCTATGATTTAACGGTGAAGGGATGGCCAGCACATGGTGAACCACTGTTGCCAGCATTCTCGCCGAGAAGAGAACAGCTGTCAGTGTGCCGAGGAACCTTGATGTGTGGATCCAGAGTAGTAATTCCACCCAAATTGAAGGATAGAGTGCTCAATGAGCTTCATGAGGGTCATCTGGGAGGGGTAAAAATGAAGAACTTAGCCAGAGCGTTTGTGTGGTGGCCGGGAATCGATAGAGAAATCGAAGAGATGACCAAGAGCTGTACAGGATACCAGAAGGTCCAAAACGCCCCACCACAAGCCCCTCTACATCCATGGGAGTGGCCCTCATCTCCATGGCAAAGGGTACACATTGATATTGCTGGTCCATTTATGGACTCGATGTTTTTAATTGCGGTGGATGCACATTCAAAGTGGCCAGAGGTAATAAAAATGTCCTCAACCACCACAGAAAAAACCATCACAGTCTTACAAACCATATTCGCCAGAAATGGGCTGCCTGAACAGATTTGCTCCGACAATGGACCACAGTTTGTGTCTGAAGAGTTCCGGAGGTTCTTAAAGAACAATGGTGTTAAGCATTACACATCCGCCCCATATCATCCAGCCACCAATGGATTGGCTGAGAGGTTCATTCAAACATTCAAGAAGGCTGTCAAGGCAATGTGTAATGAAGACATACCCCTACAACACAAGGTGGATAACTTCTTGTTTGCCTACCAGAATGCGACACATGCGGTTACCAACCAAACTCCAGCCATGATGTTCTTCAATCGAAGACTAAGATGCCGCTTGGATTTGGTTAAGCCAAACATCAGAAGAGATGTGGAGAACAGGCAGTTTCAGAATATGAATGAAAGGCCAACCAGGAGTTTCAAGATAGGTCAACCAGTTTTGGCCCGGGACTACCGCACAGAGAAATGGCAGTCAGGAACGATCTGCACATGGCAAGGACCTCTAATGTATACCGTGGACGTTGGAGAGAGCATTGTAAGACGCCATGCTGACCAGATTCTAGAGTCACTGGAAAACGTCAAATCTACACCACGATCCTATACACCTGGTGATGAAACCGAAGTACCAATTGCATCTACCTCAGAATCGGTGATATTGGAAGCAGACGAACCAAACAACGACGTTGATCCCGAATCAACTTTGCCAGAAGAACCTGATACCCCAAAGAGGCGTTATCCGGACAGAATCAGGAAGCCTCCTCAAAGACTGAATTTATAATTGATTAACTTCAGCTAATGTATATAGCAACTGTAATTGTAAATATGTTATTTAATTATTAATCGAATGTTATGTACTGTTTAGCGAAAAGGGGAGGAATTGCAGTGTATGTACCTTGAAGAAGGAACTATATTCTGCAGCCCCTGTATACTGCAGTACCAGTAGTGACCACCCCTGTATATAAGCCTGTGTAGTAACTTTGTATAGTAGTTCCAGTTTTGTCTCCATTCAGTAAACACCTGTTATAACCAACTTCTGCAGTCAGTGTCTCAATTACACACAGACGTTATAAAGATGGAGTGAGGTGGCAAGACCAAGGGCCCTCCCTGTGTGTTGTCAGTTGTTTTCATAGCATCAGAGTGATAGGGAGTGTGAGGGCTGCATAGTCGAATAGTTATGTGAATGTGAGCATAGATAGAGAGGGAATGGGTAAGGGTACATGGATGTCAGTGTCAAGTGGGATGTGGAGGAAGAGATTGCTAAAGCTGAGTGCTGGTGAGGAAAGGCAATGGGGGTCAGATTGAGGGTGATGGGAAATTCATACTCACTTTTCCAGTGCGCTGAAGGTCATGAAATCTTTTCCGGCACTGAATCCAGGTTCGTTGTGTGACTCCCAAGGAGTTGACCTCCTCAGCCACCTGCATCCACACTGCCTTGGGAGGCCTCTTCCTCCCTGAGGAAGGGAAGAGCACCTCCCTGTTGGCCCTAGCCCCATCCACCAATGCCTGCAGGGCCACCTCGTCGAAGCGAGGAGCTGATCTGGGCCTCCCGCTTGTCATCTTTCCTGCAGGTCCCTCTGACACCAAATGGAGAAAGCTTGGAAGCCTGCAGAAGAAGCAAGGCTTGCTGTGGACCTTAAATGCAGCAGCAATGATGACGTCATCGGAGGAGACTTTCAGTCATGAAAAACCCATTTGCCAAGGCTTCCCACACGTTGGAAATCAATTGGCCACTTAAGTTAAAATTGCATTAATCTCCCACATCCATTTAGATTCGTGTGGGAAACACGAAATTCGGATAACACGACACCATCCCGCACCTCAGTTAAAATCCTGCCCTTAATCTCTCCTGCCTTCCATCCTAGCGCAGACTGCCCCATTCAGTTCCTTCCTCCCCTCCCCCCACTTTCCCTGCCTCTGCACCTGCTGAAAACCTGTTACATCCCAAACTTTTTCCAGTTCTGACGAAGGGTCACAGACCTAAAACGTTAACTCTGTTTCTCTCTCCAAGGATGCTGCCTGGCCTGATGAGTGTTTCCAGCATTTTCTGTTGTTATTTCAGATTTCCAGCATCCGCAGTATTTTGCTATTGTATTAAAGGGAACAGATAGGGTAGATAGAGAGAAACTATTTCCGCTGGTTGTGGAGTCTAGCACTAGGAGGCAAAGTCCAAAAATTAGAGCCAGACCTTTCAGGTGTGTGTATGGAGGCCCCCGGTATGTCACAGAATCACAGAAATCACAGAAACCCCACAGTGCAGATAGAGGCCATCTCGGCCCATCGAGCCTGCACCGACACATATCCCACCCAATCCCCGTAACCCCTACACCTAACACATATCCCCATTTAATCCCCCTAACACTAAGGGTCAATTTATCACAGCCAATCAACCTAACCCGCACATCTTTGGACTGTGGGAGGAAACCGGAGCACCCGGAGGAAACCCACGCAAACACGGGGAGAATGTGCAAACTCCCATAACGAAACAGTTCCCTGAAAGTACAATGTCCCCAAATCTTTAAAACTCATTACAAGGTGGAGACAGAGAAACCTGTCTCCCTGAGTAATTTGTGACCACATTCATGACAATGCAAGGGAAAAGGTAACGGTTCTGAGACACAAACAAACACTAGGAGCAAAGTTCCAAGCAGAAGAAAAAAGGGGCCAAACAGAAAGTGTGGATAGCTAGCGGAAGCTGAACGCCAACTCTCCGACACCTCCTCCTAACTCCACCTGGACCATGACCCCACTACCGAACATCAAGCCACCGTTTTGTAGGGGGTGGCGTGTGGCGCGTGCGCCCAGTCAGTTATGCCCCTGACTGCCTGTGAGCGGTTCGAATCGCTCCCACGCCTCTGGGTTCTAGACACCGGACTTATGTACAGGCGGCGATACAGAAAACTCGAGTAGACAGGTGGTTTGGTGTAAGAAAACCAAGATTTTATTAAAACAGAAACGAAAACACAGTCTTATGAGAAATTACTGGTAGAAAAATTACAGGCATATAACAATAATTATACTTATACAGGGAATGGGGAACACACGGCATATCAAGGGAAAAACAACTACTTTAACAATCCCCTTATCCTTATCCCACCCCTATACCTAACTAGATTAAGCTATGAGGGGCCAGCAATTCATGCTCACCAATCCAAAGCAAAGCCTGTTGTTTTAGCAACTGCGAGTTTTGAGGTCTGATCTCCTGTCCTTTGGGGTACTCCGTCGCCACGTGGTCTCAGGGTGCGGTGCTGGAGCTGTTGCTGCGACACACCTTTCTTCTCCTCAGCTACTGTCGTCGTCTCGTCGCGATGGGTTCTCTTCCTCTTCTCCCTCGGGTGGTCGTCGGCGGTAACATTGCGTCAGCAAGACGGTTGGCAGTCTTCACTGCTTAGATTTTCCTACCCATTCTTGGAACGCCAGTATATTCGTTATGGCATGGACACCTGCGTTTAACGCCTGCTTAATCGCAGTGTTTTACTAGCCACTGTCCATATATTTTCTTCCCCCAAGCGCCAGCTTATAACTAGGCGCTCGGTCTTAATTATTGTATCTTCTGCTGCCCTTCTCTGCTCTTGTCGGGTCTTTACCTTTTTCTTCGTCTCGCCTCGTTTTGTCTCGTCTCACCCTTTTGTGGCCCGTGTGTCCTGTATGACTTTGGACTCGGGTCTCGTCCCCCACCCGCGATTGGTATGGATGTCCTTGGTTGCTTGCACAATGCGGAGAGCGAGAAGAGAACCCGCCACGAGGCCAGGGCACGAGTACGGGCGGCAGCAGCCCAAGACCAGACAAGAGGTCAGAGTCAAGAGGAGGGGAGTGAGAGCGCAGTTGCTACTGAGGGCCTACAATTATACCCGTTTCTTCAACTCCTTATCTGCACGCCAAATCAGGTCAGTCCATTGTTTGATTTTGGCGGGCTGTTTTAAACGGTTATACCAATCTAAGTTAACTGGTTTTAGATGGTCGTTTATCGCACCTGATGGCCCGATGTCCGGGCTGTATTGTCATTAATGCATTTTAATCGGCCTGTGCAGCCTTGATGGCTTCCTTAAGCTGTTTCCGATTATTTATGCGGACAACTAATGCTTAGGCCTAACTGGGTTGATCTGTTTCAATCTGACGTAATGCATATTCAATGTTTGCTTAGCTGTCTGGTTTTTCAAACACAAAAGTCCTTTTCACAGAAATGCATTTAAAGTTTTGATTTCCCAAAGCTGCCTGTTCCGTGCTGCAGAGTCCAAGCTTGTAAAATCTTACAGGCTTTGGTCACAAGGTGCGGACGCCATCTTTTGGGTACCCTTTTTAAATTGTCCGTACAGGGCCCCTTTTATTAATAACCTTGGGGGAATGTGGGAATTTTGAGAACCTTACACTCCCCACTGTGATACTAAAACTTGCTTGAAGTATCATCCTTACAAGGTGAGCAAAATTTTCTGACCCTCCATAGTCAACCTTCCCCTGTAATTACTTTTCTAATATACCCACAACACATGCACTTCCCATTCCGCAAAAATGTAGTGTACATAAGCATACATAGAATAACTACAGTCGTTTACACACATCCAAGCATGGAGGGGGTCCAACACCCCTGCACCTAGTACACATACATCTTTATTATCAACGCGTTGCGGAATCTTTATTAAAAACAACAAACACAAAAATAACAACAATCTCTAATCAAAAATACAAGGAAAACTCAAACGGGGTATCTCCCTCCACCTTCACATAACGTTCCTTCCAGATCCTCTGGTTTCGGAATTCTAGCATCTGACCTTTTCCCTTGCACTGGATGCAGACTAGATACAACACTATCGCTAACTGGCAAACCACGAGAATGTGGGAAGCCAGTCTGATCCACGAAGGGACCTCTATGTTATTGAAAATGTCCCACCAGGGTGGAATCACAATATCCAATATCTTAGCCCCTATCGCTACTGTTTTGTGCTCTAGAGTGTAAAAATGTTTCTGTGAAACTATAACGACCTTGAGTATTTTGGTAAGGTGTTCAGGGAGAGGGGGAATTTCATAGCCAAAATGCGCTACATACTTCTGCAAATTGGTAAAATTTTCCTTCACAGTGAGGTGAACAGTGGAGGGTTCAGGAATGGGGACAATTCGCTCCTGGGCCACTTGAACTTCTGCCTCGGGTTTAAAGCAGAAACTGCTGTCACTAACCGGACACCAGCTATGCTGTCCATGCTGGTAGTGGGACGCTCCTGTGGTGACACAATATGTCCCACCTCCTATATATGCTACCTGCGGGGGAACATGGCCTTGTGCCATTGCCTCCATGGTACAATTTATAGGTTTTGTGCCAGCAGCTCTGAAGCCGCACTGTGGTTTTGAATAGGCACTCAAGTGCTGGGGACACAGGATTATGTGTGCTCCCCGGCTCCGGCACCCTGAGAGGTCAATACCTGTCATAGCGTACTTTCACTTTATGACGTAAGGTGGGACCGCTGTGAAATGAATGTGTGCACCCCCTTGAATGACTCCAATGTTCTCCACCCTGTATACCGGCGTGGGTCGGGCTGCCCTACCCATGACCGGCATCCTAACTACTACTCCCATGATCGTGTGGTTGGACCGTCCACAATCCACTGGGACTCGGTAGGCTTCGGAGGCTAGCCGGAGTTGACACGGGCTTAATGCATTCTCAACCAGATGGAGGGCTGCGAGGTGTTTGTTGCTGATCCAGGAGGGGACTAAACCCTGTTTTAAATCCTCCAGATTACTGCGGCCCTCGCCCAGCAACCACGCCCCATACAGCATGCACACCTCATTCTGCGCAGCCTGGTCAGAAGCATTTCTGTTCTCCCTTATGAGGGCATTTACCGTCCTTGCGTGCTTCTCCAACTCTGCTATAATCTCCTTTAAATGGACCGTCATGGCCTGGTCCTCATGCAACTCCGAGCCCACTACTTTGTTCTCATCCAGTAATATCTTCCTTAACTGTGTTTTTAAACCGTTTATCTGGGTCTGCAGCTCTATGTCATCCAAACTGTTGATGGCAGAGGACCCAGAGTTAAATGCAGTAAAAACATAATTCCATACTCCCCTTCTTTGTCTCCCTGCATTGCCCAAAAACTCTCGGTTTGTGGTGTACAGTTCGGTTTTGTCCACATGGGCGAAATCGAACTCATAGAACTTCTTGAACATGTCCTTTAATAGGGCCTGGTATAGCTGCTCTGTTTCTTTGGGGCACCACTCCGGTAAATGTACCTCGGTGAGATTTAAAATCACGGAGGCTACCGCATAGTGTACCCCCTGGTATAGCACCTGATCTGTAGGCACTAGTACCAGCCCATTCCCTGGTCCCTTGGTGGTGGTGGGGCACCCTTCCCTGTGTATCCTCGCTGCCGACGCCACGGGCAGGGGCTTACAAGGCGGGTCACAAGCTCAGTGGCATTGACTGGGATCGGGGAGAATAGGACTGCGCACGCCTTCAGGCTGGTACCCCACTTCATCCCCTCCCCGGCGTCTTGCCACTGCCGCTGGAAAATGATGGATATGCCTGCGGGGCAGACCCTCTCGGACCCCCACATACAGATGTAAATCCCTTGGTCCGGTTCCCACCACTTGTCCCAACACACATTTAATCCCCCGTGAGTCCCTGTAATCGTCCGGTGGGTATTGTTCCCCAACCGTTCCCACTCGACTGCAGGATTCCTCATATCTTTGCTCAGCTTCCTGAGCCACCACCACCTATCCAGAGGAATGTGTCCCTTGCACGTTAAACATATACGCTTCCCTACGGTGACGCTGACCCTTGTGGTAACGACCCGTACCCTGGGGCACAGGAGGGAGGCCTCCCCGTACGTGAATCTGGTCTGGCTGGAGTACTGAGACGAATTGGACCCCAGCCACCCCGGCCACCTTCCCTCGTGGACGTAGACGGCGGTCTCCTCCATCTCCCGTTCGCCGCTTCCATCGGTTGCTACAGGTGCCCTGTCCCCGGAGCACCCATAGATGTGGGATTCCTCCACGTCACCCCTCTTTCCCAGGCTCAGTCCCATCAGGGCGAGTAGGATTACGATCCCCTTCATCCCGACAGTCTTTCTGTAACAGATACAAAAACAAACAGCGAGGTCCCCAAGAGATTCTCTGGCTTGGGTGAAGCATAGCTGGGTCTCGCGACCTCGACTCAACATACACACTCTTAGCAGATTACTTACTTAATCTAAACTACCCATCACCTTATTTAACTTAAGCTAAAACACCCAAACTTAAGCTAAATATTTAAACTTAACAATATAAACTCACATTACCTAAACTATATACATCCGCCGCCCATCTCCGGGCGGCCAGGCTAATCCCTGGTTGGACTGCGGCACACCGCTTCCTCCAGCGTGGCTGCACCGTTCTGCACTGTTGGTCCCTCGCCGCCCATGGCGGCTAGCTGGGGACCTCTGTCCTTTGACTTCCCCCTGACTCGGGAGGCTGTCCCTTTGAACTGGGGAGCTGGTGACCATGGCTTTCTTGGCTGGGGCGTCCGTGGGGACCTTCTAGGGACTTTGGCGGGTGGGGCTTTCTTGGCTGATGGGCCTTTAACCCGGACCGCCGGACCCTCTGGAGCGGCCTGTGGGCTACCCACTGCCGCTGGCCTGGGATTTTCCCCCTTAGGCTTGACCTCTCCCGAACCTGGGGTAGGGGCAGGTAACTCTTCGCAGCCTGTTGCTACAGGCTGAGAGTCTCCGCCCCCAGGTCCCAAAATTGGGTCCGGGGCAAGGTCTTCACCCTCGGGTCCCTCCTCGTCTGGATCCCAGAAGAGTGGGCTGTTGTGTATGTACCTTTAAGGGAATAACTGGTCTTAGACTGCAGTACCGGCAGTGACCACCCCTGTATAAAAGGCCCTAGCAGGCTTCTGTAGTTTCAGTTTCAAGCTGCCTCTTGTTCAGTAAAGTACCTGTTAAACTGTTCTCCCGAAGTCCGTGTATTATTGAGGCGCGGACTTTACAGTGGCGACGAGTAAGTTTGAACTCACCTGCAGTGTGGCATCATCTCACGGGGATCTCGCCTGAAAGGAAGGTCCTGGAAGGTTGTAGTCTGAGCAATGGGTGTCGACCGAGGGCAACCGCCCGAAGAATCCATCGGTGTTTGGAGAATTGCAGGAGAGACTGTGGTTCCAGCGAATCGTGCTGGTAGCAGGTAGCGCGCTGACCCTTCCGGACTGCGGCGGGCTCAAGCTCGATCGAGCGGCTCTACAAATCGGGCCGCGCAGCGTCGCCGGGAAAAGAAAACAAGAGAGAGAGGGTGGAGCGCACAGGGCGCAGTCGGTGCTCGAGAACAGGACAGCAGAGAGAAACTAAACGGGGGGGAAGGAAAGCGAGATGCGCCGAAGCTGCGGGTCGCCGCCATTACCTCGTAGAATGCTAGGAGCAGCGTGGCAGTAAGGGGAAGAAGCAAAAGCGCGGGAGGCACCATTTTATCCCGTTGGGGAAGAAGCAAAAGCGTGGGAGGCGCCATTTTATTCCATTGGGGAAGAAGCAAAAGCGCGGGAGGCGCCATTTTAAATCGCCCAAGATGCCGAAAAGTGGCAGTATCACTGCTTTCGACAACGAGGTAGAAGACTGGACCACGTATGTGGAAAGAATTGAAGTGTACTGCAAGGCAAATGAGGTGGCTGATGGAAAGAGGGCGTCGGTATTATTAAATCTGATGGGTGCGAGTACGTACGGCCTATTGCAGAATTTAATTACCCCAGCTAAACCAATGGAGAAAAGTTTTGAGGAGATTGTTCATATCTTACAGGAACATCTAAGCCCTACACCACTGCTGATAGCAGAAAGATTCAAGTTCCATAAAAGAAACCAGCACAAAGATGAGAGCAATGCTGACTATCTTACGGAACTACGCAAGTTATCGAAGCACTGCCAGTTCGGAGCAGGACAGGCAGACACCTTACGGGATAAGTTTGTCTGCGGGCTCCAGAGTGAAGGAACCCAGAAACGACTACTTTCAAAAAAGGACCTGACGCTAGAACAGGCTTTCAGCGTGGTAGTATCCTATGAAGCAGCAGCACGGGGAGCTGCGGAAATACAACAGAAACCACAAGAATACAGCGCTAACAAAATGGCGTATGGAGCCGAAAAGTGCTATCGCTGCGGCAGAACAACCCATGAGCAGAAGGACTGCTGGTTTAAAGACAAAATATGCAGGCAATGGGGAAAATGGGACATATAGCAAGAGTCTGCAGGTCGGGAAAGAAGACCAACACGACAAGAACTACTAAGGAACAGTACAGGAAAGTAAAGAAACTGACAGATAGTAGTTCAGAAGATCAGGAGAGTGATAAGGACTCCGGGAGCAGGCGACTAAGTTGTTTAAAGTTACACAACGTGATCGCAAAAGAAGATCACCGAACCATTTGGGTCACCCTCATGATAGCAGGGTCCCCAGTGAAGATGGAATTGGACACAGGATCAGCCCTAACTGTCATGAATCGACGAGACTATGAGCGGCTATTCTCACACATACCCTTAAAGGACACGTCCATTGTATTGAAGACATACACGGGGCAAAAGGTCTACCCCAGAGGAAAAATAAGGGTGCCAGTTGAATATAACGGAAAGGAAACACAGAAACTATACATGTATATACTACGAGATGGAGGACCACCATTATTGGGACGTGAATGGATCCGAAGACTACAATTGGATTGGCATTCCATTCTGGCACTAACTGTGACTGACAAAAAAGATGATGACGTCGCACCTGGACGTCTGTCACAAATTCTATCTGACGCGGAAGAGGTGTTCCAACAAGGACTTGGGACTCTAAAAGGAGTAAAGGCAACCATAAAGATTGAGGATAACGTAACCCCAAAATTTTTCAAGGCCAGACCGGTGCCATACGCGATATGCCCAGCTGTGGAAGCTGAACTGGAGAGTCTGGAGCATTCGGGGGTGCTGTCTAAGGTGGGCTGGAGCGAGTGGGCCACACCCATCGTTCCTGTAATGAAGAAAGCATTGAGCAGCACGCCTGGGGAGCCAAGGAAGGCTCGCATCTGTGGGGACTTCAAGGTGACTGTGAACCCAGTCCTGCACACAGTACAGTATCCGCTTCCGTGGATAGAAGATATTTTCGCCTCACTATCTGGAGGGAAACGTTTTACAAAGATTGACCTGGCTCAAGCGTATCTACAAATGGAGGTGGAAGAAGCATCTCACGAGGAAATACCTCACGATAAACACTCACAAAGGCCTTTACCAGTAGAATCGACTGGTATTTGGGGTAGCATCGGCCCCGGCTATGTGGCAGAGGGCAATGGAACAAGTCCTGCAAGGGATCCCGGGGACCCAGTGTTATTTGGACGACATCCTGGTTACGGGCGAAAATGACAATGAACACCTTGCCAACCTGGAACAGGTGCTCACGAGATTGCAGGAATATGGGCTACGAGCCAACCGTCCCAAATGCGAGTTCTTCAGGAGACAAATCTCGTATTGTGGCCACATGATTGATGAGGAAGGGTTGCATAAGTCGCCGGACAAGATTGAGGCTGTAGTCAAGGCTCCAGCACCAGAAAATGTGTCGCAACTGAGGTCGTTCCTCGGGTTGGTGAACTACTACCATAAGTTCTTGCCGAATTTATCTACAATTCTGCACCCACTGAACGCCCTCCTTCAAACTGGTGTAACATGGAAATGGAGTGATGAGTGTAAGTGTGCCTTTCAGGAATGTAAATGCCAAATCACTTCAAAAGAAGTATTGGCCCACTACAACCCAACACTACCGATTCGGTTGGCATGTGATGTGTCACCTTACGGCATTGGAGCGGTCCTGTCACACAAATTCCGTGACGGTTCAGAGAGGCCAATAGCCTTTGCATCGCACTCGCTAACCTCAGCCGAGCGTAACTACGCCCAGATTGACAGGGAGGCCCTCAGCCTGGTGTGGGGGGTGAAGAAGTTCAATCACTATCTGCACAGGCAGAAATTCACCCTACTGACTGATCATCAACCCCTGGTCTCAATTTTTAACACAAAGAAGGGCGTTCCAGTGATGACGGCGCAACGGCTGCAAAGATGGTCACTTTTTCTAGGGGCACATCAGTATGACATAGAGTACAAAGGTATGAAACAACATGGAAACGCTGATGGGCTGTCGCGCCTACCGTTGTCTATGGCAGAAGAAGCACCTGCAGTGGACCCGGTGGAGATATTCCATGCGACCATAGTCGAATGTTTGCCTGTTACAAACGCAAGTATTGAGAAGGAAACCTGAAATGACCCTATAGTGTATGTAACCGTTCCACCTTTAAGAGAATTATTTTAAGGGTTGCACTACTTTATCTTGGCTGCTGTATACTGTAATACCGGTGGTGACCACACCGATATATAAGTGCTGTGTAATGATTTATTGGGCAGTTCCGCCCTGACCTTCGACTAGTAAAGACCTGTTAAATTTTACTCTTGTGGTCTGTGTAGTAATTCTCAATATAACACACAGACTTAACAGTGGCGACGAGTACGATCTTACCCTGCGGCAGCGACACATCCAAGGCAGTTTAACGGGCGTCGAGAGGAGGCATCCGCCCTCATCATTCTGCTGAGAGAAGACTCGGGTCTGCCGAGCAAAGGAAGAATTCTGACACGAAGCCTTCCATCAGCAACAGGCAGTGATCATCCCTTCTATCACGGTGGTGGGTAAGCCGATCAGCGACGAGCAGCAAGTCGGCCATGTTGACTGTGAGTAGGGGAGAAAATAAAAAAAACGGAGGATATAAGGGCGGAGAACTCGACCACGGCCGGGGAAAAGAGCCGGACAGAAGTCGGGGCCAGAGGCGCTGAGGCTGGGGCAGCGTAAGGCACGGAAGCCACGGTGAATGCAAATGCAGCCGGTGTGAGAGACCGGGCTGCAAGCGGGCTGGGAGACGCAACAGCGTCGAGAGCAAGCTCGACCGCGACCGGTGAAAAAGGCCGGGCAGCTACCGAGGCCGCAAGGCGCAGCGACCGGGACAGCGAAAGGCGCGGGAGAAAATAAATTTTAAAAAAAACGCGGAGAACTCAGCCGCAGCCGGGGGGGAAAGGACCGGACTGCAAGAGGGGCTGGGAGGCACGATTCGAGAACCGCTTGCGCGGGAGAAAATAAAAAAAAATTTAAAAAACGCGGAAAACTCAGCCGCAGCCGGGGGGGGAAAGGACCGGACTGCAAGAGGGGCTGGGAGGCACGATTCGAGAACCGCTGGGGAGGGCGAACGCAGCAATACGGCAATCGCCATTACAGCCAGCGGGGGAGAAAGGCAAACGCGGGAAGCCGCCATTTTCGTGGGCGGGGAAGAAGACAAGCGCGGGAAACCGCCATTTTGAAAAAAAAAGTAAAGAAAAAAATTTCTTTTTGTTTCTCAAGAAGATTGCGAGGATGCCTAAGCGTGGTAACATCAACGATTTCGATCCCGATGTTGAAGATTGGGCCACGTATGTAGAACACATAGAGATATATTGTAAGGCAAATAAAATATCAAATGAAGATAAAGCACTAACCTTACTAAACTCAATGGGTGCAAAGACATACGGGCTATTGAAGCATCTTCTATCACCAGCTAAACCGGCGGATCAGACTTTCGCTAATATTGTTGCTGTCCTGAAGGATCATTTGAACCCCACACCGCTGATGTTAGCGGAACGATTTAAATTTTATGCGAGAACGCAACTGAAAGAGGAAAGCAACGCGGAGTACTTAATTGAACTGCGTAAGCTAGCGAAATACTGTCAGTTTGGGGAAAGTCTGACAGGCACTGAGAGACAAATTCGTGTGCGGATTGTCGAAAGAAGGAACACAAAAGCGGCTGCTTGAAGAGAATGATCTTACACTTGATAAGGCTGTCACTATTGCAGCATCGCACGAAGCCGCAGCGAGAGGCACTGCGGAAATGCAGCTGAAGGCAGCGGTACTCAGCGTAGATCAAATGGCTTTGGGTACAACGAAATGTTATCGTTGTGGAAAGACAACACACGATCAGAACCAATGCTGGTTTAAAAACCAGGAATGTAGAAAATGTGGCAAGCTTGGTCACATAGCTAAAGTATGCCGGTCAGGAAAGAAGACCAGCAACAAAAAGTCACCACAGGAAAAGTGCAGAAAGGTACATAAGGTGGCTGAGAAGAGTTCGGATGAACAGAATTCGGATTCAGACTCCAACAGCAAGGAACTGGGTAGTCTGAGAATTCACAACGTGAGTAAGGAAGCTGACCGACAAACTGTCTGGGTCACACTGCAGATAGCAGGAGTCCAAGTGAAGATGGAATTGGACACCGGATCGGCGTTGACGGTCATGAATAAGCAAGATTACAAAAAGTTATTCAAACATATTCCCCTACGGGATACGGAGATAGTATTGCAGACATACACGGGGCAAAAAGTATACCCCATCGGAAAGATAAAAGTCAAGGTGATACACAAGGGCAAAGAACACCAAGGAATGGACTTATATGTACTACCTGAGGGAGGTCCACCACTTCTGGGACGGGAGTGGATCAGGAAAATAAATATGGACTGGCACTCCCTAAACGCAATAACGGTAGATTCCGGAAAAAAAGATGTCAAACCTGAACGATTGTCCAGAATGTTGGATGAGGCTAAAGAGGTGTTCCAACAGGGACTGGGAACACTGAGAGGAATTGAGGCAAAAATCAAGATTGCAGAACATGCAAACCCAAAATTTTTCAAAGCCAGACCGGTACCTTATGCGATACGACCTGCTGTGGAAGCTGAGCTGGAAGGGCTGGAACGTTCAGGAGTACTGTCTAAGGTGGACTGGAGTGAGTGGGCCACGCCCATTGTTCCCGTCATGAAGCGTTCATCGAGTAACAAGCCAGGGGAACCGGGGAAGGTCCGCATCTGTGGAGACTTCAAGATCACAGTTAATCCGGTGCTTCACACGGTGCAATATCCGCTTCCGCGGATTGAGGATATCTTTGCTTCATTGTCTGGCGGGAAACGCTTCACCAAGATAGACCTGGCGCAAGCGTACTTACAGATGGAAGTTGAGGAAGAGTCGCGCCAGTATCTCACAATCAACACGCACAGAGGCTTGTATCGATATAATAGACTGGTTTTTGGAGTGGCTTCGGCTCCAGCAATTTGGCAGAGGGCCATGGAGCAGGTATTACAGGGAATTCCAAGCACTCAATGTTACTTGGGCGATATCCTGATTACAGGAGATGACGATGAGGAACACCTTGCAAATTTGAAACTGGTGCTCACCAGGTTGAAGGAATATGGCCTTCGAGTTAATCGCCAGAAATGTGAGTTCTTTCAGAAACGGATCTCGTACTGTGGTCATGTCATTGACCAGGAGGGGCTGCACAAGTCACCTGACAAGATCGAAGCTGTTGTGAAGGCTCCCGCTCCGGAAAATGTATCCCAGTTGAGATCGTTCCTAGGGTTGATTAACTATTACCATAAGTTTCTGCCAAATCTATCCACGGTGCTGCACCCGCTGAATGCTCTTTTGCAGAAAGAAGTACCATGGAAGTGGAGCAAGGACTGTAAGAAGGCCTTTTGCAAAAGCAAGACATTGATCACCTCAGAGGAAGTGTTGGCTCACTTCAACCCAACGCTACCTATTCGTTTAGCTTGTGATGCTTCCCCTTATGGTATTGGAGCAGTACTCTCACACAAGTTGCCAAATGGCTCGGAAAGGCCAGTCGCATTTGCATCCAGATCATTGACCTCCGCTGAGCGCAACTATGCTCAGATAGATAGGGAGGCGCTCAGCCTGGTGTGGGGAGTAAAGAAGTTTAATCATTACCTGCAGGGCCAGAAGTTTACACTGCTGACAGACCACCAGCCGTTGGTATCCATATTCAACCCTAAAAAGGGCGTTTCCATTATGACAGCGCAAAGGCTACAGAGGTGGTCCCTTTTCCTAGGGGCACACCAATATGACATAGAATACAAAGGATCAAAACAGCATGGGAATGCTGACGGTTTATCGCGCCTACCGTTGCCAACGGTAGAAGAGGCGCCTACAGTGGACCCAGTGGAGATGTTCCACTCAACCATAGTGGAATGTCTACCAGTAACAAATTCTACGATCGAAAAGGAAACAACAAATGACCCGACTCTCTCACGAGTCTACGATTTAACGGTGAAGGGATGACCAGCACATGGCGAACCACTGTTGCCAGCATTTTCGCAAAGAAGAGAACAGCTGTCAGTGTGCCGAGGAACTTTGATGTGTGGATCCAGAGTGGTGATTCCACCCAAACTCCAGCATAAAGTGCTAAAGGAGCTTCACGAGGGGCATCTGGGTGGAGTGAAAATGAAGAACCTAGCCAGAGCGTTTGTGTGGTGGCCAGGTATCGATGGAGACATCGAAGAAATGACCAAGAGCTGTCTAGGATGCCAGAAGGTCCAAAACGCCCCACCACAAGCTCCTCTGCACCCATGGGAGTGGCCCTCATCTCCATGGCAAAGGGTACACATTGATTTCGCTGGTCCATTTATGGACTCAATGTTTCTAATCACTGTGGATGCCCATTCGAAATGGCCAGAGGTCATTAAAATGTCCTCCACCACCACGGAGAAAACTATTGCAGTCCTAAGGACCATCTTCGCCAGGAATGGCTTGCCAGAACAGATCTGTTCCGACAATGGCCCACAGTTTGTGTCTGAGGATTTCCGGAGGTTCCTGAAGAATAATGGGGTGAAACATTACACATCTGCCCCATATTATCCAGCCACAAATGGATTGGCTGAGAGGTTTGTTCAGACCTTTAAAAAGGCCATAAAGGCAATGTATAATGATGACATACCACTGCAACACAAGGTGGATAACTTCTTGTTTGCTTACCAGAATGCGACACATGCAGTAACCAACCAAACTCCAGCCGTACTGGTTTTCAACCGGAGACTAAGATGTCGCTTGTATTTGCTCAAACCAAACATAAGACGAGATGTTGAGGATAAGCAGTTCCAGCACATAAATGAGAAGCCAACCAGGAGCTCCAAGATAGGGCAACCAGTCTTGGCCTGCGACTACCGAACAGAAAAATGGCAGCCAGGCACGATATGCACACAGCAGGGACCACTAATGTACACAGTGGACGTTGGAGAGAGCATCGTGAGACGCCATGCTGACCAGATTCTAGAGTCACAGGAACAAGCCAAACCTGTACCACAAGCATGTGCACCTGGTAATGAGCCCGAAGTACAGATTGCACCTACCTCAGAAGCAGGGGTATTGGAAGCTGACGAACCAACCAATGACAATGAGCCAGAATTGACTCCACCGCCAGAACAGGATACTCGAGAAAGGCGCTATCCAGTCCGGATCAGGAAGCCTCCTCAAAGACTGAACTTATAAATGACTATTTCAGTTGATGTATATATTACTGAGAAAATTGTAATTGTAATTAGTTATTAAATGAATGTTGTTAAATCAGTTGTTAAATGAATGTTATGTACTGTTTATCTAAAAGGGGAGGAATTGTTGTGTATGTACCTTTAGGGAAATAACTGGTCTTAGACTGCAGTACCGGCAGTGACCACCCCTGTATAAAAGGCCCTAGCAGGCTTCTGTAGTTTCAGTTTCAAGCTGCCTCTTGTTCAGTAAAGTACCTGTTAAACTGTTCTCCCGAAGTCCGTGTATTATTGAGGCGCGGACTTTACATGGGGGAGTGTCCTAATTGATGGGCGGGATGGCCCCTCCCTTTAAGCAAGCCACAGCGCCTGCCTGCGCTGTCTGTGAACTCGCTTCTGCTGCAGGCTGAGGAATTTTATCCTCAGACCTTACCCCAACTGGCTATTTTCCCCTTTCAGGTTGAAACAGTTTGCACTGGTTGATATGAAACCATTTGGTACGCCAGGGCATCTTAACGGCGTATACCATGGGGCTGGCTTTATCTACAATGCTGTAGGGCCCCATCTACAATGGTTCCAAACTTCCTACTCGGGCATAGTTCCTCACCATGATCTGATCTCCTACCTCCCGCTCGTGGTGCTTTTGGGGTTCGAGCAGCAATCGGTTGCTCTGATGCTGCCTTCCCATGTTCCCAGCCGCCTGCTCGTGGACCTGCTTAAGGTGCTCAAAGAGGTTTTGGGCGAACCTGTACCAGTTTACCTCTCTGAGCTGACCCTCCGTGAGCACCGGGGCTAGTACATGGGTGGGGGTCCGCATAACCCTGCCGGTCATCAGCTCGTACGGGGAGTACCCCGTGCTTTTCGACTGGCTGGCCCGGATCCCCATCAGAACCAATGGTAGGACCTCGGCCCATTTACAGGGCGAGTCCACCGTCTCCTTCCTCAATCTTTCTTTTAGGGTCCTATTCCTTCTTTCCACAATCCCAGATGACTGCGGGTTGTGGGCCACATGCCATTTCTCCTCAATGCCTAGCAGCATAAGGGTATTCTGCATCACCTGTCCGGTGAAGTGGCTCCCTTGGTCAGACCCCACATACTGTGGTAGTCCACACCGCGAGAACACTTCCTGGACCAGGATCCTGGCAGTACCCAGAGCTGTGGCTGTTCTGCAGGGGAAGGCCTCTACCCATTTGGTGAACACATCCACCAGGACTAGGCAGTACGTATAGCCTCCCTGGGCAGTGGGCAGGGGCCCGGTGTAGTCGACCTGTATCGACTGCCATGGTCCCTCTACCCTCCTGATGTGTCCCATAGGTACCTTCCTTTTGTGGGGGTCAGGGTTATTAGCAACGCACACAAGACAGCCTGCACAGAACTCGCGGACATCTTCCCTGAGTCCCAGCCACCATCCCGGCTGTTCCACTCGCTGCCAGGTGGTCTCAGGCCCGGGGTGTCCCACTCCTGGACCCTCATGGGCCAGTTGAAGGAATTCCCTCTGGTGCTGCTGCGGCACAACCCACTGTTCACCCCGGAACAGCATGCCCTCTTTCACGGAGAGGGTTGCTGTGCCGTATGGACCCTCTACCCTTTTTCCCTCAGTCACTGCACTGAGGACTGCCTTGAGGACGGGGTCTTGGGTTTGGACCGTCTTAAGGTCCGGGGCTAACGCTACCCCTGCACTCCCTTGGGTCCCATCCCTACCTCTGATGGCCGCCATGGGTCTGGACCCAAATGGGTCCCAGAAAGTGCCTGTGCGGGCACCCTCCTTGGCGAGCATGTCAGCCTGCTGGTTGCCGTGGCCGTGTGGTTCTGTGGAGGAATGGGCTTTCACCTTGTGGATGAAAACCTCCCCTTCCTCCCCCACTGCTGCCAGGATCTTTTCCAGCAGGGGTTTTACCATGAGGGGTCTCCCGTCGGCGGAGGTGTATCCGCGGCGGGACCAAATGGCCAGGTACTCTGTACACGAATTGCACGTGAACATGCTGTCCGAGCAAATCGTGTAGGGGGTGGGGAAGATTTCGGGGTGTGTAACAACGTACACCACTGCGGACAGTTCAGCCTGCTGGGCGCTCATGGTGCTGGGGAGCCTAATCGCCAGGGCAATGTTCGCCGCTGGGTCATAAACTCCGCACCCTGTGAGACGCTCACCAGCAGATACCGTGCTGGAACCGTCTACATAGATCTCGCGGCCCGTAGGATGTATTCCGGCCCATAAACCTATGTTCACTTCCCAAACCTCTTCAATGGAACACCGGTGGGCTGTTCCAGGATATACCAGGTTGGCTGCGAGCTTTGGCTCGCAGAGACCCTTCACTCTAAGATCCATCTGTGAGAGGAGCAAGGTCCAGCGGGCAATGCGGGCACTGCTCACTGTTCCATCCTTGATCCTCCCATCCAGAAGCATCTAGGTGGGCGTGTGATGGGTGAGGAGGGTGATGGGAGAGGTGCCTGTGAAGATCAACGATCTTTTCACAGCCCAATGTGTGGCCAAGAGGTGCCGCTCACAGTTGGAGTAGCTCCTCTCCACATCCGTGAGTATCCGGGAGGAGTAGACCACCGGCCTCAGCCGGCCGTGCCGCTCTTGGTGCAGCACAGCACTCAGGCTGTCCCCGCTGGCTGCTACCTCCAGGACAATCTCTTTACCCCCATCTATGGCCCCTAGAGCTGGTGCGGTCTGCAAGTCCCTTTTGAGCCGGACGAATGCTGCCTGGCAACCCTCATCCCAAAGCCACTCCACTCCCTTGTGTAGGAGTCGGAGCAGAGGGGCTGCGGTGGCTGCATAGTCCTCAATAAAGTCTCTGCAGTACCCGGTTAGCCCTAGAAATGACCTCATACCTGTTACTGTGTTGGGGACTGGTAACTCTTGTACTGCCTCCCTCCTAGCCTTATCTATGGCCCTTTCTCCAGCGCGGGCGGTCAGGCCCAGGAATTTTACCTCCTGCTGGCTGACCTGCGCTTTCTTTGGATTTACCTTAAAACCCTTTTGCCCTAGCAGCTCCAGCAGTTTGGCCAATAGTGGGCCATGCTCCTCTTTCGAATCAGTGAACAGGAGCAGGTCATCCACATATTGGACCAACTGTCTGGGCTGGCTAAAATCCTTTAAACTGTTTGCCATGCACTGATGGAAAATGCTGGGGCTGTTGTGGAAGCCCTGCAGCAAGCAGTTCCACGTGTACTGTTGCCCTTTAAACGTAAAGGCAAACTTGTACTGACCCTCCCTCCTTAAAGGGATGGACCAAAACCCATTGGAAATATCCAGCACCGTGAAAGTGGTCGCGGATGCTGGAATACTCCCTATCAGGTCGGCAACTGCTGCTACTGTAGGTGCACAGGCTGGGATGTTACTATTGAGCACTCGATAGTCCACCGTGGCCCTCCAGGAATTGTCCGGCTTTCTAACCGGCCACAATGGAGAGTTTACGTGGGTGGCTATCGGCCTCAGAACTCCCTGCTGCACTAACGAGGACATGGCTGCTTCCATGTCTGGCTCCGCTTCCCTGGGGAAGTTATACTGTTTCTGTGGTCAGGACATGGGGTCCCCGTCTACGCTGACCTCAAACCCTGTGACCCTCCCGCAGTCGTGTTTGTGTGTGGCAAATGTGGCTAGGTGGGCCTGCACAAATGCCTGGAACTCCTGTGGGGTGTTACTGACCATAAGCTCGAGGTTGTAACCCTCTTTGGGCTTCATGGTGCAGAGGGTCCCCTTCCCTTCCTTTCCTGGGATTACTACTACCTCACCGTTCTTTACTTTACCTGCCCCCCATAGGCAATGATTTCTCAAATCTACTAGGATCCCGTGGCCTACAATAAAGTCGGCCCCCAGGACCCCTCTTCCACCCTCCACTTCCCATTTCATCAGGACACAGGTCCACTTGGAGCGGAGCGGTCCTAACTTAATGGCGAGCGGGATGGATAACGAGCCAGCCTGTTCTTTGCCTGTGAACACCGACAGACTGTATGGGACCCCGTTAGATAGAGGCGAGGTGGTGGGGTTAGCTGAGTAGACCACGGTGCATGGAACCCCCGGTTTGGCGCCCCTGGACAGGCCCTCCGGTACACCGGCCATAACTGGTCCGCGAAAGCCTGCAGGTTTCCCCTGCGAGCTGGACCGTCTTCTCCACACGGGAGAAAGGACTTCCCTCATTCATCCCCATGGCCTCCAGAACTGCATCTCTGAGCTCCTCATACCCGCTGTGCCCCCTCTTACACTCGTCAGAGAGGGATTGGAGGAGACTACTCTCCAGGGAGAATAGCAGCATCTTGGCTTGCTCAGCACCATCGCAGTCGTTGACGCTGGCTGCCTGCTCTATGTCCCTGAAGTGGATCGAGGGGTCTCCCTTTTCAGACAGCTTCGGGATATGGTTGACCATAGCCCTAAGCTGTTGGGTGCTATAGGGTAATACGAACTGGTTTTGGAGGGGTCCCTCATCGTTGCCATTGACGGGTGGGCCGAACCTCAGATGCCGTGCTGGGCACATCGGTCCCAGCTCCAACCTCTCTGGCGGGGGTTGCTCCACCTCCACTTCCACCTCTGGCTCCACCCCCCCTTGCTGCCAAACCTCGCTGAAACTTGGCGCTACGGGTGGTGGTCGTGAGATCTCCTGTCCCTCAACCGGGTCGTCCCTGGGCACTACCAGTGACGTTGGAACTGTCCTCCCCTCGTTCCCCATAAAATCCGCCTGACCTGCCTTTGGGCTTATGAGGCATACCATGCCTTTTGCCTTCCAGAGGGCCCGGCTCAGATTTTCTATCCGCTCTTTACAGGGGCCGTGGTCTGCCTCCTCAAACCCCTGTTCGCTCGCTAGCTTGTAAACTGCCTTTACCTCCTGTACTTTCTCTTCCTGTTCCCTAATCTGCCTTGCCAAGCGGGCGTTCTTCTTCCGCAACCTTAACTCATTTCCCTTGGCCTCGGTGACTTGGCACCATAGGTATTCCAACTGGGCCTTGTGTTCTCCCATTAAATGCACTCTCTCCTGATTCAAGGCCTGCAATGCTACCAATAACTTCTCCCCTGCTAGAGCCTTATCCTGGATCTCCAGGGCTGACTCCCTTAACTCGACTGCCTGTGCTGCAACAAGCCTGTCCAAAAGCTGGACCTGCTTTTTGAAACACATCAGCCAAACTGCCTTCTCTAAGGACTTCTTGTGTTCCTTTCCCTCTGTCCACTTAGCTGCTGCATCTACCAGATGCCCAGCCCTTAACAGAGTGGCGATCCACTTCTTAGTGATATTCACCGTGCTAAACACATAATCAGAAATCCTTTCCTCCATCATGGTTTGCTCATCCGAACCATTGTCTACTGTATCGCAACCCTGTTGTCGGTGTCCTGCCGTGGTCGCCATTTTCTGTAGGGGGTGGCGTGTGGCGCGTGCGGCCAGTCAGTTATGCCCCTGACTGCCTGTGAGCGGTTCGAATTGCTCCCACGCCCCTGGGTTCTAGACACCGGACTTAGGTACAGGCAGCGATACAGAAAACTCGAGTAGCCAGGTGGTTTGGTGTAAGAAAACCAAGATTTTATTAAAACAGAAACGAAAACACAGTCTTCTGAGAAATTACTGGTAGAAAAATTACAGGCATAAAGCAATAATTATACTTATACAGGGAATGGGGAACACACGGCAGATCGAGGGAAAAACAACTACTTTAACAATCCCCTTATCCTTACCCCACCTCTATACCTAACTAGATTAAGCTATGAGGGGCAAGGAATTCATGCTCACCAATCCAAAGCAAAGCCGTTGTTTTAGCAATTGCGAGTTTTGAGGTCTGGTCTCCTGTCCTTTGGGGTACTCTGTCGCCACGTGGTCTCAGGGCGCGGTGCTGGAGCTGTTGCTGTGACACACCTTTCTTCTCCTCAGCTACCATCGTCGTCTCGTCGCGATGGGTTCTCTTCTTCTTCTCCCTCGGGTGGTCGTCGGCGGTAACGTTACAACAGCGAGACGGTTGGCAGTCTTCACTGCTTAGATTTTCCTACCCATTCTTGGAACGCCGGTATATTCGTTATGGTGTGGACACCTGCGTTTAATGCCTGCTTAATCGCAGTGTTTTACTAGCCAACTTAGTCTCACTGTCCATGTGTTTTCTTCCCCCAAGCGCCAGCTTATAACTAGGCGCTCGGTCTTAATTAATGCATCTTCTGCTGCCCTTCTCTGCTCTTGTTGGGTCTTTACCTTTTTCTTCGTCTTGCCTTGTTTCGCCTCGTTTCGTCTCGTCTCACCCTTTTGTGGCCCATGTGTCCTGTATGACTTTGGGTTTGGGTTCTGCCAGGGCCACTCAGCTCCTGACCTCATTACAGCCTTGGTCCAAACATGGACAAAAGAGCTGAACTCAAGAGGTGAGGTGAGAGTGACTGCCCTTGACATCAAGGCAGCATTTGATCGAGTGTGGCATCAGGGAGCCCTAGCAAAACTGAAGTCAATGGGAATCAAGGGGAAAACTCTCCATTGGTTGGAATCATACCTAGCACAAAGGAAGTTGGCTGTGGTTGTTGGAGGTCATTCATCTCAATCACATGACATCACTGCAGGAGTTCCTCAGGGCAGTGTCCTAGGCCCAACCATCTTCAGCTGTTTCATCAATGACCTTCCCTCCATCATAAGGTCAGAAGTGGGGATGTTCGCTGATGATTGCACACTGTTCAGCACCATTCGAGACTCGTCAGATACTGACGCAGTCCGTGTCCATATGCAGCAAGACCTGGACAACATTCAGACTTGGGCTGACAAGTGGCAAGTAACATTCGCACCACACGAGTGCCAGGCAATGACCATCTCCAACAAGCGAGACTCTAACCATCTCCCCTTAACATTCAATGGCATTACCATCGCTGAATCCCCCACTATCAACATCCTGGGGGTTACCATTGATCAGAAACTGAACTGGACCAGCCATATAAATACTGTGGCTACAAGAGCAGGCCAGAGGCTGGGAATTCTGCAGTGAGTGTCTCACCTCCTGACTCCCCAAAGCCTTTCCACCATCTGCAAGGCACAAGTCAGGAGTGTGATGGAATACTCTCCACTTGCCTGGATGAGTGCAGCTCCAACAACACTCAAGAAGCTCGACACCATTCAGGATAAAGCAGCCCGCTTGATTGGCACTCCATCCACCACCTTCAACATTCACTCCCTCCACCACCGGCACACTGTGGCTGCAGTGTGTACCATCTACAAGATGCAATGCAGCAACTCGCCAAAGCTCCTTCAACAGCACCTTCCAAACCCGCGACCTCTACCACTTAGAAGGATAAGGGCAGCAGACGCATGGGAACATCACCACCTACAAGTTCCCCTCCAAGCCACACACCATCCTGACTTGGACCTGTATCGCCGTTCCTTCACTGTCGCTGCGCCAAAATCCTGGAACTCCCTTCCTAACAGCATTGTGGGTGTACCTACTGATATACCTATCAATTCGTCCAATAAAAAGCGACGAGTTAGGAACGTAACTAAAGGTTTTTATTGACTAAATAACAGAGCCCACCCTCGTGGGTGATCGGGTCCAACAAGGAGGAATACCAGCCAGTCGACTACCTTTACACCTGGGCAGGTAGGTGGAGCCATGGGCGGAGTCGGAGGTGGTCAGCCCAGGTATAACAGCGCGACAAGAGGCGACCTCGTATAGTGATACAACAGTGAGAACAGTGATAACAATACAACAGTGATAACTATAGTGTAACGATAGTGAACGATAAAAGTGGTTTACCACATTCACCCCTTGTTTAGATTTGAGTCCGGCGGGGTGAAGTGTACTACCAGTTCTGGTATGTCAGTCTGTCCGGAGGCCTCGTAAGCCTCTCCGATCGTCGCAGCGGCGGTGCTGCATTATCCGGTGTTAATGCTGGTGTCTGCGTGGTCGGCGAAGGCTCGTGGGGTTCCGGCATGCCGTCTACCTGGGCTGGAATTGGGGGGGTGGTGGGGGGGGGTAAAGGTGGTGTCTCCGGAGTGCCCGAGGGTGCGAGGTCTCGTAAGGAGACAGTGTCCTCCCGCCCGTCTGGGTAAGCCACGTAGGCGTACTGGGAGTTGGCGTGCAGGAGGTTCACCCTCTCGACCAGGGGGTCCGTTTTATGGGCCCTCACGTGCTTTCGCAGCAAGACGGGCCCCGGAGAGGTCAGCCAGGTTGGTAGAGTGGTTCCCGTAGTCGACTTCCTGGGGAAAACAAACATTCGTTCATGGGGGGTGGCGTTAACGGCAGTGCAAAGTAGTGACCGGATGGAGTGCAGCGCTGTCGGGAGGACTTCCTGCCAGCGGGAGGTTGGGAGGCCCTTAGACTTTAAGGCTAAGAGGACGGCCTTCCATACCGTCGCGTTCTCTCTTTCCACCTGGCCGTTCCCTCGGGGGTTGTAGCTGGTGGTCCTACTTGCTGCAATACCTCTCGCTAGTAGGAACTGACGGAGTTCCTCGCTCATGAAGGAGGAGCCCCGGTCACTATGTATATAGTTCGGGAACCCGAACAAGGCGAAGAGGTCGTTCAGGCACTTGATGACCGTGGTACTGGTCATGTCTGGGCAGGGGAAGGCAAAAGGGAAACGGGAGTACTCATCAACGATGTTGAGGAAGTACACATTGCGGTCAGATGACGGTAGAGGCCCCTTAAAGTCGATGCTCAGGCGCTCGAAGGGGCGGGTGGCCTTGATCAGGCTTGCTCTGTCCGGCCTATAGAAGTGCGGTTTGCACTCGGCGCAGGTCTGGCAGTTCCTGGTCATGGTCCTGACCTCCTCGATGGAGTAGGTCAGGTTGCGGGCCTTAATGAAATGGTAAAGTCTGGTGACCCCGGGGTGGCAGAGGTCGTTGTGGAGGGTCTGAAGTCTATCAATATGCGCGCTGGCGCATGTAATTCGTGAAAGAGCATCAGGGGGTTCGTTCAGCTTACCTGGCCGGTACAAGATATCATAATCGTAGGTGGATAGCTCGATTCTCCACCTCAAGATCTTGTCATTCTTGATTTTGCCCCTCAGCTTGTTATTAAACATGAAAGCAACCGAACGTTGGTCGGTGAGGAGGGTAAATCGTTTGCCTGCCAGGTAATGCCTCCAGCGCCGTACCGCCTCCACAATTTCCTGGGCTTCCTTCTCGACCGACGAGTGTCGGATCTCGGGGCCCTGTAGGGTCCTTGAGAAGAAGGCCACCGGCCTCCCCTCCTGGTTAAGGGTAGCGGCTAGGGCGAAGTCGGATGCATCGCTCTCCACTTGGAAGGGGATGGACTCATCCACTGCGTGCATTGTGGCCTTGGCTATGTCTCCCTTGATGAGGGAGAAGGCCGCGCACGCTTCCTCTGTGAGGGGGATGGATGTGGACTTCATGAGGGGTCTGGCTTTGTCCGCATAATTGGGCACCCATTGGGCATAGTAGGCGAAGAGCCCCAGGGTTCTCTTAAGTGCCTTAGGGCAGTGGGGGAGGGGTAGCTCCATGAGGGGGCGCATTCTTTCGGGGTCGGGGCCGATGAGTCCGTTCTCTACTACACAGCCAAGGATGGCAAGGCGCGAGGTGTTAAACACACATTTCTCCTTATTGTAGGTGAGGTTCAGCCGTTGGGCCGTACGGAGGAATTTCTCCAGATTCACGTCATGGTCCTGCCGGTCGCGGCCGCAGATGGTGACGTTATCTAGATAGGGGAATGTGGCCTGCAGTCCGTTCTGGTCAACCATCCGGTCCATCTCCCTTTGGAAGACCGAGACCCCGTTGGTGACACCGAAGGGGACCCTAAGGAAGTGGTATAGGCGCCCATTCGCCTCGAAGGCGGTGTACTGGCGGTCCTCGGGGTGGATAGGGAGTTGGTGGTAGGCCGACTTAAGGTCGATGGTCGAGAATACGCGGTATTGTGCAATCTGATTGACCATGTCAGATATGCGGGGAAGGGGGTATGCGTCCAGCTGGGTGTATCTGTTTATGGTCTGGCTGTAGTCGATGATCAGGCGATTTTTATCGCCTGTCTTAACGACCACGACCTGGGCACGCCAGGGGCTGTTGCTCCCCTCGATAATGCCCTCTTTCAGGAGGCGCCGCACCTCAGAGCTAATGAAGGCTCTGTCCCCAGCGCTGTACCGCCTGCTCTTGGTAGCGACGGGTTTGCAGTCGGGGGTGAGGTTAGCGAACAGGGAAGGTGGCGGCACCTTGAGGGTGGATAGGCTGCAGGTGTTACGCGGTGGGCGGTTTAACATTCGCTGGTTGTCGACTGTGAGTGGGGGGAGGGGTCCACCGTATGCTAGGGTTACACTTTGGAGGTGGGATTGGAAGTCCAGCCCTAGTAGGACGGCAGCGCAGAGCTGGGGGAGGATGAGGAGTTTAAAATTTTTATACTCCGTACCCTTAACCGACAAGGTCACAACACAGTAGCCGCTAATGTCCGTGGCGTGGGACCTCGATGCCATCGAGATTCAGTTGCGCGTTGGCAGGACAGGGAGGGAGTAGTGGCTCACCGTGTCTGGGTGGATGAAGCTCTCTGTGCTTCCGCTGTCGAACAGGCAGGTCGTGGCGTGGCCGTTTACTTTGATGTCCATCATCGACTTGGACAGGTGGTGTGGGCGGGCTTGATCCAGAGTGACGGAGGCTAGTGTGTAGGTAAGCGAGTCGTTGTCGTCTGCGGGCGAGGCGGTCGTCGGGTCCGGAGGCCCGGTGGCAGTCGGGCGTGGTGGGTAAAATGGCGTCTCCCACGAGGTAGGACAAAATGGCGGAGAAGATGGCTGCTCCCATAACTCACATGAGGCACTATTGGGGTCGGTTGCCTTGATCAAAGATGGCCACCCCCATGACTCACGTGTGGGGATGCTGGCCTCAGTTGCCTTGAAAGAAGATGGCCGCCCCCACAGTTCGCATGAGGCACTGCTGGCCTCTGAAGATCCACTCCTGCAGGCCTTAGAGAAGTGGCCTTTCTTCCTGCAGGTTGAGCAGGTAGAGTTCCTGGCTGGGCAGCGCGACCTCGGGTGCTTCTCCTGGCCGCAAAAGAAGCAGCCGGCGGCCCGATCGCGGGTGCCCGATGTCGGAGCCGGTACCGGGGGTGGCGGTCCCGGTCGGGTCCGGGACGCCGACGCTGAGGTAGGTCCCGGGGGCGGCGCTGCGAAGGGTATTGCGGTAGGGGTCGGGCCCGAGTCCCAGGGTCGCGAGCAGTACCTGGAAAACGCCTCCTGGTCCTGATGGGCCACCTCTAGGGAGAGAGCGAGGGCTTCAGCTTTGTCCAGGTCGAGGTCTTTAGCTTCAAGCAGTCTTTGCCGTGAGTGGTCGGACCGTAGGCCTTTCACAAAGGCATCGCGGATATTATCTTCCGTATTTTCAACAGCCGTCACCGCTTTAAAGTCACAGTTCCTGCCGAGTGCTCTTAGCGCCCGTAAAAATTCAGCTACAGACTCTCCTGGCTGTTGCGGGCGGGATCTTAGGAGGTGCCTGGTGTACATGTAATTTACCGGGCTCCGGTACTGCTGTTTCAGTAGGTTGATAGCGGCCTCGTATGTAGTCGTGTCCTGGATGAGTGCGTATACTCTCGGGCTCGCTTGGGCGTTCAGAACTCTTAGTTTGGATCTCTGAGGGACGCCGGATTCTTCCAGGTAGGATTCGAAGCAGCCCAGCCAGTGTTTGAAGTCGAGGGCTGAGTTTGCTGCCTGTGGGTTTAGATCCAGGTACGGTGGTTTGAGGGCTTGCAGCCAAGCCGGCTGGTGTGGCTGGTATAGCCCGGTGTCTGAAAGCTGCTGTGGCTGTGCTTCTGGGAGGGCTTCTGGCTGGCCAGTAGTAGACATCTTTAAAATTTAGTCAATAAAATTGATATACCTATCAATTCGTCCAATAAAAAGCGACGAGTTAGGAACGTAACTAAAGGTTTTTATTGACTAAATAACAGAGCCCACCCTCGTGGGTGATCGGGTCCAACAAGGAGGAATACCAGCCAGTCGACTACCTTTATACCTGGGCAGGTAGGTGGAGCCATGGGCGGAGTCGGAGGTGGTCAGCCCAGGTATAACAGCGCGACAAGAGGCGACCTCGTATAGTGATACAACAGTGAGAACAGTGATAACAATACAACAGTGATAACTATAGTGTAACGATAGTGAACGATAAAAGTGGTTTACCACACCTACACCATATGGACTGCAGCGGTTCAAGAAGGCGGCTCACCACCATCTTCTCAAGGGCAATTAGGGATGGGCACTAAATGCAGGCCTAGTCAGCGACGCCCACATCCCATCAATGAATTAAAAAAAAACTCGGGGCTTGTCCCCCACCCGCGATTGGTATGGATGTCCTTGGTTGCTTGCACAATGCGGAGAGCGAGAAGAGAACCCGCCACGAGGCCAGGGCACGAGTACAGGCGACAGCAGCCCAAGACCAGACAAGAGGTCAGAGTCAAGAGGAGGGGAGCGAGAGCGCAGTTGCTACTGAGGGCCTACAATTATACCCGTTTCTTCAACTCCTCATCTGCACGCCAAATCAGGTCAGTCCATTGTTTGATTTTGGCGGGCTGTTTTAAACGATTATACCAATCTAAGTTAACTGGTTTTAGATGGTCGTTTCTCGCACCTGATGGCCCGATGTCCGGGCTGTATTGTCATTAATGCATTTTAATCGGCCTGTGCAGCCTTGATGGCTTCCTTAAGCTGTTTCCGATTATTTATGTGGACAACTAATGCTTAGGCCTAACTGGATTGATCTGTTTCAATCTGACCTAATGCATATTCAATGTTTGCTTAGCTGTCTGGTTTTTCAAACACAAAAGTCCTTTTCACAGAAATGCATTTTAAGTTTTGATTTCCCAAAGCTACCTGTTCTGTGTTGCAGAATCCAAGCTTGTAAAATCTTACAGGCTTTGGTCACGAGGTGCGGACGCCATCTTTTGGGTACCCTTTTTAAATTGTCCGTACCGGGCCCCTTTTATTAATAACCTTGGGGGAATGTGGGAATTTTGAGAACCTTACAGTTTCCAAGACTGTCACTGACCTCATCTCCTCTGGAGATCTTGCCCCCATGGCCACCAACCTCATAGTTCCCCAACCCCGCACAGCCCGCTTCTACCTCCTTCCCAAGATCCACAAACAGGACTGCCCTGGTAGACCCATCGTTTCAGCCTGTTCTTGCCCCACAGAACTTATCTCTTCCTATCTCGACTCTATTTTTTCTCCCCTTGTCCAGTCTCTTCCCACCTACATTCGCGACTCTTCCGACGCCATCCACCACTTTAACAGTTTCCAGTTTCCTGGCCTCAACCGCCTCCTTTTCACTATGGACATACAATCCCTCTACACCTCCATCCCCCACCAGGATGGCCTGAGGGCGCTCCACTTCTTCCTTGAACAGAGGCCCAACCAGTCCCCATCCATCACCACCCTCCTCCGCCTGGCTGAACTTGTTCTCACATTGAACAACTTCTCCTTTGACTCCACTCATTTCCTCCAAATCAAAGGTGTTGCTATGGGTACCCGCATGGGTCCCAGCTATGCCTGCCTTTTCGTGGGATATGTGGAACATTCTTTGTTCCAGTCCTAATCGGGTCCCCTCCCTCACCTCTTTTTCCGGTACATTGATGACTGTATCAGTGCCGTCTCCTGCTCTTGCCCTGAACGAGAAAATTTTATTCACTTTGCTTCCAATTTCCACTCTTCCCTCACCTTCACATGGTCAATCTCCAACTCTTCCCTTCCCTTCCTCGACTTTTCCGTCTCCATCTTTGGGGATAAGTTATTGACAAACATTCACTACAAGCCCACTGACTCCCACAGCTACCTGGACTACACTTCCTCCCACCCCACCTCCTGTAAGGACTCTATTCCATTCTCCCAGTTTCTCCGTCTCCGCCGCATCTGCTCCGACGATGCCACCTTCCATACCAGTGCTTCCGACATGTCCTCCTTTTTCCTCAACCAAGGATTCCCCTCTGCTGTGGTTGACACGGCCCTCGACCGTGTCCATTCTATCTCGCGCACTTCTGCCCTCACCCCTGCCCCTCCCTCCCGGAACCACGATAGGGTTTCCCTTGTCCTCACCTTTCACCCCACCAGCCTCCACATTGAACGGATCATCCTCCACCATTTCTGCCACCTCCAGCGAGATTCCACCACCAAACGCATCTTTCCCTCACCTCCCCTTTCAGCATTCCATAGGGGCTGCTCCCTCTGCGACACCCTAGTCCAATCCTCTACCACCCCCAGCACCCCTCCCCCTTCGCCCGGCACCTTGCCATGCAAGCACAGGAGATGCAACACATGTCCTTATACCTCCCCACTTCCCACTGTCCAGGGCCCCAAACACCCCCTCCAGGTGAAACAGCGATTTGCTTGTACTTCTTGCAATTTAGTATACTATATTCGCTGCTCACAATGTGGTCTCCTCTACATTGGGGAGACCAAACGCAGATTGGGTGACCGCTTTGCGGAACACCTCCGTTCAGTCCGTAAGGGGGACCCCGAGTTCCCGGTGGCCTGTCACTTTAATTCTCCGCACCACTCCCACTCAGACCTCACCGTCCTCGGCCTCTTGCATTGTTCCACGGAAGCTCAGCGTAAGCGCGAGGAACAGCACCTCATCTTTCAGCCCTCTGGACTCAACATAGAGTTCAACAATTTCAGATCATAACCTCGGCCCCTATCACATATTTATTTTTTCTTCTTTTTTTTATCCACACTTTTTGTTTGGCCCCTTTTTTTCTTCACTCCCACATGGCAGCTGTCCTTCATTCTGCCAGCGCAATTCACACCTCATCTAGAGCCATCCTTTATTCCTTAACCTGTCCCATTACCACCTCCTCTTGCCTTGAATATCTCTTAATGTCTCTCAATGTCTCTTAATCTCTTCTGCTTTCTATCCTATCACTGACCTTCCCTTTTGTGCTTTCATCCCCTCCCCCTTTTCCCCACCCCTAAACTTGCTTTCCATTTCCTGCTTTTTTCCAGTTCTGACGAAGGGTCATCGACCTGAAACATTAACTCTGTTTCTCTCTCCACGGATGCTGCCTGGCCTGCTGAGTTTTTCCAGCGTTTTCTGCTGTTATTTCAGATTTCCAGCATCCGTAGTATTTTGCTTTCGTATTAGAGTCTGATTTTTAATTCCGCTGCTGTTTCCTTACAAATGTTGTGAATAGATTTTATTGATTTATTTTCAACTTCAGATGAGCACAATTTCATCAACTCTCGGTTGCATCACAATGATGCCATCTACTGGGACTAAGAAACATCTAGGAAACTGTGAAACTGGAAACAATACACAACCCAGACTTCATATAGTGGATGTACATCCTTGAACCATGGTATCAGGTCGTGTGATGGGACTATTTAACTCGGGCACACTAGAGATGCAAAGCTACTTTGCATTTCCAAGCTATGATGTGAATCGTATCAAACCTTAATGAACATCACGAAAAAAACCAGATTATCCGGTCATTATCACATTGCTGTTTGTGGGAGCTTGCTGTGCGCAGGTTTGGCTACCACTCCTCCAACATTACAACAGCGACTGCACTTCATTGGCTGTAAAGCGTTTGAGATGTCCTGAGTTCGTGAAAAGCACTTTATAAACGGACTGATTATTTGCAATGCATTTTCGACTCTCTCTGCACATGCGCGCCCGGGTAGGACTTGATCAGGTGGCACATGCGCAGTACGAATCAGGCGCAGTGGCTGCGGTCTGCACTGCCATGCCCCTGGGCTCCGTGCAGAGAAGGTCAGGGGATCAAAGGGGGGAAAGAGGATTGGGCGGGGAGAGAGGGGATCGGGGGGGGGAGAGAGGGGATTGAAGGGGGGGAGAGAGGGGATCGGGGGAGAGAGAGGATCGGGGTAGAGAGGGGATCGGGGGGAGAGGGGATCGAAGGGGGTGAGAGGGGATCGGGGAGAGCGGATCGGGGAGAGGGGATCGAAGGGGGAGAGAGGGGATCGGGGGAGAGGGGATCGGGGGAGAGGGGATCGGGGGAAGAGGGGATCGGGGGAGAGAGGGGATCGGGGGGAGAGGGGATCGGGGAGAGGGGATCGAAGGGGGAGGGAGGGGATCGGGGGAGAGAGGGGATCGGGGGGGGAGAGGGGATTGAAGGGGAGAGAGGGGATCGAAGGGGGGGAGAGAGGGGATCGGGGGGGAGAGAGAGGGGATGGGGGAGAGAGGATCAAAGGGGGGAGAGAGGGGATCGAAAGGGAGAGAGAGGGGACGGAAGGGGGAATTTTGGAAGATGACCAGCAATGCACCTACTATTTCTAGGGCCACTTCCTTAAGTACCCTAGGATGTAGATTATCAGGCCCTGGGGATTTATCGGCCTTCAATCCCATCAATTTCCCTAACACCATTTCCCTACAAATACTGATTTAATTCAGTTCCTCCCTCTCATTAGACCCTATGTTCCCCGACATCTCTGGGAGGTTATTTGTGTCCTCCTTTGTGAAGACAGAACTAAAGTATGTATTTAATTGGTCTGCCATTTCTTTGTTCCCCATTATAAATTCCCCTGATTCTGACTGCAAGGGACCTACGCTTGACTTCACCAATCTTTTTCTCTTCACATATCTATAAAAGCTTTTACAGTCAGTTTTTATGTTCCCTGAAAGCTTACTCTCGTACTCTATTTCCCCCCGCTTAATTAATCCCTTTGTCCTCCTTTGCTGAATCCTAAACTACTCCAAATCCTCAGGTTTACTGCTTTTTCTGGCCAATTTATATGTCCTCTCCTTGGATCTTATGCTATCCCTAATTTCCCTTGTTAGCCACAGTTGAGTCACCTTTTTTGTTTTATTTTTATGCCAAACAGGGATGAACAAATTCTATAGTTCATCCAAGCGATCTTTGAATGTTTGCCATTGCCTATCCACCGTCAACCCTTTGAGTAACATTCTCCAATCAATCCTACCCAACTCGCGCCTCATACCATCATAGTTTCCTTTATTTAAATTCAGGACCCTAGTCTCTGAGTCAACTACTTCACTCTCCATCTTAATGAAGAATTCTATCATATTATGATCGCTCCACCCCAAGGGGCCTCGCACAACAAGATTGCTAATTAATCCTTTCTCATTACATAATACCCAGTCTAAGATGGCCTGGTCTCTAGTTGCTTCCTCGACATATTGGTCCAGGAAACCATCCCGTATACACTCCAGGAATTCCTCCTCCACAGTATTGTTACTAATTGGTTAGCCCAATCTATATGTAGATTAAAGTCATCCATGATAACTGCTGTGCCCTTATTGCATGCGTCTCTAATTTCCCATTTAATGCCACCCCAAACCTCCGCATTACTGTTTGGGGGTCTGTGTACTACTCCCACTAACGTTTTCTGCCTCTTGGTATTTCTCAGTTCTACCCACACAGATTCCACATCATCATAGCTAATATCCTTCATTACAATTGTGTTAATCCCCTCTTTAACCAGCAATGCTACCCCACCTCCTTTTCCTTTTTGCCTGTCTTTCCTGAATATTGAATACCCCTGGATGTTGAGTTCCCAGCCTTGGTCACCCTGCAGCCATGTCTCTGTAATCCCAATCATATCATATCCGTTTACCTCTATTTGTGCAACTAATTCATCTACCTTATTACGAATGCTCCTTGCATTAAGACACAAAGGGGGAGAAATTTGGTATCGCCCTGTTTGGGGCGCTAGTATTGGCGGTGCGCAAAGTTTAGCGCCAGGTGCAATTTATTGCCACCTCGAGCGATATTGGGTTGCAGCACCCCTGAAGGTGATTGCGGTGCTAAATCAGGCGCTGCACGATAGTCTTAAGGCGCTAACCCAGCGGCGCGACGCAATTTCTCCGCGGGCGGGCGCAGCGCAGGTGCTGTCAATTATCGATTTCACCCAGACACGCTGGCGCCGGCCAGCTCTTAAAGGGATGGATCGATTATCATCTGCAGCCACACTCTGCGCCTTGTAGGCCTCAAAATCAGCGGCAACCTACCTGTGGCGGGCAAAACTTCAACCACATGGAGAGGGCCAGGGAGAGAGCGCAGCGCTTCACCGAGGGAGCATTGGATGCTCTGGTTGGCGCGGTGGAGCGCCGGCGATCTGTGCTTTACCCGGAGAATGGCGGGAGGCCTCAACACACCGAATACCACAGAGCTTGGAGGGAGGTTTCCCAAAGAGTCACCTCCAGCAGCATGGTTCCCAGGACTCCTGTGCAATGCAGGAAGAAGTTCAACGACCTCACTCGGGTCGTCAGGGTGAGTGCCTTTTTCAGAATCATCTTCATCCCTCCATCTGCACCTCACTTTATGGCCAGAGGGTGTGCAAAGCCCCAATGGCCAGCTGTCATCCAGCACCCATGGCCCATTCTGGAAACACACACGCACATTCAGCTCAGTGCATAATGTAAGGGCTATTCGACCATGGGAGGCATGTGATGCCAGATCAGGGCAGCATAATGTAAGGGCTATTCGACCATGGGAGGCATGTGATGCCAGATCAGGGCAGCATAATGTAAGGGCTATTCAACCATGGAGGCATGTGATACCAGATCAGGGCAGCATGTTTCATCACACCCCGTCCTTTCTCTTGCAGGCCAAGCTGGCGAGTAACTGCAGGCAACAGCTTCGGACCGGAGGAGGCCGGCCTCACTGCAGACCCTTACAGACCTGGAGGAGCGAGTCCACCAGATCGTCGCAAGCCGGATGAGTGGCCCCGTCGCCTCTGGAGATGCCGACCCCATTGTGGACAGCAATGGTAAGGTCATCACCTTTTTGACCTCTCTCCTTCCACTTGTTCCCCACACCAGCGTGCTTTTTCACTCTCGACCCAATTCAGAGCATTGCAGCACTCATGCATCCCTTGCTGCCACCCTGTCCTTTCACTGAAGCCACTCTTGAACCTCCCTGCTTTCAGATGCTGCATCACCAGCTCGGGAGGCGGCCCTCAAGCTGCCACTGCGACTGACTCCGGAGGCGAGGAGGAGGAGGAGGAAGCCGGACCATCTGTTCAACCCTCAGGCGAGCCAGCCCATCTCCAGACTGGGGAGACTCCTTCCCTGGAGGGGAGCGGGGGGGGAATGCTCTGAGGAGGATCCAGCTCCAGGACCCAGTGGCCTGCAGCAACGCGAGGAGGGTAGGGAACCTCGGGGGCCGTCTCCCCGGAGGGCGAGTCGGGCCGCGAGTACTGCTGCACAGACCACAGAAGAGGTGCATGCCCTCGTTGTAATGAGCGCCCAGGCTGGGCTGAGGCACACTGTGCTCATGGCTGCAGTGGGAAGGATGCCTGAATCCATTGAGACACTGGCAAGGAGTGTGCAGGACTTCGCCGCAGCACAGGCAAGGAGTGTGCAGGACTTCGGCGCAGCACAGGCAAGGAGTGTGCAGGACTTTGGCACAGCACTGGCAAGGATTGTCCAGGCCTTCAGCGAAGCAATGGCACCTGCCACGCAAGTGCTGAGTGCTGCCACGCAGTCACTCGCTGGTCTCATGCAGACGCAGATTGAGGCCACGCGAGCACTGACTGCTGCCACCCTCGCTGGATCGGGCAGGATTCCCCGGGGCCCTCGCCGCACCACAGCAGGCCAGCAATCTGTGCACCAGCCGATTGCTGCGCATGCTGCGGTGCTGCCCCGTCAGGGTGCCAGTGTGCCGGCTGACTAGGGAGCTGCTGTCCACTCTCAGGATGATAGCATTCCTGATGCCACCACTGGCACTTCTCCACTGCAGCTGCCACCACCTGTAGGACAGACTGCTTCCGCCCATGCAGAGTTGGAGCAGTCAGCAGCCGGGCCCTCCAGGCCCAGAGCTCGTCCAGGCCGTCCCTCAGGGGCATCTGCATTTTCGGACAGTCAGCAGGCCTCCCCCAGCCTTGCTGCAGCCACTGGGGTCCAATTATGGAGGAGTTGCAGGGCGGGAAGGGGCCAATGCCGAAAGGGAAGCAGATCACAATCGAGGGGGAAAAAGTAGAAGGTGCTGCTGATTCCTGCTATTTGTTTCATTCAAGGCCGAGGATGCTGGTCTGAATGTTAGTTATGTTTTGGACAGTCTCCCAGGTGTGAGAGTCTCTTATGTGCTAGTCTGTTTGTTTTGCTTTTTGTTGCCATTGCTTTGTCATGCGGGAAGGAAACACATTTTGTTAAATAAACAACTTTCTTTATTCACAATGGCCATGTCTGTTCTTTGCACAAATTTTGCCCTTGACCGGCTTAGGGGTAGCAGAACGGTTCCATTCATGTTCTTGGAATGGCAGCAAGCATTCCCTGAGAGGGGCCTAGAAGCGACTTGCTATAAGCCTCTGACGGACGGCCCCTTTGCAGTTTGTACCTCCCTCCCGTTTTGGTGCTGCTGCTCCTCCTCCTCCTCCTCCTCCTCTGCTGGTGCTTCAATGTCTGGTGGCATTGGCTGGGTCCTGAGGATTGCCAGGTTATGCAGCATGCAACACACAACCACGAAGTGGTAGACTCGCTCAGGTGAGTACTGAAGGGCTCCTCCGGAATGGTCCAGACAGCGGAACCGTTGCTTCAGCACGCCGATTGTGTGCTCAATGATGTTCCTGGTCACTTGATGGCTCTCATTGTAACGTTCTTCAGCAGGGGTGCTGGGCGAACGGAGCGGGGTCATCAGCCAGGGGCACAGAGGATAGCCCTTGTCCCTGAGAAGCCAGCCTCCTGGGTGAGCTGGGGCCTCGAAAAGGTCTGCCACAGAAGTCTGGCGCAGGATGAAGGCGTCGTGGCTGCTGCCTGGAAAGTGGGCATTCACAGCGAGTATCAGCTGTTGGTGGTCACAGGTCAGCTGCACATTCAAAGAATGGAACCCCTTTCGGTTGCGGAAATCCTCCGCATTCTCTAGAGGCACCCGCAAAGCCACGTGCGTGCAGTCAATGGTGCACTGCACCATGGGGAAGCCTGCTATCCTTGCGAAGCCCTCTGCGCGCTCTCGCTGCTTGTCCGGGGTCATTGGGAAGGAGATGTACTGCCGTCTCCTTTTAAAGAGGGCATTAGTCACTTGACGGATGCAGCAATGCACCGCGAACTGTGAGATGTTGGCAATGTCCCCAGTAGCGGCCTGAAAGGAGCCGCTTGCATAGAAGTTTAGAGGCACAGCCACCGACAGAGATGTCCTGCACCTTAGTTAAGGCTGCAGATCTGGCTGAAGCAGGTGGCAGAGCTCAGTGACCACCTCCTTACTGAAGCGCAGCCTTCGGAAACACTGCTCCTCCGACATGTTGATATATGAAAACTGCTGGCAGAAAACCCTGGCAGCGTAAGGTCTCGTGTGCCGATGTCTGTAGGCCCTCCTCCATCTGGCCATGCCTGCCACTCTATCCCTGTGTCTCTGTGCCCTGTCAATATGATTGAGAAGGACGACGTTCCCATCCAATGCAGCCCCCATAGTAAGTGCACACTGAAAGTTATGCCATTTGAGAAGCTCACCAACTGCAAAGTGATGTTCAGAAGGCTAAAGTTCCTCTGCCAGCTACTGGCTCACTGCAGAAATGGCTCTCCGTGTGTACCTGAGCAACTCACTCTCTCTGTCAAAGAAGTTGTGGTCCAAAAATGGCTACCACTAATAATCCAGAACAGTCCCCTTTAAATAGCACCCCCCGAGCCCGACAGCGACTGGGAAACGTTCCAGGTAACCTGTCCTTGTTAGCGCCAGGTGGAACGGAGGGGGGCGCCACTGAATTTCTGGTCCGGGGCACCCCAAGGGCGTTGCACACTGAAATGACGTCATGATCTGCGTGCGCCGGTGAGCGAGCGCTACGGTTTAGCGCCGGCGCTAAATGTCCACTCAATATGGGAAGAGGCGCAGAGTTCGCTGCGTCCGGGCGCTAGTTGGTTAGCGCCCCACTTCTCGACCTCTTTAGGCGCTAATGGGTGGCGCAACCAAATTTTTCCCCCAAACCCTTCAGGCTTGTTTTTTTAACACTCTTAGACCTTTTAGAATTATTATTTACTGTGGCCATGTTTGATTTAAACCCTTGATTTCTCTGACTGCCACCTTTGCTTTTCTCCTTCCTGTCTTTTGCTTCTATCCTTGTTTCCCTTTCCTCTGTCTCCCTGCTCAGGTTCCCAACCCCCTGCCATTTTAGTTTAATCCTCCCCCAGAGCACTAGCAAACATTCCCCCTCGGACATCGGCCCCGGTCCTGCCCAGGTGCAAACCGTCCAGTTTGCACTGGTCCCACCTCCCCAGAACTGGTTCCAATGTCCCAGGAATTTGAATCCCTCCCCCTTGCACCATTCCTCTAGCCACGTATTCATCTGAAATATCCTTCTATTTCTACTCTGACTAGCACGTGGCACTGGTAGCAATCCTGAGATTACTACCTTTGAGGTCCTATTTTTAATTTACCTCCTAACTCCCTATATTCAGCTTTTAGGACCTCATCCCATTTTTTACCTATATTGTTGGTACCTATATGCACCACGACAACTGACTGTTCACCCTCCTCTTCCAAATGCTCTGAAGCCGCTCTGAGACATCCTTGACCCTTGCACCAGGGAGGCAACATACCATCCTGGAGTCTCGTTTGCAGCCGCAGAAACACCTATCTAGTCCCTTACTATAGAATCCCTATGACTACAGCTCTACCCCTCTTTTTCCTCCCGTCCTGTGCAGCAGAACCACCCATGGTGCCAGGAGTTGGCTGCTGCTGCTTCCCCAATAAGCCATCCTCCCCAACAATATCCAAAGCAGTATATCTGTTTGGGAGGGGGATGGCCCCAGGGGACCCCTGCACTACCTGCCTGCACCTACTACTCTGCTGGCGGTCACCGATTCCCTTCCTGCTGTGCAGCCTTTACCTGGCGGTGTGACCAACTCATTAATGTGCTATCCACGACGTCCTCAGCATCGCGAATGCTCCAGTACTTATCCATTTGCAGCTCCAGCACCGCAATGTGGTCTGCCAGTAGCTGCAGCTGGATACATTTCCCGCACACATGGCCATCAGGGAAACAGGAAGTGTCCCTGATTTCCCACATAGTGCAGGAGGAGCATACCACGACGCTGAGTTGTACTGCCATGACTTACCCTTTAATTAATTCAAGTTAAATTAAATCAAATCAATCCCACCAATTACACTATAATTAAATGATATACTCAAGGGCCCTTGTTTACAAGCAGTCCCCGCTACACAACAGAGACCTTAGAAACTATAAACCACAAAATTTATGTTTGGAAATAGCGAAAAAGAGAGAAATATTCATCCACCAATCACTTACCTGCTTTCTGGTGACGTCACACTTCGATTACTTTTTTACTTCTCTCTCTCCTCTCGCAGGTCCGCCTCTCCCGCTCTCGGAGCTCAGTTTGGATCTGCCTCTCCGGCTCTCAGAGCTCGGTTTGGGTCCGCTCTCCCGCTCTTGGAGCTCAGTTTGGGTCCGCCTCTCCCACTTCTCAGAGCTCAGTTTGGGTCCACCTCTCCCGCTCTCGGAGCTCGGTTTGGGTCTGCCTCTCCGGCTCTCGGAGCTCGGTTTGGGTCCACCTCTCCCGCTCTCGGAGCTCGGTTTGGGTCCGCCTCTCCCGCTCTCGGAGCTCGGTTTGGGTCCGCCTCTCCCGCTCTCGGAGCTCGGTTTGGGTCCGCCTCTCCCGCTCTCGGAGCTCGGTTTGGGTCCGCCTCTCCGGCTCTCGGAGCTCGGTTTGGGTCCACCTCTCCTCTCGCAGGTCCGCCTCTCCCGCTCTCGGAGGGGAGAGAGAGGGGATCCGGGGGGGGGTGGTGGAGAGGGATTGAAGGGGGAGGGAGGGGATCAAAGGGTAGAGAGGTGATCAGGGGGAGAGAGGGGATTGAAGGGGGGGAGAGAGGGGATCAAAGGGGAGAAAGAGGGAATTGAAGGGGGGAGAGAGGGGATCGAAGGGGGGAGAGAGGGATTGAAGGGGAGAAAGAGGGAATTGAAGGGGGAGAGAGGGGATCGAAGGGGGAAGAGAGGGATCGAAGCGGGGGGAGAGGGGGATCGAAGGGGGGAGAGAGGGATCGAAGGGGGGAGAGAGAGGATTGAAGGGGGAGAGAGGGGATTGAAGGGGGGGAAAGAGGGGAATTGAAGGGGGGAGAGAGGGGATTGAAGGGGGGAGAGAGAGGATTGAAGGGGGAGAGAGGGGATTGAAGGGGGAGAGAGAGGGGATTGAAGGAGGGAGAGAGAGGATTGAAGGGGGAGAGAGAGGATTGAAGGGGGAGAGGGGATTGAAGGGGGGAGAGAGGGATTAAAGGGGGAGAGAGGGGATTGAAGGGGGGAGAGAGGGGCTCGAAGGGGGAGAGAGGGGATTGAAGGGGGGAGAGGGGATTGAAGGGGGAGAGGGGATTGAAGGGAGGAGAGGGGATTGAAGGGGGAGAGGGGATTGAAGGGGAGAAAGGGGATTGAAGCGGGGAGAGAGTGGGGGATTGAAGCGGGGAGAGGGGATTGAAGGGGTGGAGAGGGGATGGGGAGAGGTGATTGGAGGGGGAGAGAGAATTGGAGGGGGGAGAGGGGATTGGAGGGGGGAGGGGATTGGAGGGGAGAGAGGGGATCAAAGGGAGCAGAGAGGGGATTGGGGGGAGAGGGGATTGGAGGGAAGAGAGGGGATTGGAGGGGGGAGGGTATGGAGGGGGGAGAGGGGATCGAAGGGAGGCAGAGAGGGGATCGGGGGGGAGAGAGGGTATGGGTGGCAAGGTGATTGGAGGGGGAGAGAGGGATCGAAGGGAGGCAGAGGGTGGATTGGGGGGAGAGGGGATTGGAGGGAAGAGAGGGGATTGGAGGGGGGAGGGTATAGAGTGGGGAGAGGGGATCGAAGGGAGGCAGAGAGGGGATCGGGGGGGAGAGAGGGTGTGGGTGGCGAGGGGATTGGAGGGGGGAGAGGGGATCGAAGGGAGGCAGAGAGGGGATGGGGGAGAGAGGGTGGGGGGAGAGAGAAGATGGAGCGGGGGAGAGGGGATCGAAGGGAGGCAGAGGGGGGATTGAGGGAGAGGGGATTGGAGGGAAGAGAGGGGATTGGAGGGAGAGAGAGGGGATCGAAGGGAGGCAGAGAGGGGATTGGGAGAGGGGATTGGAGGGAAGAGAGGGGATTGGAGGGGGGAGGGTATGGGAGTGGGGAGAGGGGATCGAAGGGAGGCAGAGAGGGGATCGAAGGGAGGCAGAGAGAGGGGATGGGGGAGAGAGGATGGAGGGGGGAGAGGGGATCGAAGGGAGGCAGAGAGGGGATGGGGAGAGAGGGATGGAGGGGGGGAGAGGGGATCGAAGGGAGGCAGAGAGGGGATGGGGGAGAGAGGATGGAGGGGGGAGAGGGGATCAGAGAGAGAGGAGCTCAGAGTGGGGAGAAGGTCAGGAGCTTGGGGGAGGGAGAAGGTCAGTGACTCGGCGGGAGGTCAGGAACTTGTTGGCGGGTGGAGCCTGGTGAGAATAGTGGGGGGAGGGGCTGGAAGGAATGTGATCCAAGTCTAAAGGAGGGGGGGATGAGAGCAAGAACGTGATCCAGATGGGAACATAGATCACGTTCTCCTGCCCTCTGTCAGGCCTGGATCACGTTCTTCCCCCCTCAACCCATTTACACCTGCACCGTGTTCACCCTCTCCTCCCCCCCACACTAGCGATGGGCAATAAATAAATGAATTTTAAAAAATGAGAGTGTATTCTGTGTTGGTTCTACAACCTGCATAACATTACATTTATGTGTTATTTGCCAGACTCGACTATTCCCATGTTCTCCTGGTCAGCTTCCCATCTTCCACCTTCAATGAACTTGAGCTCATCCAAAACTCTGCTGCACCTATCCTAACACGCAGCAAGTCCCATTCACCCACCTATCCAGCTGGCTTAGTCAGCCTCGTACCCAAAGAAGTGTCAGGATAAATTACAGTATTGATAATTCCAAGGTTTACTAACCCTTACATTGTGCGGTGTAGGTGTGTTCAATGCTCTGCGCAGATTGGCTGCCGTATTTCCCACATTACAACAGTGACTGCACTTCAAAAAGTACTTCATTGTCTGTAAAGCGCTTTGGGATGTTCTGAGGTCCTGAAAGGCGCTATATAAATGCAAGTCTTTCTGTCTGTCTGTACAATGTCCCTCCCCCACTCCTTGCTTTCCATGGGCCATAGTCCAGAACCTAGACAGTAATCGCCTCTACAACAGCTGCTTGTGTCAGCAGAAACAGCCTTTTATCAAACTTCAGAAACTGTCAATTATTTCCAGAGGCTAAGTTTACTTTGCCATTGTGTTCAGTCTTTCTATTAATAGTTACCTCACATTGCACTGCCCAGTCGCGTACTTCTAATCTTGATGTGTGCAGATGACCGTGATATGAAAGCGCTAAATGGTTGGAAAGAAAGTTCAGGTCCCGCCTTAGAGACAGATTGGTTATAATCATAGTGAGTGCTTATTACTGACTCAGTGACGGAGAAGAGTGACCTTCAGGAATTACCTGTGTTAAAGAAACCTGGCAGACAGACGTTCAGTTGCTCGAAGCTACATGATCATGGCTGCACGTTTTTTTGAGGAGCAGAAACACGCTGCCCTGTATCAGAAGTACAGGCTCCCTTCACCTGCTGAAATCCACAACCTGGTCCTTAACTACCTGCAGAGAAAGGTGAGAATGTGGAGAAATAAACATAGCCAGCAGATCCTTGAAAAAAAGGGTCGGCCTGTGACAGTTATAGCATTACTTCATATGGGTGTAGATGTAAAGTAACTATAATTTTATATTTAGGTGGTTAAACCGGACAATTGGGTCAGGAGTAGCGGAGTTTATTGCTGTGATGCCTCCTCCGTATTTGTGAATTGCTCATTGAGTTATTGTACGTTCCATGGTCTGTTCTGGGTGACCACAGTCGCACACTGGAGAGTTTTTAATTCTCCATTTGTGCATCAAGTATTCGCATCTGCCATGGTTTGTGCGGATGTGGTTTAGGGTTTGCAAAGATTGAAGCCAGGGATCTTCTGCGTCGGGTCTTTCACGAGATGTTTGTGATTTCTTGTGAACTCCATTTGGCTTTCCAAACATCACCAGGGTTGAAGTTGCATTGTCGAAGGTTAAGCGCGTGACCGTTACAGTAAAAAGGAATAACTTCGAGTTGTGAGCATTGGTAAAGTAAAGGAAGCCTCGATCAATTCAGGACTTGTTTCCTGGTACTATTCCATTTGTCAATGAATTCCTGTATGTAAACAGCTGAACATGATGAATTTGTACTCATTTAGGTAGGAAAGAGCTGAGAGATAGAGTACTCGACTGAAAACTTTTAACACTATTTTTTCTGAAGTTTCTCGTTGTTCCATTGGCTGCCCTTTCACCTGTGGCTCACACCTTGTTACCAATGTTCCTGCGAAGCTGTGCGGCCGCTGGAGGTCTTGCGCAGGCCTCTCAGCAGCTTTTACATGGAAGAAACCGCGCATTCGTGAAAATTTGAGTGGGCCACACAGCCAGTTAAAGGGGCTGCGCACAAAAAAATAAATTAGAGGTAACATTGCTTGTTACCCAGGAGAGATCAGGCTTTATAGTTTACTAGCTGTAAATGATGCACAAAACAATTTGTCTTTAAACTGAGCTGGGCAGCACGGTGGCATAGTGGTTAGCACTGTTGCCTCACAGCGCCAGGGACCCGGGTTCAAATCCGGCCTCAGGTGACTGTCTGTGTGGAGTTTGCACATTCTCCCCGTGTTTGCGTGGGTTTTCTCCGGGTGCTCCGGTTTCCTCCCACAGTCCAAAGATGTGCGGGTTAGGTTGATTGGCCATGATAAAAATTGGCCCTTAGTGTTAGGGGGGATTAAATATGTGGGGTTACGGGGTTACGGGGATAGGGCTTGGGTGGGATGGCTGTCGGTGTAGGGACCGGGTGCTAGGGTTTGGATGATCAGCCATGATCTCGTTGAATGGCGGAGCAGGCTCGAAGGGCCGAATGGCCTACTCCTGTTCCTATCTTCTATGTTTCTATGTTTCTATGAAATTGGTGACATTTCGTGGCTGGGAAGAGGGGGTAGCAGAGGTCCAGACTTACACTTCTGCACTTCCTGGCTTCACGAAGGAAAGTTATTGACTGACCATAAAGGGCCTTCTCTTCTCCCCCGCCAGGTTTTCCAGAGCTGGGTGACCACAGTGGGCTGCTCACTCAGTCAGCCCTTAAAATGCCATCGGGGTCCTAATGACATCGCAAGACTCTGATTTGCATGTATTAACGAGACTCCCGCCTGACTGGATGCCCTGACCGCCTAAAGAAGGGCCCAGTTACCATGGCTGTGTTTACCCCAAGTCCGAGGCACCACTGACTGCATCCGTGCAATCTGAGAACCCTTGACTAATCTTAGTGCTGGTGGGTGCTTTGAATGCTCCCCATTCACCGTATTTCATGTTTGAAGTTGTCCTGGATGCCAGGGAGACTAGGACCCAATGGAGCACAATTGTCCACACCCGCCATCTGGCACACCTTTGCTGGCCAATGGCGGTGTGGAGCAGGCTGCACAAGATCTGGGTCAGCAGGGAGCCAGGTGCAGGGCTGTGCTTAACTGCTGCACAGACACCTCCACCATAGAGTTGGCTCTGCCAGTGCCAGTGGCAACCAAGGCAATCACAGCCAGTACTGCACTGCCTCTGCCTTCTGTTGCGCATCCCAGGGTGGGGGTGAGGTATCCGGAGCTGTCCCAGGGGGAGGGTCCCTGAGCTATCCCAGGGGGAGCGTCCATGAGTTATCCCAGGGGGAGGGTCTCCTGAGCTATCCCAGGGGGAGGGTCCCTGAGCTATCCCAGGGGGAGGGTCCCTGAGCTATCCCAGGGGGAGGGTCCATGAGATATCCCGGGAGAGGGTCCATGAGCTATCCCAGGGGGAGCGTCCATGAGCTATCCCAGGGGGAGGGTCCATGAGCTATCCCAGGGGGAGGGTCCATGAGCTATATCGGGGGAGGGTCCCTGAGCTATCCTAGGGGGAGGGTCCATGAGCTATCCCGGGGGAGGATCCATGAGCTATCCCAGGGGGAGCATCCATGAGCTATCCCAGGGGGAGGGTCTCCTGAGCTATCCCAGGGGGAGGGTCCATGAGCTATCCCAGGGGGAGCGTCCATGAGCTATCCCAGGGGGAGGGTCTCCTGAGTTATCCCAGGGGGAGGGTCCCTGAGCTATCCCAGGGGGAGGGTCCATGAGCTATCCCAGGGGGAGGGTCCATGAGCTATCCCAGGGGGAGGGTCCCTGATCTATCCCGGGGGGGGGGGTCCATGAGCTATCCCAGGGGGAGGGTCCCTGATCTATCCCGGGGGGGGGTCCCTGAGCTATCCCAGGGGGAGGGTCCATGAGCTATCCCAGGGGGAGGGTCCCTGATCTACCCAGGGGGAGGGTCCCTGAGCTATCCCAGGGGGAGGGTCCATGAGCTGTCCCAGGGGGTGGGTCCATGAGCTATCCCAGGGGGTGGGTCCCTGAGCTATCCCAGGGGGAGGGTCCCTGAGCTATCCCAGGGGGAGGGTCTATGAGCTATCCCAGGGAGAGGGTCTCCTGAGCTATCCCAGGGGGAGGGTCTATGAGCTATCCCAGGGGGAGGGTCCCTGAGCTATTCCGGGGGAGGGTCCATGAGCTATCCCAGGGGGAGGGTCTATGAGCTATCCCAGGGGGAGGGTCTCCTGAGCTATCCCAGGGGGAGGGTCCCTGAGCTATCCCAGGGGAAGGGTCTATGGGCTATCCCAGCGGGTGGGTCCATGAGCTACCCAGGGGGAGGCTCCATGAGCTATCCCAGGGGGAGGGTCCATGAGCTATCCCAGGGGGAGGGTCTATGAGCTATCCCAGGGGGAGGGTCTATGAGCTATCCCAGGGGGTGGGTCTATGAGCTATCCCAGGGGGAGGGTCCATGAGCTATCCCAGGGGGAGGGTGAAATAAAGAGTAGCTTGCCTTTCAAAAGCTAGGCTTTATTAACCTTAAAAAACCAGCAGTACATGTTAAGCACCCAGTCTCAACCAAACTGTAGAGAACTGAATTTAAGATGGCCACCACAGGTCACATGGAATCAACTAACCAATAAGTTTACAGCATATATCTCAAGGCAGGAAAACAGGCAACCAATTACAATGCTTCTTATAAAACAAGAATAATCACCACATTCACCCCTCCTTTTAAAATATACTTCCACATAGGTAGCCTTTACAGTTTACAATTAATTATTTATGACTAGAGCAATACATGTATAATGCCTTCAACAATTTTAAAATTTTACTATTAAATTATTAATTATATTAAAAGTCCATTTTTAATCGGTCGACCGGATATCTTGTTCGTGTCGACCTTCTTAGCCTTGGTGGAGCTCCTTGCCCTCCCACACCAGGAGACACAGAAATATCTTCTGCAGGGAGGCTATCAATATCCCAATTATCAACGGTTTCCGGATTGGAAGTCCCATTAGAAGGTAAACTGGGAGGGTCATGAACATCCATCGGGGGCAGACTGAAAGAATTGTAAGTGTCTGCAATAGGATTGGAAATGTTCATAGTATCTGTGACGACATCAACATTATCTGAATTATGGCTATTGTTAATGTCCTCAGGAGAGGGCTGGCCACCACAAGGAGCTAAGTCTTTAACTGAAACCGTACTTTCTTTCCCATCTTGGAATCGAATATGAGCATATTGGGAATTTGCCTCCAATAGCTCCACCTCCTCCACTAAAGGATCATACTTTGACAGTCTAACATGGCGTCGGAGCAGCACAGGTCCCTGCATAGTAAGCCATGAAGGTACCAAATATCCCATAGAGGATCTCCACGGATAGTTGAAGAGCCTTTCATGGGGGGTCACATTAGTAGCCGTTGAAAGCAATGATCTAATGGAATGCAGGGCATCAGGCAGTACCATTTCCCACTGTGTATTCTTAAGGTTCTGGGATGTCAAAGCCAACATAACTGCCTTCCAGATCACCCCATTGTATTGTTCGCACTGTCCATTACCCTGGGGATTATACGGGGTAGTTCTGCTAGTAGAAATTCCCCGACTCTGGAGGTATTCCTTCAACTGGGAAGACATAAAAGAACTTCCCTGATCCGAATGGATATACGCAGGCATCCCAAAGATGACAAAAAGTTGAGTCAGACATTTAATAACTGTAGCAGCTGATACATCTGCACAAGGAAAAGCAAAAGGGAACCTTGAAAACTCATCCACAACAGTAAATATATATCGATTCTGAGTCGTTGAAGGAAGAGGCCCCTTAAAATCAATGCTCAGGCGTTCAAAGGGAGAAGTAGCCTTTATAAGATGAGCTCGTTGAGGCTTAAAGAAATTCGGTTTACACCGGGCGCAGACAGAGCATGACGAAGTCATCCACTTGACGTCTTCAACTGAAAAGGGCAAATTCTTACTGCGCACGAAGTGTATCATCCTCGTAACACCAGGATGGCACAAAGCATTATGAAGATTAATAAGCGTATCTCTGTGAAGCACAGAACAATAAGCCCTCAACAGCGCATCAGCGGCAACATTATCCTTCCCCGGACGATAGACTATATCGAAATGGTAGCATGCCAACTCGATCCTCCACCTCATTATTTTATCATTCTTAATCTTTCCGAAATGTTTGACATCAAACATGAAGGACACAGATTTTTGGTCAGTTACTAACGTAAAATGTCGCCCAGATAAATAATGTCTCCATTTACGCAGTGCTTCTACTATTGCGTACACCTCTTTCTCTATTGATGAATGTCTCTGCTCACTATTGCTCAGAGTACGTGAGAAAAAGGCCACAGGTCTTCCATTTTGGTTCAGGGTAGCCCCAATTGCAAAATCGGAAGCGTCCGTCTCAATCACAAAGGGAACCTGCTCATCAATAGAATGCACAACTGCTCCAAGGATATCCTTTTTAAGATTATCAAAACACATCCTGGCCTCCCATGATAGAGGATATGTCGTAACCCGAATAAGGGGCCGGATCTTCTGCGAGAAGTTTGCAATCCAATTAGAATAATAAGAAAACAGTCCAACAACTCGTTGCAAGGCCTTAGAATTAGTAGGGCAAGGTAACTCAATCAGTGGTCGCAGCCGTTCTGGATCTGGTTTAATCTTGTTTCCCGAGATAATATACCCCAGTAAATTTACCTCGGTGGTCGAAAAGATACACTTCTCTTTATTGAAAGTTAAGCCAACTTTTTCCGCAACTTGAAGGAATCTTTCTAGATTAAAATCGTGCTCCACCCTTGATTTGCCACACACTGTGATGTCATCTAAATATGAGAAGGTGTCAGAGAGAGAGTTATCACTTATAAAAGCATCCATTGCTCGTTGAAAACAGGCGACACCGTTAGTAACACCGAATGGTACTCGGCAAAACTGGTACAGCTTTCCGCCAGCTTCAAAGGCCGTATATGGTTTGTCCCTCTTAGCGATAGGAATCTGATGATAAGCACTCTTTAGGTCAATAGTGCTAAAAACCTTATATTGAGATACTTTATTGATAAGCTCATCAATCTTAGGCAGGGGGTACGCATCTAATTGAGTATACCTGTTAATAGTTTGAGAGTAGTCTATCACCATTTGCTTCTTATGTCTCTCATTAGTGGTGACAACTACCTGTGCCCGCCAGGGCGAAAAACTAGGTTCAATGATTCCTTCCGATAAAAGACGTTGAACATCAGAATTAATAAATTCTTTATCCTGACTGCTATACCTTCTTGACTTGGTAGCAATTGGCTTACAGTCCGGCATCAAATTGGAAAAAAGTGATAATGGAGAAATGAATAAAGAAGTTAATCCACAAATAGACAAAGGTGGCTTAGTTCCTCCGAATGAAAGACTGAGGGACTCATGTAATTGAAGCACATCATGACCAATCAAAATGTCCGCACAGAGATTAGGCAGAACGGATAGGCGTATATCAGTATACGTATTACCTAGGAGAATTAATTTCACAAGGCAACAACCAGCTACTTGTGAGGTGAGAGTCGTCTGAGCCATACACACCTGATAAGAAACAGGCGAAATTTTCAAACGCTTCTCCCTCACAAACTGAAGACTTATAAAGCTCTCAGTACTGCCCGTATCTATAAGGGCCTTCACTTCTAACCCATTAACTTGGGCCATAACTATAGCTTTGTTTAGGCCATGGGAAAAGGCGGCAGAAACTGATACAATAAACGCCCTATCTAAAGGCTGAATGGTCGCAGAGGAGGCAACCGATTTGCAAACACGTGTATAATGACCTCCCTTGCCGCATTTACTACACACAGCCTCCCGGGCAGGGCACTTCAGACGGGGGTGCCGGGCGTTCCCGCAAAAATAACACTTCTGAATCCTAGAGGCAACAGCTGCCGAAGTAGAAACTGTTTCGGAATCTGGTAAACCACTCCTATTAAATCCACGTGACTCCCTTTCATCCGAAACTGCCGAAACCACGGTCGCAGGCCGATCAAAAAGAGCATAAGAATCCGAACTTCTCTGAGCCAAATCCAATATAGAGGCTTGCTCAAAAGCACTCTTAAGATCCAAGGTCTTATTTTCTAATATCCGCTGACGAATTGATCTAGACAGTAATCCATTAATAAATGCATCCCGTACCGACTCTTCCTTATGTTCTTCTGCAGACACGGCTTTATAATTACAGTTAGCACCAAGGCGCCGGAGTGCTTGTAAATAAGCATCCAAGGATTCTCCCGCCTGCTGCCTACGGGCAGATAAAAGGTGACGTGCAAATGCCTCATTTTTAGGTTTAACAAAATTTTTTTCAACGTAGCAATAGCCAATTCATAAGTTTCACAGTCCAAAATATACTTATACACATCCGGAGCAATGTAGTTGATTAGTATATCCAACTTATTCAGAGATTGCTGATCCAACACGCCCAAAAAGTTTTTAAATGTACGATACCAATGTTTCCATTGATCATCCACTCCTGCAGAATTAGGGTCAGCATTAAATCGTTCCGGTCGAAGATATCATTCCATTATAGCAAAAGGTTAATAAATTGAAATAAAGAGTAGCTTGCCTTTCAAAAGCTAGGCTTTATTAACCTTAAAAAACCAGCAGTACATGTTAAGCACCCAGTCTCAACCAAACTGTAGAGAACTGAATTTAAGATGGCCACCAGAGGTCACATGGAATCAACTAACCAATAAGTTTACAGCATATATCTCAAGGCAGGAAAACAGGCAACCAATTACAATGCTTCTTATAAAACAAGAATAATCACCACAGAGTGTCCATGTGCTATCCCAGGGGGAGGGTCCATGAGCTATCCCAGGGGGAGGGTCCATGAGCTATCCCAGGGGGAGGGTCCCTGAGCTATCCCAGGGGGAGGGTCCATGAGCTATCCCAGGAGGAGGGTCCATGAGCTATCCCAGGGGGAGGGTCCATGAGCTATCCCAGGGGGTGGGTCTATGAGCTATCCCAGGGGGGAGGGTCCATGAGCTATCCCAGGGGGAGGGTCCATGAGCTATCCCAGGGAGTGGGTCCATGAGCTATCCCAGGGGGAGGGTCCATGAGCTATCCCAGGGGAGGGTCCCTGAGCTATCCCAGGGGGAGGGTCCATGAGCTATCCCAGGGGGAGGGTCCATGAGCTATCCCAGGGGAGGGTCCCTGAGCTATCCCAGGGGGAGGGTCCATGAGCTATCCCAGGGGGAGGGTCCATGAGCTATCCCAGGGGGACGGTCCATGAGCTATCCCAGGGGGAGGGTCCCTGAGATATCCCAGGAGGAGGGTCCATGATCTATCCCAGGGGGAGGGTCCATGAGCTATCCCAGGGGGAGGGTCCATGAGCTATCCCAGGGGGAGGGTCCATGAGCTATCCCAGTGGGAGGGTCTCCTGAGCTATCCCAGGGGGAGGGTCTCCTGAGCTATCCCAGGAGGAGGGTCCATGAGCTATCCCAGGGAGAGGGTCTCCTGAGCTATCCCAGGGGGAGGGTCCATGAGCTATCCCAGGGGGAGGGTCCATGAGCTATCCCAGTGGGAGGGTCCATGAGCTATCCCAGGGGGAGGGTCTCCTGAGCTATCCCAGGGGGAGGGTCCATGAGCTATCCCAGGGGGAGGGTCCCTGAGCTATCCCAGGGGGAGGGTCCATGAGCTATCCCAGGAGGAGGGTCCATGAGCTATCCCAGGGGGAGGGTCCATGAGCTATCCCAGGGGGAGGGTCCATGAGCTATCCCAGGGGGGAGGGTCCATGAGCTATCCCAGGGAGTGGGTCCATGAGCTATCCCAGGGGGAGGGTCCATGAGCTATCCCAGGGAGAGGGTCTCCTGAGCTATCCCAGGGGGAGGGTCCATGAGCTATCCCAGGGGGAGGGTCCATGAGCCATCCCAGGAGGAGGGTCTATGAGCTATCCCAGGGGGAGGGTCCATGAGCTATCCCAGTGGGAGGGTCCATGAGCTATCCCAGGGGGAGGGTCCATGAGCTATCCCAGGGGGAGGGTCTATGAGCTATCCCAGGGGGAGGGTCTATGAGCTATCCCAGGGGGAGGGTCCATGAGCCATCCCAGGAGGAGGGTCTATGAGCTATCCCAGGGGGAGGGTCTCCTGAGCTATCCCAGGGGGTGTGTCCATGAGCTATCCCAGGGGGAGGGTCCATGAGCTATCCCAGGGGGAGGGTCCATGAGCTATCCCAGGGGGAGGGTCTATGAGCTATCCCAGGGGGAGGGTCCATGAGCTATCCCAGGGGGAGGGTCCATGAGCTATCCCAGGGGGAGGGTCCATGAGCTATCCCAGGGGGAGGGTCCATGAGCTATCCCAGGGGGAGGGTCTATGAGCTATCCCAGGGGGAGGGTCCATGAGCTATCCCAGGGGGAGGGTCCATGAGCTATCCCAGGGGGAGGGTCTATGAGCTATCCCAGGGGGAGGGTCTATGAGCTATCCCAGAGGGAGGGTCTATGAGCTATCCCAGGGGGAGGGTCTATGAGCTATCCCAGGAGGAGGGTCCATGAGCTATCCCAGGGGGAGGGTCTATGAGCTATCCCAGGAGGAGGGTCCATGAGCTATCCCAGGGGGAGGGTCTATGAGCTATCCCAGGGGGAGGGTCTATGAGCTATCCCAGGAGGAGGGTCCATGAGCTATCCCAGGGGGAGGGTCTATGAGCTATCCCAGGAGGAGGGTCCATGAGCTATCCCAGGGGGAGGGTCTATGAGCTATCCCAGGGGGAGGGTCCATGAGCTATCCCAGGGGGAGGGTCTATGAGCTATCCCAGGAGGAGGGTCCATGAGCTATCCCAGTGGGAGGGTCTCCTGAGCTATCCCAGGAGGAGGGTCCATGAGCTATCCCAGGGAGAGGGTCTCCTGAGCTATCCCAGGGGGAGGGTCTATGAGCTATCCCAGGGGGGAGGGTCCATGAGCTATCCCAGGGGGAGGGTCTATGAGCTATCCCAGGAGGAGGGTCCATGAGCTATCCCAGTGGGAGGGTCTCCTGAGCTATCCCAGTGGGAGGGTCCCTGAGCTATCCCAGGGGGGAGGGTCCATGAGCTATCCCAGGGGGAGGGTCTATGAGCTATCCCAGGAGGAGGGTCCATGAGCTATCCCAGGGGGGAGGGTCCATGAGCTATCCCAGGGGGAGGGTCTATGAGCTATCCCAGGAGGAGGGTCCATGAGCTATCCCAGTGGGAGGGTCTCCTGAGCTATCCCAGTGGGAGGGTCCCTGAGCTATCCCAGGGGGAGGGTCCATGAGCTATCCCAGGAGGAGGGTCCATGAGCTATCCCAGTGGGAGGGTCTCCTGAGCTATCCCAGGGGGAGGGTCCATGAGCTATCCCAGGGGGAGGGTCTATGAGCTATCCCAGGGGGAGGGTCTCCTGAGCTATCCCAGGGGGTGGGTCCATGAGCTATCCCAGGGGGAGGGTCCATGAGCTATCCCAGGAGGAGGGTCTATGAGCTATCCCAGGGGGAGGGTCTATGAGCTATCCCAGGGGGAGGGTCCATGAGCTATCCCAGGGGGAGGGTCTCCTGAGCTATCCCAGGGGGAGGGTCTATGAGCTATCCCAGGGGGAGGGTCTCCTGAGCTATCCCAGGGGGAGGGTCCATGAGCTATCCCAGGGGGAGGGTCTATGAGCTATCCCAGGGGGAGGGTCCATGAGCTATCCCAGGGGGAGGGTCCATGAGCCATCCCAGAGGGAGGGTCCATGAGCTATCCCAGGGGGAGGGTCCCTGAGCTATCCCAGGGGGAGGGTCTATGAGCTATCCCAGGGGGAGGGTCTCCTGAGCTATCCCAGGAGGAGGGTCCATGAGCTATCCCAGGGGGAGGGTCTATGAGCTATCCCAGGGGGAGGGCCTATGAGCTATCCCAGGGGGAGGGTCTATGAGCTATCCCAGGGGGAGGGCCTATGAGCTATCCCAGGGGGAGGGTCTATGAGCTATCCCAGGGGGAGGGTCCATGAGCTATCCCAGTGGAAGGGTCCATGAGCTATCCCAGGGGGAGGGTCTATGAGCTACCCCAGGGGCAGGGTCTCCTGAGCTATCCCAGGGGGTGGGTCTATGAGCTATCCCAGGGGGAGGGTCTATGAGCTATCCCAGGGGGAGGGTCCATGAGCTATCCCAGGGGGAGGTCTCCTGAGGTGCCCTACTTACAACCAACTCAGCCCGCACTTGGCCACAGGTCTGCGTTGCCAACTCTCCAAGGTTGCCTCTGGTCTCCAGGATTGAATAATTAATCTCCTGGACGCTGCTGCGAGCAACTCCTGGCAGAAAACATCATACAGACATTGAAAAAATTGTGTCTCATTCATTTTCTTTGAACACTTTTGTTTATTATTTATAAAAAATATTGGGATGGGAATACGGTGGGCGGCAGGAGGTCATGTGATGAAACCTCCAGGAATACAGCCAACCAGAGTTGGCAACCCTAGCACATTTATTATGCCCCAAACAGCCTATGGATTGGCCGAAACAACCATTACAATTATCTGCAGCCTTTATAAAAGCTAAGCTGCTCCCCCATGTGGCCAATTAGTTTTAGCGGCTGCATTGCTTTTGAGATTTTCCATGAGCCATTTGTCAGCAACCCATATACTGGGAGATTGCTGCCTTTGTTACCATTAGTCCTGACCCAGGAAGTGCCCTGTAGAGTCAGCGCTCACCCAATCTGACGAGTGCTGACCCTGCTTCTCCTGCTGGGACCATGTGTGCACCCAAGAATCATTTTGAATGATTCACTTTCACCCGTCACCCCTCTGTGCTCACTGATCTACATTGGCTCCCAGTCCGGCAACGCCTTGATTTAAAAATTCTCATCTTTGTTTTCAAATCCCTCCATATCCTTGCCCCTCCCTATCTCTGTAACCTCCTCCAGCCCTTCCGAGATCATAGAATCATAGAGTAACACAGCAGAAGGAGGAGATTTGGCCCATCGAGCCTGTGCCGACTCTTTCAGAGAGCAATAGCTATCTGCGCTCCTCCAATTCTGTCCTCTTGTGCATCCCCGATTTTAATTGTTCCACCATTGGTGGCCGTGCCTTTAGCTGCCTCTGCCCTAAGCTCTGGAATTCCGTCCCTAAACCTCTCCATCTCACTACCTCTCTCCTCCTTTAAGACGCTCCTTAAAACCTACCTCTTTGACCAAATTTTTGGTCACCTGGCCTAATATTTTCTTATGTGGCTTGGTGTCAATTTTTGTCTGATATCGGTCCTGTGAAGCATCTTGAGATGTTTTACTACCTTATAGGCGCTGTATAAATGCAAGTTGTTGTTGTTGAATGCGCAGCAGTATATTGTGCAACTATAATAATTGGACTTGTAATTACTGAGCACAGATATTGCTGGGGGGTGGGTGGGGGGAGAGTGTTGATGAAATGGGTGTTTAACTAGAATATGATTCCCTTTTCAGAAGGGGAAGCCATTCAGCCTTGCAGTGGATGTGGGATGTGGCTCAGGCCAGAGCTCCAGGGGACTGGCTCCTTTCTTTGAAAACGTGATTGGAATTGATGTGAGTGGAGCTCAGGTTGAAGAGGCCAAGAAGATGGGTGGACTGAATAATGTCTCTTACAGGTAACTAACTGATACATACATGTATTCATTAAAAAAATTCTAAACTGATCTTTGATAGCTAGTCAGAGCACGTACTGTACGGTGTGGCCCCAGACCCTACACATCAGCATGGATTCAGGCTCAATCTTTGGCTGTACTGAGCTAGTTAATCCCAGCCAGGGAAACATTACATGATGGTGGTGGGGGGAGGGAAAGATCGGTGGGGAATGAAGAGATCGGCGGGGGGGAGAGATGCGGTTGTGGGGAGAGATCGCTGGGGGGGTGTGGAGAGATCGCTGGGGGGTGAGGAGAGATCGGGGGGTGTGGAGAGATCGCTGGGGGGTGAGGAGAGATCGGGGGCTGGGGAGAGATCGCTGCGGGGGTGTGGAGAGATCGCTGGGGGGTGAGGAGAGATCGGGGGGTGGGGAGAGATCGCTGGGGGGGTGTGGAGAGATCGCTGGGGGGTGAGGAGAGATCGGGGGCTGGGGAGAGATCGCTGCGGGGGTGTGGAGAGATCGCTGGGGGGGTGGGGAGAGATCGCTGGGGGTGTGGGGAGAGATCAGGGGGGAGAGATCGCTGTGGGTTGGGGAGAGATTGCTGGGGGGGTGGGGAGAGATCGGGGGTGGGGAGAGATCGCTGGGAGGGTGGGGAGAGATCGCTGGGAGGGTGGGGAGAGATCGCTGGGGGATGGGGAGAGATCTCTGGGGGGGTGGGGAGAGATCGCTGGGAGGGTGGGGAGAGATCGCTGGGGGGTGGGGAGAGATCGCTGGGGGGTGGGGAGAGATCGCTGGGGGGTGGGGTGAGATCGCTGGGGGGTGGGGAGAAATCACTGGGGAAGGGGAGAGATCGCTGGGGGTGGTGGGGAGAGATCGCTAGGGGGCGGGGAGAGATCGCTGGGGGGCGGGGAGAGATCACTGGGGGATGGGGAGAGATCGCTGGGGGGGGTGGGGAGAGATCGCTGGGGGGTGGGGAGAAATCGCTGGGGGGGTGGGGAGAGATCACTGGGAGGGTGGGGAGAGAGCGCTGGGGGGTGGAGAGAGATCGCTGGGAGGGTGGGGAGAGATCGCTGGGAGGGTGGGGAGTGATCGCTGGGGGATGGGGAGAAATCACTGGGGGGGTGGGGAGAGATCGCTGGGGGGTGGGGAGAGATCATGGGGGGGTGGGGAGAGATCGCTGGGGGGTGGGGAGAGATCGCTGGGGGGTGGGGAGAGATCGCTGGAGGGTGGGGAGAGATCATGGGGGGTGGGGTGAGATCGCTGGGGGGTGGGGAGAAATCACTGGGGAAGGGGAGAGATCGCTGGGGGTGGTGGGGAGAGATCGCTAGGGGGCGGGGAGAGATCGCTGGGGGGCATGGAGAGATCACTGGGGGATGGGGAGAGATCGCTGGGGGGGTGGGGAGAGATCGCTGGGGGGGTGGGGAGAGATCACTGGGGGATGGGGAGAGATCGCCTGGGGGGTGGGGAGAAATCGCTGGGGGTGTGGGGAGAGATCGCTGGGAGGGTGGGGAGAGAGCGCTGGGGGGTGGAGAGAGATCGCTGGGAGGGTGGGGAGAGATCGCTGGGAGGGTGGGGAGTGATCGCTGGGGGATGGGGAGAAATCACTGGGGGGGTGGGGAGAGATCGCTGGGGGGTGGGGAGAGATCATGGGGGGGTGGGGAGAGATCGCTGGGGGGCGGGGAGAGATCGCTGGGGGGTGGGGAGAGATCATGGGGGGGTTGGGAGAGATTGCTGGGGGGTGGGGAGAGATCGCTGGGGGGTGGGGAGAGATCGGTGGGGAGAGATCATGGGGGGGTGGGGAGAAATCGCTGGGGGGGTGGGGAGAGATCGCTGGGGGGGTGGGGAGAAATCGCAGGGTGTTGGGGAGAGATCGCTGGGGGGTGGGGAGAGATCGCTGGGGGGTGGGGAGAGATTGCTGGGGGGTGGGGAGAGATCGCTGGGGGGTGGGGAGAGATCGCTGGGGGGTGGGGAGAGATCGCTGGGGGGCGGGGAGAAATCGCTGGGGAAGGGGAGAGATCGCTGGGGGGCGGGGAGAGATCGCTGGGGGGTGGGGAGAAATCGCTGGGGGGTGGGGAGAGATCGCTGGGGGGTGGGGAGAGATCACTGGGGGATAGGGAGAGATCACCTGGGGGGTGGGGAGAAATCGCTGGGGGGGTGGGGAGAGATCGCTGGGAGGGTGGGGAGAGAGCGCTGGGGGGTGGAGAGAGATCGCTGGGAGGGTGGGGAGAGATCGCTGGGAGGGTGGGGAGTGATCGCTGGGGGATGGGGAGAAATCACGGGGGGGTGGGGAGAGATCGCTGGGGGGTGGGGAGAGATCATGGGGGGTGGGGAGAAATCGCAGGGTGTTGGGGAGAGATCGCTGGGGGGTGGGGAGAGATCGCTGGGGGGTGGGGAGAGATTGCTGGGGGGTGGGGAGAGATCGCTGGGGGGGTGGGGAGAGATCGCTGGGGGGCGGGGAGAAATCGTTGGGGAAGGGGAGAGATCGCTGGGGGGCGGGGAGAGATCGCTGGGGGGTGGGGAGAGATCGCTGGGGGGTGGAGAGAGATCGCTGGGAGGGTGGGGAGAGATCGCTGGGGGGTGGGGAGAGATCGCTGGGGGGTGGAGAGAGATCGCTGGGGGGTGGGGAGAGATCGCTGGGAGGGTGGGGAGAGAGCGCTGGGGGGTGGAGAGAGATCGCTGGGAGGGTGGGGAGAGATCGCTGGGAGGGTGGGGAGTGATCGCTGGGGGATGGGGAGAAATCACGGGGGGGTGGGGAGAGATCGCTGGGGGGTGGGGAGAGATCATGGGGGGGTGGGGAGAAATCACAGTGTGTTGGGGAGAGATCGCTGGGGGGTGGGGAGAGATCGCTGGGGGGCGGGGAGAAATCGTTGGGGAAGGGGAGAGATCGCTGGGGGGCGGGGAGAGATCGCTGGGGGGTGGGGAGAGATCGCTGGGGGGTGGGGAGAGATTGCTGGGAGGTGGGGAGAGATCGCTTGGGGGTGGGGAGAAATCACTGGGGAAGGGGAGAGATCGCTGGGGGTGGTGGGGAGAAATCGCTGGGGGGGTGGGGTGAGATCGCTGGGGGGGTCGGGAGAAATCGCAGGGTGTTGGGGAGAGATCGCTGGGGGGTGGGGAGAGATCGCTGGGGGGTGGGGAGAGATTGCTGGGGGGTGGGGAGAGATCGCTGGGGGGGTGGGGAGAGATCGCTGGGGGGCGGAGAGAAATCGCTGGGGAAGGGGAGAGATCGCTGGGGGCGGGGAGAGATCGCTGGGGGGTGGGGAGAAATCACTGGGGGGTGGGGAGAGATCGATGGGGGGTGGGCAGAGATCACTGAGGGATGGGGAGAGATCGCCTGGGGGGTGGGGAGAAATCGCTGGGGGGGTGGGGAGAGATCGCTGGGAGGGTGGGAAGAGAGCGCTGGGGGGTGGAGAGAGATCGCTGGGGGGTGGGGAGAGATCACTGGGGGATGGGGAGTGATCGCTGGGGGATGGGGAGAAATCACTGGGGGGGTGGGGAGAGATCGCTGGGGGGTGGGGAGAGATCATGGGGGGTTGGGGAGAAATCGCAGGGTGTTGGGGAGAGATCGCTGGGGGGTGGGGAGAGATCGCTGGGGGGTGGGGAGAGATTGCTGGGGGGTGGGGAGAGATCGCTGGGGGGGTGGGGAGAGATCGCTGGGGGGGTGGGGAGAGATCGCTGGGGGGGTGGGGAGAGATCGCTGGGGGGCGGGGAGAAATCGCTGGGGAAGGGGAGAGATCGCTGGGGGCGGGGAGAAATCGCGGGGCGTTGGGAAGTGAGCGCTGCGGGGTGGGGAGAAATCGCGGAGGGTGGGGAGAGATCGCCAGGAGAAAAGAGATCGCTAGGGCCATATTAGGGACGTGGTAGAGATTGCCGGGGGCGGCTGGGGAGAGATCTTGCCGGGGAGGGTGTCAGAGGGATCAGCGGGAGGCGGGGGAGGGGGCGGTGAAAGAGATCGGTGGGGGAAGGGGGGGAATGATCAGTGGGGGGAGAGTGATCGGTGGGGTGGGAGGGGAGCGGAGAGATCGACAGGGGTGGCAGGAGAGAGATCGATGGGTGGGGGGGTCATGGAGATTGCTGGCAGGGGGAGAGATCGCCAGGAGGGGCGGGTTGTGATTGGCGGGGGGTGGAGGGGCGGGTTGTGATCGACAGAGGTGGTGGGAGAGAGATCGATGGGTGGGAGCGGGTTTCCTGAGCCTTGCGAAACCCAGCTTGCATCTGGTGAATTTAAATGCCTGCCAAAATCTGAAGCACACAGCCTCATTTAAATATGAGAGTCGCTGATCTGCCTCTCCGACCCCAAGCCTCCCTAAGTTAAACCAGAAGTAGGTGCGTTGCGGCGGGTGGGGGTTGGGAGTCACATTTTTACAATTTTAACCGCCCCCCTCAATCCTCTCCCACCCATTGTGTGGTGTGGGTTAACATTCCCCCAATGTCTCTGGGCTTAGTGATTTTCCAACATGCTTGGCACCATGTTGTACCCTGAGCTTGGTTACGAATGCCACACTCTCTTCACCACAAAAACCTCTTGCATCTGTTTCCACAACATTGCCCAGCTCCGCTGGTATCTCTGCACATTCATCCTGAAACTTCCACATGTGCCTTCGTCACCTCCAGAGACACCTGCTCCAATGCTCCTTGCTGGCCTCCCGTTCTCCATTCTCCGCAAATTCCAATTTATTCCAAGCTCTACTGCACTAAGTCTTACTCACCCATCACCCCTGCCCTCACTGGCTACATCCACTCCCTGTCCCCCAATGCCTTAGTTAAAATCACCTGCGGACAGTAGCCCCTTGTCTCTCTATTAATATCTTAAAAACAGATCCCACTGCACTTCAAATCCTTTCCTTCCCTGCCAATATCTCAGATCCTTCCCTGACCAACTCACCCTCGATCTTCACTTCTGCCCCACCCTACCCTCCTCCTCACTGACAGCAACAACTAGTCATTGCTTATTGCTGTACGATATCACTGATAAGCCTGTGAATTAGTCAGGGATGTACAAAAAAATTGAAATTTGAAAGAGAGATTTTCATTCTGATTCAAGTAGAAAACTTAAATTGAAGATCAATGTTTAAACTCTTTGAGTTCACCTCTCATGAAAAGATCACTGTAGTGTATGTGCTTTAAGTCAGAACTACTTTTTGCAGCTCCTGTATACTGTAGTACTGGCAGTAACCACACCGGTATATAAGCTGTGCGCATGCCTCTGTACTCCAGTCTAGAGATTGCCCTCCTCCAGTAAAGACCTGTTATTTGTTTATGTGCAGCATCCGTGTAATTATTTATCCACTGAACCACGGATCTAACAGTGGCGACGAGTGTTGATGCGAATCTACCTGCAACATTAAACAAAAAAAAAAGTCGAGTCTGTGGTGTATGTGCCTTTAAGAGCCCCAGGTGTGCGTAATGCCGGTAATTGCCACTTGGGCTATATAAGCCTGTGTATTGTGTATATCCTTTAGAACCCCCCCCACCCCCCACCCACCCACCCCCCACCCCCCCCACCCCCCACCCCCCCCACCCCCCCACCCCCCACACCCCCCACACCTCACCCCTCAACCCCCACCCCTCACCCCCCACCCCCCACCCCTCACCCCCCCCACCCCCCCACCCCAGACTTGCTTAGTAAATACCTATGAACCAACTCCTGTCTTCAGTGTCTTTATCTACACATGGACACTACAGAGTCCAGGAACACGGGCGTCAACCGCGAGCAACCGCCCAGCAGTCAGGCAGAGATCCAACTTCACTGGGGAGGCTGTGGAGAGCCGGGCTTGGTTCCCCAGCCACAACGAGCAGTAAGAGACTGACGACAGGTCCAGAGCAGACCCTTCCCGAGCAGCGGCGGCTGGAGCCGACCGACGGCAGAGAGAGAGAGCCGGGCAGCGTCGACGGGGTAAGAAAAAGGGTGAAGAGAGCAGGGCGCAGCCGGGAGTTGATCACCGAGCAGCGTCGAGGAAAAATACTGCAAAACCAGAGAGAGAGAGGGGAAGAAACAGCCGGGTTCTTGAATGAGCGGCATCGACAAATATCAAGAGAGGAACGCGCAGAGCACAGCCAGGGATCACGGGCTGATCAGGGTCCGCGGGGCGAAGCAAGGGGAGACGCCATTGAGCCGCAGAGAAGCAGGGAGAGCGCGGGAGACGCCATTGAGCCGCGGAGAAGCAGGGAGAGCGCGGGAGGCGCCATTGAGCCGCGGAGAAGAAGGAAGAGCGCGGGAGACGCCATTTTGCAAAGCCGCAACGGAGAAGACGGGCGAGCGCGGGAAGGAAGGAAAGCGCGGGAGATGCCATTTTGTGCCAGCGGAGAAGAAGGGGAAGCGCAGGAGGTGCCATTGGTGATAGTTAATGCACAACCAAGGATGCCGAAGAGTGGCAGTATCTCTACGTTCGACAATGAAGTCGAAGATTGGGCGACATATGTGGAACGTATTGAGGTGTACTGCAGGGCGAATGAAGTGCCAGATGCTAATAAAGCACTGGTTCTGTTAAATTCCATGGGTGCAAAAACTTATGGGTTACTGCGAAATCTAATAACCCCAGAGAAGCCGGTGAACAAGAATTTTGAAAGCATAGTAGAAATCCTACAGGACCACTTAAACCCCACACCGCTGCTGATAGCAGAGCGATTTAAGTTCCATTAAAGGAACCAACACAAAGACGAAAGCAATGCTGAGTACCTAACGGAACTGCGCAAGCTATCGAAATACTGCCAGTTTGGAGCGGGACTAGCAGACACGTTAAGGGACAAGTTTGTGTGTGGGCTACAAAGTGAAGGAACCCAGAAACGGCTTCTATCAGAAAAGGACCTTACGCTGGACAAAGCTTTCAGTATGGCAGTATCACACGAAGCAGCCGCAAGGGGCGCTGCAGAGATACAACGGAGACCGCAAGAATATGGCACCAACGAAATGACCTATGGAACAGGGAAGTGCTATCGCTGCGGCAGAACAACACATGACCAGAAAGATTGTTGGTTCAAGGACCAAGTGTGCAGACAGTGTGGGAAAGCAGGACACATAGCAAGAGTCTGCAGGTCTGGGAAGAAAACCAACAGTAAGAAATCTCCACAGGAGAAGCACAAAAAGGTACACCAGGTGATGGACAGTGGTTCAGACGAACAGAAAAGTGACACAGACTCCGGAAGCAAGGAGCTGGGTTGTCTGAAACTACATAATGTAACCGAAATGGAGGATCACCAGACTATCTGGGTTACACTCAAGATAGACGGAGTCCAAGTGGAAATGGAATTGGACACAGGGTCAGCTCTAACAGTCATAAATCAAAGAGACTACAAGCGGCTATTTTCACACATACCCTTGAAAGCTACAGAAATTGTCTTGAAGACGTATACGGGGCAAAAAGTCTACCCCAAAGGAAAAATAAGGGTGAAAGTGACATATAAAGGTCAGGAAATACCTAAAATGGATATATACGTATTGCTAAATGGAGGACCACCACTGCTAGGACGTGAATGGATCCGGAAGATACATTTAGATTGGCATTCCATACAGGCGCTGAAGGTGGAGGCCAAAAAGGATGACGACGTCACACCTGGACGACTGTCAAAAATGCTAACTGACGCAAAAGAAGTGTTCCAGGAGGGACTAGGAACACTAAAAGGCATAACAGCAACAATTAAAATAGAGGAAAATGCAAGCCCAAAGTTTCTGAAGGCCAGACCAGTGCCTTATGCGATCAGACCAGCGGTTGAAGCAGAGCTGGAAGGGTTGGAACGTTCAGGAGTACTGTCCAAAGTGGACTGGAGCGAGTGGGCTACACCCATCGTTCCTGTAATGAAGAGGTCGTTGAGTAATACGCCTGGGGAACCAAAGAAGGTCCGCATCTGTGGGGATTTTAAGGTGACAGTGAACCCAGTCCTTCACACGGTGCAATATCCGCTTCCACGAATTGAGGATATTTTTGCCTCGCTAGCTGGTGGTAAACGCTTCACAAAAATTGATCTAGCCCAGGCGTACTTGCAAATGGAGGTAGAAGAAGCTTCGAAACATTACCTTACGATCAACACCCATAAAGGTCTCTATCAATACAACCGGCTGGTGTTTGGAGTAGCCTCGGCTCCGGCTATCTGGCAAAGGGCGATGGATCAGGTCCTGCAAGGGATTCCAGGGACCCAGTGTTATTTGGACGACATCTTGGTCACGGGCGAAAATGACGGTGATCAACTCGCTAACTTGGAGAAGGTGCTCGCCAGATTAAAGGAATATGGGCTACGAGCTAATCGCCACAAGTGCGAGTTTTTCCAGAAACAGATCTCGTATTGCGGCCACGTCATCGATGAAGAGGGGTTACATAAGTCCCCTGACAAGATAGAGGCAGTAGTCAAGGCTCCAGCGCCGGAAAATGTGTCACAGCTGAGGTCGTTCCTCGGGCTGGTAAACTATTACCACAAGTTCTTACCAAATTTGTCTACGGTATTACACCCGCTGAACACCCTACTGCGAACAGGGGTACCATGGAAGTGGGATGACGAACGTAGACGAGCTTTCCAGAAGTGTAAAGAATTGATCACATCAAAAGAGGTGTTGGCCCATTTCAACCCAGCACTACCAATTCGCTTGGCATGTGATGCATCACCCTACGGCACTGGAGCGGTGCTGTCGCACAAATTCCCGGACGGTTTGGAGAGGCCAGTAGCCTTTGCGTCTCGGTCACTAACCTCAGCCGAGCGCAACTATGCCCAGATTGACAGGGAGGCCCTCAGCCTAGTATGGGGAGTAAAAAAATTCAACCACTATCTGCATGGACAGAAGTTCACCTTGCTGACTGACCACCAACCACTTGTCTCCATCTTTAATCCTAAGAAGGGCGTGCCAGTAATGACTGCAAAGCGGTTACAAAGATGGTCCCTGTTTCTAGGGGTGAATCAATATGAAATAGAATATAAAGGCACGAGACAGCATGGGAACGCTGATGGGCTATCGCGCCTGCCACTGCCTACTGTGGAGGAAGCACCAGCAGTGGACCCTTTTGAGATATTTTATTCGTCGATAATTGAACGATTGCCAGTAACAAACGCGGATATAGAGAAGGAGACCCGCAATGATCCAACGCTGTCACGGGTATATGAATTGTCGGTGAGGGGATGGCCAACACATGGCGACTCACTGTTGCCAGCATTCTCATCCAGAAGAGAACAGCTGTCAGTATGCCAGGAGACAGTGATGTGTGGATCCAGAGTGGTGATTCCACCCAAGTTAAGGGAGAGAGTGCTAAATGAGCTACATGAAGGCCATCTGGGGGGAGTGAAAATGAAAAGCCTAGCTAGGGCTTATGTGTGGTGGCCGGGAATCGATCAACAAATCGAAGACCTAACTAAGAGCTGCTTAGGATGCCAGAAGGTCCAAAATGCACCACCACATGCCCCTCTACACCCATGGGAGTGGCCCTCCTCTCCATGGCAACGGGTGCACATTGATTTCGCTGGTCCATTCATGGACTCAATGTTCTTAATAGCAGTGGATGCTCATTCAAAGTGGCCTGAGGTGATAAAGGTGTCTTCAACCACTACAGAGAAAACGATTGCAGTCCTACGGACCATATTTGCCAGAAACGGGTTGCCAGAGCAGATCTGCTCGATAATGGACCACAGTTTGTGTCCGATGAGTTCCAAAAATTCATGAAAAGGAATGGGGTAAGGCATTACACATCCGGCCCGTATCATCCAACCACCAATGGATTGGCTGAGAGGTTCGTACAAACCTTTAAGAAGGCGATAAAGGCCATGTGCGACAAGGAAATTCCACTACAGCATAAGATGGACAATTTCTTATTAGCCTACCGAAACGCGACACATGCAGTTACCAACCAGACCCCGTCCATGATGTTCTTTAACCGTAGGTTGAGATCTCGTCTGGACTTGCTCAGACCAAATGTGCGAAGAAATGTTGAGGACAAACAACTCCAGCACATCAACGAGAAGCCAACAAGGAGCTTCAATGTAGGGCAACCAGTCTTGGCCCGGGACTATCGAACAGAGAAGTGGCAACCCGGAACAATATGTACAAGGCAGGGGCCATTAATGTACACAGTGGATGTCGGGGAGAACATTGTGAGATGCCACGTCGATCAGATCTTAGCATCACAGGAATGCGTCAACCCCATGTCTCGAGTACCTGGGGATGAACCCGACATACCGGTAGTATCTACTTCAGACCCAGTAACAGTGGAACCCGATGAACTACCCGATGAAAGGGGGTCAGAATCGCCTCTGCACCAAGAACAAGAACCTCCGGAAAGGCGCTATCCCGAAAGGGTCAGGAAGCCGCCCCAAAGACTGAATCTATAAATGGACTTTTGTTATTGTATGTACATGTAAAAATGTAATTGTTATTTGAATATTAAGGGGGTATTATTAATCTAAAAAGGGAGGAATTGTAGTGTATGTGCTTTAAGTCAGAACTACTTTTTACAGCTCCTGTATACTGTAGTACCGGCAGTAACCACACCGGTATATAAGCTGTGCGCATGCCTCTGTACTCCAGTCTAGAGATTGCCCTCCTCCAGTAAAGACCTGTTATTTGTTTATGTACAGCATCCGTGTAATTATTTATCCACTGAACCACGGATCTAACAATCACAAGGGCCATTAAGATTGCTACTGTCTGGAGCAAGCTGTTGGGGCTGGAGCCAAACACACTTCACAGCCAGTGAGTGGGCCGCACGTGAACTCCCAGACACCACACTGCAACAGTCCTCCTCACACAAAGTGATACCCCTAGAAATGAGATCCCTGGCAAAAAAGATTCACGTTCATCTCCCTCCTTCCTTTATGGCATTATTCTCCTTGCCCTATACTGCGCCCTCTCCCTGTCCCCGAAATCTTTAAAGTTCCTGGGCCTGGTGGATGATCAAAGACTGTTTCTCGACTGGTGCAAAAAGGCTGTTTCCTGATTGTTCATTTCTGGGAATTTTAAAGGACCAAACTCGGATTTGCACAAATGTGCAAAGAAGAAAGGAACTGGTCAGGGTGTGCAGGCTGGGTCAAGGGCGTGCATGAGCTGCGTCTGTCCCACAGCCATGTCCTGGGCAGCCTGACCTAGGACTGAACCTTGACCTTGACCTGCTTTGTTTCCAATCGTGTTATTCCTCTCAGAAACTCAATGTATTTTTATCATTGAACATTTCTTCCTATCTGGGATACTAGATGCCGCTGGACGTTCATTAAAAGTCTGCAGAGTATTGAAGCTGTTGTATTTCTGTTCCTGTTGTTTCACTCAACAGACTGGGCCTCGCGGAACAGCTGGAGTTCAAGGACGGTTCCGTTGACCTGGTGACAGCGGCAACAGCAGCACATTGGTTTGATATGGAGAAGTTTATGAAGGAGGTTGAGCGGATTCTAAAACCGAAAGGCTGCCTGGCTCTCTATTGCTACCAAGTTCCCTTTGAATTACATTACGATGGCTGTTCTGAGCATCTGACCCAGATTGTCCAAGAGGTAAGCAGGTAATTGGTGCTAACTGGCATCTTCAGTCATTTGAACTGAAACAGAAAAGAGTCTGTCTGTGTGTAACATATAATTGTTATAATGCTTTAGAGACTGGATGTTGCAGTGGTTTAAAATACTCCCCTTTCACTTCTGAGACTATGTTTGAACCCCAAGTCCAAACTGATTGCATGAATGTTTCTGCTCTCGCAGAGTTGTATAAACCTGATGTTACTTTTGATATGCAAGGGGAAGATTAGTTATAGGTGTAGCCATGTTGTAAACTCGCTCATTATAAATATTTTTTGATTCCCCAGAGTTAGCAAGGGAGCTGTGCTCAGATGGAGCACTGGTCGGACATAGCTACGACATTGTAGCCACGATTCTCTGACACACGCTCTGTGAAAGAGTGGGTTCCCCGCTGGGATTGCAGAATTAGCCCTTTACCATTCTGCTTCTTCATTTGAAGAGCATTAGCACCTCCACCTAAAGGGTAGTTTCCACATTTTCTTGAATTACCCAGTGATGGTGGCAGGCACTGAGCCCAGTGTATCTGTGAACCACCGATGGCCTAGGCTGGAACATTATTCCTTCAGATATGGGCAATCAACTGATAAATGTGTGCCTCAGCAGAGCAATTCTAATTGGTTGAAGACCTGATGCCTGAAACAGGGAACTGTTGCCTTTGTTGTATGAGTTCACTAAAAGTAGTGACGCAGGTTAATAAGGTCATTAAAAAAATAAAGAAAGCACTGGGGTTCATTTCCAACAGGATAGAATTGAAAAGCAGAGAAATTATGTTAAACTTGTATAGAACCTTGGTTAGACCACACTTGCAGTACTGTGCACAGTTCTGGTCTCCATATTATAAAAAGGATATAGTGGCACTGGAGAAAGTGCAAAAAAGATTTACAAGGATGATACCAGAACTGAGAGGTTATAACTATCTGGAAACATTGAACCGGCTGGGGCTCTTTTCTCTAGAAAAAAGACGGAGGTTTTTTTGATAGGGTAGACGTCGACCTGATAGAGGTTTTTAAAATTATGAAGGGGTTTGATAGGGTAGACGTGGAGAAGATGTTTCCATTTGTGGGGTAGACCAAAACTAGGTGCCATAAATATAAGATAGTCACCAATAAATCCAATAGGGAACTCAGGAGAAACTTCTTTACCCAGAGAGTGATTAGAATATGGAACTCGCTACCATAAGGAGTGTTTGAGGTGAAAAGCATTTAAGGGGAAGCTGGATAAGTACATGAGAGAGAAAGGAATAGAAGGATATGCTGATGGGGTTAGATGAAGAGGGGGGGAGGAGGCTCGTGTGGAACATAAACACCGGCATAGGCCTGTTTCTGTGCTATAAATTCTATGCAAGTTCCAGGGCCTCATGTCTAGACAGTCCTATGGCTCAAAATGGCACACATGCTTTCCAGCTTGTCAGAACAGCTTGTCGAGGGGCTGACTGGATTACACCTGTTCCTATATTCCAGCTGGGCAGCCATCTCCCAAAGCTGCTTTGTTATAAGGGACTTAGAAAAGTGATTACTTCCTAATTAATGTTCCACTTCCCTGCGATGATCTGTCACACTTGTTGCCTGATCCTTTCAGCAAAGCCAAACATGGTAAATGTTCATATGTGGTGTTGTGGGCATAAACCCCAGATCTCGCCTCAAGGAGAGGTCAAGTTATCAAGGTCAGGGAAATGAGAATGAAACGATTGCCATTCTTTCTCATATTTTATATACTTTTGACACTTTGAAATGTGATGGCAGAAGTATGACAGATACATGGTTGACATCGAATCATAGAAGGATACAGCATAGAAAGGGGCCATTTGGCCCATCGTGCCTGTGCCGGAGATCAGTCTCTGACGGTATCTGTAGACAAAGGGACGAATGGAAGTTCTCATCTCACCTGCTCAATTCTTCATTGTTGGAAATTCACTGAACACAAGAGATCTCTGTACAAATAAAAATAAATTGGAACTACTGGGAATCTGAAATAAAAACAGAAAAGGCCAGAAATATATAGTGTAGTGTATGTAACCTGTACCACCTTAAGAGGATACCTTAAGGTGATGGACTACTTTTTGATGGCTCCTGTACATTGTAGTACCGGTGGTGACCACACCGGTATATAAACCCTGCGGAGCAAAGTGTATCCCAGTTCAGCCCTGACCCTCAATCACTAAAGACCTGTTGAATTACTTCTGTAGTCTGTGTCCTGTTATTCAACATAACTACATTTGAAAACACAGACTCAACAGTGGCGACGAGTCTGATCTTACCTAAGCGGCAGTTGCATCAAAGGAAGCTTCGCCTCTGAAACGGACGTCGAACAAGGACATCCACCCTCAACGCCCTGCTGGGCACTGCATAGCACGGGAGGCCATTGGGAACCCGGGTTGGTTTCTGGCCACGAAGTCAAACATCAGTGAACATCCCTTTGACGACAGCGGCGGGTAAGCCCGATCGAGCGGCACGGGGGGGAAGTCGGCCGAGTTGTCAGTAAGAGAAGGGGAGGGAAACGACGAAAAGGGCGGAGAACACGACCGCAGCCGGTGTCAGGGGCCGGACTGCAATCGGGGCAGAGACGCGCAGCAGCCAGAAAAGCGTTTATGACCACAAGGACTGCGGGAGCGGCGGGGAACAAGAGCAGCAGCGTAGGGGAAAATAAAGGACCGCTGGGAGGCGAGAATGGCAACAGCGTGGTAATCGCCATTTTGAGTCAGCGGGGGAAGAAGACAAGCGTGGGAAAAGCCGCCAAGCGCGGGAAAAGCCGCCAAGCGCGGGAAGCCGCCATTTTGAAATAAATAAATAAATAAATAAAATAAAATAATAATCATATCCGAAGGAAAGGAAACTCAACAAGGATGCCAAAAACGGGTAACATCACTGCTTTTGATAGCGATGTGGAAGATTGGGCCACTTATGTGGAACGCATCGAAGTTTACTGTACAACGAATGAGGTACTGGAGGATAAGAAAGCACTAACCCTATTAAGCTCGATGGGTGCGAAGACGTATGGGTTATTAAGGAACCTTGTAACACCAGATAAACCGGTAGGAAAGAGTTTCGCGGATATTGTTACTATCCTGCAATAGCATTTAAACCCCACGCCGCTGCTGATAGCGGAACGATTTAAATTCTACAAAAGAATTCAACTTAAAGAAGAAAGCAACGCTGAATTCTTAACCGAACTGCGCAAGTTATCAAAGTACTGTCAGTTCGGTACAGGACTAGCAGACGCACTGAGAGAAAAGTTTGTGTGTGGGCTCCTAAGGGAAGGAACCCAGAAGCGATTGCTAGAGGAAAAGGATCTTATGCTGGACAAAGCTTTCAGCATTGCAGCATCGCACGAGGCAGCAGCATGAGGCGCTGCAGAGATACAGCAAAGGCCATTGGAATTCAGCACCAATGAAATGGCATTGGGCGCAGTAAAGTGCTATCGTTGCGGAAGGACAACGCATGACCAGAACCAGTGCTGGTTCAAAGATAAAGAATGCAGGCAATGTGGCAAACTTAGTCACATAGCGAGAGTATGCCGGTCAGGAAAGAAGACCAGCAGCAAAAAGTCACCGCAGGAGAAGTACAAAAAAGTAGACAAGGTGACAGAGAACAGTTTGGATGAACAGAAGACGGATTCAGACTCCAGCAGTAAGGAACTGGGTTGTCTAAAAATACATAATGTGGGTAACACAGCAGACCACCAAACTATCTGGGTCATGCTCCGGATAGCAGGAGTCCAAGTGAAGATGGAATTGGACACTGGATCGGCATTAACGGTCATGAATAAGCAAGATTACAAAAGGTTATTCTCGCACATTCCCCTGAGGGATACGGAGATTGTATTGAAAACATACACGGGACAAATAGTATACCCCAAAGGAAAGATAAAAGTAAATGTGGTCTACAATGGTAAAGAAAGTCAGAAAATGGACTTGTATGTGTTACCTGATGGAGGTCCGCCACTACTGGGACGGGAATGGATCCGGAGAATAAATGTGGACTGGCATTCCATACAAGCACTGACTGTAGATGCCTGTAAAGAGGACGACGTCAAACCTAAACGACTGTCCAAAATATTGGACGATGCTAAGGAGGTGTTCCAACAGGGACTGGGAACACTGAAAGGAATTACGGCAAACATCAAGGTTGAAGAACATGCAAACCTAAAATTTTTCAAAGCCAGACCGGTACCTTATGCGATACGACCTGCTGTGGAAGCAGAGCTGGAAGGGCTAGAACGTTCAGGAGTACTGTCCAAGGTGGACTGGAGTGAATGGGCCACACCCATTGTTCCTGTCATGAAGCGTTCGTTGAGCAACAAGCCGGGGAAACCTGGGAAGGTTCGCATCTGTGGCGATTTCAAGATCACTGTTAATCCGGTTCTTCACACAGTGCAATATCCGCTTCCGCGGATTGAAGATATCTTCGCTTCGCTGTCTGGCGGGAAACACTTCACCAAGATAGACCTGGCGCAGGCGTACCTACAGATGGAAGTTGATGAAGCGTCACGCCAGTATCTCACGATCAACACACATAAGGGCTTATATTGGTATAATAGACTGGTTTTTGGAGTGGCATCGGCTCCAGCGATTTGGCAAAGGGCCATGGAGCAGGTATTGCAGGGAATTCCAGGCACACAATGCTACCTGGACGACATCCTGATTACAGGAGATGATGATAAGGATCACCTCGCGAATTTGGAGCAGGTGCTCACCAGATTGAAAGAATATGGGCTCAGAGTTAATCGCCAGAAATGTGAGTTCTTTCAAAAGCGAATCTCGTACTGCGGCCACGTCATTGACCAGGAGGGGCTCCATAAGTCACCTGACAAGATCGAAGCTGTTGTGAAAGCTCCTGCTCCGGAAAATGTATCCCAGTTGAGGTCGTTCCTTGGGTTGGTTAACTATTACCACAAGTTTCTTCCAAATTTATCCACGGTGTTACACCCGCTGAACACTCTTTTGCAAATGGGAATACCATGGAAGTGGAGCGATGATTGTAAGCGGGCTTTTCAAAAGAGCAAGGCACCGATCACCTCTAAGGAAGTGTTGGCTCACTTTAACCCAACGCTGCCTATTCGCTTAGCTTGTGATGCTTCTCCATATGGTATCGGGGCAGTGCTCTCACATAAGTTTCCAAATGGCTCGGAAAGGCCAGTCGCGTTCGCATCCAGATCATTGACCTCCGCAGAGCGCAACTATGCTCAGATAGATAGGGAGGCTCTCAGCCTCGTGTGGGGAGTTAAGAAATTTAACCATTACCTGCAAGGCCAAAAGTTTACGCTGCTGACAGATCACCAGCCGTTGGTTTCCATTTTCAACCCTAAGAAGGGTGTTCCGGTTATGACGGCGCAGAGGCTTCAGAGATGGTCCCTTTTCCTAGGGGCACATCAATATGATATCGAATTCAAATGTACAAAGCAACATGGTAATGCTGATGGGCTGTCGCGCCTGCCACTACCTACAGCGGAAGAGGCACCGGCAGTTGACCCTGTCGAGATATTTCATTCGACCATCATCGAATGCTTACCAGTCACCAATGCGGGTATTGAGAGAGAGACCCGAAACGACCCGACACTGTCTCGGGTCTATGACTTGACAGTGAAGGGATGGCCAGCACATGGCAACCCACTGTTACCAGCATTCTCAGCCAGACGAGAACAGCTGTCCGTATGTCAAGGAACATTGATGTATGGAACAAGGGTGATTATTCCTCCTAAATTAAGGGAGAGAGTTCTGAAGGAATTGCATGAAGGTCATCTGGGGGGAGTCAAGATGAAAAGCCTTGCTAGGGCTTATGTGTGGTGGCCAGGTATCGACAAACAAATAGAGGATCTGACTAAAAGCTGCTCAGGGTGCCAAAAAGTTCAAAATGCACCTCCAATTGCACCGCTGCATCCGTGGGAATGGCCTTCAACCCCATGGCAACGTGTGCATATCGACTTTGCAGGTCCATTCATGGATTCCATGTTTTTGATAGCAGTAGGCGCACATTCTAAATGGCCAGAAGTGATTAAGATGTCGACCACTACCTCGGAGAAGATGATCGCAGTTCTAAGAACCATATTTGCAAGGAATGGGTTGCCGGAACAAATATGTTCAGACAACGGACCACAGTTCGTGTCAGAAGAATTCCAGAAATTCATGAAAAAGAATGGGGTGAAACACTATACATCTGCCCCATATCATCCGGCTACAAATGGGTTGGCCGAGAGATTTGTACAAACGTTCAAAAAGGCGATAAAGGCCATGAGCGAAGACCATATTCCACTACAACACAAGGTGGACAGTTTCCTGATGGCATATCGAAACGCCACGCATGCAGTGACAAATCAAAGCCCTGCCATAATGTTCTATAACAGGAGGTTGCGGTCCTGGTTGGATTTGTTAAAACCCAATGTGCGTAGGGAAGTCGAAAATAACAAGGCCACTTGGAGTTTCGAAATAGGACAACCAGTGTTGGCCAGGGACTATAGGAATGATAAATGGCAATCCGGAAAAATTCGTGCCCGACAAGGACCCTTGATGTACACGGTAGACGTTGGAGAGAATGTAATACGACGTCATGCTGACCAACTTGTGGAATCGAGAACAAGGGTCGACCCCATGTCTACAGCAGAGACACCAGTTGAAGAAGTTATTGAGCCTGTAGCATCTACCTCAGACTCGAACTTCCATGATGATGTTCAATCCATAGGAGATCAAATGGATGAGTCACCCCAGCAACGAGAACCAGAGACCCCTGAAAGGCGTTATCCGGGCCGGATCAGGAGGCCTCCTCAGAGACTGAATCTTTGAACAGTTTTGTGTGAAAATTGTATATATGTTATCCATGTAACGTTTAAATTGGGGTGTACACTGTTAAGCTAAAAGGGGAGGAATTGTAGTGTATGTAACCTGTACCACCTTAAGAGGATACCTTAAGGTGATGGACTACTTTTTGATGGCTCCTGTACATTGTAGTACCGGTGGTGACCACACCGGTATATAAACCCTGTGGAGCAAAGTGTATTCCAGTTCAGCCCTGACCCTCAATTACTAAAGACCTGTTTAATTACTTCTGTAGTCTGTGTCCTGTTATTCAACATAACTACATTTGAAAACACAGACTCAACACATAGCATGTCCATGTCAGAAGACATGTTACTATTTTGGTTGTGCTCCCTTTGTTAGAAGGGGATCTCTATGTGTTGGTTGTCCTAAAGACAGTTTTGTCTCTACTACATTACCAGTGCAATAAGTTACCTTTTTATATAAAGTTTTGTATTTAAGAGTTTACATTCACATTTCAATTGTATCCATGGTGCATTGTAACTATGACCTCTTGTACATATTAACCTCATTTCCCTGCTATTGCCTTACCCCGTCTGGGCCCTTTGCTCTGGAGCTTCCTCCTTAAACCCTTAAGCCTCTTCACCTCCCTCTCCTCCTCTAAGCCCTCCTTAAGAGCTAATTTGGCCAAGTCTTTGGTCACCCTTCCAATATTTCTTTCTTTGCCTAGGCATCTATTTTTTTTTATTGTGTCTCTGTGAAGCACATTGGGATGTTTTTCCATGTTAAAGGTGATATATAAATGAGCGTTGTTCTTGTTGCTGATTACATTGCGAGGGAGAGAGTTCCCTGTCTGCCAAGGGTTATATTGATTGGGAGTAATTGCCTTTGCCTGCCAGTGGATAGGTCACTATTGGATGGGCCACCACTGGATGGGTCACTACTGGATGAGTCACTATTGGATGAGTCACTGTTGGATGGGTCACTGCTGGAGGGGTCACTACTGGCTGAGTCACTATTGGATGGGTCACTATTGGATGGGTCACTATTGGATGGGTCACTACTGGATGGGTCATTACTGGATGGGTCACTATTGGATGGGTCACTACTGGATGGGTCACTATTGGGTGGGTCACCACTGGATGGGTGACTACTGGATGAGTCACTATTGGATGAGTCACTATTGGATGGGTCACTACTGGAGGGGTCACTACTGGCTGAGTCACTATTGGATGGGTCACTATTGGATGGGCCACTATTGGATGGGTCACTACTGGATGGGTCATTACTGGATGGATCACTATTGGATGGGTCACTACTGGATGGGTCACTATTGGGTGGGTCACTACTGGATGGGCCACTACTGGATGGGTCACTATTGGATGGGTCACTACTGGATGGGTCAATATTGGATGGGTCACTATTGGATGGGTCACTATTGGATGGGCCACTACTGTATGGGTCACTACTGGATGGGTCACTACTGGATGAGTCACTATTGGATGGGTCACTACTGGATGGGTCACTACTGGATGAGTCACGACTGGATGGGTCACTATCGGATGGGTTACTACAGGATGGGTCACTATTGGATGGGTTACTACTGGATGGGTCACTACTGGATGAGTCACTACAGGATGGGTCACTATTGGATGGGTCACTATTGGATGGGTCTCTACTGGATGGATCACTATTGGATGGGTTACTACTGGATGGGTCATTATTGGATAGGTCACTATTGGATGGGTCACTACTGGATGGGTCACTATTGGATGGGTTACTACTGGATGGGTCACTATTGGATGGGTCACTACTGGATGGGTCACTATTGATGGGTTATTACTGGATGGGTCACTATTGGATGGGTCACTATTGGATGGGTTACTATTGGATGGGTCAATATTGGATGGGTCACTACTGGATGGGTCACTACTGGATGGGTCACTACTGGATGGGTCACTACTGGATGGGTCACTACTGGATGAGTCACTATTGGATGAGTCACTATTGGATGGGTCACTACTGGAGGGGTCACTACTGGCTGAGTCACTATTGGATGGGTCACTATTGGATGGGTCACTATTGGATGGGTCACTATTGGATGGGTCACTACTGGAGGGGTCACTACTGGCTGAGTCACTATTGGATGGGTCACTATTGGATGGGTCACTATTGGATGGGTCACTACCGGATGGGTCATTACTGGATGGGTCACTATTGGATGGGTCACTACTGGATGGGTCACTATTGGGTGGGTCACTACTGGATGGGCCACTACTGGATGGGTCACTATTGGCTGGGTCACTACTGGATGGATCAATATTGGATGGGTCACTATTGGATGGCTCACTATTGGATGGGCCACTACTGGATGGGCCACTACTGTATGGGTCACTACTGGATGAGTCACTATTGGATGGGTCACTACTGGATGGGTCTCTACAGGATGGGCCACTACTGGATGAGTCACTACTGGATGGGCCACTACTGGATGGGTCACTACTGGATGGGTCACTACTGGATGGGTCACTACTGGATGAGTCACTACTGGATGGGCCACTACTGGATGGGTCACTACTGGATGGGTCACTACTGGATGAGTCACTACTGGATGAGTCACTACTGGATGGGCCACTACTGGATGGGTTGCTACTGGATGGGTCACTGCTGGATGAGTCACTATTGGATGGGTCACTACTGGATGGGTCACTATTGGATGGGTTACTACTGGATGGCTCACTATTGGATGGGCCACTATTGGATGGGTCACTATTGGATGGGTCACTACTGGATGGGTCACTATTGGATGGGTTACTACTGGATGGGTCACTATTGGATGGGTCACTACTGGATGGGTCACTATTGGATGGGTTACTACTGGATGGGTCACTAATGGATGAGTCACTACAGGATGGGTCACTATTGGATGGGTCACTATTGGATGGGTCTCTACTGGATTGGTCACTATTGGATGGGTTACTACTGGATGGGTCACTATTGGATGGGTCACTATTGGATGGGTCACTACTGGATGGGTCACCATTGGATGGGTTACTACTGGATGGGTCACTATTGGATGGGTCACTGCAGGATGTGTCACTACTGGATGGGTCACTATTGATGGGTTACTACTGGATGGGTCACTATTGGATGGGTCACTATTGGATGGGTTACTATTGGATGGGTCAATATTGGATGGGTCACTACTGGATGGGTCACTGTTGGATGGGTCACTATTGGATGGGTCACTACTGGATGGGTCACTACTGGATGGGTCACTACTGGATGGGTCACCACAGGATGGGCCACTAATGGATTGGTCACTATTGGATGGGCCACTACTGGATGGGCCACTACTGGATGGGTCACTACTGGATGGGTCACGACTGGATGGGTCACTATTGGATGGGTCACTACAGGATGTGTCACTACTGGATGAGTCACTACTGGATGGGTCACTATTGGATGGGTCACTACTGGATGGGTCACTACAGGATGGGCCACTACTGGATGGGTCACTATTGGATGGGTCACTGCTGGATGGGTCACTACTGGATGGGTCACTACAGGAATGGGTCACTACAGGAATGGGTCACTACTGGATGGGTCACTATTGGATAGGTCACTACTGGATGGGTCACTACTGGATGGGTCACTACTGGATGGGTCACTATTGGATGGGCCACTATTGGATGGGTCACTACTGGATGGGCCACTATTGGATGAGTCACTATTGGATGGGCCACTACAGGATGGGTCAATACTGGATGGGTCACTACTAGATGGGTCACTACAGGATGGGTCACTACTGGATGAGTCACTACTGGATGGGTCACTACTGGATGGGTCACTATTGGATGGGCCACTACAGGATGGCTCACTATTGAATGGGACACTATTGGATGGGTCACTATTGGATGGGTCACTATTGGATGGGTCACTACAGGATGGGTCACTATTGGATGGGTTACTACTGGATGGGTCACTATTGGATGGGTCACTATTGGATGGGTTACTACTGGATGGGTCACTATTGGATGGGTTACTACTGGATGGGTCACTATTGGATGGGTCACTACTGGATGGGTCACTACTGGATGGGTCACTATTGGATGGGTTACTACTGGATGGGTCACTACTGGATGGGTCACTATTAGATGAGTCACTATTGGATGGGTCACTATTGGATGGATCACTACTGGATGGGTCACTACTGGATGGGTCACTACTGGATGGGTCACTACTGGATGGGTCACTACTGGATGGGTCACTATTGGATGGGTCACTACTGGATGGGTCGCTACAGGATGGGTCACTACAGGATGGGTCACTATTGGATGGGCCACTACTGGTTGGGTCACTACTGGATGAGTCACTACTGGATGGGTCACTATTGGATGGGTTACTACTGGATGGGTCACTACTGGATGGGTCACTATTGGATGGGCCACTATTGGATGGTCCACTATTGGATGGCTCACTACAGGATGGGTCACTACTGGATGGGTCACCACAGGATGGGTCACTACTGGATGGGTCACTATTAGATGGGTCACGACTGGATGGGTCACTTGTGGTAAACCACTTTTACCGTTCACTATCGTTACACTATAGTTATCACTGTTAGATCGTTCCCCTATAGTTATCACTGTTCACATTGTTGTATCACTGTACGAGGTCGCCTCTTGTCACGCTGCTATACCTGGGCTGACCACTGCCGACTCCGCCCATGGCTCCACCTACCTGCCCGGGTATAAAGGTGGTCGACTGGCTGGTATTCCTCCTTCTTGGATCCGATCACCCACGAGGGTGGGCTCTGTTATTTAGTCAATAAAAACCTATAGTTACTTTCTTAACTCGTCGCTTTTCATTGGACGAATTGATAGGTATATCAATTTTATTGACTAAATTTTAAAATGTCGTCACTTGAGCAGCCAAACAACCAGTCAACGGAGCAGCCAAACGACCAGCCAGACGCCCAGCTACAACAGCCACAGCAGCCGGCTTGGCTGCGAGCCCTCAAACCACCGTACCTGGATCTAAACCCACAAGCAACAAACGCAGCCCTCGACTTCAAACACTGGCTGTGCTGCTTCGAATCCTACCTGGAAGAATCCGGCGTCCCTCAGAGATCCAAACTAAGAGTTCTGACCGCCCAAGCGAGCCCTAAAGTATACGCACTCATCCAGGACATTACTACTTACGAGGCCGTTATCAACCTACTGAAACAGCAGTACCGGAGCCCGGTAAATTCCATGTATGCCAGACGCCTCCTAAGATCCCGCCCGCAACAGCCAGGAGAGTCTGTAGCTGAATTTTTACGGGCGCTACGAACACTCGGCAGGGACTGTGACTTTAAAGCAGTATCGGCTGCAGAAAACACTGAAGATAACATCCGCGATGCCTTCGTGAAAGGCCTTCGGTCCGACTACTCACGGCAGAGACTGCTGGAATCAAAGGACCTCGACCTGAACACAGCTGCAGCCTTGGCCTACTCCCTAGAAGTGACCCAGCGGGACCTCGAGGTGTATTCCAGGTACAGTTCGCGATTCTGGGACTCGGGCCCGACCCCGACCGCAATACCCCTTGTAGCGCCGCCCCCGGGACCTACCTCAGCGTCGGCGTCCCGGACCCGATCAGGACCGCCACCCCCGGTACCGGCTGCGACTTCGGACCCCCGCGACCGGGCCGCCGGCTGCTTCTTCTGTGGGCAGGCGAAACACCCGAGGTCGCGCTGCCCAGCCAAAAACGCGACGTGCTCCAGCTGCCTGAAGAAAGGCCACTTCGCGAAGGCCTGCAGAGGGAGAGCAGCAGAGGCCAGCAGTGCCTCATGCGAACTGTGGGGGCGGCCATCTTTTATCAAGGCCACAGATGAGCAATGGGGGTGGCCATCTTTGATCCAGGCAACCGACGCCAGCAGTGCCTCATGTGGGTTGTGGGGGCAGCCATCTTCTCCGCCATTTTGCCCCACCTCGTGGGCGCCTCCATTTTACCCACCACGCTCGACCGCCACCCTACCTCCAGACCTGACGACCGCTTCACCTACAGACTACAGCGACCCGCTCAGCCACACACTAGCCTCCGTCACGCTAGACCAAGCTCGCCCGCATCAGCTGTCCAAGTCAATGATGGACATCAAAGTAGACGGCCACGCCACGACCTGCCTGTTCGACAGCGGAAGCACGGAGAGCTTCATACATCCAGACACGGTGAGCCACTACTCCCTCACTGTCCAGCCAACGCGCAACCGGACCTCGATGGCATCGAGGTCCCACGCCACAGACATCAGCGGCTACTGTGTTGTGACCCTGTCGGTTAAGGGCACGGAGTATAAAAACTTTAAACTCCTCGTCCTGCCCCAGCTATGCGCTGCCGTCCTACTAGGGCTGGATTTTCAATCCCACCTCCAACGCGTCACTCTAGCATACGGTGGACCCCTCCCCCCGCTCACAGTCGACAACCAGCAGCCTTTAAATCGCCCACCGCGTAACACCTGCGGCCTATCCACCCTCAAGGTCCCGCCACCTTCCCTGTTCGCTAACCTCACCCCCGACTGCAAACCCGCCGCTACCAAGAGCAGGCGGTACAGCGCCGGGGACAGAGCTTTCATTAGCTCTGAGGTGCAGCGTCTCCTGAAGGAGGGCATCATCGAGGGGAGCAGCAGCCCCTGGCGTACCCAGGTTGTAGTCATTAAGACCGGCAATAAAAACCGCCTGGTCATCGACTACAGCCAAACCATAAACCGGTACACCCAGCTGGACGCATACCCCCTTCCCCGCATATCTGATATGGTCAATCAGATTGCTCAATACCGGGTATTCTCTACCATCGACCTTAAGTCGGCCTACCACCAACTCCCTATCCGCCCCGAGGACCGCCAGTATACCGCCTTCGAGGCGAATGGCCGCCTCTACCACTTCCTTAGGGTCCCCTTCGGCGTCACCAACGGGGTTTCGGTCTTCCAAAGGGAGATGGACCGGATGGTTGACCAGAACGGGCTGCAAGCCACGTTCCCCTATCTAGATAACGTCACCATCTGCGGCCGCGACCGGCAAGACCATGACGCTAATCTGGAAAGATTCCTCCGTACGGCCCAACGGCTGAACCTCACCTACAATAAGGAGAAATGTGTGTTTAACACCTCGCGCCTTGCCATCCTCGGCTGCGTAGTAGAGAACGGAACCATCGGCCCCGATCCCGAAAGAATGCGTCCCCTCATGGAGCTACCCCTTCCCCACTGTCCAAAGGCGCTGAAGAGAACCCTGGGGCTCTTCGCCTACTATGCCCAATGGGTGACGAATTATGCGGACAAAGCCAGACCCCTCATGAAGTCCACCTCCTTCCCCCTTACGGAAGAAGCGCGCGCGGCCTTCTCCCTCATCAGGGGAGACATTGCTAAGGCCACTATGCACGCAGTGGATGAGTCCATCCCCTTCCAAGTGGAGAGCGATGCATCCGACTTCGCCCTAGCCGCTACCCTCAACCAGGAGGGGAGACCGGTGGCCTTCTTCTCAAGGACCCTACAGGGCCCTGAGATCCGACACTCTTCGGTCGAGAAGGAGGCCCAGGCGATTGTGGAGGCGGTACGCCGCTGGAGGCATTACCTCGCAGGCAAGCGATTTACCCTCCTCACCGACCAGCGTTCGGTCGCTTTTATGTTTAATAACAAGCTGAGGGGTAAAATCAAGAACGACAAGATCTTGAGGTGGAGAATCGAGCTATCCACCTACGATTATGATATCTTGTACCGGCCTGGTAAGCTGAACGAACCCCCTGACGCTCTATCGCGAATTACATGCGCCAACGCGCAAATTGATAGACTTCAGACCCTCCACAACGACCTCTGCCACCCCGGGGTCACCAGGCTTTACCACTTCATTAAGGCCCGCAACCTGACCTACTCCATCGAGGAGGTCAGGACCATGACCAGGAACTGCCAGACCTGTGCCGAGTGCAAACCGCACTTCTTTAGGCCGGACAGAGCAAGCCTGATCAAGGCCACCCGCCCCTTCGAGCGCTTGAGCATCGATTTTAAGGGGCCCCTCCCGTCCTCTGACCGTAATGTGTACTTCCTCAACATTGTTGATGAGTACTCCCGTTTCCCCTTTGCCTTCCCCTGCCCAGACATGACCAGCACCACGGTCGTTAAATGCCTGAACGACCTCTTTGCCTTGTTCGGGTTCCCAAACTATATACATAGTGACCGGGGCGCCTCCTTCATGAGCGAGGAACTCCGTCAGTTCCTACTAGCGAGAGGCATCGCCACTAGCAGGACCACCAGCTACAACCCCCGAGGGAACGGCCAGGTGGAAAGAGAGAACGCGACGGTATGGAAGGCCGTCCTCTTAGCCTTAAAGTCTAAGGGCCTCCCAACCTCTCGCTGGCAGGAGGTCCTCCCGGCGGCGCTGCACTCCACCCGGTCACTACTTTGCACTGCCATTAACGCCACCCCCCATGAACGAATGTTTGTTTTCCCCAGGAAGTCGACTACGGGAACCACGCTACCAACCTGGCTGACCTCTCCGGGGCCCGTCTTGCTGCGAAAGCACGTGAGGGCCCATAAAACGGACCCCCTGGTCGAGAGGGTGAACCTCCTGCACGCCAACCCCCAGTACGCCTACGTGGCATACCCAGACGGGCGGGAGGACACAGTCTCCTTACGAGACCTCGCACCCTCGGGCATTCCGGAGACACCACCTTCACCCCCCCCCAATTCCAGCCCAGGTAGACGGTACGCCGGAACCCCAAGAGCCTTCGCCTACCTCGCAGACGCCAGCATTAACACCGGAGAACGCAACACCGCCGCTGCGACGATCAGACAGGCTTACGAGGCCTCCGGACAGACTGACATACCAGAACTGGTAGTACACTTCACCCCGCCGGACTCAAATCTAAACAAGGGGTGAATGTGGTAAACCACTTTTACCGTTCACTATCGTTACACTATAGTTATCACTGTTAGATCGTTCCCCTATAGTTATCACTGTTCACATTGTTGTATCACTGTACGAGGTCGCCTCTTGTCACGCTGCTATACCTGGGCTGACCACTGCCGACTCCGCCCATGGCTCCACCTACCTGCCCGGGTATAAAGGTGGTCGACTGGCTGGTATTCCTCCTTCTTGGATCCGATCACCCACGAGGGTGGGCTCTGTTATTTAGTCAATAAAAACCTATAGTTACTTTCTTAACTCGTCGCTTTTCATTGGACGAATTGATAGGTATATCATCACTATTGGATGGGTCACTACTGAATGGGTCACTATTGGATGGGCCACTATTGGATGGGTCACTACTGGATGGGTCACTATTGGATGGGTCACTATTGGATGGGTCACTATTGGATGGGTCACTACTGGATGGGTCACTATTGGATGGGCCACTACAGGATGGGCCACTATTGGATGGGTCACTACAGGATGAGTCACTACTGGATGGGTCACTATTGGATGGGTCACTACAGGATGGGTCACTACAGGATGGGTCACTACAGGATGGGTCACTATTGGATGGGTCACTACTGGATGGGTCACTACTGGATGGGTCACTATTGGATGGGTCACTACTGGATGGGTCATTATTGGATGGGTCACTACAGGGTGGGTCAGGATTGGATGGGTCACAATTGCTGGTCTGTCTTTTCCTCCTCGGATGTTTGTGGGTGCTGGGGAATTGAGCACCAAAAGCGACTATTTCTCTAAATTCATGTGGAGGCCAAAGAACATGAGGGTAACTTTCAACTCTGGTGGGTGGCGGAAAACTGGCTAATGGATCGAACACTCGTTGTACATCCCGCCCGATCTACCTTTCAACTTTGGTGCGGTCCAGAAGGGTCAAGCGATATGGGCTGGGGTGTATAAAGGGCGACCAGGGATCAAGGGTTATAGGCCAGGGTGTATAAAGGGCAATCGAGGATCAATGGATATGGGCCGGGGTGTATAACGGTCGACCGAGGATTAAGGGATATGGGCCAGGGGGTATAAAGGGTGACCAGGGATCAAGGGATATGGGCCGGGGTGTATAAAGGGCGATCGAGGATCAAGGGATATGGGCCGGGGGGCATAAAGGGTGACCAGGGACCAAGGGATATGGGCCTGGGTGTATAAAGGGCAATCGAGGTTCAAGGGATATAGGCCGGGGTGTATAAAGGGCGATCGAGGATCAAGGGATATAGGCCGGGGTGTATAAAGGTCAACCAGGGATCAAGGGATATGGGCCGGGGTGTATAAAGGGCAATCGAGGATCAAGGGATATAGGCTGGGGTGTATAAAGGTCAACCAGGGATCAAGGGATATGGGCCGGAGTGTATAAAGGGCGGCCAATCCAATCCCGCTAGTTTTCTGTCCCCGCTGAGGTTGGAAGTTACCCTCCCCCCACCCCCGTTTATTCGGATCGGGATATGTCCCATAGTTGCTTCAGTCACTATATTCAAAAAGGAGTTCGATATATTTCTTAAGGCTAAAGGGATCAAGTGATATGGGGAGAAAGCAGGGACAGGGTATTGAATTTGGATGATCAGCCACGATCTCATTAAATGGCGGAACAGGCTCGAGGGGCCGAATGGCCCACTCCTACTCCTATCTTCTATGTTTCTATGTCACATTCCTGCCATGGGTGTCACATTATGGGACACACTTTCTTGCAGCTAGTGACCATAATAGTTATTAGTTTGACAATAGTTATTGAATGATACGCTGATTAGTTTACAGATGTTCAAGACACTCATACCCTCTTCTTCTTCTTCTTAGGCAGTCCCTCGGAACCGAGGATGACTTGCTTCCACATTAAAAATTAGTTCTCAGGAGACTGATGAGTCCAATGCAGGACCTATAGTCTCTGTCACAGGTGGGGCAGACGGTGGTTGAAGGGGCGGGTGGGTGGGGTGCTTGGGTTGATGTGCGCTCCTTGTGCTGTTTGAGCTTGGCTTCCGCTTGCTCCCGGCGAAGAGACTCGAAGTGTTCGGCGCCTTCCTGGATGCTTCTCCTCCACTTTGTGCGGTCTTGGGCCAGGGATTCCCAGATGTCGGTGGGGCTGTTACACTTTTTCAAGGAGGCTTTGAGGGTGTCCTTGAAGCGTTTCCTCTGCCTGCCTGGGGCTCTCTTGCCGTGTTCGAGCTCCGAGTAGAGCGCTTGTTTTGGGAGTCTCATATCGGGCATGCAGACGATGTGACCCATCCATTGGAGCTGATCGAGCGTGGTCAAAGCTTCGATGCTGGGGATGTTGGCCTGAGCAAGGACACTGACGTTGGTGCACCTATCCTGCCAATGGATTTGCAGGACCTTGCGCAGGCAGCGTTAGTGGTACCTCTCCAGTGCTTTGAGGTGCCTGCTGTACATGGTCCATGTCTCTGAAGCATATAGGAGGGCAGGTATCACTACTGCTCTGTAGGCCATGAGCTTGATGCTTGGTTGGAGGTCCTGGTCTTCAAACACTCTCTTCCTCAGGCGACCGAAGGCTGCACTGGCACACTGAAGGCGGTGTTGGACTCCGTCATCGACGTCTGCCCTTGTTGACAGTAGGCTCCCGAGGTATGGAAAGTGGTCCACGTTGTCCAAGGCCATGTCGTGGATTTTGATAATCGGGGAGCAGTACTGTGTGGTGGGGGCAGGTTGGTAGAGGACCTTTGCCTTACGGATGATTAGTGTAAGGCCCATGTTCTCGTACACTTCGGTGAAGGTGTTGACGATGGTTTGGAGTTCGACCTCCGAGTGTGCGCAGACGCAAGCATCGTCTGCATACTGTAATTCGGCGACAGAGGATGGGATGATCTTGGATCTGGACTAGAGGCAACGGAGGTTGAACAGTTTCCCGTTTGTTCTCTAAATTAGCTCCACTCCAGCGGGGAACTTACTGAGGGTGAGATGGAGCATTGCAGCAAGGAAGATCAAGAAGAGCGTTGGTGTGATGACACAGCCTTGCTTGACCCCGATTCGTACGTGAATTGGGTCTGTGGTGGAACCGTTGGTCAGGATCACGGCTTGCATGTTGTCGTGAAGCAGGCGGAGGATGGTGACAAACTTTTGAGGGCAGCCGAATTTGAGGAGGACACTCCATAATCCCTCATGGTTGACAGTGTTGAAGGCCTTTGTGAGGTCAAAGAAGGCCATGTACAACGGTTGGTGCTGTTCCCTGCATTTCTCTTGTAGTTGACGCACGGTGAAGATCATGTCCATTGTGCCCCTTAGTGGGCGGAATCCGCATTGCAACTCTGGGAGGAGCTCTTCAGCCACTGGGAGAAGGCGATTGAGGAGGATTCTTGCAATGACTTTCCCTGTGGCAGACAGCAAGGAAACTCCTCTGTAATTACCACAATCGGACTTGTCACCTTTGCTGAAGATGGTCACAATTACGGCGTCTCTGAGATCCCCTGGCATGTTCTCCTCCTTCCAGATAAGAGAAATGAGTTAATGAATTCGCGCCAGTAGTGCTTCTCCGCCATGCTTTAATACCTCAGCATAAGGGATCAAGGGATATTGGCCGGGGTGTATAAAGGGCGGCCGATCCAATCCTGCTAGTTTTCTGCCCCCGCTGAGGTTGGAAGTTACCCACCCCCGTTTGTATGTCTCATAGTTGCTTCAGTCACATTCCTGCCATGGGTGTTACAGAATGGGACACACTTTCTTGCAGCTAGTGACCATAATAGTTATTAGTTTGACAATAGTTATTGAATGATATGATGATTAGTTCTCTCTTGTTTACAGATGTTCAAGACACTCATACCCTATGAGAGTGAAAAAAGACAGATTGTTCGAAATGAATACAAAGAAGTATTTGATGCTATCACGTTCTCCGACAAAGAGAGGTGAGACCAGATAATACACAAAACAATCTCAAAAAACTGAAGAAGTGCTCCCTGACATCATCCCTGAATGGCCTAGCTCTAATTTTAAGGTTATTCCCCCTCGTTCTGGACTCCCCCGCCAAAGGAAATAGTTTCTCTCTCTCTACCCTATCAAATCCTTCAATCATGTTAAATCCTTCAATCATGTTAAACACCTCAATTAAACCCCTTAACCTTCTATACTCATTCTGCTTGGATTATTAATCTGCAACATTCTTTGGTTTAGCTAAGCTTTCCCACTAGCACATGGAGGTATCTGTGTGTTATCTCTTATGATGCATCTATCCACATCCATTGGAAGTATCATTACTTAAATTAGCACATGCTACCCCCTCCTTTCCTGATATGGCATGCTCCTGTGAGTCGACCGGAGATGGGACATAGGGGGAAAAATTCGGTTGGTTAGCGCCTCCTGTTAGCCCCCCCCCCGGATTAGGAACTTAGCGCCCAAGCGCGGTGATTTTAGTGCCACTCACAAAATTGAACAGTCGTTTTGCGGCAGCGCTAAACACTACCGCAGATCGTGACGTCAATCGAGTGTGCAACGCCCCGAACCGGATATTGAGTCGCGCCCCCTGCCTTAGCGCCTGCCGCTAGGAATGACAGGTAGAGGGGAACGTTTTCAAGTTGGGAAGGGACTGGAGGAAGCGCTATTTAAAGGCGGGCGCTTCCTGCCTTTTCTTGTCGGCAGAATTTTTGGTACACACAGGTTGAGAGGGAGAGAAACGTCTGGAGAGATTTAACGCGTTTAAAACTAAGGAGCTTTGGTCCTCAGCACCACTTTTGAGGTTCCTAAGCGCCGAGCTCTTTCCCTGGGCCTATCCATTAGTGCTTCTGACACAACTGCTTTTGAGGTCTCTCCAGACTGAGATTCAAGGCTGCAATGAGCAGGGTGTGGCTGGCCAGCAAGATGGCCCCTCCCCTTTAAGAACTGGACGGCGCCAGTCTGTCTGGTTTCCATGGAAACTGACATCGCCTGAGCTTCAGTAGCGTTCTGAGGTAGCGCCTCACTCCCCGATGTTCGCACCTTAAGAGAGGTGTGTAGCGTCTGATTTAGTGCTCAAATCACCTCCAGGGACGATAGAGGCGGATTTTGCAGTCGGAGGCGATAATTAGTGCCGGGCAATAAACTTTGTGCCCGGCCGATATTAGCGCCCCAAAATGGGCGATATCCAATTTTCCCCCCATAGTTTCAAGCTGGATCAGCTTCTGGAGATCACTTCATACAATAGGCAGGTATCCTACAATATAAATCAAGGTCTATGTGATATCCACGACTGGGTTCAATCGACTAAAAAGATTGGAGAGGAATTTTCCAGACTTTATCCGCCCTGATTGGCCTGGGCTTTTATCTGGTTTTTCGCCTCTCCCAGGGTAGCACAGGACTCCGAATGAGTGGGGAGTGTCTGTATCGTGATGCACAGGAAATCAGAACTATATGGAACAGGCTGGATGGATCAAAGGGTCTTTTCCTGTCCATCGATTTCATATGTTTCTTTTCGAGCAAATTGCATTTAAAGAAATGTGTCATGGCCAACATCACAGGAGCAGTGTCACAGTGCCAATGGCAAAAGAAAGATGGTGGTTGAAATCACCAAGAATGAGGAGTCACTCAGTGCAGTGGCTGAGGGTTGGGCGCCATTTTTTAAGTCATCCTCGGGTCCGAGGGACTGCCTAAGAAGAAGAAGAAGATGAGGGTGGAAAGGAGGAAGGATATCTTGGAGAATTTCAGGGTTGTGCTTGCTGGGAAGGGGTAGTATACAATGAGGATGTTATAGGAGAGATCAGAGCATTGGAACCAGGTGAGATGTTCAATGGAGGAGAAGGTGTCAGGAGTAGGGGAACAGACCAAGTTGAGATTTGGTGATAAGGGCTATACCGCCACTGCGGTGATCTGGGCAGGGAAATTGGTGGAAGGTATAGCCAGGCGGGGAGGCTTCAGTAAAGGGGAAGATGTCACCACCCGTGAGCTAAGTTTCAGCCAAAGCCAGAATAGCAATGCAATTATCTACAATAAGGTTATGGTTGGCAAGGGTGTACACGAGTGAATGGACATTCTGGAGGGAAATACGGAGAGGGGATGTGCTTGATCCACTGGCAGAATCCAAAGGGGTAGTGTGAGTGGGGTAAACAGGATGGGAAGAAGGTTGGTGAGTGTTGTATCCGTGTGTTAATAGAGACACGGAAGGCAGGAGTAGGTTTCACAGGTGTTTACTGAACAAAGTCTGGAGGTGAACTAACAGATACAAGACAATATACAGGCTTATATAGCCCGAGTGGCCATTACCGGCATTACAGTACACAGGGGGCTCTTAAAGGCACATACACCACAATTCCTCCCCTTTTAGACAACCAGTACATAATATTTTAAGTAATCATTAATTAACATGTTACAAGAACAATAATCTACACATTGCTGCAGTTAATCAATTATAAGTCAGTCTTTCTGGAGGCTTCCTGACTCGGTCTGGATAACACCTCGGTGGTGTAGTAGTTTCTGGTGGTGTAGTAGGTTCTTTTGGCAAGGCTGATTCGGCTTGAATGCCAGTGTCGGGTTCATCTGGTTCCAGTATCACCGGATCGGAGGTAGATACTATGGGTATCTCTACTTCATCATTAGGCGTATAGAGTTGTGGTGTAGGTTGTCCCTTTTCGGATGACTCTATGATCTGGTCAGCATGGCGCCTTATTATGCTTTCTCCAATGTCCACGGTATACATCAGCGGTCCTAGTCGTGTGCAAATAGTTCCAAGCTGCCATTTCTCAGTACGGTAGTCCCGGGCCAAAACTTGTTGACCTATCTGGAAGGTTCTAGTTGGCCTTTCACTCATGCCTTGAAATTGCCGGTTCTCTACGGCCCTTCTGATGTTTGGTTTGATCAAATCCAGCCGGCATCTTAGGTTTCTATTGAAGAACATCATGGCGGGAGTTTGGTTTGTAACCACATGTGTTGCATTCCTGTATGCAAACAAGAAGTTATCTACCTTATGCTGAAGTTTTATGTCTTCATTACCCATGGCCTTTATGGCCTTCTTGAAGGTCTGGACAAACCTTTCAGCCAATCCATTGGTGGTGGGATGGTATGGGGCGGACGTGTAGTGCTTAACCCCATTGTTTTTTTAAGAACTTCCTGAATTCTTCGGACACAAATTGCAGTCCATTATCAGAACAGATCTGTTCAGGCAGCCCATTCCTGGCAAATATGGTCCTTAATACTGTGATGGTTTTTTCCGTGGTGGTGGAGGACATCTTTATTACCTCCGGCCACTTGGAGTGTGCATCAACCGCGATTAAGAACATTGACTCCATAAATGGACCAGCAAAGTCGATGTGTACCCTTTGCCATGGAGATGAGGGCCACTCCCATGGATGTAGAGGGGCTTGTGGTGGGGCGTTTTGGACCTTCTGGCATCCTAGGCAGCTCTTGGTCTTTTCTTCGATGTCTCCATCGATACCTGGCCACCACACAAACGCTCTGGCTAGGTTCTTCATTTTCACTCCACCCAGATGCCCCTCGTGAAGCTCCTTTAGCACTTTATCCTGGAGTTTGGGTGGAATCACCACTCTGGATCCACACATCAAGGTTCCTCGGCACACTGACAGCTGTTCTCTTCTTTGCGAGAATGCTGGCAACAGTGGTTCGCCATGTGCTGGCCATCCCTTCACCATTAAATCGTAGACTCGTGAGAGAGTCGGGGCATTTCTCGTTTCCTTTTCAATGGCAGAATTTGTTACTGGTAGACATTCCACTATGGTTGAGTGGAACATCTCCACTGGGTCTACTATAGGTGCCTCTTCTACCGTTGGCAACGGTAGGCGCGATAAACCGTCAGCATTTCCATGCTGTTTTGATCCTTTGTATTCTATGTCATATTGGTGTGCCCCTAGGAAAAGGGACCACCTCTGTAGCCTTTGCGCTGTCATAATGGGAACACCCTTTTTAGGGTTGAATATGGAGATGAGGGGTTGATGGTCAGTCAACAAGGTAAATTTTTGTCCGTGTAGGTAATGGTTGAATTTCTTCACTCCCCATACCAGGCTGAGTGCTTCCCTGTCGATCTGGGCATAGTTACGCTCAGCTGAGTTCAATGAGCGTGACGCAAAAGCTATCGGCCGTTCTGAGCCATCAGGGAATCTATGTGATAATACCGCTCCTACGCCATAAGGGGATGCATCGCACGCCAGTCTGATTGGCAGTGATGGGTTGTAATGAGCCAAAACTTCCTTGGACGTGATCAAGCCTTTACATTTGTGGAAGGCACGTTTACAGTCCTCGCTCCATTTCCAAACTACTCCCGTTTGTAGCAGTTCGTTAAGAGGGTGCAGAACAGTTGACAAGTTCAGTAAAAATTTATGGTAGTAATTTATCAATCCCAGGAACGACCTTAATTGTGAGACATTTTCTGCTGCTGGTGCTTTTATGACCGCTTCAATTTTCTCAGGGGACTTATGCAACCCTTCTTCATTAATTATGTGGCCACAATATGATATTTGTTTCTGGAAAAATTCGCACTTGGGGCGGTTTGCTCGTAGGCCCCGTTCTCTCAGCCTAGTGAGTACCTTCTCCAAATTGGCAAGGTGTTCGTTGTCGTTTTCTCCTGTTACAAGGATGTCGCCTAGGTAGCATTGAGTCCCAGGAATTCCTTGCAGGACTTGTTCCATAGCTCTTTGCCAGATAGCTGGAGCTGATGCTATTCCGAAAACCAGTCGATTGTACTGGTACAGGCCTTTGTGTGTGTTTATTGTGAGATACTTTTTAGAGGCCTCCTCAACCTCCATCTGTAGATATGCCTGTGCCAAGTCAATTTTTGTGAAACGTTTCCCTCCGGATAGTGAGGCGAAAATATCTTCTATCCTCGGAAGAGGATACTGTACCGTGTGAAGGACTGGGTTTACAGTCACCTTGAAGTCCCCACAGATGCGAATTTTTCTCTGTTCTTCAGATTTATCATTATTTAACGTTTTCTTCATGACCAGGACGATGGGTGTTGCCCACTCGCTCCAATCTATCTTGGATAACACGCCTGTCTTTTCCAAATTCTCCAGCTCTGCCTCGACTGCTGGATGAATTGCGTATGGCACCGGCCTTGCCTTAAAAAACTTGGGAATTGCCGCATCTTCCACCTTTATTGAGGCGGTGATGCCTTTCAAGGTTCCTAGTTCCTGTTGGAACACTTCTTTGGCATTGGCCAAGATGTCTTTTAATCGTTCAGGTATGATGTCATCATCATTTTTTTTCTTACTGGTCACCGTCAGTGCCTGAATGGAGTGCCAGTCCAAACGTATCTTCCTGATCCATTCACGTCCCAACAGTGGTGGACCACCATCTTGCAGAACGTATAAATACAACTTCTGTATTTCCTTGCCGTTGTATACAACAGGCACCTTTATTTTCCCTTTGGAAATACTTTCTGCCCCGTATATGTTTTCAAGATAATGGACGTGTCTTTCAAAGGTATATGCGGAAATAGCCGCTCGTAATCCCGTCTATTTATGACGGTCAGAGCTGATCCTGTATCTAGCTCCATTTTAACTGGGGACCCCACTATCGTGAGGGTAACCCAAATGGTCTGGTAATCTTCTTTGGCAATTACATTATGTAATTTGAGAGAGCTTAGTCTCTTGTTTCCGGAGTCGCTATCGCTCTTCTGGTCTTCGGAGCTACTGTCCATCATCATTTGTACCTATCTGTACTTTTCTTTATTGATTTTTTTTCTGTCAGTGGATTTTTTGTTTCCAGATCGGCATACATGTGTAATGTGTCCCATCTTTCCGCATTGCCTGCATGCTTTGTCCTTGAACCAGCAGTCCCTCTGGTCATGGGTGGATCTGCCGCTGCGATAACATCTCTCGAAACCCCGTGTCATTTCATGGGTGCCGAAGTCCTGTGGCTTTTGCTGTATCTTTGCAGCTCCTCTTGCTGCTGCTTCGTATGATACAGCCACACTGAAAGCCTTGTCCAGTGTCAAATCTTTCTCAGAAAGTAGCTTTTTTTGTGTTCCTTCACTTAGGAGATCGCAGACGAATTTGTCTCGTAGAGAATCTGCCAGTCCTGTCCCGAATTGGCAGTGTAGGGTATCAACAATCTCCTTAAAATTCTTGTCCATCGGCTTGGCTGGAGTGATTAAGTTTCGTAACAGCCCGTATGTCCTTGCGCCCATTAGATTTAGAAGTACCGATGCCTTTTTATCATCTTTTATTTCATTCGCTGTGCAATATTTCTCCACTCTTTCCACATATGTGGTCCAATCCTCTATATCGTTATCAAAAGCATCAATATTGCCAGCCTTAGGCATCCTGGAAAAAAAATGGCGCTTCCAGCGCTTTTCTTTCTTTCCTGCAGAAAAGATATGGTGCTTCCCGCGCTTTCCCGCTGCTGCTGACAACGCTGTTTTCCGCGTTTTTTTTAAATTTACAGGTGGAGACTCGTTCCCGCCGGACTCTCTGGGACTTTTCCCCCCCCTCTGCTAGGTCCGAACGCCGACCTGCTTTGCAGCGCCGGCCGTCTCCCAAGTGCTCCCCCCCATCTGTTTCTGCTTGCCTCTGCCTTCGCTGCTTGGCCTCGCTGCAGAGCCAGCCGATGGAGCCCCAGCCCGCCGCCCAGGAAGGATTATTGCAGTACCTGCCACCAGCTCGGCTAGCTGGTGAAACCACAGCTTTTTTTCGACTTTGGACGTCTGAGGAATCGATGTCCTTGAGGTGCTGCCGAATTGCAGGTAAGTCCGTTTCCAATTCGTCGCCACTGTTGTATCCGTGTGTTAATAGAGACACGGAAGGCAGGAGTAGGTTTCATAGGTGTTTACTGAACAAAGTCTGGAGGTGAACTAACAGATACAAGACAATATACAGGCTTATATAGCCCGAGTGGCCATTACCGGCATTACAGTACACAGGGGACTCTTAAAGGCACATACACCACAGTGAGATTAGCCCCCTGCTGGGCGGGAAGGTCATTGAGAGAGGAGGATGGGGCAGTTGTTCCTGCACCATCACAACACAGTTGGTGTTTAAAGATAGAGGCCTAGAAATTCATGGCTGCCACGAAGGCTGCCGTTGCCACCAAATGGCACTGGGGACTAATGATTATTAGCCCAGTGGTAAACTCACCATGTAACGCCTTCCTGGTGGCGTTCGTCCCAGCATCAGGCCCCAAAGTGGCATCCACAAGCAGCGTTGCAGCTTCGAACAGTCTCTGAAAGCGAGGCTGTGATTTCGCAAAGCATTGTGGGATCTTAAAAGGGCAATGCATTGTCGTTTTCTTAAAAGGGCAATGCTTTCTGAAATTATTACAAAAAAGATGTAAAAATATGCAGTTTTCACCACTTGCAGGCAACCTTCCCCTACCTCGACAACGTCACCATCTGCGGTCACAACCAGCAGGATCACGACTCGAACCTCGAGAGGTTCCTGAAAACCGCACAAAAACTCAACCTCACCTACAACGAGGACAAGTGCGTTTTCAACACCATGCGCCTCTGCATACTAGGCAGCGTGGTGGAGAATGGGGAAATCGGACCAGACCCCGACCGATTGCGCCCCCTACGGGAGCTGCCCCTGCCCAACACTCCCAAAGCCCTGAAAGGGTGCCTGGGGTTATTTTCTTATTATTCCCAATGGGTCCCCAACTACTCCGACAAAGCCCGCCCCCTCTTGAAAGCATCCTCTTTTCCGCTCTCTGCTGAGGCCCACGCCGCCTTCAAAAGCATTAAGCAGGATATTGAGCGGGCCACGCTACAGGCAGTGGACGAGAACACTCCATTTCAAGTGGAAAGTGATGCGTCTGACTTTGCCTTGGCGGCCACCCTCAACCAGGCGGGGTGGCCCGTAGCTTTCTTCTCGAGGACCCTCCAAGGGCCCGAGATCAGACACTCCTCCGTGGAAAAGGAGGCCCAAGCCATCGTGGAGGCAGTGCGCCACTGGCGCCACTACCTAGCCGGCAAACGCTTCACCCTACTTACCGACCAGCGGTCGGTAGCGTTTATGTTCAATAATAAACAGAGGGGGAAGATCAAAAATGATAAGATTCTTAGGTGGCGGATCGAGCTCTCCACCTTCGAGTATGACATCATTTACCGGCCAGGGGCCCTTAACGAATCCCCAGATGCCCTCTCACGAGGGATGTGTGCCAGCGCCACCGGGGATCGGCTACAGACCCTCCACAACGACCTCTGCCACCCAGGGGTCACGCGGCTGTTCCACTTCATAAAGTCCCGCAACTTACCCTACTCGATTGAGGAAGTTCGGTCTCTGACCAGGAACTGCCGCACTTGCGCTGAGTGCAAGCCTCGGTTCTACCACCCTGATAGAGCCCACTTAATCAAAGCTACACGGCCCTTTGAGCGGCTCAGCTTAGATTTCAAGGGCCCCCTCCCGTCCATCGACCGCAATGTTTACTTCCTGAACATTGTGGATGAATACTCCCGGTTCCCATTCGCCTTCCCCTGCCCAGACATGACCAGCGCCACGGTCATTAAATGCCTCAACAGCCTGTTCTGCCTGTTCGGTATGCCGAGCTACATCCACACGGATAGGGGGGCGTCCTTCATGAGTGAAGAGCTACGCCAGTACATGCTGTCCAGGGGTATCGCCACGAGCCGTACCACCAGCTACAACCCCCGGGGTAACGGTCAAGTGGAGCGAGAGAACGGGACAGTATGGAAAGCAGTCACTCTAGCTCTAAGGACCAAGGGCCTCCCTATCTCCCGCTGGCAGGAAGTCCTCTCAGATGTGCTCCATTCGATACGGTCGCTATTGTGTACTGCCACTAATGCCACGCCTCATGAACGAATGTTTAGCTTTCCCCGGAAATCCACCTCAGGCGTATCCATGCCGTCATGGCTCTCCACCCCAGGTCCGGTATTCGTGCGAAGGCATGTGAGGGGCCATAAGACGGACCCTCTCGTGGAGCCAGTGCACCTACTCCACGCCAACCCCCAATACGCGTATGTCCGGCACGCCGACGGAAGGGAGGACACCGTGTCAATAAAAGACGTCGCCCCAGCCGGTAACGACAACAACCACGACAATAGCAGCAACAACGACCACAGCAACTCTTACCCACCCACTACTCTTTCATCACCCCCGGAAGAACATCGACCAACGGCACCCCCACCAACTACCCCTTCAACAACCCTGGCGGCACCCCCGGCAGAGACCCAGGAGGCCACCGGGGACACCCAGCCGACACCCGCGACACCACAACAGCCACGTCGGTCGCAGAGGACTACCAAACCCCCGAACAGACTAAATCTATAGAAGGGGTGAATGTGATGAAATATTCCATTCATCACTGCCTGTGACTGTGGTTGGTTTCAGGTTCCCCCTCACCATTGTATTGCCTGTGACTGTGGTTGGTTTCAGGTTTCTCCTCACCATTGTATTGTATATTGGAATGTATGGAATGTGTTGTGTGTAGGGCTCCGCCCATACCTGGCCTCTATGTAAGCCAGCTCAGTCTGGCCTCATATCCAGTACTGCAGAGCTCCAGATGGAAGATACCTCTCTCCACTGCGTGTTATCTTCTAAGTTAATAAAAGCCTTGTTTTGTTCCGCTAACATCGAGTCTCGGGATTATTGAGGCACATCAGGGTTGGAGTAGGGATTAGGGTGAGCAAAGTACCCAGGAGGAGAGAAATGAGAAGAGGCTTGACAGGACGACAGGGAGGAGAGGAGTCAGGAGAGGAGGTCCTAAGAGGGGCCAGGAGGAAAGAAAGAGAGATAGAAATAACAGACGTGGTCCAGAACGGCTGCCAGAATGCACACACGAGCATATACAGAGGAAATTCGGGTTAGGTAGGCATGGCAGAGATGAGAATAGACAAGCCCTGTTCGTAAACAGCCTACAGGAGCAAATCTTCACCGGATCAACAACCCCACCAAATACTAAAGCACTCCACAAAGCAAAGCCCACAAACGCAACAGAAGTTGTTTTTTTTTAGTGAGTCTCCTGCTAGATAGTTTACTGGGTAAAGGCTCCGATCCCAGGGCTATGCTGATTCCCTGATGGTTTACTGGGTAAAGGCTCCGATCCCAGGGCTGTGCTGATTCCCTGATGGTTTACTGGGTAAAGGCTCCGATCCCAGGGCTGTGCTGATTCCCTGATGGTTTATTGGGTAAAGGCTCCGATCCCAGGGCTGTGCTGATTCCCTGATGGTTTACTGGGTAAAGGCTCCGATCCCAGGGCTGTGCTGATTCCCTGATGGTTTACTGGGTAAAGGCTCCGATCCCAGGGCTGTGCTGATTCCCTGATGGTTTACTGGGTAAAGGCTCCGATCCCAGGGCTGTGCTGATTCCCTGATGGTTTACTGGGTAAAGGCTCCGATCCCAGGGCTGTGCTGATTCCCTGATGGTTTGCTGGGTAAAGGCTCCAATCCCGGGTCTGTGTTCATTCCCTGATGGTACATTTTAGTTCCCGAAGTCCTTAGATATAGCTATTTAGATATTCAGATAACACTGCATATTCAAACAAGGCTATAAGTGAGAGAGAGAGATGTAAAAAAAGAAAACATTGAAACAAAATGGAAATTCCACTAATAATTACAGCTTTACAACAGCATAAAGATCTCCAATTGTGCTTGCGAAATTCAACATTTGGAATAATTATAGGATTAATTTAAACTACATTTTCAGGATAGTCTCCAAAATCTAATTGTTGTAGATTATTTTAAAAGCAGTAAGATCACTTTTTATATGTAATCAGTTTATTTAAATCAGGGTTTGACTCCATCACAATACAGCAGGGGAGTGAAATTGGATTAGGCCCGAAAATGGGCGTGGGGAATCGCGATGCGCGATCTGCCTGCGCCCGTTGAAACGGGTGCAGGCAGCATGTGAAATTATAATGATTAGAGTGCTGAGCTCAGCACTGAGCACGCTGCTGATTGGCTCAGCGCTCGAGGCGGGCCAATTTCAGGTGCAGTCTGCTGGCCAATAAAATTTTGCCTAGGCTCTCTGCACTTCTTAAAGGGGGGGTGCTTTGTTGCAGAAGCACCTCATTGTCACTGTGGATGCATCCATGTCACAACAGGGGAGAGAAAGGGCCCCTCGCTTCTCAGATGCAGCACTAGAGGTCTTGGTCCATGGGGGTATACAGAAGAAGACAAATCCTCTACCCGCAAGGGGGCAGCAGACCTTCGAGACAGAACGCCAGAAGGCAGTGGGAGAAGATAGCCCAAGCCATCAATGCCACCAGTGTTGCCTCCAGGACCTGGATCCAGTGCCGCAAGAAGTTTAATGACCTCAAGGTGAGTGAATGCATCTTCAAATGCCATATCCCACCAACTGCACCACTAGCCTCACACACTGCTCAATGCACCACACCCCCATCACTCACCTACCAACAATCTCTAGCAACCACGACTCATAACTCACAATCATAGCTTCACCTCACCCTCACACTTACCACTGCTACAACCCTCACACCCACATCTCACACCTTGCACACAATGTCAGCTGTTCAATCATGACAGGAACAACACCCAAACACATTGCACCACACTCACTGACACACTGCCCTTTCTCTTGCAGGCCAAGGTGGCTCACAACCGGCATGAGCAGCAGCAGACAGACGGGGGTGAAGCACGTCTTCAAAACCTCACTGCGCTGAAAGAGATGGTGCTGGTGATCATTGGAGGGGCCTTCACTGAGGCCGTGGCCAACAGCGAGGTTGGAAGAATTGCTGATGATGATATGCTCGTACCTAATCCTTCTTCTCAGATCCCACTTCCCCTTATCGCAAAATCTTTTCTCACTTACAAGCTGCTGATGGCGGAAGCATGCACATCTTGCTTACCCGCCCCTCCCTTCACCACAACCCGACACCTGTGCCTTTCTCCTTTCAGATACAGGAAACTCTTTTTTATCCGGCACTGACGGGACCGGCGTGGTGCCGGTTGATCAAAAAGTCCGGATTACAGAGAGGTATACTTACTAAGGTACGAGAGCTCCGTACATGGCCACAGATCCAGGCATCCCTGTTGCATGGCAACAGGTGCAGGAACCCCGGTTACACGGCCACATATCCAGGAACCTCGGTTACACGGCCACTAATATGAAGTAAAACTTACCTGAACCTACCCCTGAATTTTGCCGGTTAAGAGAGATTTCCGGTTATTTAGGTGCCGGTAAAAAGAGAGTTTCCTGTACTCAAGAACTGCCAGCAGCCCAGCCAGTCCATGACTAACTAGAGGAGGAGAGTGGAGAAGAAAAGGCATCATCACTCGACCTGACACTCCCAGGCACCAGTTCAGAAAATGGCACTGCGCGAACTTTAGAGGGTAGTATAGAGGTGGGATCTGCACGTGATAGGTCACCGGGCACGACTGGGCTGCAGCCATGCCAGGGGGAAAGGGTAGCTCAGGTGCCAACAACCCAGAATGTGAGTTCGCACACGAGTTCTGTTGCAGAGAACTCAGATGAGGATGTCGATGGGGCAGCCTTCAGAAGAAGGGTGATGGGCATGGACACAGAAACGCTTGGTGCAATGGCAGGTCTGCCAGAGAGCCTCTTGTCAGTGTCAAGGAGCATGGAGGAGTCCGGCTCCAACATTGCACGGGGCTTTGCACGGAGCTTTGAACTCCAGTAGAGCACTTGTGGACCCAACCATGATGCTGGGTCTGATGGCCGATGTCGCAGCTTCCATTGCAGCACAAGCGGACCCAAGTGAGTGCTGCAGTGGAAACTCAGATTGCTCTCATGCAGGCTCAGACTGCTGCCATCGTGGTTGGGTTTATGAGTGTGGAAAGGGGTTTGCAGCATGTCACAGCAGTCCAGCAATCTGACCTCCAACAGATTACTAGGATTGCTGAGGCGCCGCCCCGGGGTATTGGCAGTGGCTCCGTGGAGCATGAACCTGCTGTCCTCTCTCATGATGACAGCATTCATCCTCCCACCTCTGCCACTCCACCAGTGCCCTTGCTGCTGCCTGTCAGCCAGCCAACCCAGACTGCTGCCGCCCATACCGAGGTGGTTAAGTCTGCAACCTGGGCTTCTGGGCCCATAGCTGCTCGAAGTCATCCTGCAAGGCCATCTGCAGTGTCCCCCAAGGAAAGTCAGCAGTCTTACACCAGCATGCTGCAGCCACTGGGGTAGCACTGCGTAGGAGCACTAGAATAGACAAAGGAGCACGAAAGACAGACACTGAGGGAATGCACAAGGGTGATTAGTTGACTTTGTTATGTAGTATTGGATTGAGTGATTTATAAATTACGTTTGCAATGTTTGTTTTGTGATGGCTTTCATTTCAGCTTTGTGCCCAGGAGGATGCTGCGATGTTCCATGACAGAGGGATGGTGAGGTGGGGGAGTGTTGAGCAACGGGGATCTGGGGTTTCATTCATTGGAACCAGAGTCTGATGAGGTGCTTACACACAGCCTGTCTGGAATGGGGATTTGCTGCCTGCCTCCTCCCTTCCTCCTCCTCCTCCTGACGTGCTCGCGGAACTTGTGGTGGCAAGGGCTGCACCCTCATGATGGCCAAGTTGTGGAGCATGCAGCAGAGCACGACGAAATGGGACACCTGCTCCGGTGTGTACTAGAGGGCTCCTCCCAAGCGGTCAAGGCAGCGGAACTGTTGCTTCAGCACCCCGATTGCCTGCTCAATGAGGTTCCTCGTGGCAACATGGCTCTCATTATATGGGTGCTGGCCACGAGTGGTGTGGTTGTGGAGGGAAGTCATTAGCCAGGTGTAGAGCAGATAGCCCTGGTCTCCGAGCAGCCACCCTCCGGTTCGACGTGGTGGCTGGAAGCTTGCTGGCACATCGGACTGGCACAGGATGAAGGCATCCTGACTGCTTCCAGGATATTGGGCATTCAGCATCATGATGTGCTGGGCGTGGTCGCACACCAACTGCACATTAAAACAATGGTAGCATTTGCGGTTGCAGTACATCTCAGAATTGATATGCGGCACCCGCAAAGCCATGTGTATGCAGTCAATGGCACCCTGCATCATGGGGAAGTCCGGTATCCTGGCAAAGCCACATGCGCGCTCCTCCTGCTTCTCTCTGTTCAGAGAGAAGACAATGAAGTCCCTCCTCCTGGAGTACAGAGCCACTGTGACCTCCCGATGCAGCGATGGATGGTGAACTGGGAGATGTTAGCTATGCCACCTGCTCCAGACTGGAAGGATCCGGTGGCGAAAAAATTGAGGGCCACGGTCACCTTGAGACCCATTGACAGCGCTGTCGTTGCCCTGCTCTGAGGCTGCAGGTCTGGTTGCAAGAGTTCTGTGACCACCTCCTTCGTGAAACAAAGCCTCCGAATATACTGCTCCTGGCTTAAGTGCAGGGAGTAGAAGTGCTCTTGGAAGACCCTAGGTGAGTAAGGCCTCTGCTGAGAGCACTCCTGGCCCTACTCCCTCTGTGAGCAGCTTGTCCTCTTCTTTGCTGCCTCTGCTCCATCTCCCTGTCTTGCTGCAGTGCAAGGGGGACTGCAAGTAGAGCCCCCATGACTGGGAGCAAGTGGTGTGAGCAGAACCCTTGAATTCAGATGCAAGGCCTTCTCCACTTGCAGCACCACTCCCTGTCACCTCACCAACTTTAAATAACTCCAGAAAGCTCCAAACAGTTCCACAAACTTACACAGAGCCAGTAGAAATCAAACAGCAAGTTACCTGAAAGCTGTTGATGATCCCGTTAAATATCGCTGATGAGGGGTCCATTGTGCAGCTGAATGCTTTGGAGAGGGCCTGCAGTCGAACGGCGACGGCCAAAATAGCAGGTCATGCGTCAAATCAGCGTTGCACGCTCATTTGCAGTCTTCTGCCGAATGCAGGCAACGGCTGCGCTACCGACCTGCCCAAAATAGGGGCTGCCACGGCCCATGCCAGGAGTGAGGTGGCCGTCATTTTTCTGGCGAAATCGACCTTTAAGTGCCGGCGCTAAGAGGGGGAATTTCGCAGCCCAGGTGTTTAAAAAAACACTTTCAGATCTGTGACAGCAGAGGGCAGATGGAACCATTGTACGAAACCGATCTACAGAACCAATGTAGTAAACCAAACTATTAAACCGATGTATTAAACCAACATTTTGAACCAATATACGTATTGAACCAACAGACTGAACCAATATACGTATTGAACCAACAGACTGAACCAATATACGTATTGAACCAACAGACGGAATCAATATAGGAACATAGGAACAGGAGTAAGCCATTGAGCCCCTCGAGCCTGTTCCATCATTCAATGAGATCATGGTTGATCTGCAACCTAACTCCATATACCCGCCTTTGGCCCATATCCCTTAATACCTTTGGTTAACAAAAAGCTATCAATCTCCAATTTAAAATTAACAATTGATCTAGCATCAATTGCTGTTCGCGGAAGAGAGTTCCAAACTTCTACCACTCTTTGTGTGTAGAAGTATTTCCTAACTTCACTCCTGAAAGGACTGGCTCTAATTTTTAGATTGTGCCCCCAGTCCTAGAATCCCCAACCAGCAGAAATAGTTTCTCTCTATCTACCCTATCTGTTCCCCTTAATATCCTGAAAACTTCGATCAGATCACCACTTAACTTTCTAAATTCTAGGGAATACAACCCTAATTTGTGTAATCTCTCCTCGACCATTGCTATCACTCAACCTTTGGTGGCCGTGCCTTCTGTTGCCGAGGCCCTAAGCTCCGGAATTCCCTGCCTGAACCTCTCCACCTCGCTACCTCTCTTTCCTCATTTAAGACGCTCCTTAAAACCTACCTCTTTGACCAAGCTTTTGGTCACCTGCCCTAATTTCTCCTTATGTGGCGTAGAGTCAAAATTTTTGTCTTATAATACTCCTGTGAAGCACCGTGGGACGTTTTACTGTGTTAAAGGTGCTATATAAATACGAGTTGTTGTTGTTGTTGTAACTTAACCCTTGAAGTCCGGGTATCATTCAGGTAAACCTATGCTGCGCTCCCTCCAAGGCCAATATATCCTTCCTAAGGTGTGGTGCCCAGAACTGCTCACAGTACTCCAGGTGTGGTCTAACCAGGGTTTTGTATAACTGCAGCATAACTTCTACCCCGTTGTACTCTAGTCATCTAGATATAAAGGCCAGCATTCCATTGGCCTTTCAAAATATCTTCTGTACCTGTTCATGACATTTTAATGATCTAGGTACCTGAACCCCCAAGTCTCTTTGGACCTCCACTGTTTTTAGCTTTTCACCATTTAGAAAGTACCTTGTTCTATCCTTTTTAGGTCCAAAGTGGATGACCTTGCATTTGCCTACATTGAAATCCATTTGCCACAGTTTTTCCCATTCACTTAATCTATCGATATCCCTTTGTAATTTTATGCTTCCATCTACACTGCCTACAATGCCGCCTATACGTATTGAACCAACAGACTGAACTAATATACGTATTGAACCAATGTACATTTAATCAACAAAGACCAAACTTTACTGAGGACATCAGCCTCAAATATTAATTTGTAGTGGGCAGGTGTGGGGATGGTGTGGGCGGTGGGAAGGTGCGAGAGCAAGCCATCAGTTTGGCCACGAACCTCCCCTTCCCCCGTTCCCTTTATTGTCTCCGGATCTTGATTTTTTTTTTGTGAAGAATCAAAGGGCTCCGATGTTGGAAATAAGGGTGAGAAGAGAAAGGATGATTTGGATATAGGCCTAGAGGGAGTGATATCAAAAATAGGAGGTATTGTTAATTCTTTAGGATAATGAAAGAAGCTGCAGAATGTATACTGATAAGATGGGCTAAAAGTGGCAGGTGGAATTCAATGTCCGTAAGTGTGAGGTGATGTATTTTAATAAAAAAAATAACAGCAGTAATTATACTGTGAGTGGAAGTAGGTTTGGTGCTGTGGAAGAGCAGAGGAATTTGGGGGACAGGTTCACAGGTCATTAAAGACAACACCTCAGGTTGATAAGGCGGGAAAAAGAAAGTGATAGAATTCTAGGTTTTATCACAAGGGGTAATACATACCAGAAAGACTCCAACTTCTTCCAGTTCTGACGAAAGGTCATCGACCTGAAACGTTAACTCTGTTTCTCTCTCCACAGATACTGCCTGACCTGCTGAGTGTTTCCAACATCTTCTGTTTTAATATTTGAAAAGGATATCTTTTTTCCATCTTTTGCAGAGTTGATCATATTCCACTCAAGCGACAAGTATCAATCTCATGGGCCATGGGCTTCATAAAATCCTTATCTTATTACCAAACTTTCGAGAAGAAAGATCCGGAGGTAGCTAAAGCCTCACTTGAAAGAACGGAGCAAAAGTAAGAGTTAAAATTAAAATGAAAAGTTAATTGATCAGATTGCCATTGCTCAAGACTTTAGTGCAGCGGAAGCTGAACACAAACACTGAACAGGGCTCGCGTGGGCTGTGGGTCGTATTTACGGACAAGTGTGGGGTGAAATCGGTCTTCACCAGTAGAACAACACAGATTCCTAGCCAATCGGTCGCCCCTGTTACACCGCGCCCGATGTTCCTATCCGTTGAACTCAATGGGCGGGGTGACTGCAACAGAAAGTTTTTCATTTATTTCAAGGCAAGTGTTTTATTTCAATGAGCGAATGCTGTGATGTTGCAAGAAGTCTAAGTAAGATTTTCTCCCTGTAAAACCTGTTGAGTGGGTATCTATGTGTCGGAAACAAACATCTTATGTGATGTCTCACTTTGCGTACCTCCAATTAGGCCTCTTCCCTACCTTCATCCTTCCCCTTTTCATAACATAGGAATACAGGAATTCCCATTGGGAAATCCAGGTCCCCAGTCCAAAACTGTGCTTTTTGCAGAGCTGACAAAAAATAGCAGCAGAACCTCCTAAGTCAATTATTGCCTTTATTGCAAGGGGTTGGAGTAGAAGCTTAAGGAAGCCTTGCTGCAATTATGTAGGGCTTTGGTGAGACCACACCTGGAGTACTGTGTACAGTTTTGGTCTCCTTACCTGAGGAAGGATATACTTGCCGTAGAGGGGGCGCAACAAATGTTCACTGGATTCCTGGGATGAGAGGGCTGTCTTGTGAGGAGGGATTGAGTAGACTGTGCCTATATTCTCTGGCATTTAGAAGTATGAGAGGTGATCTCATTGAAAAGTATAACATTCTTAGAGGGCTTGACAGGGTAGATGTTGAGAGGCTAGGGAATCTAGAACTAGGGGTCATAGCCTCAGAATAAGGGGTCGGCCATTTAGGACTGAGATGATAAGAAATTTCTTCATTCAGAGTGTTGTGAATCTTTGGAATTCTCTACTCCAGAGGACTGTGGATGTTGAGTCTTTGAGTATATTCAAGACTGAGATTGATAGATTCTTGGGCATTAAGAGAATCAAGGGATTTGGGGATAGGGCAGGAAGGTGGAGTTGAAGTCAAAGATCAGCCATGATCTCATTGAATGGCGGAGCAGGCTCGAGGGGCCGTATGGCCTACTCCTGTTCCTATTTCTTATGTCCTTAAGTACCACAGTCAATCTGCAGGCAGATTAACACCAACCTTCAAAATGACCTCCTCAATCTGCCTCAGGGATACCTTAGTGCTGCTCATGCAGCTCCTGATAGTGTGGGTCAATAGTTTGGGACATTAGTTTAGGAAAAATTGGTTAGAGTGGTTAGTCACTCCGCATGATTCCATTTAAATGTGGTGGGAATTGAGCAGACCTTAAAGAGGACTATTTTTTGGAAGAATTATTCTGTTGTAACTTTAGGCTGACAGATTTTTGAGGTGGTCGTCATTATCGCCACATTTTACTCTGTTTACCCTCCCAAAATTTCCAAAAATACAGGTGGTAATTCAGAGGAAAACCCAACCCCATAACTCAGGACATTATAAGTAATTATTGACTAAAATGAGAACATATCAAATACCCAATAAACTAAAGGCCCGATTGTAACTCATGTGGGAGAGGGGCCGAGGGAAACTATACTGACATCGGCAGTATGAGGCCCAGGAGATGATCAGGTTAAAACCGGAACTTGCAGGAACAAAGGAAAAAAGAACTTGCATTACTATAGTGCCAGTCACGTTCTCCAGACGTCCCAGAGCGCTTTACAGCCAATGAAGTACTTTTGGAGTGTAGTCACTGTTGTAATGTGGGAAATGCGGCAAACAAACAGCGCACAGCAAGATCCCACGAACATCACTGAGATAATGGCCAGTTAGTCTACTTTAGTGATGTTGGTTGAGGGATAAATATTGGCCAGGACACTGGGGAGAACTCCCCTGCTCTTCTTCTAAATAGTACCATGGGATCTTATACATCCAATTGAGAGGGGAGACATGTTTCTTCCAAAAGACAGCAGCTCCAACAGTGTAGTGCTCCCTCAGTACTACACTGGAGTGTCAGCCTGAATTATGTGCTCCGGTCTCTGGAGTGGAATTTGAACCACAACCTTCTGATTCAGAGGCGAGAGAGACACCAACTGAGCCACAGGTGACACAGCAGACCCTCAGTGAGTAAGTCCCTCGAGCGATTTTAGCTGTCTGGTTTCCACTAGTGTGACTGAAACAGAAGCAGCTTGATTGGGGTTGGTAACAGGCAATGATAAACATGTGAACAGGAGGAAGCTGAGCAATCAGATCAGTCGGGGCCACCAATCACTAAGCAGCCAGTACTATACCACTAACCAATGACATTACTCAGACAATTGCTTCACCATTTTTCCTCTTCACTCAGATGAGAGTTGGTAACAAACATGCAAAGAAAATGTGCATCATTTTGAAAAGACTCATCGGGGGAGCATTTCCGGGGGGGGGATTTTCTGACCTGATTGGAAAACCCACCAGAGAAATGGCATGAGCAGTGGTTTCTGCTATTTCTCTGGGAGCTCCGCCAATCAACCTCCTGCTGAAGGTAAAGCGAGAGACCAGGGCCAGCCTTGCAGAAATTCAGGGCTAATATCTTTCACAGTTGTATAAATAACTTGAGAAAAGTAGTCAGGTTTTGAGAAAGGACCGAGAAAAGAATAAACAAATGTTGCATCTCGTACAAATACTACAAATCCACTGTGGGAGGGAGAGAAAAATATATTTTAAATGTAAATAGCTGGGAATAAAAGTTTTGGGGAAAGTAGAACAGGAGGAATTGTGTCCTAAGCATGTTTTGGAAAGTGATCGGTACATATGTTACTATGGTGAGGATAGTATCAATACCAGGAAGGGATGTGGTTTTCACCTTGAGTCAGTCATGTGACAGGTTCGTTGAGTAAATGTGAAGAATTACAGTGATGAGTAAAACAGGGGATTGCAGTAAATATCGAAAACCACCATCAGCTCCTGGACAACCATAACTAACACTGCAAAAAGTCAACTAATCATCATCACCTTTTAATAAGGAAATGGCCAGCTGATTTCTGCAAAGTAGAAAGGTTTGATGAGTCCTGAAAACAAGGACTTGTCAAACTACACAGAATGTCAGTGTTTGACAGCTTCACAGAGCTGTCAAACAATGACATTTCTTCTTTCAAAAGTTCTTGACAGATGACACGTCATACATTGACGTGCTCTGTCACTGACTTCCCCCTAATTGGCCTGCTGAGCCCGCCGGGTGGGTTTAACAAGGTCAATCAGGGGAAATTCCCGCTGGTTGGCCAGAAGCAGATGGAGGCGGGACTGAAACCTGGCAAGCAGCAGTCCTACCTCCAAAAGCTTCCCATTCAGAAAATTAAGCCCTTCACGGAAGACGATGCATAAAACCTCCCAGAAATAGTGGTGAACCAAGGGTCTAGCGAGAATGAGGAACTGAAAGAAATTAATAGTGAAAAAAAATAGTACTGGAGATATTAATGGGACTGAATGCCGATAAATCCCCTAGACCTGACGGCCTACTTCCTAGGGTTTTAAAAGAGGTGGCTTTAGAGATAGTGGATGCATTGGTTGTAATTTTCCAAAATTCCTTAGATTCTAGAACGGTTCCCGTGGATTGGAAGGTAGCAAATGTAACCCCACTATTTAAGAAAGGAGGGGGAGAAAAAACGGGGAACTACAGACCAGTTAGCCTGACATCAGTATAGAGAAAATGCTCAAATCTATTATTAAGGACGTGGTAACAGGGCACTTAGAACATAATACAGTAAACTCTTGTTTAAATGGCACTTAATCATCCGGAATTCTTTAATAACCGGCAAAATTGATACTCAGAAAACAACACCTCAATAACCGGTAATGTTGCCAAGTCCGAGTCTCCCGCGGTGGCCGAGTTAGTCAGTGGTGATGGTGAGTGGAAAAGCAGCATCGTGGGGGTAGTTTTCCAAACCGCCACTACTTGGCATCTTGGCGCTGTCGGTAGTCTCTTCCGATCCGAACACCTCAATAACAGGTAATGTTGCCGAGTCTGACTCTCCTGCGGTGGTCGAGTTAGTCAGTGGTGACGCTGCCGGTAGTCTCTTCCGATCCGCCATTTTTCTGTGTGTTTACATTGTGTCTCTCCATCTTTATCGTGGATTATCTCCCCCATCTAGCATTATGGAATTCCCAAAAGTTAGTCAAAGCAAAAGGAAGAGAGTGGTGTTAACTTTAAAACAGAAAATCGAGATATGCCAAAGACTAGAAAGGGGAGAGAAGCGTATGAACATTATGAATGAATTCAAAATCAGTTTGTCAACAATCTACGACATCAAATCGCAGAAGTATAAGCTGCTCAAGTTTTATTCAAGCTCGGAGACATCTAAGAGTGTAGAGAAACGGCGTATGCTTCGTAAGCCTAAGCTTGAAGAGCTGGATACCGTGCTTTATGAGTGGTTTTCTCTTAAGCGTTCAGAGGGTGTTCCGCTTTCCGGACCCATGCTAATCGAGAAAGCGAAGGGTTTCTACGCAAAGATGGAGCTCACTGACAAGTGTGCTTTCTCCGAGGGATGGCTAACGTGTTTCAAGTTACGGCATGGGATACGACGACTCGATATTTCCGGGGAGAAGAAATCAGCTGATCACGACACCGCTGAAGAATACTGCGATTATTTCAATCAGATTGTGCAGCAACATGATTTGTCGCCAGCACAGATATACAATGCCGATGAAACTGGCTTATTTTGGAGGTTTTTGCCAGAATCAACGCTTGCTGGGGCTAGTGAGGCTAATGCTTCAGGTTACAAGAAAAATAAAGATCGTGTAACCGTGCTAACATGTGCGAACGCTGCTAGATCACACCGGGTTAAACTTCTTATTATTGGGAAGTATAAAAATTCCCGTGCATTTAAAAATGTGAGGCACTTACCTGTTGAGTATAAAGCTCAAAGAAATGCTTGGATGGATAAGGAAATATTTTTGTATTGGTTCCATCATATTTTTGTTCCATCTGTGAGTGAACATTTCCGTAAAATAGGGAAACCTGAAGATAGCAAATGCATTTTATTGCTTGATAATTGTAGAGCCCATCCGCATGAATCCGAGTTGGTTTTGGGAAATATTTTCTCCATTTATTTGCCAGCAAATGTAACTTCTCTCATACAACCCATGGACCAGGGCGTTATCCAAAATCTCAAGTGTCATTACAAGAAAGACTTCCTACGTAAGCTGATAAACAAGATGACAATATTCACGCATTTCAGAAGGAATACAATCTTAAAGATGCCATCTTTAATGCTGCATGTTCCTGGAACTTGGTGAAAGGTCACACTTTGAGGCAAGCCTGGCGCAAATTGTGGCCTTCTGTAATGTTTGCTGAAGGATCTTCTTCAGAGGAGGAATTTCGTGGGTTCAGTGTTCGTCCCAAGAAGAGTACAGTAATGGAAATGGCTGGCATGGTGAAAAATGTAGGCCCAGCAAACCCCTCTATGTCACCTCAGTGAAAGTGATATTGAGCAGTGGGTTGATGCAGATAGAGAAGTTGCTGTTGTGCATATGCTAAGTGATGATGAAATAATGGAGAATGTTTTGAATCCAAAGAAAGAAAAGGAAAGTGAGATGGAAAGTGAAGAGGATGAGATTTATGAAGAGAAGAAGATTTCTTGGGCTAAAGCTGCAGAAGGATTTGCTTTAATCCTCCAATTTGTTGAAAGGCATCCTTGCTACTCTGCCCAAGAAGTTATGCACCTCCATATTCTGCATTCCACCTTTCTACAAAAAAGGCAAGAGTCCACTAAGCAAGCAAACATCCGGGCCATGTTTAGGAAAGCTTCCAAAAGAGTTGAAGCAGTGGAAGTGCCTGAAGAATCTGTTGAAGTGCATGATCCTGATGACCCAGCTGGCATGGATATTCCTAATGAACCAGCTGACTTGGAATAAGTGTACAGTGAACTACAGTATGCAGTCGTTTATAAGTTTAGTTTTAGTGTTAAGTAATTTAAGAGTAATGGATTGCCCTCAACTGGCAGTACTGTACTTCATCAAGCATCTTCTACCATCCATTTAACACAACATTCTGTAGGTGAGTACCCAATTATACAGTACATTTCTTGATTTTTTATTTTTGTTTGTTAAAATTTGTCTCGGTAGGTATACCTCTCTGTTATCCGGAATTTTTCATCAACTGGCACCATCCCGGTCCCATAGGTGCCGGATACAAAAGAGTATACTGTAATATGATTGGGCAGAGTCAACACTGATTTATGAAAGGGAAATCATGTTTGATGAATCTGTTAGAGTTTTTTGAGGTTGTAACTAGCAGAATAGATGAGGGGAACCAGTGGATGTGGCGTATTTGGATTTTCAGAAGGTATTTGATAAGGTGCCGCATAAGAGTTTATGAAACAAAATTGGGGCTCATGGGATTGGTGGTAATATAGGAGCATGGATTGAGGATTGGTTAATGGACAGAAAACAAACAGTAGGAATAAACGGGTCAATTTCGGGTTGGCAGGCTGTAACTAGTGGGGTACCGTAAGGATCAGTGCTTGGGCCTTAGCTATTCACAATCTGCATCAATGATTTGGATGAGGGGACCAAATGTAATATATCCAAGTTTGTTGATGATACAAAGCTGGGTGGGAATGTAAGTTGTGAGGAGGGTGCAAAGAGGATTTGGACAGGCTAAGTGAGTGGGCAAGAACATGACAAATGGAAAATAATGTGGAGAAATGTGAAGTTATCCACTTTGATAGGAAAAATAGAAAAGCAGTGAACTTTTTAAATGATGAGAGACTGGGAAATGTTGGTGTTCAGAGGGACCTGGGTGTTCTTGTACACGAATCACTGAAAGTTAACATGCAGGTACAGCAAGCAATTAGGAAAGCAAATGGTATGTTGGCCTTTATAGTGTCATAGAGTCATAGGCCTAGAAATTCGGTTGGTAGCACCGGCGTTGAGCGCCTAAAGAGACCTAGAATTGGGGCGATACCCTATGTTGGGGCGGTCGCTATGAAGATAGCGACAACTCGCATATTGACTATACATTTAACGCCTGCGCTAAGTGTTTGCCCGCGCCCGCGAGCGCAAGCAGATCATGACATCATTTCAGTGTGCAATGCCTTTTAGGAGTGCCTGAGCGCATATTGGGTGGCGCCCGGAGCCTTAACGCCTAGCGCTATTAGTGACAGTTCGAGGGAGCGCTAGCAGGCCCTTCTCGGAGTAGGGGGGCGCTATTTAAAGGGGACAGCTCTAGTGCAGAAGCTTCAGCCACTTGGCCTGCTCATTGCGATCGTTGCTGGAGAGAGTTGGCGAGCTACTGTGGAGCAGAGTTTTGGGAATTTAGCTTTAGAGTACTTGGGACCTTCAAACCTGTCCGTAGCAGTTGGAGCACTACACCTAACAGCCTTTTGACCAACTGGCATTGGAATGGGAGCTGCTTTGGAGGGCGACGGCCTCATGGCCGAACACTGTGAAGGGGCAGAGAGACGGCGGGAGAGAGGGCCGGGATTGGCCAGAAGGAGGAGGGGCAATGGAGGTCGGCCAATCTGACGGTATGCTGCGAGGGTCTTTAGGCAGCAGGTGTCAAGCCTTGACATGTCGGAGGAGCAGTGTTTGCGAAGGCTCCGAATCGGGAGGGACATTGTTACTGAGTGCGAGTCAGCAGAGAGTGCTGTGAGTTTGGGTAAGTGTGTGAGTTCTTTAATTGTTATTTCTCTTTAAATCATTCTTGATAAGATTACTTAAGCAGTTTAAGTAAAGGGGAAAAGTTAAATATTTGGGATTCTGTTGGTTTAAGAAGAGTAAAACAAGGTTACACTGCAGTAGGAGTAAATTGGCACAGCAGGCAGTGGAAACCAGTTTTCTAACCAATCAGCAGGGGTGACTCATTTGGCTGTAAACAAACAAACAGTATAAAAAGACCAGGCTAGTGCGAGCAAGCACTGAGTGCGAGTCAGCAGAGAGTGCTGTGAGTTTGGGTAAGTGTGTGAGTTCTTTAATTGTTATTTCTCTTTAAATCATTCTTGATAAGATTACTTAAGCAGTTTAAGTAAAGGGGAAAAGTTAAATATTTGGGATTCTGTTGGTTTAAGAAGAGTAAAACAAGGTTACACTGCAGTAGGAGTAAATTGGCATAGCAGGCAGTGGAAACCAGTTTTCTAACCAATCAGCAGGGGTGACTCATTTGGCTGTAAACAAACAAACAGTATAAAAAGACTAGGCTAGTGCGAGCAAGCACTGAGTGCGAGTCAGCAGAGAGTGCTGTGAGTTTGGGTAAGTGTGTGAGTTAGGGTAAGTGGGGTGTTAGGTGCTCTTTTCAAACTTTAACTCTGTGGGTTGCAGTTAATAAGGCCTTTCTGGTGCAGAGTGACTGTTGGTAAACCATTTAACTGGTGTAATTAGAGGGATTGATTTAAATTAAATCCAATTAATTAAAGGGGATACTAACATCTATAATCGGGCAGAGGGTGTCCATAACTAACAATAAAAAATTTAATTAATTACATAGAATGGAGCAGGTGATGTGTTACTGTTGCGAGATGTGGGAGCCGGTGAACCCCATTGAGGCTCACGGTGATTATGTCTGTGACAAGTGTCTGCTGCTACAGGAACTCCAGCTCCGTGTTGATGAGCTGGAGTCTGAGCTTCAGACACTGCGACACATCAGGGAGGGGGAGAAGTACCTGGACTCTATGTATCAGGAGGTGATCACACCTATGAAGTTAATTAATTCAGATGTAGCCCATGGTCAGGGACAGGACGGTGTGACTACAAGTGAGGCAGGTACGGGGATCCAGGAGGTAGAGCTGGAGGAGCCGCATCCCTTGCTCTTGTCCAGCAGGCTCGAGGTTCTTACTCCCTGTGGGGACGGGAGCAGGGACTGCAGGGAGGATGAGCAACCTGGCCACAGCACCGTGGAATGGGGGGCCATTCAAGAGGGGGGAGCAACTAGAAATGTTGTAGTGGTAGGGGATAGTATTATTAGGGGGATAGATAGAGTTCTCTGCAGCCGAGAGCGAGAGTCCCGAAGGCTGTGTTGCCTACCCGGTGCCAGGGTTAAGGACATCTCCTCTGGGCTGGAAAGAAACTTGCAGTGGGAGGGGGTGGATCCAGTTGTCGTGGCCCATGTTGGTACAAACGATGTAGATAGGACTAGGGAGCCGGTTCTGTTAAAGGAGTATGAACAGCTAGGGGTCAAATTAAAAAACAGAACCTCAAGGGTAATAATCCGAGCGAATTTGACTAGGACAAATAAAATTAGAGAGTTAAATGCGTGGCTCAAAGACTGGTGTGGGAGAAATGGGTTTTGCTTCCTGGGACACTGGCACCAGTACTGGGGCAGGAGGGAGCTGTTCCATTGGGACGGGCTTCACTTGGCCAGTGCTGGGACTAGAGTCCTGGCGGATCATATAACTAGGGCTGTAGAGAGGGCTTTAAACTAACTAGTGGGGGGGAGGTTCCTAGAGAGCAAATAATAAAAATGACAACAGAGAAGGTCATAGACTTAGGTAGCAGTGGGGAAATTAAAAACCAGAGCGTGTCAGGAAGGGGCAGAAGGTATGGAGTAAAAGGTAAAGTAATAAAAAGGGCAAAAGCAGGAACTAAGTGTCACAAAATATATTTGAAAGTTCTCTATCTGAATGCACGTAGCATTCGTAACAAAATAGATGAGTTAATGGCACAAATAACTACATATGGGTATGACCTTGTGGCCATTACAGAAACATGGCTGCAGGGTGACAATGCCTGGGAATTAAACATACCAGGTTATTTAATGATCAGGAAGGACAGGCAGGAAGGAAGGGGAGGTGGGGTGACTATGTTAATAAAGGAAGGAATCACTGTAATACAGAGAAATGATATTGGGTCAAAAGATCAGGATAATGAAACAGTTTGGGTGGAGGTAAGGAATAATAAGGGGAAAAAAACACTAGTGGGCGTAGTCTATAGGCCTCCGAACAGTTGCAACTATGTTGGATGGAGTATCAATCAGGAAATAGTTGAGGCTTGTAATAAGGGAACATCTATAATTATGGGGGATTTTAACTATCATATTAATTGGACAAATCAAATTGGGCAGGGCTGCCTTGAGGAGGAGTTCATTGAGTGTATTAGGGATGGGTTTCTTGAGCAGTATGTAACTGAACCGACCAGGGGGCAAGCAACCTTAGATCTGGTCCTGTGTAACAAGACAGGATTAATTAAAAATGTCCTAGTAAAGGATCCCCTTGGAATGAGTGACCATAACATGGTTGAATTCCATATTCAATTAGAGGGTGAGAAGGTTGGATCTCAAACAAGCGTGCTAAGCTTGAATAAAGGAGACTATCAAGGTATGAGAGCGGAATTAAGTAGAGTGGATTGGGAAAATAGATTAAAGGGTAAGATGATACATGATCAGTGGTGTACATTTAAGGAGTTATTTTACAACTTCCAAAAAATATATATTCCACTGAGAAGAAAAGGGTGTGAAAGAAAAGACAGCTATCCGTGGCTAAGTGAAGAAATTAAGGATAGTATTCGACTAAAAACAAGGGCATATAAGGTAGCCAAATCTAGTGGGAGGATAGAGGATTGGGAAAACTTTAAAAGACAGCAAAAAATAACAAAAAGATTGATTAAGAAAGGGAAGATAGGTTATGAAAGTAAATTAGCAAAAAATATAAAAACAGATAGTAAGAGTTTTTATAGTTATATAAAAAGAAAAAGGGTGGCTAAAGTAAATGTTGGTCCCTTAGAGGATGAGACCGGGAAATTAATGGTGGGAAATATGGAGATGGCAAAAACACTGAATGAATATTTTGTATCAGTCTTTACAGTAGAAGACACTAAGAATATCCCAACACTGGACAAACAGGGGGCTATAGGGGGGGAGGAGCTAAACACGATCAAAGTCACTAAGGAATTGGTACTCGGTTAAATAATGGGACTCAAGGCGGATAAATCACCTGGACCTGATGGCTTACATCCTAGGGTCTTGAGGGAAGTGGCGGTAGGGATTGTGGATGCATTGGTAATAATTTTCCAAAACTCCCTGGACTCAGCAAAGGTCCCGGCAGACTGGAAAACTGCTAATGTAACACCCTTATTTAAAAAGGGCAGTAGACAGAAGGCTGGAAACTATAGACCGGTTAGCCTAACATCTGTGGTAGGTAAAATTTTGGAGTCCATTATTAAGGAGACAGTAACAGGACATTTGGATAATCCTCATTTAATAGGACAAAGTCAGCATGGTTTTATGAAGGGGAAGTCATGTTTGACAAATTTGCCGGAGTTCTTTGAGGAAGTAACATATAGGGTGGATAAAGGGGAACCAGTGGACGTAGTGTATTTAGACTTCCAAAAGGCATTTGACAAGGTGCCACACAAAAGATTATTTCTTAAGATAAAGAATCACGGGATTGGGGGTAATATTCTGGCATGGATAGAGGATTGGCTATCTAACAGAAGGCAGAGAGTTGGGATAAATGGTTCATTCTCAGAATGGCAACCAGTAACTAGTGGTGTTCCGCAGGGGTCGGTGCTGGGTCCCTAACTCTTTACAATCTATATTAACGATTTGGAGGGAGGGACCGAGTGTAACATATCAAACTTTGCAGATGATACTAAGATGGGAGGGAAAGTAGTGAGTGAGGAGGACATAAAAAACCTGCAAGGGGACATAGACAGGCTAAGTAAGTGGGCAGAGATTTGGCAGATGGAATACAATACTGGAAAGTGTGAGGTTATGCACTTTGGCAGGAAAAATCATAGAGCAAGCTATTATCTTAATGGCAAGAAACTGGAAAGTACTGAAGTACAAAGGGATCTGGGGGTCCTGGTGCACGAAACTCAAAAGGTTAGTATGCAGGTGCAGCAAGTGATTAAGAAGGCCAATGGAATGTTGGCTTTCATTGCTATGGGGATAGAATATAAAAATAGGGAGGTATTGCTTCAGTTGTACAAGGTATTGGTGAGACCACACCTGGAATACTGCATACAGTTTTGGTGTCCATACTTAAGAAAAGACATACTTGCTCTCGAGTCAGTACAAAGAAGGTTCACTCGGTTAATCCCGGGGATGAGGGGATGGACATATGAGGAGAGGTTGAGTAGATTGGGACTCTACTCATTGGAGTTCAGAAGAATGAGAGGCGATCTTATTGAAACATATAAGATTGTGAAGGGGTTGGATCGGGTGGATGCGGGGAGGATGTTCCCGATGATGGGTGAAACTAGAACTAGGGGGCATAGTCTTAGAATAAGGGGCTGCTCTTTCAAAACTGAGATGAGGAGGAACTACTTCACTCAGAGGGTCGTAGGTCCATGGAATATGCTGCCCCAAAAAGCTGTAGAAGCTACATCATTACATAAATTTAAAACAGAAATAGACAGTTTCCTAGAAGTAAAGGGAATTAAGGGTTACGGGGAGCGGGCAGGAATTTGGACATGAGTCTAGGTTCGGAATCGGACATGGCCCTGTGGGTAGCGGAGCGGGCCCAGGGGCCGTGTAGCCTGATCCTGCTCCTATTTCATGTGTCTAATTCTGTTAGATTCAGGAGATGGTTCTGTGATAGTAGATTGACGGTTAGGATCAGATCAGCCATGATCTTATTGAATGGCGGAGCAGGCTCGAGGGGCCGATTGGCCTACTCCTGCTCCTATTTCTTATGTTCTTATGTTCTTATGATCTGTGCCACCTGCTTGCTGAGGATCTGCAGCCGCGTGAACAGTGCAGGACCTCTCTGTCCGTGTTCGCTAAACTGACTGATGGCCTCAATTTTTATGCCAACGGATCCTTTCAGTCAGCCATTGTGGACATTGCGACTATCGCTCAGGTTGCAGTCCACTGTTGCATCCGACAAGTTACAGATGCCCTTTATAGGTGAAGGCGTCAATTCATCACCTTCCCTCTGACCCTGCACAAGCAGGCAGAGCGCGCGCAGGGTATTGCTTCTATTGCGGACTTCCCCATGGTGCAGGGGGTGACTGACAGCACACAGGTGGCTTTGAGGGCGCCATGCCAGCATCGTTAGGACTTCCACAACCGCAAGGGGTTCCACTCCCTCAACGTGCAGCTGGTCTGTGACCACCGCCAAATCATCGTGGCAGTCAACGTGCATTTCCCAGGGTGCAGCCACGATGCCTTTATCCTGCGGTTGACCTCAGTTTGTTACCTTTTTGAGGGGCTGGCTCGAACACGAGGCTGGCTTACTGGGGACAAGGGCTATCCTCTCTGCCCATGGCTGATGACAACACTCCGTGTGGCCGACACCCCAGCAGAAGAGCTGATCAACAGCGGCCATCAGGCGACCAGGCACAGTGAACAGCACACTATTGGTGTTCTCAAAAAGCGTTTCCAATGTCTGGAACATTCGGGGGGATCCCTGCAGTACTCGCCGGAGCAAGTGGAACACATCGTCGTCGTCTGCTGCATGCTCCACAACTTGGCGATTCAACGCACCCAGCCAATTCCAGCTGTCCCTCAACGACCAGCAGAGCAGGCAGATGAGGAGGAGGATGAGGAGGAGGAGGAGGAGGAAGAGCAGGTGGAGGAGGAGGATGAGGAGGAGGAGGAGGAAGAGCAGGCGGAGGAGGAGGAGGATGAGGAGGAGGAGGAGGAGGAGGAAGAGCAGGTGGAGGAGGAGGAGGACGACGAAGAGGAGGAGGAGGAGGACGAAGAGCAGGCGGAGGAGGAGGAGGAGGAGGAGGAAGAGCAGGAGGAGGAGGAGGAGGAGGACGAAGAGCAGGCAGAGGAGGAGGAGGAGGAGGAAGAGCAGGCGGAGGAGGAGGAGGAGGAAGATGGAAGGGCTCCTGAAAGTGGAAGGGCCATACGTCAGAGGCTCATCAGGACTCGTTTCGAGACCCCTCTGGCGGAATGATGAGAGTCTTAACTCTTGCGCACTTTGAATGTTTGACAGCCTCTGAATGCCAGCATCACTGAAAGTAGTCACGTGCACCATGCCACATTGAAACTTCTGTTTATTGTCACAAAAGTCTTTCATTACAGCAAAACAACGTCATGTCAACAGAAACCATAACTAACAAAATAACTGTGAACTCTTCGGTAAAGCCGCAAAACTCAACAAAACTTCTGCAAATATTACAACAGGTGAGGGTGTCCTTGAATTTGGACAAAGAAACGTCTTAGCACTTCCCTCTACAACTGGCCCCTTGAGGGAGAACGACTTCTCTTTCGCGGCCGGTCCCTTCCCTCCCTGCTGCTCCTACGTAATTGGACCCCAGTGGCGGGCTCAAGGCTGGGGGACGCCTGTTGACTGTGTGGAAGCGCAGAAGCCCCTGAGGGACGGCCTGGCCGACCTCTGGGCTTGGAGGGTGCGGACGCAGGATGCTTGATGTGACCATGGCTGGAAGCAGTGTGCCCTGCAGGTGGTGGCAGCTGCACTGCAGACATCCCAGCGCTGGCATGTGCAATGGTCTCCTGCCGAGAGAGGACACCTGCACCATGGTCGGACGACACACTGGCTACCTGAGGGGACCGGCTCGGCTCATCCGCCACAATCGCATGCTCCACTGATTCCTGGCCTTGTATGGGACTGGAAGGGCCCGGGGTGATCCTAACTGATGCAGAGAGGGTGGCTGCAGTGAGAGATCGCGTTGCCTCAATCTGGGTGTGGATGAGGCCGGCAAGTGACTGCGTGGCAACAGTGAGGACCTGTGTGCCAGGTGCCAGTGCTTCGGAAAAGCCCTGGACAGTTCTTTCCATTGCTTCGGACAAGACAGGTGCCGACCGCTCCACTGCCTCGGACAAGCCCTGGACAGACCTTTCCAGGGATTGTCCGAAGCCCTGAACAGTCCTTTCCATAGCGGCCTCAAAGCCCTGGACAGTGCTCTCCATTGTTGGCCCGAAGCCCTGGATAGTCCTCTCCATTGTTGGCCCGAAGCCCTGGATAGACCTGTCCATTGTTGCCCCGAAGCCCTGGATAGACCTGTCCATTGTTGCCCCAAAGCCCTGGAGAGTCCTGTCCATTGTTGCCCCAAAGCCCTGGAGAGTCCTCTCCATTGTTGCCCCAAAGTCCAACATACTCTTAGCCAATGTATCTATTGACTGAGGCATCTTCTCCACTGCAGCCATCAGCTCCGTGTGTCTGAGCCGGGCCTGTTCGCTCATTTCACCCAGGCGACGCACCTCCTCTGCACTCTGAGCAGCAGTCATAACTACCTGCCTTGCCCTCCGGGGAGACGGTGGCCGAACTTGCCTATCCCCCTTGTGTTGCTGCATGCCGCTTGTTCCGGCAACTGGTTCATCCTCAGAGCCCCCCCCCCTCCCCTCCAGGGGACTACTATCCCCAGTCTGTAGATGTGTCCGCTCCCCGGATTCTGCAATGGCTGGTCCGGATTCCTCCTGCTCCTCGCCTCCGGTGGCACTGGCACTGGCAGCTTCAGTGCGTTGAGCCCGAGTTGGTGCTGATTCATCTGAAAGCAGGGAGGTGGAAGAGTGGCTTTAGCAAAAGGACAGGTTTGCGGAAAGGCATGCCAGATTGCGGCAAGACTCTGACATGGCTGCACACTGAGGAAGCATGCTGGCAGGGGGACCAAGTGGAAGGCAACAGGTGAAAAAGGTAAGAGTCTTACCCTCGCTGTCGGAAATGGGGTCGGCAGATGCAGTGGTCACAGGACCAGACACACGTCCTCCAAGAATCTGGTGCACTCTCTCCTCCAGATCCGTGAGAGGGACCACTTGTGGAGGCCCGCCACTGGTTTGAAAGTGGTCCCTTCACCTGGCCGCCAGCTTGGCCTGGAGAGGAAAGAAGGGGAAGTTGTGTTACATGAGGCCTTGAGAGATCATCGCATGCCCCCCATGGTGAATGAGCCCTTACATGAGGCCTTGAGACATCATCGCATGCCCCCCATGGTGAAAGAGCCCTTACATGAGGCCTTGAGACATCTGTCCATGTGTGTGCCCAGAAAGGGCCATGGGTGCTTGCTGACAGATGGCCATTGGGGCATCATGGCAACAGGGTGCCCGAAGTCAGCTGCAGATGGAGGGAATCAGAAGTTTGCTAAACCATCACTCACCCTAACGATCCGTGTGAGGTCGTTGAATTTCTTCCTGCACTGAACAGGGGTCCTGGTCGCCATGCTGCTGGAGTTGACCCTCACAGCAACCTCCCTCCAAGATCGTCGGTAAGCCTTCTGATTCGGCCTCTTGCCATTGTCCGGATACAGGACATCTCGACGGCGCTCAACTGCAGCCACCAACTGGTCCAGAGCCTCAGTGCTGAAGCACTCTGCTCTCTGTCTAACCTTCTCCATGCTCACCAAGTTTCTAACGCCAAAGAAGGGCGAGCGCCGATTCTGAGGCCTACAGGGCGTTGGGTGTGGCAGCTCAGGCTGACTGACCCACCTCTTTAAGAGCCGGCCGGCGCCTGGAAGTCTCGTGGTTTCCCGTAATTGAGATCACCTGCGCTGCGCCCGTCCGCGTCGATATTGAGCAGCGCCTGAACTTTTGCGCCTTAGGAGCACCGTGCAACGGCTGAATTCGCGCCTCAATCCCCTTTGGGGGCGATGCAACCCAATATCTCGCCAGGCAGCGATAAGTTTCGTCTGGCTATAAACTTTGCGCACCGCCTGTTCTAGCGCCTCAAGCGGGGCTATACCCAATTTCTAGGCCATAGAGTCATAGAGTTATACAGCACAGAAAGAGGCCCTTCGGCCCATCGCATCTGCGCCGGCCATCAAGCCCTGTCTAATCTAATCCCATTTTCCAGCATTTGGTCCGTAGCCTTGTATGCTATGGCATTTCAAGTGCTCATCCAAATGCTTCTTGAATGTTGTGAGGGTTCCTGCCTCTACCACCCTTTCAGGCAGTGAGTTCCAGATTCCAACCACCCTCTGGGTGAAAAAGTTCTTCCTCAAATCCCCTCTAAACCTCCTGCCCCTTACCTTGAATCTATGCCCCCTTGTTATTGACCCCTCTACTAAGGGGAAAAGTTCCCTTCTATCTACCCTATCTATGTCCCTCATAATTTTGTATACCTCAATCAGGTCCCCCCTCAGCCTTCTCTGCTCCAAGGAAAACAACCCCAGCCTGTCCAGTCTTTCTTCATAGCTGAAGCACTCCAGCCCAGGTAACATCCTGGTAAATCTCCTCTGCACCCTCTCCAAAGCAATCACATCCTTCCTATAGTGTGGCGACCAGAACTGCACACAGTACTCCAGCTGTGGCCTTACCAGCATTTTGTACAGCTCCATCATAACCTCCCTGCTCTTATATTCTATGCCTCGGCTAATGAAGGCAAGTATCCCATATGCCTTTTTAACCACCTTATCCACCTGTTCTGCTGCCTTCAGGGATCTATGTACATGCACACCAAGGTCCCTCTGATCCTCTGTCTTTCCTAGGGTCTTACCATTCAGTGTGTATTCCCTTGCTTTGTTAGCCCGTCCAAAATGCATCACCTCACACTTTTCAGGGTTAAATTCCATTTGCCACTGCTCTGCCCATCTGACCAACCCTTCTATATTGTCATGTAGCCTGAGGCTTCCCTCCTCGCTGTTTACCACCCCACCAATTTTCGTGTCATCTGCGAACTTACTGATCATACCTTTTACATTCACATCCAAATCATGAATGTAGACCACAAACAGCAAGGGACCCAGCACCGATCCCTGCGGTACCCTACTGGACACAGGCTTCCAGTCACAAAAACAACCTTCGACCATCGCCCTCTGCCTTCTGCCACTAAGCCAGTTCTGGATCCAATGTGCCAAGGCACCCTGGATCCCATGGGCTCTTACCTTCCTGACCAGTCTCCTATGCGGGACTTTATCAAAAGCCTTACTGAAATCCATGTAAACCACATCCACTGCACTACCCTCATCCACACACCTAGTCACCCCCTCGAAAAATTCAATCAAATTGGTCAGACATGATCTTCTCTTGGCAAAGCCATGCTGGCTATCCCTAATTAATCCTTGCCTCTCCAAGTGGAGACTAATTCTGTCCCTCAGAATTTTTTCCAATAATTTCTCTACCACTGATGTTAGGCTCACTGGCCTGTAATTCCCTGGTTTATCCCTACTACCCTTCTTGAATAATGGTACTACGTTAGCTGTTCTGCAGTCCTCTGGCACATCCCCTGTGGCCAGAGAGTTCTGAAAATTTGTGGCAGAGCCCCTGCAATCTCCTTCTTTGCCTCACATAGTAGCCTGGGATACATCTTGTCCGGTCCTGGGGATTTATCCACTTTTAAGCCTGCTAAAACCGCTAGTACTTCCTCCCTCTCGATGCTAATATGTTCAAGTATATCACAGTCCCCTTGCCCAATTTCTATGTCCACATCGTCCTTCTCCATAGTGAACACAGATGCAAAAAATTCATTTAAAACCCCACCTACATCTTCTGGCTCTATGCACAGCTTGCCACTTTGGTCCCTAATGGGCCCTACTCTTTCCCTCGTTATCCTCTTACCCTTAATATACTTATAAAACACCTTAGGATTTTCCTTTATTTTGCTCGCCAGTGTTATTTCATGGCCCCTCCTCGCTTTCCTAATTTCTTTTTTAAGTATCCCCCTGCACGTTTTATACTCCTTTAGGGCTTCCTCTGTCTTTAGTCCTTTGTATCTGCCAAAAGCCCCCCTTTTTTTCCTAATCCATTCTCGTATATCCCTTGACATCCAAGGTTCCCTGGGCTTGTTGGTCCCACCCTTGACTTATTACAAGAGGATTTGAGTATAAGAGTAAAGACGTCTTACTGCAATTATATAGGGCCCTGGCGAAACCACCCCTGGAGTATTATGTACAGTTTTGGTCTCCTTACCTAAGGAAGGATATACTTGCCATAGAGAGAGTGCAACGAAGGTTCACCAGACTGGTTCCTGGGATGGGGGGATTGTCCTATGAGGAGAGATTGAGTAGACGAGGCCTATATTTTCTAGAGTTCAGAAGAATGAGAGGTGATCTCATTGAAGCATACAAAATTCTTACAGGGCTTGACAGGGTAGATGCAGGGAGGATGTTTCCCCTGGCTGGGAAGTCTAGAACCAGGGGTCACAGTCTCAGAATAAAGGGTCGGCCATTTAGGACTGAGAGGAGGAGAAATTTCTTCACTGAGGGTGGTGAATCTTTGGAATTCTCTACCCCAGAGGGCTGTGGAGGCTCAGTCATTGAGTATATTCAAGACAGAGATCGATAGATTTTTGGATATTAAGGGAATCAAGGGATATGGGGATAGTGCAGGAAAGTGGAGTTGAGGTAGAAGATCAGCCATGATCTTATTGAATGGCGGAGCAGGCTCGAGTGGCCGAATGGCCGACTCCTGCTCTTATTTCTTCTGTTCTTATGTTTTGCATGAGAGCTGCACTCAGTCTTTCGAGATGGGTTAAGATAATAGCCAGGATCTTGCTGGAGTGGGGCATCTTGCGGCGCGTACTGTTAGTTAGACTTTTTCCTGCACCCTTCAGCTCAAATATAAGTTGTGCCGTAAGTGCGAGCTGATAACAGCATGGCGAGGGCAACGGGGGGACCGACAGTGTATCTCCTTAACCAATGAGATTTAAGGATTGAGAAAGAAACAGGTATGACAGAGAAGGAGGGTGAATTAGAGTCAAATCAGATACAGAAAGCGAAATAAAGGGGGGAATTTTCCCAGCCCTGAGGAGGCGGGTTTGGAGGCGGGACTGCTGGGAAAATGGGAAAAATTGGGAGCGGGTCCTAACCCCGCTCCCAACCCACCTCCGAACCATCTTCCCGGGAGGCGGGTCCCTGACTTGTGCAGCGACTTGCCTCCTAGCGACGGGAATGGGATTAGAGCCAATTAACTGCCTGTTAACAAGTAGTTAACAGGCAGTTAAGAGGCTTTTCACCATTTTTCGCCTGCTCATGCAGGCTTTCTGACGGCGGGAAACCCCGCCAGGGTCAGCGAGGCGAGCTGTGGGTCTGCTGCAGTGTAAATGTGCAAATGACAGCTGCAGAGGTAGTGTGAAACAGTGACCGGATCGGACAAAGTCAGCATGGATTTACAAAAGGTAAATCGTGCTTGACTAATCTACTGGAATTTTTTGAGGATGTAACTGGTAAAATAGATAAGGGAGAACCAGTGGATGTGGTGTATTTGGACTTTCAAAAGGCTTTCGATAAGGTCCCGCATAAGAGATTAGCGTGTAAAGTTAAGGCACATGGGATTGGGGGCAAGGTATTGACTTGGATAGAGAACTGGTTGGCAGACAGAAAGCAAAGAGTTGGAATAAACGGGTCTTTTTCCGAGTGGCAGGCAGTGACTAGTGGGGTACCGCAGGGATCGGTCCTTGGACCCCAGCTATTCACAATATATATTAATGATCTGGACGAGGGAACGAGATGTAATATCTCCAAGTTTGCAGACGACACAAAGCTGGGTGGGCGTGTGTGCTGTGAGGAGGATGCCAAGAAACTCCAGTATGATTTGGACAGGTTGGGTGATTGGGCAGAAGCATGGCAGATGCAATATAATGTGGATAAATGCGAGGTTATCCACTTTGGTGTCAAAAACAAGAAGGCAGATTATTATCTGAATGGCAATAGATTGGGAGAAGGGGAATTGCAACGAGACCTGGGCGTCCTTGTGCACCAGTCGCTGAAGGTAAGCATGCAGGTGCAGTAGGCGGTTAAGAAGGCAAATGGTATGTTGGCCTTCGTAGCGAGAGGGTTTGAGTACAGGAACAAGGATGTCTTGCTGCAGTTGTACAGGGCCTTGGTGAGACCACATCTTGAGTATTGTATGCAGTTTTGGTCGCCTTATCTGAGGAAGGATGTTCTTGCCATGGAAGGAGTGCAGCGAAGATTCACCAGGCTGATACCTGGGATGGCAGGAATGACGTATGAGGAGAGATTGGGTCGATTGGGCTTGTACTCGCTGGAGTTTAGAAGAATGAGAGGGGATCTCATTGAAACTTATAAAATTCTAACAGGACTGGACAGACTAGATGCAGGAAGGATGTTCCCGATGGTCGGGGAGTCCAGAACCAGGGGTCACAGTCTAAGGATAAGGGGTAAGCCATTTAGGACAGAGATGAGGAGGAATTTCTTCACCCAAAGAGTGGTGAACCTGTGGAATTCTCTACCACAGAAGGCAGTAGAGGCCAATTCATTAAATATATTCAAGGAGTTGGATATATTTCTTAAGGCTAAAGGGATCAAGGGATATGGGGAGAAGGCAGGGGCAGGGTACTGAATTTGGATGATCAGCCATGATCGCATTGAATGGCGGAGCAGGATCGAGGGGCCGAATGGCCTACTCCTGCTCCTATCTTCTATGTTTCTATGTTTCTATGTGATGGGAGCAATGGTGCACAGGTAAGTATGACAGGTGAGAGAATGTAGTGAGAAATATTTTTATTCTGTTTATATGTACAGGTATCTGCAGGTGACAAGATTTGATGTTTCTGTGAAACCTCATCTGATCGGGAGAATTGACAGATGGCTTCTGCAATCTCACATGCAGCTGCCATCTGTTTTACATAGAAACATAGAAACATAGAAGATAGGAGCAGGAGTAGGCCATTCGGCCCTTTGAGCCTGCTCCGCCATTCAATGAGATCATGGCTGATCATCCAAATTCAGTACCCTGTCCCTGCCTTCTCCCCATATCCCTTGATCCCTTTAGCCTCAAGAAATATATCCAATTCTTTCTTGAATATATTTAATGAACTGGCCTCCACCGCCCTCTGTGGCAGAGAATTCCACAGGTTCACCACTCTCTGGGTGAAGAAATTCCTCCTCATTTCAGTCCTAAATGGCTTACCCCTTATCCTTAGACTATGACCCCTGGTTCTGGACTCCCCAGCCATCAGAAACATCCTTCCTGCATCTAGTCTGTCCAGGCCAGACAGAATTTTATAGGTTTCGATGAGATCCCCTCTCAATCTTCTAAACTCCAGTGAGTATAAGCCCAATCGACACAATCTCTCCTCATACGTCATTCCTGCCATCCCAGGTATCAGCCTGGTGAATCTTCGCTGCACTCCTTCCATGGCAAGAACGTCCTTCTTCAGGTAAGGCGATCAAAACTGCACACAATACTCAAGGTGCGGTCTCACCAAGGCCCTGTACAACTGTAGCAAGACATCCTTGTTCCTGTACTCGAACCCTCTTGCTACGAAGGCCAACATACCATTTGCCTTCTTTTCTCCTAAGGAGAGAGTCATTGGTGAGCCTGGGTTCAAGGGCTCACCTTTGGATAGTGATTGTCAGTGGTTGACAGCACCTCAATGCTGTCAAACACTGATAATTCATCTGTCAAAAAATTATGGTGCCTGTCACTTTAACAAAACCGGCAGATGAAGCGTCATGCACTGACGCCATCGGACACCGGCTTTCCCTTAATTGGGTGGCAAGCCTGCAGGACGGGTTTAACAAGGCCAATCAAGGGAAAATAGCGTCTGTTCGTCAGACGCCACTGGGGGCGGGACTGAAACCTGAAAACCAGCAGTCCCGCCTCGACCTCCGAATCTAAGGTAAAATCCAGCCCACAGACAGGGAAAGAAAGATTGGATTAAGAGAGAGAGAGAAAAAAGGGCCAGTAAGGAAAAGTTTAAAAAATATTGGCCTAGATTTTCAGTATAGACAGTTATGGGGCGCTAACCTTAGCGCCCGCCCGAAGTTAGCGCTCGCCCCAAAGTAGCGCCCCGTTGCCGGAAATTCAGTGGCTTCGCCCTAAGAGGTTGGTGGAGCGCTAAAAGAGGCGTTCCACTACTATCTTTAGGCGCTAAGCCGGCGGTGCAGAGCGCAACACCCGAGCTCGGGTGCAGCGCACGGTACACACTCTGGTGCCAGTGAGCTCTTAAAGGGGAAGGGTGCATGTGTTTTTTTCAAAGGCACAGTCTGGGGGGGGGGAGAGGAGGAGGAGGAGGAGGAGGAGGAGGAGGAGGAGGACGGAAACATAAATACACCGTTCAGACCACACAACACATGCAGACTGCCTTTTATAGTGCAGGAGGAGTGCCCTTTAATTTGCGCTCTCCAGGGTGTGTTGCGTTCCATTTTACAAACGCTCTGGACGCCGGACGCACAATGGGGCGGTCCGACTGAAGTTTGGATTCGGGGCGGCCAAAGGGCGTTGCACGACGGTGTGACGTCATTTTCTGCGCACGCATCCGGGCGGCCGCTAAACTTTGCGCCGGCGCTAACGGGCAACTTAATTTGGGGCGGGGCGCAAACTGCACTGCGCCCGGGCGCTACACGCATAGCGCCCGAAAATCACTTCTCTTAAGGCGCTAACTGCTGGCGCAAGCAACTGAAAATCTAGCCCATTAAATTTAAATTTAGCATTTTAAATTCGCCAACAACAATTTACTACATGCAGGTATAAGATTGAACAGTTTAAATCATTCCCATTCTGGGAGAGAGTTGTTAAATATGTACTTGTGCGCTTAATTAACAGACTTAACTTTCTGCGGTGAGTTTAATGGTTGATTAATGTGCAAATCCAGCAAGTTGTTATAAATAACGGGGCGGCTAAGGCTGAGATGCCATTTGTGCGAAGCAAATGGCGGAGCGGTGTAAATCGGCCAGCAAGTTCTGAAGCTTTGCAACTCATGACTCATGGCATATCTCTTAATCCCCTGAAGCTGCTGGCCGATTTGTGCCTTAATAACATCGTGCGTCGTTAACACGCTGTTATTTTCCAGCAAGATCTGGCCATTGTCTTTATTGCATTAAATCACTCAGTGCGTTTAACCAGACACTCCAATGTGTCCATACAGTGGGTTAACTGCAGTGAACATTCAACTCATTACACTTTGATTTGTTTCTTACAGGCTTCTGCAGGCTATGGGAGTTTCTTCCAGTGATACTATGTTGGAAATGAGGTTGAATGCTTTCTGTTTACTAGCAAGCAAACCTGAGTGAGATCTGCAGACACTGAGTGGCAGTTTCTCCAGCGGTCTCCCAAGCCAATCATATCAAGAGGCCATCTCGATTCTCTTAAATAGGACGTCAAATCTGTATTTCACAATGAAGCGTTTGTAGATCATAGTTTCAACATAGACGACACACACAATACACTGGTAATTTTCATCTTCAGCAGGGTCCGAGAACTGGCAGTATTGGATTGGATACCTGTTATAAAACCCGCCTCATTTTCCTGTCCATTGTGGGGGGATTTCAACTCCCGGGGGAGTTAAGATTCGAACGGTACATTTTCCGCGTGTTTCCCATTTTCTAGGGCGGTCGAGGGGCCTCTGACTGAGGCGGGACCATTGTGAACGGATGTAACTTGGGGTTCTACGATGTAGTTAGGACTCTGATGCGATTTTAACTGCCCACCGAGCGTAAAGCTTGCCGGAGTCCCAGTGGAGGCTCTGTCAGGTAAGGACAGGAATAGGAGAGCTCCCCCGGGGCCTAACAAAGAAGGCTTAGCCACTGATGTCCCAGCCTCCACATTCCCACCCGTGAAACCCTCCCAGAACCCCCTTCCCACTAATTACCTTAATGTCCAGCCTGGCCAGCCTCCAGACTGCCCTTTCCTCCTGGCCGCGAGCCTCCTTCTGGATCTCTGTTTAGGCTGGACAGTCGGCCCACGAGATTAGAATAGACGGGGCATCACCCGCCCCTCTCCATCTCCCTCTACCCCCATCACCTGCACCTCTCCACCTCCCCCCTACCCCCATCACCTTCCCCTCTCCACCTCCCCCTACCCCCATCACCCGCACCTCTCCACATCCCCCTACCCCATCACCTGCCCCTCTCCACCTCCCCCTACCCCATCACCTGCCCCTCTCCACCTCCCCCTACCCCCATCACCCGCACCTCTCCACCTCCCCCTACCCCCATCACCTGCTCCTCTCCACCTCCCCCTACTCCAATCACCCGCACCCCTCCACCTCCCCCCTACCCCATCACCCGCGCCTCTCCAGCTCCCCCCTCCCCCATCACCAGCACCTCTCCACCGCCCCCTACCCCATCACCCGCACCTCTCCACCTCCCCCCTACCCCATCACCTGCACCTCTCCACCTCGCCCCTACCCCATCACCTTCCCTTCTCCACCTCCCCCTACCCCCATCACCCGCTCCTCTCCACCTCCCCCTACCCCCATCACCTGCCCCTCTCCACCTCCCCCCTACCCCCATCACCTGCCCCTCTCCACCTCCCCCCACCCCCATCACCCGCACCTCTCCACCTCTCCCCTACCCCATCACCCGCACCTCTCCACCTCCCCCTACCCCCATCACCCGCACCTCTCCACCTCCCTCCTACCACCATCACCTGCCCCTCTCCACCTCCCCCTACCCCCATCACCTGCACCTCTCCACCTCCCCCCTACCCCCATCACCTGCCCCTCTCCACCTCCCCCCACCCCATCACCCGCACCTCTCCACCTCCCCCCTACCCCATCACCTGCACCTCGCCACCTCCCCCCACCCCATCACCTTCCCTTCTCCACCTCCCCCTACCCCCATCACCCGCTCCTCTCCACCTCCCGCTACCCCCATCACCTGCCCCTCTCCACCTCCCCCCTACCCCCATCACCTGCCCCTCTCCACCTCCCCCCACCCCCATCACCCGCACCTCTCCACCTCCCCTACCCCCATCACCCGCACCTCCACCTCCCTCCTACCACCATCACCTGCCCCTCTCCACCTCCCCCCAAACCCCATCACCTGCACCTCTCCACCTCCCCCTACCCCCATCACCTGCACCTCTCCACCTCCCCCTACCCCCATCACCTGCCCCTCTCCACCTCCCCCCTACCCCCATCACCTGCACCTCTCCACCTCCCCTACCCCCATCACCCGCACCTCCACCTCCCCCTACCCCCATCACCTGCCTCTCTCCACCTCCCCCCTACCCCCACCACCTGCCCCTCTCCACCTCCCCCTACTCTCATCACCTGCAGCTCTCCACCTCCCCACTACCCCCATCACCTGCTCCTCTCCACCTCCCCCCTACCCCCATCACCTGCCCCTCCCCACCTCCCCCCTACCCCCATCACCTGCACCTCTCCACCTCCCCCCTACCCCCATCACCTGCACCTCTCCACCTCCCCCCACCCCATCCCCTGCACCGCCTCCTTCCCCAATCCCCGCATCTTCCCCACTCCTCCATCTCAACCCATCCCCCACACCACCCCTTCCCGCCCCTCCCCCGCACCTCTCATTTGCTCCCCCGCACCTCCCTTTCCCCATCCCCACACCACCCCTTCCCTCCACTCCCCTTCTCCTGCCCGGGAGTTAATATTACCCTTGTTGACTTCGACAGAAAGGAAAATGGGGCACAGTGAGTGACTATTGATCCTAAGCCACCAATCTTTCCACCCTGTCAAAGTTGAACGTTGACCCCGATATATTTTTATTATTCGTAGTAAATTCAAGCACAACGCGGAATATGAGATTGGAAGCTGGGCTTGTTTACTTTGGTACTTTATGTTCTTTCATTTGACTGTTGACTGACTGATTTGTTCAAGTACTGGTGGATTCTAAAAATGGGGAAATGATTGTGCTGCTCTTACTACAAGAATGCTGTCTCTGCACGCACAGAATATAGACGTGTGGAAACATGGTTTTAAGAATGTATCACGTGTGAGGCAGGATGGAACATATCTATTTTGATTTATAATGTAACTAACAACTTGGGAGCTTTTTTTCTTTCGGCAGCTTAACTGACCTTGTTTTCTACAGCCCAAACCCTCTTACCCTTTCGTATACACTCCCTTCGCAAAGCTACTGAACCCAAGTGGATTGCCTCACTTGCAGTAATCTCCTCACTGGATTTAGATCCATTGCCTGAATCCTTGATTGCAGGAGTCGCTTATGACTTGTTGCTTGCCCTTTCTGGATGGACATATCAAGGATCAAAGGGCAGGCTTTACTCAAGCAGGCCTCTTAAAGGGGATAGGAGCATGGGAACAGGAGGAGGCCATTCGGCCCCTCAAGCCTGTTCTGCCTTTCAATTAGATCATGTCTGATCTGGATCTTAACTCCATCTACCCGCCTTTGCGCCATAATCCTTAATACCCTTATCCAACAAAAATCTGGCAATCTCAGTTTTGAAATTTCAATTAACTCCCCCAGCCTCAACAGTTTTTTGGGGGAGCGCCTTCCAGATTTCCACTACCCTTTGTGTGAAGAAGTGCTTGTGACATCACCCCTGAATGGTCTGGCTCTAACTTTAAAATGGTGCTCCTTTGTTCTGGGCTCCCCCACAAGAGGAAATACAGAGATCCCTCCCCAACCGCGGGAGATACGTTCCTGAAAACCCCCATGGTTAGTAAAACTGCGGTTGGCAAATTCAGTATAAACACAGTAAAAAAAATATAAAAACCATGTAAATAGCATAAAAATCATGTTTTTCACCTTATTCCTAAACTAAAAACCGTGGATATGGCAACACCGCGGTTGGGGCGGGATTTCTGTAGTTGCTAGATTTTATAATCATCCAATTATTTTTTTTGCACCCTGCTAAATGTTGCTGGATTGGTTGTGTTAATTTGGCAACACTGCTGTTGTTCTATTTGGGGTGGGGGGGAGGGGTTACTGCCAACGTTTAGATTCAATATTGTTGGTTGCTGCTGCCATTTAAATGGTACCATACAAAGTGGTGAGCATGGGTATTCTTGGCTGCTTTCTAAATGTGTTGGGATGCTTCAAATGAAGAAGAGATCCTAAGGGAGCACCAAATGTAGCATGGCACCTGAGGTGTTTGGTGGGGCCCATCACCACCCACATCAGGTAACAAGAAGACCCCAGCTAGAGTTCTCTGGTTCTGCCCTTGATGTCCCACCACCGTCCGAGAGCATATGAAGAGAAGAGCAGTCCTCAGTCAGAGATTCAGAGACTGCCCAGGACACTGCTAAGAATCTAAAAACACTCATTTAGCAATTACTCATGGGTAAATTTATGTAATCTTCTCAAATTCTATACCTCGATTGCTAGCAGCTCTAGTAAGTCACCTTCCAGATTTTGAAACCTTAAAATACTTAAAATATTTTATTTTTAAATTTGACAGACTTACAATACAAAATGAAGGTTAAAAGGTGTCAGTGTACTGTGGTTCATTGAGAAGCGATGCGTATGAGAGATGTGACAGTGCTGTCCAATATGCATAAGAACCTACAAAATGTGGAATGAGAAAAGGCCATTCAAAGAATCATAGGCCTCGGAATTAACTCGGCGGCGCGTTGGGAGCAGAGGGGGTCCGATATCACGTGGGAAACCCAGAAGTAAGTTCAGCGTGTCTGTCCTTATGGAGCAATCCTTGGCAGGTCCCTCACAGGCTCCAAAACCCAGAAGTCGGCGTCAAAGAGCATCTCCGCAGTCAAAGCAGAGATCTGAGCGGCCTGCCTCTATCTCTGCTCAAGCCACAGTAGGAGCGCTAGGAAAAGGAAGATTAAAGCTTTGTAGTTGCACAAGGGTATGCACATGGGTGTACGAGTAACTGGAATGTTAATTTTCCATTCTTTATTAGAATCACATAAATGTTATTAGTTTGCTCCACCTTCCTGCCTTGCCCATTCTTGGGTGTTGGGTGGCAAGTCGACTTTTAACTTGCTTGATGGTGAATGGGAAGATCTGAATTGACGGGGACCAATTGGGGCATGTGCAAGGGGTGGTTGGTTGTTTGCAGGACTGCTTTGTGTCCTGGCACTGGTGTGGGGGTGGGGTGGGGGTGGCGGGAACAGTTTCTGACTGACTGACTGACTGCTTCTGACATTGGTGCAACCTAAATGAACCTTGCATTAGTAAGGGCATCCTGAGCAGCAATGTGAGCAGCTGGTGCTGCATTGCCCTCATCACCTTCCTCCTCCTTGTCTTCCTCTTCCTCCTCCTCCTCGGAATCGTCTGCAGATGATCTGAACTGTTCGCCTTGTTCCTCCTGCAGGTCCAAACCTCACTTCTGCGCAATGTTGTGCAGACGCAGCAAACCACAACCATTCTGAAAACCTTTGCTGGTGCATACTGAAGGGCACCTCCAGATCTGTCCAACACCTGAAACATATCTTCGATGGCTTGTTCAATCACACACCTGGTGATCATATGTCGTTCATTGTAGCGCTGTGGGGCCTCATTCCTGGGCTTTCTGAGAGGCGTCGTCAGCCAAGTTTGAAATGGGTATCCATTGCCTGAATCCTTGATTGCAGGAGCCGCTCATGAATTGCTGCTTGCCCTTTCTGGATGGGCAAATGTAAACACATGTAACTTGGGGTTCTCCGATGTAGTTAGGACTCTGATGCGATTTTAATTGACCACCGAGCGTAAAGCCTGCCGGAGTCCCAGTGGAGGCTCTGTCAGGTAAGGAGAGGAATAGGAGAGCTCCCCCGGGGCCTAACAAAGAAGGCTTAGCCACTGATGTCCCAGCCTCCACATTCCCACCGGCGAAACCCTCCCAGAACCCCCTTCCCACTAATTACCTTAATGTCCGGCCTGGCCAGCCTCCAGACTGCCCTTTCCTCCTGGCCGCGAGCCTCCTTCTGGATCTCTGTTTAGGCTGGACAGTCGGCCCACGAGATTCGAATAGACCGGGCATCACCCGCCCCTCTCCACCTCCCCCCACCCCCATCACCTGCCCCTCTCTACCTCCCCCTACTCCCATCACCTGCCCCTCTCCACCTCCCCCCACCCCCATCACCCGCACCTCTCCACCTCCCCCCTACCCCATCACCTGCACCTCTCCACCTCCCCTACCCCCATCACCTGCACCTCTCCACCTCCCCCCTACCCCCACCACCTGCACCTTTCCACCTCCCCCCACCGCATCACCTGCACCTCTCTACCACCCCCCACCCCCATCACCTGCACCTCTCCACCTCCCCCCTACCCCCATCACCTGCACCTCTCCACCTCCCCCCTACCCCCATCACCTGCACCTCTCCACCTCCCCTACCCCCATCACCTGCCCCTCTCCGCCACCCCCCTCCCCCATCACCTGCACCTCTCCACCTCCCCTACCCCCATCACCTGCACCTCTCCGCCTCCCCCCTACCCCCATCACCTGCACCTCTCCACCTCCCCCCACCCCATCACCTACCCCTCTCCACTACCCCCACCCCATCACCTGCCCCTCTCCACCTCCCCCCTACCCCCATCACCTGCACCTCTCCACCTCCCCCCTACCCCCATCACCTGCACCTCTCCACTACCCCCACCCCATCACCTGCACCTCACCACCTCCCCACTACCCCATCACCTGCACCTTTCCACCTCCCCCCCACCCCCATCACCCACACCTCTCCACCTCCCCCCTACCCCATCACCTGCCACTCTCCACCTTCCCCTAACCCCATCACCCGCACCTCTCCACCTCCCCCCACCCCCATCACCCGCACCTCTCCACCTTCCCCTACCCTCATCACCCGCCCCTCTCCACCTCCCCCTACCCCGATCACCTACACCTCTCCACCTCCCCCATCACCCGTACCTCTCCATCTACCCCCTACTCCCATCACCCGCACCTCTCCACCTTCTCCCTACCCCCATCACCTGCACCTCTCCAACTCCCCCTACCCCATCACCCGCACCTCTCCACCTCCCCCTACCCCCATCACCTGCACCTCTCCACCTCCCCTACCCCCATCACCTGCACCTCTCCACCACCCCCCACCCCCATCACCTGCACCTCTCCACCTCCCCCCTACCCCCATCACCTGCACCTCTCCACCTCCCCCCTACCCCCATCACCTGCACCTCTCCACCTCCCCCCTACCCCCACCACCTGCACCTTTCCACCTCCCCCCACCGCATCACCTGCACCTCTCTACCACCCCCCACCCCCATCACCTGCACCTCTCCACCTCCCCCTACCCCATCACCTGCACCTCTCCACCTCCCCTACCCCCATCACCTGCCCCTCTCCACCACCCCCCTCCCCCATCACCTGCACCTCTCTACTTCCCCCCCACCCCCATCTTCCCTTTCCCTTCCCCACTCCTCCATCTCAACCCATCCCCCACACCACACCTTCACGCCCCTCCCCCGCACCTCTCATTTGCTCCCCCGCACCTCCCTTTCCCCATCCCCCACACCACCCCTTCCCTCCACTCCCCTTCTCCTGCCCGGGAGTTAATATTACCCTTGTTGACTTCGACAGAAAGGAAAATGGGGCACAGTGAGTGACTATTGATCCTAAGCCGCCAATCTTTCCACCCTGTCAAAGTTGAACGTTGCCCCCGATATATTTTTATTATTCGTAGTAAATTCAAGCACAACGCGGAATATGAGATTGGAAGCTGGGCTTGTTTACTTTGGTACTTTATGTTCTTTCATTTGACTGTTGACTGACTGATTTGTTCAAGTACTGGTGGATTCTAAAAATGGGGAAATGATTGTGCTGCTCTTACTACAAGAATGCTGTCTCTGCACGCACAGAATATAGACGTGTAGAAACATGGTTTTAAGAATGTATCACGTGTGAGGCAGGATGGAACATATCTATTTTGATTTATAATGTAACTAACGACTTGGGAGCTTTTGTTCTTTCGGCAGCTTAACTGACCTTGTTTTCTACAGCCCAAACCCTCTTACCCTTTCGTATACACTCCCTTCGCAAAGCTACCGAACCCAAGTGGATTGCCTCACTTGCAGTAATCTCCTCACTGGATTTAGATCCATTGCCTGAATCCTTGATTGCAGGAGTCGCTTATGACTTGTTGCTTGCCCTTTCTGGATGGACATATCAAGGATCGAAGGGCAGGCTTTACTCAAGCAGGCCTCTTAAAGGGGATAGGAGCATGGGAACAGGAGGAGGCCATTCGGCCCCTCAAGCCTGTTCCGCCTTTCAATTAGATCATGTCTGATCTGGATCTTATCTCCATCTACCCGCCTTTGCTCCATAATCCTTAATACCCTTGATGTAATAAAAAGTCTCACACATCAAGGAACTTTAAAGTAAGCTTTAAACAACTTATAATTCTACTATATACAAGAGCCATGCCTCTAGGAGAAGCCCTTTTACTATACTGAGCAGTTCAGTATTTATACTAGTCCAAACACAGGAAGTGACGTATGCACAGGAAGTGATGTATGCACAGAGTTCACAGTTCACAGGAAGTGATGTGCACATAACTTCCTCCGGAAGTTATTTATTATTATTACAACCCTTATCCAACAAAAATCTGGCAATCTCAGTTTTGAAATTTTCAATTAACTCCCCCAGCCTCAACAGTTTTTTGGGGAGCGACTTCCAGATTTCCACTACCTTTGTGTGAAGAAGTGCTTGTGACATCACCCCTGAATGGCCTGGCTCTAATTTTAAAGTGATGCCCCCTGGTTCTGGTCTCCCCCACCAGAGGAAATAGTTGCTAGATTTTGTAATCATCCAATTATTTTTTCTGCACTCCGCTATATGTTGCTGGATTGGTTGTGTTAATTTGGCAACACTGCTGTTGTTCTATTTGGGGTGGGGGGGAGGGGTTACTGCCAACGTTTAGATTCAATATTGTTGGTTGCCGCTGCCATTCAAATGGTATCATACAAAGTGGTGAGCATGGGTATTCTTGGCTGCTTTCTAAATGTGTTGGGATGCTTCAAATGAAGAAGAGATCCTAAGGGAGCACCAAATGTAGCATGGCACCTGAGGTGTTTGGTGGGGCCCATCACCACCCACATCAGGTAACAAGAAGACCCCAGCTAGAGTTCTCTGGTTCTGCCCTTGCATTAGTAAGGGCATCGTGAGCAGCAATGTCCTCATCACCTTCCTCCTCCTTGTCTTCCTCCTCCTCCTCCTCGGAATCGTCCGCAGATGATCTGAACTGTTCGCCTTGTTCCTCCTGCAGGTCCAAATCTCACTTCTGCGCAATGTTGTGCAGACGCAGCAAACCACAACCATTCTGAAAACCCTGGCTGGTGCATACTGAAGGGCACCTCCAGATCTGTCCAACACCTGAAACATATCTTCAGTATGCCGATGCCTTGTTCAATCACACATCTGGTGATCATATGTTATTCATTGTAGCGCTGTGAGGTCTCATTCCTGGGGTTTCTGAGAGGCGTCGTCAGCCAAGTTTGAAATGGGTATCCTTTGTCTGCTAGCAGTCACCCATTAAGTCTGCTTAAGGCTGTAAAGTGCCTAATCAGAAGATGAGGTGCTGTTCCTCGAGCTTACGCTGAGCTTCCGTGGAACAATGCAAGAGCCCGAGTACAGTGAGGTCTGAATGGGAATGGGAATGGAGTTTTTCCAGCATTTTCTGTTGTTATTTCAGATTTCCAGCATCTGCAGTATTTTGCTATCATATAGAGTGAGGGACCAGGGTATAGAGTGAGTGACCAGGGTATAGAGTGAGGGACCTGGGTATAGTGTGAGGGACCAGGGTATAGAGTGAGGGACCAGGGTATAGTGTGAGGGACCTGGGTATAGTGTGAGACCCCAGCATATAGAGTGAGGGACCAGAGTATTGTGTGAGGGACCAGGGTATAATGTGAGGGACCAGGGTATAATGTGAGGGACCAGGGTATAGAGTGAGGCACCAGGGTATAGAGTGAGGCACCAGGGTATAGAGTGAGGGACCAGGGTATAGAGTGAGGGACCAGAGTTTAGAGTGAGGGACCAGAGTATAGAGTGAGGGATCAGAGTATAGAGTGAGGGACCAGGTTATAGAGTGAGGGACCAGGTTATAGAGTGAGGGACCAGGGTATAGAGTGAGGGACCAGGGTATAGAGTGAGGGACCAGACTATAGAGTGATGGAACAGACTATAGAGTGAGGGACCAGGGTATAGTGTGAGACCCCAGAGTATAGTGTGAGGGGCCAGGGTATAGAGTGAGGGACTGGGGTGTAGAGTGAGGGACCATGGTTATAGAGTGAGGGACCAGAGTATAGTGTGAGGGACCAGAGTATAGAGTGAGAGACCGGGGTGTAGAGTGAGGGACCAGGGTGTAGAGTGAGGGAATAAAGTATAGAGCGAGGGACCAGGGTGTAGAGTGAGGGACCAGGGTGTAGAGTGAGGGACCAGAGTATAGTGTGAGGGACCAGGGTATAGAGTGAGGGACCGGGGTGTAGAGTGAGGGACCAGGGTATAGACTGAGGGACCAGGGTATAGTGTGAGGGACCAGAGTATAGATTGAGGGACCAGGGTATAGAGTCAGGGACCAGGGTATTGAGTGAGGGACCAGGGTATAATGTGAGGGACCAGGGTATAGAGTGAGGGACCAGGGTATAGAGTGAGGGACCAGGGTATAGAGTGAGGGACCAGGGTATAGAGTGAGGAACCAGGGTATAGAGTGAGGGACCAGGGTATAGAGTGAGGGACCAGGGTATAGAGTGAGGAACCAGGGTATAGCGTGAGGGACCAGGGTATACGAGAGCTGGAGAGAGCAGTTTGAAGGAGCGAGAGCTGGAGAGAGCAGTTTGAAGGAGCGAGAGCTGGAGAGAGCAGTTTGAAGGAGCGCGAGCTGGAGAGGACAGTTTGAAGGAGCGAGAGCTGGAGAGAGCAGTTTGAAGGAGCGAGAGCTGGAGAGAGCAGTTTGAAGGAGCGAGAGCTGGAGAGGACAGTTTGAAGGAGCGAGAGCTGGAGAGGACAGTTTGAAGGAGCGAGAGCTGCAGAGAGCAGTTTGAAGGAGCGAGAGCTGGAGAGAGCAGTTTGAAGGAGCGAGAGCTGGAGAGGACAGTTTGAAGGAGCGAGAGCTGGAGAGGACAGTTTGAAGGAGCGAGAGCTGGAGAGGACAGTTTGAAGGAGCGAGAGCTGGAGAGAGCAGTTTGAAGGAGCGAGAGCTGGAGAGGACAGTTTGAAGGAGCGAGAGCTGGAGAGAGCAGTTTGAAGGAGCGAGAGCTGGAGAGGACAGTTTGAAGGAGCGAGAGCTGGAGAGGAACCCGGTTACCAGGACGCCAAGTGGGACAGCCAGGGGTAATGTGCAGGCCAGGTGTGTGGAGGAGACCGAGGGGAAACATCGAGAGAGACCAAGATGGAAATATCGAGGAAGACTGAGAGGAAACATCAAGAGAGAGAGAGGAAACATCGAGAGAGAGAGAGGAAACATCGAGAGAGAGAGAGGAAACATCGAGAAGGAGACTGAGGGGAAACATCGAAAGAGACTGAGGGAGCACTTTATTTATTTAATTAAATTAATTAATTAATTAATTAATTAATTACATTTATTTAATTATAAGTTGTGAGTTCCTCACGATGCTCTCCCAGGGCGGCTAATCTGTAGCCAGAGATTATTCTAGAAGCCTGGGTAGAAATATCAATGTAATTACTGTAGAAATTACTTTTTTTACATTATTGCTTGTTCATTTTATGTGCAGTCTATTTTTATGTCTTTTATTTATTTTATGTCTGCTTTATTTATATTTAAAGTATGCATGCGTGTATATGTCGGTATGTGACTTTTTGTGATGGCGCCGATGAAGATGGCTGCCGTCCTTGCGGGCTCCGTGCGTACCAGGCAGCTAAGTGTTCTTGCTGCTTGGTGCTCTCGGCTCGTCACGAAAAAAGCATTTCACTGACTAGATTTCACTTCTTGTATTTAGTGATGTGATAAATAAATAAAATTGAAATTTAAATAGTGTGAGGGACCAGTGTATAGTGTGAGGGACCAGGTTTTTGTGTGAGGGGCCAGTGCATAGTGTGAAGGTCTAGTGTACAGTGTGAGGGACCAGGTTATAGTGTGAGCGACCAAGATATAGTGTGAAGGACCAGGATATAGTGCGAGGGACCAGGGTATAGAGTGAGGGACCAGGGTAAAGAGTGAGGGACCAGGGTATAGAGTGAGGGACCAGGGTGTAGAGCGAGGGACCAGGGTATAATGCGAGGGACCAGGGTATAGTCTGAGGGACCAGGGTATAGAGTGAGGGAGCAGGGTATAATGCGAGGGACCAGGGTATAGTCTGAGGGACCAGGGTATCGGGCGAGGGACCAGGGTATAATGCGAGGGACCAGGGTATAGAGTGAGGGACCAGGGTATAATGCGAGGGACCAGGGTATAGAGTGAGGGACCAGGGTATAATGCGAGGGACCAGGGTATAGAGTGACGGAGCAGGGTATAATACGAGGGACCAGGGTATAGAGCGAGGGACCAGGGTATAATGCGAGGGACCAGGGTATAGAGTGAGGGACCAGGATATAGAGTGAGGGACCAGGGTATAGAGTGAGGGACCAGGGTATAGAGTGAGGGACCAGAGTAAAGAGCGAGGGACCAGGGTATTGACATGAATCTTGTCATTCATGTGGAAATTACATGAATTGATACTGGGCGGCCTGGCCTGCTGGTGGCGCTGTCCAGGGAGAGTATAATACTCGGGCATGGGCCCAGCTTGCTCAGGACCTTGTTTAACAGGAACTAGTGAAGGACACAACTAGATCACTAGATCTCCATGTTGCAAAGCAGTTGAATAAAGCCTTGCTTAATACTCAGACCAAGTGCCTAGTAGTTTTCTTATGTCAGGTATAGTGTGAGACCCCAGAGTATAGTGTGTGGGACCAGGGTATAATGTGAGGGACCAGGGTATAGAGTGAGGGACCAGAGTACAGAGTGAGGGACCAGAGTATAGAGCGAGGGACCAGGGTATAGTGTGAGGGACCAGAGTATAGTGTGAGGGACCAGGGTATAGAGTGAGGGACCAGGGTATAATGTGAGGGACCAGGGTATAGAGTGAGGGACCAGAGTACAGAGTGAGGGACCAGAGTAGAGAGCGAGGGACCAGGGTATAGTGTGAGGGACCAGGGTATAGTGTGAGGAACCAGAGTATAGAGTGAGGGACCAGGGTATAGAGTGAGGGACCAGGGTATAGTGTGAGGGACCAGGGTATAGAGTGAGGGACCAGGGTATAGTGTGAGGGACCAGGGTATACAGTGAGGGACCAGAGCATAGAGCAAGGGACCAGGGTATAGTGTGAGGGACCAGGGTATAGTGTGAGGGACCAGGGTATAGAGTGAGGGAACAGGGTATAGACCGAGGGACCAGGGTATACAGTGAGGGACCAGAGTATAGAGCAAGGGACCAGGGTATAGTGTGAGGGACCAGGGTATAGTGTGAGGGACCAGGGTATAGAGTGAGGGAACAGGGTATAGAGTGAGGGACCAGGGCATAGTGTGAGGGATGATGGTCTAGAGCGAGGGACCAGTGTATAGAGCGAGGGACCAGGGTATACAGCGAGGGACCAGGGTATACAATGAGGGACCAGGGTATAGAGCAATGGACCAGGGCATAGAGTGAGCGACCAGGGAATAGAGTGAGGGACCAGGGTATAGAGCGAGGGACCAGAGTGTAGAGTGAGGGACCAGAGTATAGCATGAGCGACCAGGGTATAGAGTGAGGGACCAGGGTATAGAGTGAGGGACCAGGGTATACTGTGAGGGATCAGGGTATAGAGTGAGGGATCAGGGTATAGGGTGAGGGACCAGGGTATAGAGCGATGGACCAGGGTATAGTGTGAGGGACAAGAGTATAGTGTGAGGGACCAGGGTATAGAGTGAGGGACCAGGGTATAGAGTGAGGGACCAGAGTACAGAGTGAGGGACCAGAGTAAAGAGCGAGGGACCAGGGTATAGTGTGAGGGACCAGGATATAGTGTGAGGAACCAGAGTAGAGAGTGAGGGACCAGGGTATAGAGTGAGGGACCAGGGTATAGTGTGAGGGACCAGGGTATAGTGTGAGGAACCAGAGTATAGAGTGAGGGACCAGGGTATAGTGTGAGGGACCAGGGTATACAGTGAGAGACCAGAGTATAGAGCAAGGGACCAGGGTATAGTGTGAGGGACCAGGGAATAGTGTGAGGGACCAGGTTATAGAGTGAGGGAACAGGGTATAGAGCGAGGGACCAGGGCATAGTGTGAGGGACGATGGTCTAGAGCGAGGGACCAGTGTATCGAGCGAGGTACCAGGGTATACAGCGAGGGACCAGGGTATACAGCGAGGGACCAGGGTATAGAGCGATGGACCAGGGCATAGAGTGAGCGACCAGGGTATAGAGTGAGGGACCAGGGTATAGAGTGAGGGACCAGAGTATAGAGTGAGGGACCAGAGTATAGCGTGAGGGACCAGGGTATAGAGTGAGGGACCAGGGATGCGGCCGGACCTGCTGTGATTTCCAGCCAAAAAAAAAAAAAAAAAAATGTTTTTTGTCTGTTTTTTTGTTTTTCACACAGACCCCAGCATCTGCAATATTTGACCCCTTGTGACCCCACCTCATTATTCTTTGATGTAATGTTTCCCTGACTGACCTGTTTGGACACCATTCACACCTTTGACTGCTGTGATTATCTCTCTGCCGAGGTGTGAGTAATGGCAGTTGGAAAGGTTACCTGTAAACATCTGACATGATTCTCTGACTATATAAGCTGTGTCTTTATGCATTTCTCCACTTCACCTGAAGAAGGAGCAGCGCTCCGAAAGCTTGTGATTTCAAATAAAGCTGTTGGACTATAACCTGGTGTTGTGTGACTTTTTTCATTTGACCAGGGTATAGAGTGAGGGACAAGGGTATACTGTGAGGGATCAGGGTATAGAGTGAGGGATCAGGGTATAGGGTGAGGGACCAGGGTATAGAGCAATGGACCAGGGCATAGAGTGAGCGACCAGGGTATATAGTGAGGGACCAGGGTATAGAGCGAGGGACCAGGGTATAGAGTGAGGGACCAGAGTACAGAGTGAAGGACCAGAGTATAGAGCGAGGGACCAGGGTATAGTGTGAGGGACCAGAGTATAGTGTGAGGGACCAGGGTATAGAGTGAGGGACCAGGGTATAATGTGAGGGACCAGGGTATAGAGTGAGGAACCAGAGTATAGAGTGAGGGACCAGAGCATAGAGTGAGTGACCAGAGTATAGCGTGAGGGAACAGGGTATAGATTTAGGGACCAGGGTATGGAGTGAGGGACCAGAGTACAGAGTGAGGGACCAGAGTATAGAGCGAGGGACCAGGGTATAGAGTGAGGGACCAGGGTATAGAGTGAGGGACCAGGGTAAAGAGTGAGGAACCAGGGTATAGAGTGAGGGACCAGGGTATAGAGTGAGGGACCAGGGTATAGAGTGAGGGACCAGGGTATAGAGTGAGGGTCCATGGTATATAGTGAGAGACCAGGGAATAGAGTGAGGGACCAGGGTATAGAGTGAGGGACCAGGGTATAGAGTGAGGGACCAGGGTATAGAGTGATGGACCAGGGTATAGGGTGAGGGACCAGTGTATAGGGTGAGGGATCAGGGTATAGGGTGAGGGACCAGGGTATAGAGTGACGGACAAGGGTATAGAGTGATGGACCAGGGTATAGAGTGAGGGACCAGGGTATAGAGTGAAGGACCAAGGTATAGAGTGAGGGACCAGTGTATAGAGTGAGGGACCAGGGTATAGAGTGAGGGACCAGGGTTTAGAGGGAGGGACCAGGGTATAGAGTGAGGGACCAGGGTATAGAGTGAGGGACCAGGGTATAGAGTGAGGGACCAGGGTATAGAGTGAGGGACCAGAGGTATAGAGCGAGGGACCAGGGTATAGAGTGAGGGACCAGTCTATAGAGTGAGGGACCAGGGTATAGAGTGAGGGACCAGGGTATAGAGAGAGGGAACAGGGTATAGAGTGAGGGACCAGGGTATGGAGTGAGGGACCAGGGTATAGAGTGAGGGACCAGAGGTATAGAGCGAGGGACCAGGGTATAGAGTGAGGGACCAGAGTTTAGAGTGAGGGACCAGGGTATAGAGTGAGGGACCAGGGTATAGAGTGAGGGACCAGGGTATAGAGCGAGGGACCAGGGTATAGAGCGAGGGACCAGGGTAAAGCGCGAGGGACCAGGGTATAGGGCGAGGGACCAGGGTATCGAACCAGGGACCAGGGTATAGAGCCAGGGACCAGGGTATTGAGTGAGGGATCAGGGTATAGAGTGAGGGACCAGGGTATAGAGTGAGGGACCAGGGTATAGAGTGAGGGACCAGGGTATAATGTGAGGGACCAGGTTATAGTGTGAGGGACCAGAGTATAGAGTGAGGGACCAGAGTATAGAGTGAGCGACCAGGTTATAGTGTGAGGGACCAGGGTATAGTGTGAGGGACTAGAGTATAGAGTGAGGGACCAGGGTATAGCGTGAGGGACCAGGGTATAGAGTGAGTGACCAGGGTATAGAGGGAGGGACCAGTGTATAGAGTGAGGGACCAGAGTTTAGAGCGAGGGACCAGGGTATAGTGTGAGGGACCAGGGTATAGGACGAGGGACCAGAGTATAGAGCGAGGGACCAGGGTGTAGTGCGAGGGACCAGGGTGTAGTGCGAGGGACCAGGGTATAGAGCGAGGGACCAGGGTATCGAGCGAGGGACCAGGGTATAGAGCGAGGGACCAGGGGAAAGTGTGAGGGACCAGAGTATAGAGCGAGGGACCAGGTTATTGACATGAATCTTGTCATTCATGTGGAAATGACATGAATTGATACAGGGCGGCCTGCTGGTGGCGCTCTCCAGAGAGAGTATAATACTCGGGCATGGGCCCAGATTGCTCAGTACCTTCTTTAACAGGAACTAGTGAAGGACACAACTAGATCTCCATGTTGCAAAAGACTTGATTACAGCCTTGTTTAATACTCAGACCAAGTGCCTAGTAGTTTTCCTATGTCAGGTATAGTGTGAGACCCCAGAGTATAGTGTGTGGGACCAGGGTATAATGTGAGGGACCAGGTTATAGTGTGAGGGACCAGGTTATAGTGTGAGGGACCAGGGTATAGTGTGAGGGACCAGGGTATAGAGTGAGGGACCAGGGTATAGTGTGAGGGACCAGAGTATAGAGTGAGGGATCAGAGTATAGAGTGAGGGACCAGAGTATAGCATGAGGAACCAGGGTATAGAGTGAGGGACCAGGGTATAGAGTGAGGGACCAGAGTATAGAGTGAGGCACCAAAGTATAAAGCGAGGGACCAGGGTATAGTGCGAGGGACCAGGGTATAGAGCGAGGGACCAGAGTATAGAGCGAGGGACCAGAGTATAGTGTGAGGGACCAGGGTATAGAGTGAGTGACCAGGGTATAGTGAGGGACCAGGGTGTAGAGTGAGGGACCAGGGTGTAGAGTAAGGGGCCAGGGTGTAGAGTGAGGGGCCAGGGTGTAGAGTGAGGGACCAGGGTATAGAGTGAGGGCCCAGGGTATCGAGTGAGGGACCAGGGTATAGAGTGAGGGACCAGGATATAGAGTGAGGGACCAGGGTATAGAGTGAGGGACCAGGGTAAAGAGTGAGGGACCAGGGTATAGAGTGAGGGACCAGTGTATAGAGTGAGGGACCAGGGTATAGAGTGAGGTACCAGGGTGTTGAGTGAGGGACCAGGGTATAGAGAGAGGGAGCAGGCTACAGAGTGAGGGACCAGGGTACAGAGTGAGGGACCATGGTACAGATTGAGGGACCAGGGTATAGAGTGAGGGACCAGGGTATAGAGTGAGGTACCAGGGTATAGAGTGAGGGACCAGGGTACAGAGTGAGGGAACAGGGTACAGAGTGAGGGACCAGGGAACAGAGCGAGGGACCAGGGAACAGAGCGAGGGACCAGTGTATAGAGTGAGGGACCAGGTTATATAGTGAGGGACCAGTGTATAGATTGAGGGACCAGGGTATAGACTGAGGGACCAGGGTACAGAGTGAGGGACCAGGGTACAGAGTGAGGGACCAGGGTACAGAATGAGGGACCAGGGTACAGAGTGAGGGAGATGGTTATAGAGTGAGGGACCAGGGTATAGAGTGAGGGACCAGGGTATAGAGTGAGGGACCAGGGTATAGAGTGAGGGACCAGGGTATAGAGCGAGGGACCAGGTTATAGAGTGAGGGACCAGGGTATAGAGTGAGGGACCAGGGTATAGAGTGAGGGACCAGGGTATAGAGTGAGGGACCAGGGTATAGAGTGAGGGACCAGGGTACAGAGTGAGGGACCAGGGTATAGAGTGAGGGACCAGGGTACAGAGTGAGGGACCAGGGTACAGAGTGAGGGACCAGGGTACAGAGTGAGGGACCAGGGTACAGAGTGAGGGACCAGGGTACAGAGTGAGGGACCAGGGTACAGAGTGCGGGACCAGGTTACAGAGTGAGGGACCAGGGTATAGAGTGAGGGGCCAGGGTATAGAATGAGGGACCAGGGTATAGAGTGAGGGTACAGGGCATAGAGTGAGTGAGCAGAGTATAGTGTGAGGGACCAGGGTATAGGTTTAGGGACCAGGGTATAGAGTGAGGGACCAGAGTACAGAGCGAGGGACCAGAGTACAGAGCGAGGGACCAGAGTTTAGAGCGAGGGATCAGGGTATAGTGTGAGGGACCAGGGTATAGAGCGAGGGACCAGGGTATAGAGTGAGGGACCAGAGTATAGAGCGAGGGACCAGAGTATAGTGTGAGGCACCAGGGTATAGAGTGAGGGACCAGGGTATAGAGTGAGGGACCAGGGTATAGAGTGAGGGACCAGGGTATAGAGTGAGGGCCAGGGTATAGAGTGAGGGACCAGGGTATAGAGTGAGGGACCAGGGTATAGAGTGAGGGACCAGGGTATATAGTGAGAGAACAGGGTATAGAGTGAGGGACCAGGGTATAGAGTGAGGGACCAGGGTATAGAGTGAGGGACCAAAGTATAGAGTGAGGGACCAGGGTATAGAGTGAGGGACCAGGGTAAAGGGTGAGGGACCAGGGTATAGGGTGAGGGACCAGGGTATAGGGTGAGGGACCAGGGTATAGAGTGAGGGACAAGGGTATAGAGTGAGGGACCAGGGTATAGAGTGAGGGACCAGAGGTATAGAGCGAGGGACCAGGGTATAGAGTGAGGGACGAGGGTATAGAGTCAGGGACCAGGCTATAGAGTGAGGGAACAGGGTATAGAGTCAGGGCCCAGGGTATAGAGTGAGGGACCAGGGTATAGAGTGAGGGACCAGGATATTGAGTGAGGGACCAGGGTATAGGGTGAGGGACCAGGGTATAGAGTGAGGGACCAGTGTATAGAGTGAGGGACCAGGGTGTAGAGTGAGGGACCAGGGTGTAGAGTGAGGGACCAGGGTATAGAGAGAGGGACCAGGGTATAGAGTGAATGACCAGGGTATAGAGTGAGGGACCAGGGTATAGAGTGAGGGACTAGGGTATAGAGTGAGGGCCCAGGGTATAGAGTGAGGGACCAGGGTATAGAGAGAGGGACCAGGATTTAGAGTGAGGGACCAGGGTATAGAGTGAGGGACCAGGGTATAGAGTGAGGGACCAGTGTATAGAGTGAGGGACCAGGGTATAGAGTGAGGGACCAGGGTGTAGAGTGAGGGACCAGGGTATAGAGAGAGGGACCAGGCTACAGAGTGAGGGACCAGGGTACAGAGTGAGGGACCATGGTACAGATTGAGGGACCAGGGTATAGAGTGAGGGACCAGGGTATAGAGTGAGGGACCAGGGTATAGAGTGAGGGACCAGGGTACAGAGTGAGGGACCAGGGTACAGAGTGAGGGACCAGGGTACAAAGTGAGGGACCAGGGTACAGAGTGAGGGACCAGGGTACAGAGTGAGGGACATGGTTATAGAGTGAGGGATCTGGTTATAGAGTGAGGGACCAGGGTATAGAGTGAGGGACCAGGGTATAGAGGGAGGGACCAGGGTATAGAGTGAGGGACCAGGGTATATAGTGAGGGACCAGGATTTAGAGTGAGGGACCAGGGTATAGAGTGAGGGACCAGGGTATAGAGTGAGGGACCAGTGTATAGAGTGAGGGACCAGGGTACAGAGCGAGGGACCAGGTTATAGAGTGAGGGACCAAGGTATAGAGTGAGGGACCAGGGTATAGAGTGAGGGACCAGGGTATAGAGTGAGGGTCCAGGGTATAGAGTGAGGGACCAGGGTACAGAGTGAGGGACCAGGGTACAGAGTAAGGGACCAGGGTATAGTGTGAGGGACAAGGGTACAGAGTGAGGGACCAGGGTACAGAGTGAGGGACCAGGGTACAGAGTGAGGGACCAGGGTACAGAGTGAGGGACCAGGGTACAGAGTGCGGGACCAGGTTACAGAGTGAGGGACCAGGGTATAGAGTGAGGGACCAGGGTATAGAATGACGGACCAGGGTATAGAGTGAGGGAACAGAGCATAGTGTGAGTGAGCAGAGTATAGTGTGAGGGACCAGGGTATAGATTTAGGGACCAGGGTATAGAGTGATGGACCAGAATACAGAGAGAGGGACCAGAGTTTAGAGCGAGGGACCAGGGTATAGTGTGAGGGACCAGGGTATAGAGCGAGGGACCAGGGTATAGAGTGAGGGACCAGAGTATAGAGCGAGGGACCAGAGTATAGTGTGAGGCACCAGGGTATAGAGTGAGGGACCAGGGTACAGAGTGAGGGACCAGGGTATAGAGTGAGGGACCAGGGTATAGAGTGAGGGACCAGGGTATAGAGTGAGGGACCAGGGTATAGAGTGAGGGACCAGGGTATAGAGTGAGGGACCAGAGGTATAGAGCGAGGGACCAGGGTATAGAGTGAGGGACCAGGGTATAGAGTCAGGGACCAGGATATAGAGTGAGGGAACAGGGTATAGAGTGAGGGCCCAGGGTATAGAGTGAGGGACCAGGGTATAGAGTGATGGACCAGGATATAGAGTGAGGGACCAGGGTATAGGGTGAGGGACCAGGGTGTAGAGTGAGGGACCAGGGTATAGAGTGAATGACCAGGGTATAGAGTGAGGGACCAGTGTATAGAGTGAGGGACCAGGGTATAGAGTGAGGGCCCAGGGTATAGAGTGAGGGACCAGGGTATAGAGTGAGGGACCAGGATTTAGAGTGAGGGACCAGGGTACAGAGTGAGGGACCAGGGTATAGAGTGAGGGACCAGTGTATACAGTGAGGGACCAGGGTATAGAGTGAGGGACCAGGGTGTAGAATGAGGGACCAGGGTATAGAGAGAGGGACCAGGCTACAGAGTGAGTGACCAGGGTACAGAGTGAAGGACCAGAGTATAGAGCGAGGGACCAGGGTATAGTGTGAGGGACCAGAGTATAGTGTGAGGGACCAGGGTATAGAGTGAGGGACCAGGGTATAATGTGAGGGACCAGGGTATAGAGTGAGGGACCAGAGTACAGAGTGAGGGACCAGAGTATAGAGCGAAGGACCAGGGTATAGTGTGAGGGACCAGGGTATAGTGTGAGGAACCAGAGTATAGAGTGAGGGACCAGAGCAGAGAGTGAGTGACCAGAGTGCAGAGTGAGGGACCAGAGTATAGAGCGAGGGACCAGGGTATAGAGTGAGGGACCAGGGTATAGAGTGAGGGACCAGGGTAAAGAGTGAGGAACCAGGGTATAGAGTGAGGGACCAGGGTATAGAGTGAGGGACCAGGGTATAGAGTGAGGGACCAGGGTATTGAGTGAGGGTCCATGGTATATAGTGAGAGACCAGGGAATAGAGTGAGGGACCAGGGTATAGAGTGAGGGACCAGGGTATAGAGTGAGGGACCAGGGATTAGAGTGAGGGACCAGGGTATAGGGTGAGGGACCAGTGTATAGGGTGAGGGATCAGGGTATAGGGTGAGGGACCAGGGTATAGAGTGACGGACAAGGGTATAGAGTGAGGGACCAGGGTACAGAGTGAGGGACCAGGGTATAGAGTGAAGGACCAAGGTATAGAGTGAGGGACCAGTGTATAGAGTGAGGGACCAGTGTATAGAGTGAGGGACCAGGGTATAGAGTGAGGGACCAGGGTATAGAGTGAGGGACCAGGGTATAGAGTGAGGGACCAGGGTATAGAGTGAGGGACCAGGGTATAGAGTGAGGGACCAGGCTATAGAGTGAGGGACCAGGGTATAGAGAGAGGGACCAGGGTATAGAGTGAGGGACCAGGGTATAGAGTGAGGGACCAGGGTATAGAGTGAGGGACCAGAGGTATAGAGCGAGGGACCAGGGTATAGAGTGAGGGACCAGAGTTTAGAGTGAGGGACCAGGGTATAGAGTGAGGGACCAGGGTATAGAGTGAGGGACCAGGGTATAGAGCGAGGGACCAGGGTATAGAGCGAGGGACCAGGGTAAAGCGCGAGGGACCAGGGTATAGAGCGAGGGACCAGGGTATAGAACCAGGGACCAGGGTATAGAGCCAGGGACCAGGGTATTGAGTGAGGGATCAGGGTATAGAGTGAGGGACCAGGGTATAGAGTGAGGGACCAGGGTATAATGTGAGGGACCAGGTTATAGTGTGAGGGACCACAGTATAGAGTGAGGGACCAGAGTATAGAGTGAGCGACCAGGTTATAGTGTGAGGGACCAGGGTATAGTGTGAGGGACCAGAGTATAGAGTGAGGGACCAGAGCATAGAGTGAGTGACCAGAGTGCAGAGTGAGGGACCAGAGTATAGAGCGAGGGACCAGGGTATAGAGTGAGGGACCAGGGTATAGAGTGAGGGACCAGGGTAAAGAGTGAGGAACCAGGGTATAGAGTGAGGGACCAGGGTATAGAGTGAGGGACCAGGGTATAGAGTGAGGGACCAGGGTATAGAGTGAGGGTCCATGGTGTATAGTGAGAGACCAGGGAATAGAGTGAGGGACCAGGGTATAGAGTGAGGGACCAGGGTATAGAATGAGGGACCAGGGATTAGAGTGAGGGACCAGGGTATAGGGTGAGGGACCAGTGTATAGGGTGAGGGATCAGGGTATAGGGTGAGGGACCAGGGTATAGAATGACGGACAAGGGTATAGAGTGAGGGACCAGGGTACAGAGTGAGGGACCAGGGTATAGAGTGAAGGACCAAGGTATAGAGTGAGGGACCAGTGTATAGAGTGAGGGACCAGTGTATAGAGTGAGGGACCAGGGTATAGAGTGAGGGACCAGGGTATAGAGTGAGGGACCAGGGTATAGAGTGAGGGACCAGGGTATAGAGTGAGGGACCAGGGTATAGAGTGAGGGACCAGGGTACAGAGTGAGGGACCAGGGTATAGAAGTGAGGGACCAGTCTATAGAGTGAGGGACCAGGGTACAGAGTGAGGGACCAGGGTATAGAGTGAGGGACCAGGGTATAGAGTGAGGGACCAGGGTATAGAGTGAGGGACCAGGTATAGAGTGAGGGACCAGGGTATAGAGTGAGGGACCAGAGTATAGAGCCGAGGGACCAGAGTATAGTGTGAGGGACCAGGGTATAGAGTGAGGGACCAGGGTATAGAGTGAGGGACCAGGGTATAGAGTGAGGGACCAGAGGTATAGAGCGAGGGACCAGGGTATAGAGTGAGGGACCAGGGTATAGAGTCAGGGACCAGGATATAGAGTGAGGGAACAGGGTATAGAGTGAGGGCCCAGGGTATAGAGTGAGGGACCAGGTATAGAGTGATGGACCAGGATATAGAGTGAGGGACCAGGGTATAGGGTGAGGGACCAGGGTATAGAGTGAGGGACCAGTGTATAGAGTGAGGGACCAGGGTGTAGAGTGAGGGACCAGGGTATAGAGTGAATGACCAGGGTATAGAGTGAGGGACCAGTGTATAGAGTGAGGGACCAGGGTATAGAGTGAGGGCCCAGGGTATAGAGTGAGGGACCAGGGTATACGAGTGAGGGACCAGGATTTAGAGTGAGGGACCAGGGTACAGAGTGAGGGACCAGGGTATAGAGTGAGGGACCAGTGTATACAGTGAGGGACCAGGGTATAGAGTGAGGGACCAGGTGTAGAATGAGGGACCAGTGTATAGAGAGAGGGACCAGGCTACAGAGTGAGTGACCAGGGTACAGAGTGAAGGACCAGAGTATAGAGCGAGGGACCAGGGTATAGTGTGAGGGACCAGAGTATAGTGTGAGGGACCAGGTATAGAGTGAGGGACCAGGGTATAATGTGAGGACCAGGGTATAGAGTGAGGGACCAGAGTACAGAGTGAGGGACCAGAGTATAGAGCGAAGGACCAGGGTATAGTGTGAGGGACCAGGGTATAGTGTGAGGAACCAGAGTATAGAGTGAGGGACCAGAGCAGAGAGTGAGTGACCAGAGTGCAGAGTGAGGGACCAGAGTATAGAGCGAGGGACCAGGGTATAGAGTGAGGGACCAGGGTATAGAGTGAGGGACCAGGGTAAAGAGTGAGGAACCAGGGTATAGAGTGAGGGACCAGGGTATAGAGTGAGGGACCAGGGTATAGAGTGAGGGACCAGGGTATTGAGTGAGGGTCCATGGTATATAGTGAGAGACCAGGGAATAGAGTGAGGGACCAGGGTATAGAGTGAGGGACCAGGGTATAGAGTGAGGGACCAGGGATTAGAGTGAGGGACCAGGGTATAGGGTGAGGGACCAGTGTATAGGGTGAGGGATCAGGGTATAGGGTGAGGGACCAGGGTATAGAGTGACGGACAAGGGTATAGAGTGAGGGACCAGGGTACAGAGTGAGGGACCAGGTATAGAGTGAAGGACCAAGGTATAGAGTGAGGGACCAGTGTATAGAGTGAGGGACCAGTGTATAGAGTGAGGGACCAGGGTATAGAGTGAGGGACCAGGGTATAGAGTGAGGGACCAGGGTATAGAGTGAGGGACCAGGGTATAGAGTGAGGGACCAGGGTATAGAGTGAGGGACCAGGGTATAGAGTGAGGGACCAGGGTATAGAGTGAGGGACCAGTCTATAGAGTGAGGGACCAGAGCAGAGAGTGAGTGACCAGAGTGCAGAGTGAGGGACCAGAGTATAGAGCGAGGGACCAGGGTATAGAGTGAGGGACCAGGGTATAGAGTGAGGGACCAGGGTAAAGAGTGAGGACCAGGGTATAGAGTGAGGGACCAGGGTATAGAGTGAGGGACCAGGGTATAGAGTGAGGGACCAGGGTATTGAGTGAGGGTCCATGGTATATAGTGAGAGACCAGGGAATAGAGTGAGGGACCAGGGTATAGAGTGAGGGACCAGGGTATAGAGTGAGGGACCAGGGATTAGAGTGAGGGACCAGGGTATAGGGTGAGGGACCAGTGTATAGGGTGAGGATCAGGTATAGGGTGAGGGACCAGGGTATAGAGTGACGGACAAGGGTATAGAGTGAGGGACCAGGGTACAGAGTGAGGGACCAGGTTATAGAGTGAAGGACCAAGGTATAGAGTGAGGGACCAGTGTATAGAGTGAGGGACCAGTGTATAGAGTGAGGGACCAGGGTATAGAGTGAGGACCAGGGTATAGAGTGAGGGACCAGGGTATAGAGTGAGGGACCAGGGTATAGAGTGAGGGACCAGGGTATAGAGGGAGTCTAGGGGTAGAGTGAGGGACCAGGGTCTAGAGAGAGGGACCAGGGTATAGAGTGAGGGACCAGGGTATAGAGTGAGGGACCAGGGTATAGAGTGAGGGACCAGGGTCTAGAGCGAGGGACCAGGGTATAGAGTGAGGGACCAGAGTTTAGAGTGAGGGACCAGGGTATAGAGTGAGGGACCAGGGTATAGAGTGAGGGACCAGGGTATAGAGCGAGGGACCAGGGTATAGAGCGAGGGACCAGGGTAAAGCGAGGGACCAGGGTATAGAGCGAGGGACCAGGGTATAGAACCAGAGACCAGGTATAGAGCCAGGGACCAGGGTATTGAGTGAGGGATCAGGGTATAGAGTGAGGGACCAGGGTATAGAGTGAGGGACCAGGGTATAATGTGAGGGACCAGGTTATAGTGTGAGGGACCACAGTATAGAGTGAGGGACCAGAGTCTAGAGTGAGCGACCAGGTATAGTGTGAGGGACCAGGGTATAGTGTGAGGGACCAGAGTATAGAGTGAGGGACCAGAGCATAGAGTGAGTGACCAGAGTGCAGAGTGAGGGACCAGAGTATAGAGCGAGGGACCAGGGTATAGAGTGAGGGACCAGGGTATAGAGTGAGGGACCAGGGTAAAGAGTGAGGAACCAGGGTATAGAGTGAGGGACCAGGGTATAGAGTGAGGGACCAGGGTATAGAGTGAGGGACCAGGGTATAGAGTGAGGGTCCATGGTGTATAGTGAGAGACCAGGGAATAGAGTGAGGGACCAGGTATAGAGTGAGGGACCAGGGTATAGAATGAGGGACCAGGATTAGAGTGAGGGACCAGGGTATAGGGTGAGGGACCAGTGTATAGGGTGAGGGATCAGGGTATAGGGTGAGGGACCAGGGTATAGAATGACGGACAAGGGTATAGAGTGAGGGACCAGGGTACAGAGTGAGGGACCAGGGTATAGAGTGAAGGACCAAGGTATAGAGTGAGGGACCAGTGTATAGAGTGAGGGACCAGTGTATAGAGTGAGGGACCAGGGTATAGAGTGAGGGACCAGGGTATAGAGTGAGGGACCAGGGTATAGAGTGAGGGACCAGGGTATAGAGTGAGGGACCAGGGTATAGAGTGAGGGACCAGGGTACAGAGTGAGGGACCAGGGTATAGAGTGAGGGACCAGTCTATAGAGTGAGGGACCAGGGTACAGAGTGAGGGACCAGGGTATAGAGTGAGGGACCAGGGTATAGAGTGAGGGACCAGGGTATAGAGTGAGGGACCAGGTATAGAGTGAGGGACCAGGGTATAGAGTGAGGGACCAGAGTATAGAGCGAGGGACCAGAGTATAGTGTGAGGGACCAGGGTATAGAGTGAGGGACCAGGGTATAGAGTGAGGGACCAGGGTATAGAGTGAGGGACCAGAGGTATAGAGCGAGGGACCAGGGTATAGAGTGAGGGACCAGGGTATAGAGTCAGGGACCAGGATATAGAGTGAGGGAACAGGGTATAGAGTGAGGGCCCAGGGTATAGAGTGAGGGACCAGGGTATAGAGTGATGGACCAGGATATAGAGTGAGGGACCAGGGTATAGGGTGAGGGACCAGGGTATAGAGTGAGGGACCAGTGTATAGAGTGAGGGACCAGGGTGTAGAGTGAGGGACCAGGGTATAGAGTGAATGACCAGGGTATAGAGTGAGGGACCAGTGTATAGAGTGAGGGACCAGGGTATAGAGTGAGGGCCCAGGGTATAGAGTGAGGGACCAGGGTATAGAGTGAGGGACCAGGATTTAGAGTGAGGGACCAGGGTACAGAGTGAGGGACCAGGGTATAGAGTGAGGGACCAGTGTATACAGTGAGGGACCAGGGTATAGAGTGAGGGACCAGGGTGTAGAATGAGGGACCAGTGTATAGAGAGAGGGACCAGGCTACAGAGTGAGTGACCAGGGTACAGAGTGAAGGACCAGAGTATAGAGCGAGGGACCAGGGTATAGTGTGAGGGACCAGAGTATAGTGTGAGGGACCAGGGTATAGAGTGAGGGACCAGGGTATAATGTGAGGGACCAGGGTATAGAGTGAGGGACCAGAGTACAGAGTGAGGGACCAGAGTATAGAGCGAAGGACCAGGGTATAGTGTGAGGGACCAGGGTATAGTGTGAGGAACCAGAGTATAGAGTGAGGGACCAGAGCAGAGAGTGAGTGACCAGAGTGCAGAGTGAGGGACCAGAGTATAGAGCGAGGGACCAGGGTATAGAGTGAGGGACCAGGGTATAGAGTGAGGGACCAGGGTAAAGAGTGAGGAACCAGGGTATAGAGTGAGGGACCAGGGTATAGAGTGAGGGACCAGGGTATAGAGTGAGGGACCAGGGTATTGAGTGAGGGTCCATGGTATATAGTGAGAGACCAGGGAATAGAGTGAGGGACCAGGGTATAGAGTGAGGGACCAGGGTATAGAGTGAGGGACCAGGGATTAGAGTGAGGGACCAGGGTATAGGGTGAGGGACCAGTGTATAGGGTGAGGGATCAGGGTATAGGGTGAGGGACCAGGGTATAGAGTGACGGACAAGGGTATAGAGTGAGGGACCAGGGTACAGAGTGAGGGACCAGGGTATAGAGTGAAGGACCAAGGTATAGAGTGAGGGACCAGTGTATAGAGTGAGGGACCAGTGTATAGAGTGAGGGACCAGGGTATAGAGTGAGGGACCAGGGTATAGAGTGAGGGACCAGGGTATAGAGTGAGGGACCAGGGTATAGAGTGAGGGACCAGGGTATAGAGTGAGGGACCAGGGTATAGAGTGAGGGACCAGGGTATAGAGTGAGGGACCAGTCTATAGAGTGAGGGACCAGGGTATAGAGTGAGGGACCAGGGTATAGAGAGAGGGACCAGGGTATAGAGTGAGGGACCAGGGTATAGAGTGAGGGACCAGGGTATAGAGTGAGGGACCAGAGGTATAGAGCGAGGGACCAGGGTATAGAGTGAGGGACCAGAGTTTAGAGTGAGGGACCAGGGTATAGAGTGAGGGACCAGGGTATAGAGTGAGGGACCAGGGTATAGAGCGAGGGACCAGGGTATAGAGCGAGGGACCAGGGTAAAGCGCGAGGGACCAGGGTATAGAGCGAGGGACCAGGGTATAGAACCAGGGACCAGGGTATAGAGCCAGGGACCAGGGTATTGAGTGAGGGATCAGGGTATAGAGTGAGGGACCAGGGTATAGAGTGAGGGACCAGGGTATAATGTGAGGGACCAGGTTATAGTGTGAGGGACAAGAGTATAGAGTGAGGGACCAGAGTATAGAGTGAGCGACCAGGTTATAGTGTGAGGGACCAGGGTATAGTGTGAGGGACCAGAGTATAGAGTGAGGGACCAGAGCATAGAGTGAGTGACCAGAGTGCAGAGTGAGGGACCAGAGTATAGAGCGAGGGACCAGGGTATAGAGTGAGGGACCAGGGTATAGAGTGAGGGACCAGGGTAAAGAGTGAGGAACCAGGGTATAGAGTGAGGGACCAGGGTATAGAGTGAGGGACCAGGGTATAGAGTGAGGGACCAGGGTATAGAGTGAGGGTCCATGGTGTATAGTGAGAGACCAGGGAATAGAGTGAGGGACCAGGGTATAGAGTGAGGGACCAGGGTATAGAATGAGGGACCAGGGATTAGAGTGAGGGACCAGGGTATAGGGTGAGGGACCAGTGTATAGGGTGAGGGATCAGGGTATAGGGTGAGGGACCAGGGTATAGAATGACGGACAAGGGTATAGAGTGAGGGACCAGGGTACAGAGTGAGGGACCAGGGTATAGAGTGAAGGACCAAGGTATAGAGTGAGGGACCAGTGTATAGAGTGAGGGACCAGTGTATAGAGTGAGGGACCAGGGTATAGAGTGAGGGACCAGGGTATAGAGTGAGGGACCAGGGTATAGAGTGAGGGACCAGGGTATAGAGTGAGGGACCAGGGTATAGAGTGAGGGACCAGGGTACAGAGTGAGGGACCAGGGTATAGAGTGAGGGACCAGTCTATAGAGTGAGGGACCAGGGTATAGAGTGAGGGACCAGGGTATAGAGAGAGGGACCAGGGTATAGAGTGAGGGACCAGGGTATAGAGTGAGGGACCAGGGTATAGAGTGAGGGACCAGAGGTATAGAGCGAGGGACCAGGGTATAGAGTGAGGGACCAGAGTTTAGAGTGAGGGACCAGGGTATAGAGTGAGGGACCAGGGTATAGAGTGAGGGACCAGGGTATAGAGCGAGGGACCAGGGGTATAGAGCGAGGGACCAGGGTAAAGCGCGAGGGACCAGGGTATAGAGCGAGGGACCAGGGTATAGAACCAGGGACCAGGGTATAGAGCCAGGGACCAGGGTATTGAGTGAGGGATCAGGGTATAGAGTGAGGGACCAGGGTATAGAGTGAGGGACCAGGGTATAATGTGAGGGACCAGGTTATAGTGTGAGCGACCAGAGTATAGAGTGAGGGACCAGAGTATAGAGTGAGCGACCAGGTTATAGTGTGAGGGACCAGGGTATAGTGTGAGGGACCAGAGTATAGAGTGAGGGACCAGGGTATAGCGTGAGGGACCAGGGTATAGAGTGAGTGACCAGGGTATAGAGGGAGGGACCAGTGTATAGAGTGAGGGACCAGAGTTTAGAGCGAGGGACCAGGGTATAGTGTGAGGGACCAGGGTATAGGGCGAGGGACCAGAGTATAGAGCGAGGGACCAGGGTATAGTGCGAGGGACCAGGGTATAGAGCGAGGGACCAGGGTATCGAGCGAGGGACCAGGGTATAGAGCGAGGGACCAGGGTATAGTGTGAGGGACCAGAGTATAGAGCGAGGGACCAGGTTATTGACATGAATCTTGTCATTCATGTGGAAATGACATGAATTGATACAGGGCGGCCTGCTGGTGGCGCTCTCCAGAGAGAGTATAATACTCGGGCATGGGCCCAGATTGCTCAGTACCTTCTTTAACAGGAACTAGTGAAGGACACAACTAGATCTCCATGTTGCAAAACAGTTGATTACAGCCTTGTTTAATACTCAGACCAAGTGCCTAGTAGTTTTCTTATGTCAGGTATAGTGTGAGACCCCAGAGTATAGTGTGTGGGACCAGGGTATAATGTGAGGGACCAGGTTATAGTGTGAGGGACCAGGTTATAGTGTGAGGGACCAGGGTATAGTGTGAGGGACCAGGGTATAGAATGAGGGACCAGGGTATAGTGTGAGGGACCAGAGTATAGAGTGAGGGATCAGAGTATAGAGTGAGGGACCAGAGTATAGCATGAGGAACCAGGGTATAGAGTGAGGGACCAGGGTATAGAGTTAGGGACCAGAGTATAGAGTGAGGCACGAGAGTATAAAGCGAGGGACCAGGGTATAGTGCGAGGGACCAGGGTATAGAGCGAGGGACCAGAGTATAGAGCGAGGGACCAGAGTATAGTGTGAGGGACCAGGGTATAGTGTGAGGGACCAGGGTATAGAGTGAGGGACCAGGGTATAGTGAGGGACCAGGGTGTAGAGTGAGGGACCAGGGTGTAGAGTAAGGGACCAGGGTGTAGAGTGAGGGGCCAGGGTGTAGAGTGAGGGATCAGGGTATAGAGTGAGGGACCAGGGTATAGATTGAGGGACCAGGGTATAGAGTGAGGGACCAGGGTATAGAGTGAGGGCCCAGGGTATCGAGTGAGGGACCAGGGTATAGAGTGAGGGACCAGGATATAGAGTGAGGGACCAGGGTATAGAGTGAGGGACCAGGGTATAGAGTGAGGGACCAGGGTATAGAGTGAGGGACCAGTGTATAGAGTGAGGGACCAGGGTATAGAGTGAGGTACCAGGGTGTAGAGTGAGGGACCAGGGTATAGAGAGAGGGACCAGGCTACAGAGTGAGGGACCAGGGTACAGAGTGAGGGACCCCATGGTACAGATTGAGGGACCACGGTATAGAGTGAGGGACCCAGGGTAATAGAGTGAGGTACCAGGGTATAGAGTGAGGGACCAGGGTACAGAGTGAGGGACCAGGGTACAGAGTGAGGGACCAGGGAACAGAGCGAGGGGACCAGGGTACAGAGCGAGGAGCCAGTGTATAGAGTGAGGGACCAGGTTATACAGTGAGGGACCAGGGTATAGAGTGAGGGACCAGGGTATAGGACTGAGTGACCAGTGTTAATAGATTGAGGGACCAGGGTATAGAGTGAGGGGACCAGGGTACAGAGTGAGGGACCAGGGTACAGAGTGAGGGACCAGGGTACAGAGTGAGGGACCAGGGTACAGAGTGAGGGAGATGGTTATAGAGTGAGGGACCAGGGTATAGAGTGAGGGACCAGGGTATAGAGTGAGGGACCAGGGTATAGAGTGAGGGGACCAGGGTATAGAGCGAGGGACCAGGGTACAGAGCGAGGGACCAGGTTATAGAGTGAGGGACCAGGGTATAGAGTGAGGGATCAGGGTATAGAGTGAGGGACCAGGGTATAGAGTGAGGGACCAGGGTATAGAGTGAGGGACCAGGGTACAGAGTGAGGGACCAGGGTATAGAGTGAGGGACCAGGGTACAGAGTGAGGGACCAGGGTACTGAGTGAGGGACCAGGGTACAGAGTGAGGGACCAGGGTACAGAGTGAGGGACCAGGGTACAGAGTGCGGGGACCAGGTTACAGAGTGAGGGACCAGGGTATAGAGTGAGGGACCAGGGTATAGAATGAGGGACCAGGGTATAGAGTGAGGGTACAGGGCATAGAGTGAGTGAGCGGAGTATAGTGTGAGGGACCAGGGTATAGGTTTAGGGACCAGGGTATAGAGTGAGGGACCAGAGTACAGAGCGAGGGACCAGAGTTTAGAGCGAGGGATCAGGGTACAGTGTGAGGGACCAGGGTATAGAGCGAGGGACCAGGGTATAGAGTGAGGGACCAGAGTATAGAGCGAGGGACCAGAGTATAGTGTGAGGCACCAGGGTATAGAGTGAGGGACCAGGGAATAGAGTGAGGGACCAGGGTATAGAGTGAGGGACCAGGGTATAGAGTGAGGGACCAGGGTATAGAGTGAGGGACCAGGCTATAGAGTGAGGGACCAGGGTATAGAGTGAGGGACCAAAGTATAGAGTGAGGGACCAGTGTATAGAGTGAGGGACCAGGGTAAAGGGTGAGGGACCAGGGTATAGGGTGAGTGACCAGGGTATAGGGTGAGGGACCAGGGTATAGAGTGAGGGACCAGGGTATAGAGTGAGGGACCAGGGTATAGAGTGAGGGACCAGAGGTATAGAGCGAGGGACCAGGGTATAGAGTGAGGGACCAGGGTATAGAGTCAGGGACCAGGCTATAGAGTGAGGGAACAGGGTATGGAGTGAGGGCCCAGGGTATAGAGTGAGAGTCCAGGGTATAGAGTGAGGGACCAGGATATTGAGTGAGGGAGCAGGGTATAGGGTGAGGGACCAGGGTATAGAGTGAGTGACCAGTGTATAGAGTGAGGGACCAGGGTGCAGAGTGAGGGACCAGGGTGCAGAGTGAGGGACCAGGGTATAGAGAGGGGGACCAGGGTATAGAGTGAATGACCAGGGTATAGAGTGAGGGACCAGGGTATAGAGTGAGGGACCAGGGTATAGAGTGAGGGCCCAGGGTATAGAGTGAGGGACCAGGGTATAGAGTGAGGGACCAGGATTTAGAGTGAGGGACCAGGGTATAGAGTGAGGGACCAGGGTATAGAGTGAGGGACCAGTGTATAGAGTGAGGGACCAGGGTATAGAGTGAGGGGCCAGGGTGTAGAGTGAGGGACCAGGGTATAGAGAGAGGGACCAGGCTACAGAGTGAGGGACCAGGGTACAGAGTGAGGGACCATGGTACAGATTGAGGAACCAGGGTATAGAGTGAGGGACCAGGGTATAGAGTGAGGGACCAGGGTATAGAGTGAGGGGCCAGGGTACAGAGTGAGGGACCAGGGTACAGAGTGAGGGACCAGGGTACAAAGTGAGGGACCAGGGTACAGAGTGAGGGACCAGGGTACAGAGTGAGGGACATGGTTATAGAGTGAGGGATCTGGTTATAGAGTGAGGGACCAGGGTATAGAGTGAGGGACCAGGGTATAGAGGGAGGGACCAGGGTATAGAGTGAGGGACCAGGGTATAGAGCGAGGGACCAGGGTACAGAGCGAGGGACCAGGTTATAGAGTGAGGGACCAGGGTATAGAGTGAGGGACCAGGGTATAGAGTGAGGGACCAGGGTATAGAGTGAGGGACCAGGGTATAGAGTGAGGGACCAGGGTACAGAGTGAGGGACCAGGGTACAGAGTGAGGGACCAGGGTATAGAGTGAGGGACCAGGGTACAGAGTGAGGGACCAGGGTACAGAGTGAGGGACCAGGGTACAGAGTGAGGGACCAGGGTACAGAGTGCGGGACCAGGTTACAGAGTGAGGGACCAGGGTATAGAGTGAGGGACCAGGGTATAGAATGACGGACCAGGGTATAGAGTGAGGGAACAGAGCATAGTGTGAGTGAGCAGAGTATATTGTGAGGGGCCAGGGTATAGATTTAGGGACCAGGGTATAGAGTGATGGACCAGAGTACAGAGAGAGGGACCAGAGTTTCGAGCGAGGGACCAGGGTATAGTGTGAGGGACCAGGGTATAGAGCGAGGGACCAGGGTATAGAGTGAGGGACCAGAGTATAGAGCGAGGGACCAGAGTATAGTGTGAGGCACCAGGGTATAGAGTGAGGGACCAGGGTACAGAGTGAGGGACCAGGGTATAGAGTGAGGGACCAGGGTATAGAGTGAGGGACCAGGGTATAGAGTGAGGGACCAGGGTATAGAGTGAGGGACCAGGGTATAGAGTGAGGGACCAGAGGTATAGAGCGAGGGACCAGGGTATAGAGTGAGGGACCAGGGTATAGAGTCAGGGACCAGGATATAGAGTGAGGGAACAGGGTATAGAGTGAGGGGCCAGGGTATAGAGTGAGGGACCAGGGTATAGAGTGAGGGACCAGGGTATAGACTGAGGGCCCAGGGTAAAGAGTGAGGGACCAGGGTATAGGGTGAGGGACCAGGATTTAGAGTGAGGGACCAGGGTATAGAGTGAGGGACCAGGGTATAGAGTGAGGGACCAGTGTATAGAGTGAGGGACCATGGTATAGAGTGAGGGACCAGGGTGTAGAATGAGGGACCAGGGTATAGAGAGAGGGACCAGGCTACTGAGTGAGGGACCAGGGTACAGAGTGAAGGACCAGAGTATAGAGCGAGGGACCAGGGTATAGTGTGAGGGACCAGAGTATAGTGTGATGGACCAGGGTATAGAGTGAGGGACCAGGGTATAATGTGAGGGACCAGGGTATAGAGTGAGGGACCAGAGTACAGAGTGAGGGACCAGAGTATAGAGCGAAGGACCAGGGTATAGTGTGAGGGACCAGGGTATAGTGTGAGGAACCAGAGTATAGAGTGAGGGACCAGAGCATAGAGTGAGTGACCAGAGTATAGCGTGAGGGACCAGGGTATAGATTTAGGGACCAGGGTATGGAGTGAGGGACCAGAGTGCAGAGTGAGGGACCAGAGTATAGAGCGAGGGACCAGGGTATAGAGTGAGGGACCAGGGTATAGAGTGAGGGACCAGGGTAAAGAGTGAGGAACCAGGGTATAGAGTGAGGGACCAGGGTATAGAGTGAGGGACCAGGGTATAGAGTGAGGGACCAGGGTATAGAGTGAGGGTCCATGGTATATAGTGAGAGACCAGGGAATAGAGTGAGGGACCAGGGTATAGAGTGAGGGACCAGGGTATAGAGTGAGGGACCAGGGTATAGAGTGAGGGACCAGGGTATAGGGTGAGGGACCAGTGTATAGGGTGAGGGATCAGGGTATAGGGTGAGGGACCAGGGTATAGAGTGACGGACAAGGGTATAGAGTGAGGGACCAGAGTATAGAGTGAGGGACCAGGGTATAGAGTGAAGGACCAAGGTATAGAGTGAGGGACCAGTGTATAGAGTGAGGGACCAGTGTATAGAGTGAGGGACCAGGGTATAGAGTGAGGGACCAGGGAATAGAGTGAGGGACCAGGGTATAGAGTGAGGGACCAGGGTATAGAGTGAGGGACCAGGGTATAGAGTGAGGGACCAGGGTATAGAGTGAGGGACCAGGGTATAGAGTGAGGGACCAGTCTATAGAGTGAGGGACCAGGGTATAGAGTGAGGGACCAGGGTATAGAGAGAGGGACCAGGGTATAGAGTGAGGGACCAGGGTATAGAGTGAGGGACCAGGGTATAGAGTGAGGGACCAGAGGTATAGAGCGAGGGACCAGGGTATAGAGTGAGGGACCAGAGTTTAGAGTGAGGGACCAGGGTATAGAGTGAGGGACCAGGGTATAGAGTGAGGGACCAGGGTATAGAGCGAGGGACCAGGATATAGAGCGAGGGACCAGGGTAAAGCGCGAGGGACCAGGGTATAGAGCGAGGGCCCAGGGTATTGAACCAGGGACCAGGGTATAGAGCCAGGGACCAGGGTATTGAGTGAGGGATCAGGGTATAGAGTGAGGGACCAGGGTATAGAGTGAGGGACCAGGGTATAGAGTGAGGGACCAGGGTATAATGTGAGGGACCAGGTTATAGTGTGAGGGACCAGAGTATAGAGTGAGGGACCAGAGTATAGAGTGAGCGACCAGGTTATAGTGTGAGGGACCAGGGTATAGTGTGAGGGACCAGAGTATAGAGTGAGGGACCAGGGTATAGCGTGAGGGACCAGGGTATAGAGTGAGTGACCAGGGTATAGAGGGAGGGACCAGTGTATAGAGTGAGGGACCAGAGTTTAGAGCGAGGGACCAGGGTATAGTGTGAGGGACCAGGGTATAGGGCGAGGGACCAGAGTATAGAGCGAGGGACCAGGGTATAGTGCGAGGGACCAGGGTATAGAGCGAGGGACCAGGGTATCGAGCGAGGGACCAGGGTATAGAGCGAGGGACCAGGGTATAGAGTGAGGGACCAGAGTATAGAGCGAGGGACCAGGTTATTGACATGAATCTTGTCATTCATGTGGAAATGACATGAATTGATAAAGGGCGGCCTGCTGGTGGCGCTCTCCAGAGAGAGTATAATACTCGGGCATGGGCCCAGATTGCTCAGTACCTTCTTTAACAGGAACTAGTGAAGGACACAACTAGATCTCCATGTTGCAAAACAGTTGATTACAGCCTTGTTTAATACTCAGACCAAGTGCCTAGTAGTTTTCTTATGTCAGGTATAGTGTGAGACCCCAGAGTATAGTGTGTGGGACCAGGGTATAATGTGAGGGACCAGGTTATAGTGTGAGGGACCAGGTTATAGTGTGAGGGACCAGGGTGTAGTGTGAGGGACCAGGGTATAGAGTGAGGGACCAGGGTATAGTGTGAGGGACCAGAGTATAGAGTGAGGGATCAGAGTATAGAGTGAGGGACCAGAGTATAGCATGAGGAACCAGGGTATAGAGTGAGGGACCAGGGTATAGAGTGAGGGACCAGAGTATAGAGTGAGGCACCAGAGTATAAAGCGACGGGCCAGGGTATAGTGCGAGGGACCAGGGTATAGAGCGAGGGACCAGAGTATAGAGCGAGGGACCAGAGTATAGTGTGAGGGACCAGGGTATAGAGTGAGGGACCAGGGTATAGTGAGGGACCAGGGTGTAGAGTGAGGGACCAGGGTTTAGAGTAAGGGACCAGGGTGTAGAGTGAGGGGCCAGGGTGTAGAGTGAGGGATTAGGGTATAGAGTGAGGGAGCAGGGTATAGATTGAGGGACCAGGGTATAGAGTGAGGGACCAGGGTATAGAGTGAGGGCCCAGGGTATCGAGTGAGGGACCAGGGTATAGAGTGAGGGACCAGGATATAGAGTGAGGGACCAGAGTATAGAGTGAGGGACCAGGGTATAGAGTGAGGGACCAGGGTATAGAGTGAGGGACCAGTGTACAGAGTGAGGGACCAGGGTATAGAGTGAGGTACCAGGGTGTAGAGTGAGGGACCAGGGTATAGAGAGAGGGACCAGGCTACAGAGTGAGGGACCAGGGTACAGAGTGAGGGACCATGGTACAGATTGAGGGACCAGGGTATAGAGTGAGGGACCAGGGTATAGAGTGAGGTACCAGGGTATAGAGTGAGGGACCAGGGCACAGAGTCAGGGACCAGGGTACAGAGTGAGGGACCAGGGAACAGAGCGAGGGACCAGGGTACAGAGCGAGGAGCCAGTGTATAGAGTGAGGGACCAGGTTTTTTAGTGAGGGACCAGGGTATAGAGTGAGGGACCAGAGTATAGAGTGAGGGATCAGAGTATAGAGTGAGGGACCAGAGTATAGCATGAGGAACCAGGGTATAGAGTGAGGGACCAGGGTATAGAGTGAGGGACCAGAGTATAGAGTGAGGCACCAGAGTATAAAGCGACGGGCCAGGGTATAGTGCGAGGGACCAGGGTATAGAGCGAGGGACCAGAGTATAGAGCGAGGGACCAGAGTATAGTGTGAGGCACCAGGGTATAGAGTGAGGGACCAGGGAATAGAGTGAGGGACCAGGGTATAGAGTGAGGGACCAGGGTATAGAGTGAGGGACCAGGGTATAGAGTGAGGGACCAGGGTATAGAGTGAGGGACCAGGGTAAAGAGTGAGGGACCAGGGTATAGAGTGAGGGACCAGGGTATAGAGTGAGGGACCAGGGTATATAGTGAGAGACCAGGGTATAGAGTGAGGGACCAGGCTATAGAGTGAGGGACCAGGGTATAGAGTGAGGGACCAAAGTATAGAGTGAGGGACCAGTGTATAGAGTGAGGGACCAGGGTAAAGGGTGAGGGACCAGGGTATAGGGTGAGTGACCAGGGTATAGGGTGAGGGACCAGGGTATAGAGTGAGGGACCAGGGTATAGAGTGAGGGACCAGGGTATAGAGTGAGGGACCAGAGGTATAGAGCGAGGGACCAGGGTATAGAGTGAGGGACGAGGGTATAGAGTCAGGGACCAGGCTATAGAGTCAGGGAACAGGGTATGGAGTGAGGGCCCAGGGTATAGAGTGAGAGTCCAGGGTATAGAGTGAGGGACCAGGATATTGAGTGAGGGAGCAGGGTATAGGGTGAGGGACCAGGGTATAGAGTGAGTGACCAGTGTATAGAGTGAGGGACCAGGGTGCAGAGTGAGGGACCAGGGTGCAGAGTGAGGGACCAGGGTATAGAGAGGGGGACCAGGGTATAGAGTGAATGACCAGGGTATAGAGTGAGGGACCAGGGTATAGAGTGAGGGACCAGGGTATAGAGTGAGGGCCCAGGGTATAGAGTGAGGGACCAGGGTATAGAGTGAGGGACCAGGATTTAGAGTGAGGGACCAGGGTATAGAGTGAGGGACCAGGGTATAGAGTGAGGGACCAGTGTATAGAGTGAGGGACCAGGGTATAGAGTGAGGGGCCAGGGTGTAGAGTGAGGGACCAGGGTATAGAGAGAGGGACCAGGCTACAGAGTGAGGGACCAGGGTACAGAGTGAGGGACCATGGTACAGATTGAGGAACCAGGGTATAGAGTGAGGGACCAGGGTATAGAGTGAGGGACCAGGGTATAGAGTGAGGGGCCAGGGTACAGAGTGAGGGACCAGGGTACAGAGTGAGGGACCAGGGTACAAAGTGAGGGACCAGGGTACAGAGTGAGGGACCAGGGTACAGAGTGAGGGACATGGTTATAGAGTGAGGGATCTGGTTATAGAGTGAGGGACCAGGGTATAGAGCGAGGGACCAGGGTATAGAGGGAGGGACCAGGGTATAGAGTGAGGGACCAGGGTATAGAGCGAGGGACCAGGGTACAGAGCGAGGGACCAGGTTATAGAGTGAGGGACCAGGGTATAGAGTGAGGGACCAGGGTATAGAGTGAGGGACCAGGGTATAGAGTGAGGGACCAGGGTACAGAGTGAGGGACCAGGGTACAGAGTGAGGGACCAGGGTATAGAGTGAGGGACCAGGGTACAGAGTGAGGGACCAGGGTACAGAGTGAGGGACCAGGGTACAGAGTGAGGGACCAGGGTACAGAGTGCGGGACCAGGTTACAGAGTGAGGGACCAGGGTATAGAGTGAGGGACCAGGGTATAGAATGACGGACCAGGGTATAGAGTGAGGGAACAGAGCATAGTGTGAGTGAGCAGAGTATAGTGTGAGGGGCCAGGGTATAGATTTAGGGACCAGGATATAGAGTGATGGACCAGAGTACAGAGAGAGGGACCAGAGTTTCGAGCGAGGGACCAGGGTATAGTGTGAGGGACCAGGGTATAGAGCGAGGGACCAGGGTATAGAGTGAGGGACCAGAGTATAGAGCGAGGGACCAGAGTATAGTGTGAGGCACCAGGGTATAGAGTGAGGGACCAGGGTACAGAGTGAGGGACCAGGGTATAGAGTGAGGGACCAGGGTATAGAGTGAGGGACCAGGGTATAGAGTGAGGGACCAGGGTATAGAGTGAGGGACCAGGGTATAGAGTGAGGGACCAGAGGTATAGAGCGAGGGACCAGGGTATAGAGTGAGGGACCAGGGTATAGAGTCAGGGACCAGGATATAGAGTGAGGGAACAGGGTATAGAGTGAGGGGCCAGGGTATAGAGTGAGGGACCAGGGTATAGAGTGAGGGACCAGGGTATAGACTGAGGGCCCAGGGTAAAGAGTGAGGGACCAGGGTATAGGGTGAGGGACCAGGATGTAGAGTGAGGGACCAGGGTATAGAGTGAGGGACCAGGGTATAGAGTGAGGGACCAGTGTATAGAGTGAGGGACCATGGTATAGAGTGAGGGACCAGGGTGTAGAATGAGGGACCAGGGTATAGAGAGAGGGACCAGGCTACAGAGTGAGGGACCAGGGTACAGAGTGAAGGACCAGAGTATAGAGCGAGGGACCAGGGTATAGTGTGAGGGACCAGAGTATAGTGTGATGGACCAGGGTATAGAGTGAGGGACCAGGGTATAATGTGAGGGACCAGGGTATAGAGTGAGGGACCAGAGTACAGAGTGAGGGACCAGAGTATAGAGCGAAGGACCAGGGTATAGTGTGAGGGACCAGGGTATAGTGTGAGGAACCAGAGTATAGAGTGAGGGACCAGAGCATAGAGTGAGTGACCAGAGTATAGCGTGAGGGACCAGGGTATAGATTTAGGGACCAGGGTATGGAGTGAGGGACCAGAGTGCAGAGTGAGGGACCAGAGTATAGAGCGAGGGACCAGGGTATAGAGTGAGGGACCAGGGTATAGAGTGAGGGACCAGGGTAAAGAGTGAGGAACCAGGGTATAGAGTGAGGGACCAGGGTATAGAGTGAGGGACCAGGGTATAGAGTGAGGGACCAGGGTATAGAGTGAGGGTCCATGGTATATAGTGAGAGACCAGGGAATAGAGTGAGGGACCAGGGTATAGAGTGAGGGACCAGGGTATAGAGTGAGGGACCAGGGTATAGAGTGAGGGTCCAGGGTATAGGGTGAGGGACCAGTGTATAGGGTGAGGGATCAGGGTATAGGGTGAGGGACCAGGGTATAGAGTGACGGACAAGGGTATAGAGTGAGGGACCAGAGTATAGAGTGAGGGACCAGGGTATAGAGTGAAGGACCAAGGTATAGAGTGAGGGACCAGTGTATAGAGTGAGGGACCAGTGTATAGAGTGAGGGACCAGGGTATAGAGTGAGGGACCAGGGAATAGAGTGAGGGACCAGGGTATAGAGTGAGGGACCAGGGTATAGAGTGAGGGACCAGGGTATAGAGTGAGGGACCAGGGTATAGAGTGAGGGACCAGGGTATAGAGTGAGGGACCAGTCTATAGAGTGAGGGACCAGGGTATAGAGTGAGGGACCAGGGTATAGAGAGAGGGACCAGGGTATAGAGTGAGGGAGCAGGGTATAGAGTGAGGGACCAGGGTATAGAGTGAGGGACCAGAGGTATAGAGCGAGGGACCAGGGTATAGAGTGAGGGACCAGAGTTTAGAGTGAGGGACCAGGGTATAGAGTGAGGGACCAGGGTAAAGCGCGAGGGACCAGGGTATAGAGCGAGGGCCCAGGGTATTGAACCAGGGATCAGGGTATAGAGCCAGGGACCAGGGTATTGAGTGAGGGATCAGGGTATAGAGTGAGGGACCAGGGTATAGAGTGAGGGACCAGGGTATAGAGTGAGGGACCAGGGTATAATGTGAGGGACCAGGTTATAGTGTGAGGGACCAGAGTATAGAGTGAGGGACCAGAGTATAGAGTGAGCGACCAGGTTATAGTGTGAGGGACCAGGGTATAGTGTGAGGGACCAGAGTATAGAGTGAGGGACCAGGGTATAGCGTGAGGGACCAGGGTATAGAGTGAGTGACCAGGGTATAGAGGGAGGGACCAGTGTATAGAGTGAGGGACCAGAGTTTAGAGCGAGGGACCAGGGTATAGTGTGAGGGACCAGGGTATAGGGCGAGGGACCAGAGTATAGAGCGAGGGACCAGGGTATAGTGCGAGGGACCAGGGTATAGAGCGAGGGACCAGGGTATCGAGCGAGGGACCAGGGTATAGAGCGAGGGACCAGGGTATAGTGTGAGGGACCAGAGTATAGAGCGAGGGACCAGGTTATTGACATGAATCTTGTCATTCATGTGGAAATGACATGAATTGATAAAGGGCGGCCTGCTGGTGGCGCTCTCCAGAGAGAGTATAATACTCGGGCATGGGCCCAGATTGCTCAGTACCTTCTTTAACAGGAACTAGTGAAGGACACAACTAGATCTCCATGTTGCAAAACAGTTGATTACAGCCTTGTTTAATACTCAGACCAAGTGCCTAGTAGTTTTCTTATGTCAGGTATAGTGTGAGACCCCAGAGTATAGTGTGTGGGACCAGGGTATAATGTGAGGGACCAGGTTATAGTGTGAGGGACCAGGTTATAGTGTGAGGGACCAGGGTGTAGTGTGAGGGACCAGGGTATAGAGTGAGGGACCAGGGTATAGTGTGAGGGACCAGAGTATAGAGTGAGGGATCAGAGTATAGAGTGAGGGACCAGAGTATAGCATGAGGAACCAGGGTATAGAGTGAGGGACCAGGGTATAGAGTGAGGGACCAGAGTATAGAGTGAGGCACCAGAGTATAAAGCGACGGGCCAGGGTATAGTGCGAGGGACCAGGGTATAGAGCGAGGGACCAGAGTATAGAGCGAGGGACCAGAGTATAGTGTGAGGGACCAGGGTATAGAGTGAGGGACCAGGGTATAGTGAGGGACCAGGGTGTAGAGTGAGGGACCAGGGTTTAGAGTAAGGGACCAGGGTGTAGAGTGAGGGGCCAGGGTGTAGAGTGAGGGATTAGGGTATAGAGTGAGGGAGCAGGGTATAGATTGAGGGACCAGGGTATAGAGTGAGGGACCAGGGTATAGAGTGAGGGCCCAGGGTATCGAGTGAGGGACCAGGGTATAGAGTGAGGGACCAGGATATAGAGTGAGGGACCAGAGTATAGAGTGAGGGACCAGGGTATAGAGTGAGGGACCAGGGTATAGAGTGAGGGACCAGTGTACAGAGTGAGGGACCAGGGTATAGAGTGAGGTACCAGGGTGTAGAGTGAGGGACCAGGGTATAGAGAGAGGGACCAGGCTACAGAGTGAGGGACCAGGGTACAGAGTGAGGGACCATGGTACAGATTGAGGGACCAGGGTATAGAGTGAGGGACCAGGGTATAGAGTGAGGTACCAGGGTATAGAGTGAGGGACCAGGGCACAGAGTCAGGGACCAGGGTACAGAGTGAGGGACCAGGGAACAGAGCGAGGGACCAGGGTACAGAGCGAGGAGCCAGTGTATAGAGTGAGGGACCAGGTTTTTTAGTGAGGGACCAGGGTATAGAGTGAGGGACCAGGGTATAGAGTGAGGGACCAGTGTATAGATTGAGGGACCAGGGTATAGAGTGAGGGACCAGGGTACAGAGTGAGGGACCAGGGTACAGAGTGAGGGACCAGGGTACAGAGTGAGGGACCAGGGTACAGAGTGAGGGAGATGGTTATAGAGTGAGGGACCAGGGTATAGAGTGAGGGACCAGGGTATAGAGTGAGGGACCAGGGTATAGAGTGAGGGACCAGGGTATAGAGCGAGGGACCAGGATACAGAGCGAGGGACCAGGTTATAGAGTGAGGGACCAGGGTATAGAGTGAGGGACCAGGGTATAGAGTGAGGGACCAGGGTATAGAGTGAGGGACCAGGGTATAGAGTGAGGGACCAGGGTACAGAGTGAGGGACCAGGGTATAGAGTGAGGGACTAGGGTACAGAGTGAGGGACCAGGGTACTGAGTGAGGGACCAGGGTACAGAGTGAGGGACCAGGGTACAGAGTGAGGGACCAGGGTACAGAGTGCGGGACCAGGTTACAGAGTGAGGGACCAGGGTATAGAGTGAGGGACCAGGGTATAGAATGAGGGACCAGGGTATAGAGTGAGGGTACAGGGCATAGAGTGAGTGAGCAGAGTATAGTGTGAGGGACCAGGGTATAGGTTTAGGGACCAGGGTATAGAGTGAGGGACCAGAGTACAGAGCGAGGGACCAGAGTTTAGAGCGAGGGATCAGGGTATAGTGTGAGGGACCAGGGTATAGAGCGAGGGACCAGGGTATAGAGTGAGGGACCAGAGTATAGAGCGAGGGACCAGAGTATAGTGTGAGGCACCAGGGTATAGAGTGAGGGACCAGGGAATAGAGTGAGGGACCAGGGTATAGAGTGAGGGACCAGGGTATAGAGTGAGGGACCAGGGTATAGAGTGAGGGACCAGGGTATAGAGTGAGGGACCAGGGTATAGAGTGAGGGACCAGGGTATAGAGTGAGGGACCAGGGTATATAGTGAAAGACCAGGGTATAGAGTGAGGGACCAGGGTATAGAGTGAGGGACCAGGGTATAGAGTGAGGGACCAAGGTATAGAGTGAGGGACCAGGGTATAGAGTGAGGGACCAGGGTAAAGGGTGAGGGATCAGGGTATAGGGTGAGGGACCAGGGTATAGGGTGAGGGACCAGGGTATAGAGTGAGGGACCAGGGTATAGAGTGAGGGACCAGGGTATAGAGTGAGGGACCAGAGGTATAGAGCGAGGGACCAGGGTATAGAGTGAGGGACGAGGGTTTCGAGTCAGGGACCAGGCTATAGAGTGAGGGAACAGGGTAAAGAGTGAGGGCCCAGGGTATAGAGTGAGGGACCAAGGTATAGAGTGAGGGACCAGGATTTAGAGTGAGGGACCAGGGTATAGAGTGACGGACCAGGGTATAGAGTGAGGGACCAGTGTATAGAGTGAGGGACCAGGGTGTAGAGTGAGGGACCAGGGTGTAGAGTGAGGGACCAGGGTATAGAGAGAGGGACCAGGCTACAGAGTGAGGGACCAGGGTACAGAGTGAGGGACCATGGTACAGATTGAGGGACCAGGGTATAGAGTGAGGGATCAGGGTATAGAGTGAGGGACCTGGGTATAGAGTGAGGGACCAGGGTACAGAGTGAGGGACCAGGGTACAGAGTGAGGGACCAGGGTACAAAGTGAGGGACCAGGGTACAGAGTGAGGGACCAGGGTACAGAGTGAGGGACATGGTTATAGAGTGAGGGATCTGGTTATAGAGTGAGGGACCAGGGTATAGAGTGAGGGACCAGGGTATAGAGGGAGGGACCAGGGTATAGAGTGAGGGACCAGGGTATAGAGTGAGGGACCAGGGTATAGAGTGAGGGACCAGGGTACAGAGTGAGGGACCAGGGTACAGAGTGAGGGACCAGGGTATAGAGTGAGGGACCAGGGTATAGAGTGAGGGACCAGGGTACAGAGGGAGGGACCAGGGTACAGAGTGAGGGACCAGGGTACAGAGTGAGGGACCAGGGTACAGAGTGAGGGACCAGGGTACAGAGTGAGGGACCAGGGTATAGAGTGAGGGACCAGGGTATAGAGTGAGGGACCAGGGTATAGAGTGAGGGACCAGAGTACAGAGCGAGGGACCAGAGTTTAGAGCGAGGGACCAGGGTATAGTGTGAGGGACCAGGGTATAGAGCGAGGGACCAGGGTATAGAGTGAGGGACCAGAGTATAGAGCGAGGGACCAGAGTATAGTGTGAGGCACCAGGGTATAGAGTGAGGGACCAGGGTATAGAGTGAGGGACCAGGGTATAGAGTGAGGGACCAGGGTATAGAGTGAGGGATCAGGGTAAAGAGTGAGGGACAAGGGTATAGAGTGAGGGACCAGGGTATAGAGTGAGGGACCAGGGTATAGAGTGTGGGACCAGGGTATAGGGTGAGGGACCAGGGTATAGGGTGAGGGACCAGGGTATAGGGTGAGGGACCAATGTATAGAGTGAGGGACCAGGGTATAGAGTGAGGGACCAGGGTATAGAGTGAGGGACCAGGGTATAGAGTGAGGGACCAGAGGTATAGAGCGAGGGACCAGGGTATAGAGTGAGGGACCAGGGTATAGAGTCAGGGACCGGGCTATAGAGTGAGGGAACAGGGTATAGAGTGAGGGCCCAGGGTATAGAGGGAGGGACCAGGGTATAGAGTGAGGGACCAGGATATAGAGTGAGGGACCAGGGTATAGGGTGAGGGACCAGGGTATAGAGTGAGGAACCAGTGTATAGAGTGAGGGACCAGGGTGTAGAGTGAGGGAACAGGGTGTAGAGTGAGGGACCAGGGTATAGAGAGAGGGACCAGGGTATAGAGTGAATGACCAGGGTATAGAGTGAGGGACCAGGGTATAGAGTGAGGGACCAGGGTATAGAGTGAGGGCCCAGGGTATAGAGTGAGGGACCAGGGTATAGATTGAGGGACCAGGATTTAGAGTGAGGGACCAGGGTATAGAGTGAGGGACCAGGGTATAGAGTGAGGGACCAGTGTATAGAGTGAGGGACCAGGGTATAGAGTGAGGGACCAGGGTGTAGAGTGAGGGACCAGGGTATAGAGAGAGGGACCAGGCTACAGAGTGAGGGACCAGGGTGCAGAGTGAGGGACCATGGTACAGATTGAGGGACCAGGGTATAGAGTGAGTGACCAGGGTATAGAGTGAGGGACCAGGGTATAGAGTGAGGGACCAGGGTACAGAGTGATGGACCAGGGTATAGAGTGAGGGATCACGGTATAGAGTGATGGACCAGGGTATAGAGTGAAGGACCAGGGTATAGAGTGAAGGACCAGGGTATAGAGTGAGGGACCAGGGTATAGATTGAGGGACCAGGGTATAGAGTGAGAGACCAGGGTATAGAGTGAGGGACCAGGGTACAGAGTGAGGGACCAGGGTACAGAGTGAGGGTCCAGGATACAGAGTGAAGGACCAGGTTATACAGTGAGGGACCAGGGTATAGAGTGAGGGACCAGGATATAGAATGAGGGACCAGGGTATAGGGCGAGGGACCAGGGTATAGGGCGCGGGACCAGGGTATAGTGTGAGCGTCCAGGGTATAGAGTGAGGGACCAGGGTATAGAGTGAGCGACCAAGGTATAGAGTGAGGGACCAAGGTATAGAGTGAGGGACCAGTGTACAGAGTGAGGGACCAGTGTATAGAGAGAGGGACCAGGGTATAGAGTGAGGGACCAGGGTATAGAGAGAGGGACCAGGGTATAGAGTGAGGGACCAGGGTATAGAGTGAGGGACCAGGATTTAGAGTGAGGGACCAGGGTATAGAGTGAGGGACCAGTGTATAGAGTGAGGGACCAGTGTATAGAGTGAGGGACCAGGGTGTGGAGTGAGGGACCAGGGTACAGAGAGAGGGACCAGGCTACAGAGTGAGGGACCAGGGTATAGAGTGAGGGACCATGGTACAGATTGAGGGACCAGGGTATAGAGTGAGGGACCAGGGTATAGAGTGAGGGACCAGGGTATAGAGTGAGGGACCAGGGTACAGACTGAGGGACCAGTGTACAGAGTGAGGGACCAGGGTACAGAGTGAGGGACCAGGTTACAGAGTGAGGGACCAGGGTACAGAGTGAGAGACCAGTGTACAGAGTGAGGGATCAGGGTATAGAGTGAGGGACCATGGTATAGAGTGAGGGACCAGTTATAGAGTGAGGGACCAGGGTATAGAGCGAGGGTCCAGTATATAGAGTGAGGGACCAGTGTATAGAGTGAGGGACCAGTGTATAGAGTGAGGGACCAGTGTATAGAGTGAGGGACCAGGGTATAGAGTGAGGGACCAGGGTATAGAGTGAGGGACCTGGGTATAGAGTGAGGGACCATGGTATAGAGTGAGGGACATGGGTATAGAGTGAGGGACCAGGGTATAGAGTGAGGGACCAGGGTATAGAGTGAGGGACCAGGGTACAGAGTGAGGGACCAGGGTATAGAGAGAGGGACCAGGCTACAGAGTGAGGGACCAGGGTATAGAGTGAGGGACCATGGTACAGATTGAGGGACCAGGGTATAGAGTGAGGGACCAGGGTATAGAGTGAGGGACCAGGGTATAGAGTGAGGGACCAGGGTACAGACTGAGGGACCAGTGTACAGAGTGAGGGACCAGTGTACAGAGTGAGGGACCAGGTTACAGAGTGAGGGACCAGGGTACAGAGTGAGAGACCAGTGTACAGAGTGAGGGATCACGGTATAGAGTGATGGACCAGGGTATAGAGTGAAGGACCAGGGTATAGAGTGAAGGACCAGGGTATAGAGTGAGGGACCAGGGTATAGATTGAGGGACCAGGGTATAGAGTGAGAGACCAGGGTATAGAGTGAGGGACCAGGGTATAGATTGAGGGACCAGGGTATAGAGTGAGAGACCAGGTTATACAGTGAGGGACCAGGGTATAGAGTGAGGGACCGGGATATAGAATGAGGGATCAGGGTATAGGGCGAGGGACCAGGGTATAGGGCGAGGGACCAGGGTATAGTGTGAGGGACCAGGGTATAGAGTGTGGGACCAGGGTATAGAGTGAGCGACCAAGGTATAGAGTGAGGGACCAAGGTATAGAGTGAGGTACCAGTGTACAGATTGAGGGACCAGTGTATAGAGAGAGGGACCAGGGTATAGAGTGAGGGACCAGGGTATAGAGAGAGGGACCAGGGTATAGAGTGAGGGACCAGGGTATAGATTGAGGGACCAGGATTTAGAGTGAGGGACCAGGGTATAGAGTGAGGGACCAGGGTATAGAGTGAGGGACCAGTGTATAGAGTGAGGGACCAGTGTATAGAGGGAGGGACCAGGGTGTAGAGTGAGGGACCAGGGTATAGAGAGAGGGACCAGGCTACAGGGTGAGGGACCAGGGTATAGAGTGAGGGACCATGGTACAGATTGAGGGACCAGGGTATAGAGTGAGGGACCAGGGTATAGAGTGAGGGACCAGGGTATAGAGTGAGGGACCAGGGTACAGACTGAGGGACCAGTGTACAGAGTGAGGGACCAGGGTACAGAGTGAGGGACCACGTTACAGAGTGAGGGACCAGGGTACAGAGTGAGAGACCAGTGTACAGAGTGAGGGATCAGGGTATAGAGTGAGGGACCATGGTATAGAGTGAGGGACCAGTTATAGAGTGAGGGACCAGGGTATAGAGCGAGGGTCCAGTATATAGAGTGAGGGACCAGTGTATAGAGTGAGGGACCAGTGTATAGAGTGAGGGACCAGTGAAAAGAGTGAGGGACCAGGGTATAGAGTGAGGGACCAGGGTATAGAGTGAGGGACCAGGGTATAGAGTGAGGGACCAGGGTATAGAGTGAGGGACCTGGGTATAGAGTGAGGGACCATGGTATAGAGTGAGGGACCAGGGTATAGAGTGAGGGACCAGGGTATAGAGTGAGGGGCCAGGGTATAGAGTGAGGGGCCAGAGTATAGAGTGAGGGACCAGGGTATAGAGTGAGGGACCAGGGTACAGAGTGAGGGACCAGGGTAAAGAGTGAGGGACCAGGGTATAGAGTGAGGGACCAGGGTATAGAATGAGGGACCAGGGTATAGAGTGAGGGACCAGGGTATAGAGTGAGGGACCAGGGTATAGAGTGAGGGACCAGGGTATAGAGTGAGGGACCAGGGTATAGAGTGAGGGACCAGGGCATAAAGTGAGGGACCAGGGTATAGAGTGAGGGACCAGGGTATAGAGTGAGGGACCAGGCTACTGAGTGAGGGAGCAGGCTACAGAGTGAGGGACCAGGCTACAGAGTGAGGGACCAGGCTACAGAGTGAGGGACCAGGCTACAGAGTGAGGGACCAGGGTACAGAGTGAGGGCCCAGGGTACAGAGTGAGGGACCAGGGTACAGAGTGAGGGACCAGGATACAGAGCGAGGGACCAGGGTATAGTGTGAGGGACCAGGGTATACTGTGAGGGACCAGGGTATAGTGTGAGGGACCAGGGTACAGTGCGAGGGACCAGGGTATAGTGTGAGGGACCAGAGTATAGATTGAGGGACCAGAGTATAGAGTGAGGGACCAGAGTATAGAGTGAGGGACCAGAGTATAGAGTAAGGGACCAGAGTATAGAGTGAGGGACCAGAGTATAGAGTGAGGGACCAGAGTATAGTTTGAGGGACCAGAGTATAGAGTGAGGGACCAGAGTATAGAGTGAGGGACCAGAGTATAGAGTGAGGGACCAGAGTATAGAGTGAGGGACCAGGGTATAGGGTGAGGGACCAGGGTATAGAGTGAGGGACCAGAGTATAGAGTGAGGGACCAGGGTATAGAGTGAGGGACCAGGGTACAGAGTGAGGTACCAGGTTACAATGTGATGGACCAGGGTATAGTGTGAGGGACCAGGGTACAGAGTGAGGGACCAGGGTACATTGTCATGGACCAGGGTATAGAGTGAGGGACCAGGGTACAGAGTGAGGGACCAGGTTACAGTGTGATGGACCAGGGTACAGAGTGAGGGACCAGGGTAAAGAGTGAGGGACCAGGGTGTAGTGTGAGGGTTCAGGGTAAAGTGTGAGGGACCAGGGTATAGAGTGAGGGACCAGAGTATAGTGTGATGGACCAGAGTATAGGATGAGGGACCAGAGTATAGTGTGAGGGACCAGGGTATAGTGTGCGGGACCAGGTTATAGTATGAGGGACCAGGGTACAGTGTGAGGGACCAGGGTACAGTGTGAGGGACCAGGGTATAGTGTGAGGGACCAGATTAGAGAGTGAGGGACCAGAGTAGAGAGTGAGGGACCAGAGTAGAGAGTGAGGGGCCAGAGTATAGAGTGAGGGACCAGAGTATAGAGTGAGGGACCAGAATATCACGTGAGGGACCATGGTATCGTGTGAGGGACCAGGTTATAGTGTGAGGGACAAGATTATAGAGTGAGGGGCCAGGGTATAGAGATAGCGACCAGATTATAACCCGAGGGACCAGAGTATAGAGTGAAAACCCAGAGTATAGAATGAGGGACCAGAGTATAGATTGAGGGACCAGAGTATAGTGTGAGGAATCAGGTTATAGTGTGAGGGACCAGGGCACAGTGTGAGGGACCAGGTTATAGTGTGAGGGACCAGGGTATAGTGTGAGGGACCAGGGTATAGTGTAAGGGACCAGGGTATAGTGTGAGGGACCAGAGTATATAATGAGGGACCAGAGTATAGAGTGAGGGACCAGAGTATAGAGTGAGGGACCAGAGTATAGAGTGAGGGACCAGAGTATAGAGTGAGGGGCCAGAGTATAGAGTGAGGGACCAGAGATTTGAGTGAGGGACCAGAGATTTGAGTGAGGGACCAGAGATTTGAATGAGGGACCAGAGATTTGAATGAGGGACCAGAGTATGTTTGAGGGACCAGAGTATAGAGTGAGGGACCAGAGTATAGAGCGAGGGACCAGGGTATAGAGTGAGGGACCAGAGTATAGAGTTAGGGATCAGAGTATCGAGTGAGGGACCAGAGTATCGAGTGAGGGACCAGAGTATAGAGTGAGGGACCAGTTAATAGTGTGAGGGACCAAGGTATAGTGTGAGACCCCAGGGTATAGAGTGAGGAACCAGGTTATAGTGTGAGGGACCAGGTTATAATGTGAGACCCCAGGGTATAGTGTGAGGGACCAGCGTATAGTATGAGGGACCAGATTATACTGTGAGGGACCAGGGTATAGAGTGAGGGACCAGGGTATAGAGTGAGGGACCAGGGTATAGAGTGAGGGACCAGGGTATAGAGTGAGGGACCAGGGTATAGAGTGAGGAACCAGGGTATAGAGTGAGGGATCAGGGTATAGAGTGAGGGACCAGGGTATAGAGTGAGGGACCAGGGTATAGAGTGAGGGACCAGGGTATAGTGTGAGGGTCCAGAGTATAGAATGAGGCACCTGGTTATACTGTGAGGGACCAGGGTATAGTGTGAGGGACCAGGTTATAATGTGAGACCCCAGGGTGTAGTGTGAGGGACTAGGGTATAGTGTGAGGGACCAGATTATAGTGTGAGCGACCAGGTTATAGTGTGAGGGACCAGGTTATATTGTGAGGGACCAGGGTATAGAATGAGGGACCAGGATATGTTGTGAGGGACCAGCGTATAGAGTGAGGGACCAGGGTATCGTGTGAGGGACCAGGGTATAGTGTGAGGGACCAGGATATAGTGTGAGGGACCAGGGTACAGTGTGAGGGACCAGGGTATAGAGTGAGGGACCAGTGTATAGAGTGAGGGACCAGTGTATAGAGTGAGGGACCAGGGTGTAGAGTGAGGGACCAGGGTATAGAGAGAGGGACCAGGCTACAGAGTGAGGGACCAGGGTACAGAGTGAGGGACCATGGTACAGATTGATGGACCAGGGTATAGAGTGAGGGACCAGGGTATAGAGTGAGGGACCAGGGTATAGAGTGAGGGACCAGGGTACAGACTGAGGGACCAGGGTACAGAGTGAGGGACCAGGGTACAGAGTGAGGGACCAGGTTACAGAGTGAGGTACCAGGGTACAGAGTGAGGGACCAGTGTACAGAGTGAGGGACCAGGGTATAGAGTGAGGGACCAGGTTAAAAAGTGAGGGACCAGGGTACAGGGTGAGGGATATGGTTATAGAGTGAGGGACCAGGGTATAGAGCGAGGGACAAGGGTACAGAGCGAGGGACCAGGTTATAGAGTGAGGGACCAGTGTATAGAGTGAGGGACCAGGGTGTAGAGTGAGGGACCAGGGTGTAGAGTGAGGGACCAGGGTGCAGAGTGAGGGACCAGGGTATAGAGAGAGGGACCAGGGTATAGAGTGAATGACCAGGGTATAGAGTGAGGGACCAGGGTATAGAGTGAGGGACCAGGGTATAGAGTGAGGGCCCAGGGTTTAGAGTAAGGGACCAGGGTATAGAGTGAGGGACCAGGATTTAGAGTGAGGGACCAGGGTATAGAGTGAGGGACCAGGGTATAGAGTGAGGGACCAGTGTATAGAGTGAGGGACCAGTGTATAGAGTGAGGGACCAGGGTGTAGAGTGAGGGACCAGGGTACAGAGAGAGGGACCAGGCTACAGAGTGAGGGACCAGGGTACAGAGTGAGGGATCATGGTACAGATTGAGGGACCAGGGTAAAGAGCGAGGGACCAGGGTATAGAGTGAGGGACCAGGGTATAGAGTGAGGGACCAGGGTACAGACTGAGGGACCAGGGTATAGAGTGAGGGACCAGGGTATAGAGTGAGGGACCAGGGTATAGAGTGAGGGCCCAGGGTTTAGAGTAAGGGACCAGGGTATAGAGTGAGGGACCAGGATTTAGAGTGAGGGACCAGGGTATAGAGTGAGGGACCAGGGTATAGAGTGAGGAACCAGTGTATAGAGTGAGGGACCAGTGTATAGAGTGAGGGACCAGGGTGTAGAGTGAGGGACCAGGGTACAGAGAGAGGGACCAGGCTACAGAGTGAGGGACCAGGGTACAGAATGAGGGACCATGGTACAGATTGAGGGACCAGGGTAAAGAGTGAGGGACCAGGGTATAGAGTGAGGGACCAGGGTATAGAGTGAGGGACCAGGGTACAGACTGAGGGACCAGGGTACAGGGTGAGGGACCAGGGTACAGAGTGAGGGACCAGGTTACAGAGTGAGGGACCAGGGTACAGAGTGAGAGACCAGTGCACAGAGTGAGGGACCAGGGTATAGAGTGAGGGACCAGGTTAAAAAGTGAGGGACCAGGGTACAGGGTGAGGGATATGGTTATAGAGTGAGGGACCAGGGTATAGAGCGGGGGACCAGGGTACAGAGCGAGGGATTAGGTTATAGAGTGAGGGACCAGGGTCTAGAGTGAGGGACCAGGGTATAGAATGAGGGACCAGGGTATAGAGTGAGGGACCAGGGTATAGAGTGAGGGACCAGGGTATAGAGTGAGGGACCAGGGTATAGAGTGAGGGACCAGGGTATAGAGTGAGGGACCAGGGTACAGAGTGAGGGACCAGGGTATAGAGTGAGGGACCAGGGTATAGATTGAGGGACCAGGGTATAGAGTGAGGGACCAGGGTATAGAGTGAGGGACCAGGGTATAGAGTGGGGGACCAGGGTACAGAGTGAGCGACCAGGGTACAGAGTGAGGGACCAGGGTACAGAGTGAGGGTCCAGGGTACAGAGTGAGGGACCAGGTTATAGAGTGAGGGACCAGGGTATAGAGTGAGGGACCAGGGTATAGAGTGCGGGACCAGGGTATAGAGTGAGGGACCAGGGTATAGAGTGAGGGACTAGGGTATAGAGTGAGGGACCAGGGTATAGAGTGAGGGACCAGGGTTTGGAGTGAGGGACCAGGGTATAGATTGAGGGACCAGGGTATAGAGTGAGAGACCAGGGTATAGAATGAGGGACCAGGGTACAGAGTGAGGGACCAGGGTACAGAGTGAGGGACCAGGGTACAGACTGAGGGACCAGGGTATAGAGTGAGGGACCAGGGTACAGAGTGAGGGACCAAGGTACAGAGTGAGGGAACAGGGTATAGAGTGAGGGACCAGGGTATAGAGTGAGGGACCAGGGTATAGAGTGAGGGACCAGAGGTATAGAGCGAGGGACCAGTGTATAGACTGAGGGACCAGGGTATAGAGTGAGGGACCAGGGTATAGAGTGAGGGACCAGGGTACAGAGTAAGAGACCAGGGTATAGAGTGAGGGACCAGGATTTAGAGTGAGGGACCAGGGTATAGAGTGAGGGACCAGGGTATAGAGTGAGGGACCAGTGTATAGAGTGAGGGACCAGTGTATAGAGTGAGGGACCAGGGTGTAGAGTGAGGGACCAGGGTATAGAGAGAGGGACCGGGCTACAGAGTGAGCGACCAGGGTACAGAGTGAGGGACCATGGTACACATTGAGGGATCAGGGTATAGAGTGAGGGACCAGGGTATAGAGTGAGGGACCAGGGTATAGAGTGAGGGACCAGGGTACAGACTGAGGGACCAGCGTACAGAGTGAGGGACCAGGGTGCAGAGTGAGGGACCAGGTTACAGAGTGAGGGACCAGGGTACAGAGTGAGAGACCAGTGTACAGAGTGAGGGACCAGGGTATAGAGTGAGGGACCAGGTTAAAAAGTGAGGGACCAGGGTACAGGGTGAGGGATATGGTTATAGAGTGAGGGACCAGGGTATAGAGCGGTGTCCAGGGTACAGAGCGAGGGACCAGGTTATAGAGTGAGGGACCAGGGTATAGAGTGAGGGACCAGGGTATAGAATGAGGGACCAGGGTATAGAGTGAGGGACCAGGTTATAGAATGAGGGACCAGGTTATAGAGTGAGGGACCAGGGTATAGAGTGAGGGACCAGGGTATAGAATCAGGGACCAGGATATAGATTGAGGGACCAGGGTATAGAGTGAGGGACCAGGGTATAGAGTGAGGGACCAGGGTATAGAGTGAGGGACCAGGGTATAGAGTGAGGGACCAGGGTTTAGAGTGAGGGACCAGGGTATAGAGTGAGTGATGCGCTATCAATTCTAATAAAAGGCTGAGCAGAGTTCAGAACGACAGGCTTTTATTAACTACTGAATTGCACTTCAGACAGATCAGGACTATGCCTCTAGTGGACGACCGAATGCCAGGAGCTGCCATGCGGCCGCTCTTATACTCGGTCGCCCAGGGGCGGAGTCAGCTGAGGCATAGTCAGGCACAACAGTGAAACAAGAGTGAACGACAACAACAACAACAACAGTGAACACAGTGAACTACAGTGGTTTACCACATTCACCCCTCGTTTAAAATTAAGTCCGGCGGGGTGAAGTGTATCAAAAGTTCGAGTAGGCGAGTCTGTCGGGCGGCCTCGTTTGCCGTCGAGATCTTCGTGGCAACGGTTGCGATGGTACAGCTTCCCACGACGCATCTTGAGCGGGGTCCAGCACCGGCGTATCGTCCCCTTTGGTGTTGGGTGGGCGAGTGGGCTCCGGCTGGTCCTGGGGGCGCGGCATGCCGTCTACTGAGGTGGAATGGACAGGGGTGAGAATTGGGTCTACTGAATTTTGGGCCGTGTCGGAGGGGGTCGTGGTGGGGGGCAATGGTGGCGGGTCAGTGGACCCCGAGGGTGCCAGATCTCTAATGGAGACTGTATCCTCCCGCCCGTCCGGGTATGCCACGTAGGCGTACTGGGGGTTGGCATGGAGGAGGTGAACCTTCTCTACCAGGGGAGCCGTTTTGTGGGACCTTACATGCTTCCTCAGCAGGACGGGCCCTGGGGACGTCAGCCAGTGTGGTAGTCAGTTACCAGATGTGGACCTCCGGGGAAAAACAAACATTCGCTCATGGGGGCTTGCGTTGGTGGCTGTACACAGCAGTGACCGGATGGAGTGGAGCGCATCGGGTAGGACATCCTGCCAACGGGAGGTCGGAAGGCCCCTAGATTTTAAGGCTAGGAGGGCCGCCTTCCAGACCGTCGCGTTCTCTCTTTCAACCTGTCCGTTCCCCCGGGGGTTGTAGCTGGTGGCCCGGCTTGAGGCAATACCTCTCATGAGCAGGTACTGACGGAGTTCGTCGCTCATGAAGGACGAGCCCCGGTCGCTATGAATATAGCTGGGAAAACCGAACAGAGCAAAGAGGTTGTGCAGGCATTTAATGACCGTAGCGGTGGTCATGTCCGGGCAGGGGATGGCAAAAGGGAAACGGGAGTACTCATCAACTATGTTGAGGAAGTACACATTGCGGTCAGAGGAGGGGAGGGGCCCTTTAAAGTCGATACTCAGGCGCTCAAAAGGGCAGGTGGCCTTGATCAGGTTTGCTCTGTCAGGCCTATAGAAGCGCGGCTTGCACTCTGCACAGACTGGGCAGCTCCTGGTCATGGTCCTGACCTCCTCGATGGAGTAAGGCAGGTTGCGGCCCTTAATGAAATGGAAGAACCTGGTGACCCCCGGGTGGCAGAGGTCGTTGTGGAGGCCCCGTAGTCTATCGATCTGCGCGGTGGCGCATGTGCCTCGCGATAGAGCGTCTGAGGGTTCGTTGAGTTTCCCTGGCCGTTACAAGATGTCGTAATTGTAGGTGGAAAGTTCGATTCTCCACCTCAAAATCTTGTCATTTTTGATTTTACCCCTCTGCTTGTTGTTGAACATGAAAGCAACTGAACGCTGGTCAGTAAGCAGGGTAAATCGTTTTCCAGCCAGGTAGTGCCGCCAGTGGCGCACCGCCTCCACAATGGCCTGGGCCTCTTTTTCCACAGAGGAGTGTCTGAGTTCGGAGCCCTGGAGGGTTCGTGAAAAGAAGGCCACGGGTCTTCCCGCCTGGTTAAGGGTAGCGGCCAGGGCAAAGTCGGATGCATCGCTCTCCACCTGGAAGGGGATGGACTCATCTACCGAGTGCATGGTGGCCTTGGCAATGTCATCTTTTATACGGTGAAAGGCTAAGCGGGCCTCCGCCGTCAGGGGGAAGGAAGTGGACTTGATAAGTGGACGGGCTTTGTCCGCATAATGAGGGACCCACTGGGCGTAATTGGAAAAGAAGCCCAGGCACCTTTTGAGGGCCTTGAGACAGTGGGGCAGGGGAAGTTCCATCAGCGGGCGCATCCGGTCAGGGTCAGGACTGATGACTCCGTGTTTCACCACGCAACCAAGGATAGCGAGGCGGGCTGTGCGGAATATGCACTTTTCCTTGTTGTACGTGAGGTTTAGGAGTTGGGCCGTGCGAAGGAACTTATCAAGGTTGGCGTCATGGTCCTGCAGGTCATGGCCGCAGATGGTCACGTTGTCCAGGTAGGGAAACGTGGCCTGTAACGCATTCTCGTCGACCATCCGGTCCATCTCCCTCTGGAAGACGGAGACACCGTTGGTGACGCCAAAAGGAACCCTGAGGAAGTGAAAAAGGCGGCCGTTTGCCTCGAAAGCTGTGTACTGGCGGTCCTCAGGGCGGATAGGGATTTGGTGGTATGCTGCCTTGAGGTCAATGGTCGAGAAAACGCGGTATTGCGCTATCTTATTAACCATGTCGGCTATGCGGGGGAGGGGGTATGCGTCCAACTGGGTGTACTTGTTGATTGTCTGGCTGTAGTCGATGACTAGGCGCTGCTTGTTGCCAGTCTTAACGACTACCACCTGGGCTCGCCAGGGGCTGGTACTATCCTCAATAATCCCCTCTTTCAGGAGCCGCGTCACCTCAGATCTTATGAAGGATCTGTCCCCGGTGCTGTATCGCCTGCTCTTTGTGGCGATAGGCTTGCAGTCGCGGGTGAGGTTGGCGAACAGGGGGGGGGGGTGATTTTGAGGGTGGAGAGACTACAGGTGGGGCGCGGCGGGCAATTTAAAAACTGCTGGTTGCAGACAGTGAGTGGGGGAAAAGGTCCACCGTATGTCAAGGTGACACTCTTAAAGTGACAATGAAAGTCCAACCCCAGTAGAACGGCAGCGCAGAGATGTGGCAGGACGAATAGCTTTACATTGTTATATACGGAGCCCTTCACCGAGAGGGTCACTACGCAGTAGCCGCCGACGTCTGCTGAGTGGGATTTCGAGGCCATGGCGATCCGATGGCGCGTTGGCCGGACCGAGAGGGAATAGCGCCGTACTGTATCAGGGTGTATGAAGCTCTCCGTGCTCCCGGAATCAAAAAGGCAAGTTGTGGCGCGGCCATTTACCTGGATGTCCATCGTGGACCTGGCTAGCCGATGGGGTCTGGATTGATCCAGCGTGATGGAGGCCGCTGTGGAGTCGGTAGCGTCGCTGTAGAACCCCGGTGAGGCGGCGGTGGGTGAGTCGGGGGCCCGTTGGCAGAATGGCGGACAAGATGGCGGCGTCGGGGAGGAAGGACAAAATGGCGGCGCCCATGACGATCCCGATCCCCACGAGGCTGGAGGGAGGCAAGATGGCCGCTCCCACGAATCGCACGCGGCGCTGCTGGAGGTAGGGGTCTTCTGACTTCTGCAGACGCCAGCGTAGTGTCCCTTCTTACCGCAGGCAGAGCAGACCGCGTTTTTCGCAGGGCAGCGCGCCCTGGGGTGTTTGGTTTGGCCACAGAAATAACATTTCTGGCTCGGGCGGGACATCGCTGCAGCAGTTGAGGCCAGGGCCCGTGGCGGCGCCGCGTCCCAAGGTGGCGGCGGCTGCGGCATCCATGAGGCGGCCGTGCGGTCCGGGGAGTAGGCCTCCATGTTCCGGTGGGCTACGTCCAACGAGAGGGTGAGTGAAATCGCCTTCTTCAGGTCGAGCTCGCTACTTTCCAGCAGTCGCTGCCGTGTGTGAGTGGACCTGAGGCCCGCCACGAGGGCGTCCCGGATGAGCTCCTCCGTATGTTCCGTGGCTGTTACTTGCTTGCATTCGCAGGCTCGGCCGAGTTCCTTCAGCGCCCGTATGTATGCTTCTGTGGGTTCCCCGGGCTGTTGTTTGCGAGACCCCAGGAGATGTCTTGCGTAAACATAGTTGACCGGGCGTGCGTATTGCTCCTTCAAGATGTCGATCGCCCCCTGGTAGCTCGTAGCGTCCCGGATAAGGGCAAAAGCTCGGTGGTTTACTTTAGAGTTCAGCACCCTGAGCTTGTCGGCATCGGCGGCGACGGTCTCGCCGGATGCAGTCAGAAAGGACTCAAAACAGTGCAGCCAATGCGAGAACTTAGCAGTCAAGTCCGGTTCTGGCGGGTCGAGTTCCAGGCACTTGATCTTAAGAATCTGCAGCATCGTTTTTTTTTTTTTTTTTTTTTTCAGTGGTTAATAAAATTGATGCGCTATCAATTCTAATAAAAGGCTGAGCAGAGTTCAGAACGACAGGCTTTTATTAACTACTGAATTGCACTTCAGACAGATCAGGACTATGCCTCTAGTGGACAACCGAATGCCAGGAGCTGCCATGTGGCCGCTCTTATACTCAGTAGCCCAGGGGCGGAGTCAGCTGAGGCATAGTCAGGCATAACAGTGAAACAAGAGTGAACGACAACAACAACAACAACAGTGAACACAGTGAACTACAGTGGTTTACCACAGTGAGGGACCAGGGTATAGAGTGAGGGACCAGGGTATAGAGTGAGGGACCAGGGTATAGAGTGAGGGACCAGGGTATAGATTGAGGGACCAGGGTATAGAGTGAGGGACCAGGGTATAGAGTGAGGGACCAGGGTATAGAGTGAGGGACCAGGGTATAGAGTGAGGGACCAGGGTATAGAGTGAGGGACCAGGGTATAGAGTGAGGGACCAGGGTATAGAGTGAGGGACCAGGGTATAGATTGAGGGACCAGGGTATAGAGTGAGAGACCAGGGTATAGAATGAGGGACCAGGTTACAGAGTGAGGGACCAGGGTACAGAGTGAGGGACCAGGATACAGACTGAGGGACCAGGGTATAGAGTGAGGGACCAGGGTACAGAGTGAGGGACCAAGGTACAGAGTGAGGGACCAGGGTACAGACTGAGGGACCAGGTTACATAGTGAGGGACCAGGTTACAGAGTGAGGGACCAGGGTACAGAGTGAGGGACCAGGGTACAGAGTGAGGGACCAGGGTATAGAGTGAGGGACCAGGGTATAGAATGAGGGACCAGGGTATAGGGTGAGGGACCAGGGTATAGGGCGAGGGACAAGGGTACAGTGTGAGGGACCAGGGTATAGAGTGAGGGACCAGGGTATAGAGTGAGGGACCAAGGTATAGAGTGAGGGACCAAGGTATAGAGTGAGGGACCAGTGTATAGAGTGAGGGACCAGTGTATAGAGAGAGGGACCAGGGTATAGAGTGAGGGACCAGGGTATAGAGAGAGGGACCAGGCTACAGAGTGAGGGACCAGGGTACAGAGTGAGGGACCATGGTACGGAGTGAGGGACCAGGGTACAGTGTGAGGGACCAGGGTATAGAGTGAGGGACCAGGGTATAGAGTGAGGGACCAGGGTACAGAGTGAGGGACCAGGGTACAGAGTGAGGGACCAGGGTACAGAGTGAGGGACCAGGGTACAGGGTGAGGGACCAGGGTACAGAGTGAGGGACCAGGTTACAGAGTGAGGGGCCAGGGTACAGAGTGAGAGACCAGTGCACAGAGTGAGGGACCAGGGTATAGAGTGAGGGACCAGGTTAAAAAGTGAGGGACCAGGGTACAGGGTGAGGGATATGGTTATAGAGTGAGGGACCAGGGTATAGAGCGGGGGACCAGGGTATAGAGCGAGGGACCAGGTTATAGAGTGAGGGACCAGGGTACAGAGTGAGAGACCAGTGCACAGAGTGAGGGACCAGGGTATAGAGTGAGGGACCAGGTTAAAAAGTGAGGGACCAGGGTACAGGGTGAGGGATTTGGTTATAGAGTGAGGGACTAGGGTATAGAGCGGGGGACCAGGGTATAGAATGAGGGACCAGGGTATAGGGTGAGGGACCAGGGTATAGGGCGAGGGACAAGGGTATAGTGTGAGGGACCAGGGTATAGAGTGAGGGACCAGGGTATAGAGTGAGGGACCAAGGTATAGAGTGAGGGACCAAGGTATAGAGTGAGGGACCAGTGTATAGAGTGAGGGACCAGTGTATAGAGAGAGGGACCAGGGTATAGAGTGAGGGACCAGGGTATAGAGAGAGGGACCAGGCTACAGAGTGAGGGACCAGGGTACAGAGTGAGGGACCATGGTACGGAGTGAGGGACCAGGGTACAGTGTGAGGGACCAGGGTATAGAGTGAGGGACCAGGGTATAGAGTGAGGGACCAGGGTACAGAGTGAGGGACCAGGGTACAGAGTGAGGGACCAGGGTACAGAGTGAGGGGCCAGGGTACAGAGTAAGGGCCCAGGGTACAGAGTGAGGGACCAGTGTACAGAGTGAGGGATCAGGGTATAGAGTGAGGGACCAGGTTATCGAGTGAGGGACCAGGGTATAGAGTGAGGGCCCAGGGTATAGAGTGAGGGACCAGGGTATAGAGTGAGGGCCCAGGGTATAGAGCGAGGGACCAGGGTATAGAGCGAGGGACCAGGGTATAGTGTGAGGGACCAGGGTATACTGTGAGGGACCAGGATATACTGTGAGGGACCAGGGTATAGTTTGAGGGACCAGGGTACAGTGCGAGGGACCAGGGTATAGTGTGAGGGACCAGAGTATAGATTGAGGGACCAGAGTATAGAGTGAGGGACCAGAGTATAGAGTGAGGGACCAGAGCATAGAGTGAGGGACCAGAGTAAAGAGGGAGGGACCAGAGTATAGAGTGAGGGACCAGAGTATAGAGTGAGGGACCAGAGTATAGTTTGAGGGACCAGAGCCTAGAGTGAGGGACCAGAGTATAGAGTGAGGGACCAGAGTATAGATTGAGGGACCAGAGTATAGTGTGAGGAACCAAAGTATAGTGTGAGGAACCAGGTTATAGTGTGAGGGACCAGAGTATAGAGTGAGGGACCAGAGTATAGTGTTAGAGACCAGTGTATAGAGTGGGGGACCAGGTTAAAGTGTGAGGGACCAGAGTATAGAATGAGGGACCAGGTTATAATGTGAGACCCCAGAGTATAGAGTGAGGGACCAGGGTATAGAGTGAGGGACCAGGGTATAGTGTGAGACCCCAGGGTATAGTGTGAGGGACCAGATTCTATTGTGAGCGACCAGGTTGCAGTGTGAGGGACCAGTTTATAGTGTGAGGGACCAGGGTATAGAGTGAGGGATCAGGGTATATTGTGAGGGACCAGGGTATAGTGTGAGGGGGCAGGCTATCATGTGAGGGACCAGAGTTTAGAGTGAGGGACCAGAGTATAGAGTGAGGGATCAGGGTATAGAGTGAGGGACCAGAGTATAGAGTGAGGGACCAGAGTATAGAGCGAGGGACCAGAGTATAGTGCGAGGGACCAGAGTATAGAGCGAGGGAGCAGAGTATAGAGTGAGGGAGCAGAGTATAGAGTGAGGGACCAGAGTATAGAGTGAGGGACCAGAGTATAGAGTGAGGGATCAGGGTATAGAGTGAGGGACCAGAGTGTAGAGTGAGGGACCAGAGTATAGAGTGAGGGACCAGGGTAGAGTGTGAGACCCCAGAGTATAGTGTGAGGGACCAGGGTATGGTGTGAGGGACCAGAGTATAGAGTGAGGACCAGAGTATAGATTGAGGGACCAGAGTATAGAGCGAGGGACCAGAGTATAGAGCGAGGGACCAGAGTATAGTGCGAGGGACCAGAGTATAGAGCGAGGGAGCAGAGTATAGAGTGAGGGAGCAGAGTATAGAGCGAGGGAGCAGAGTATAGAGCGAGGGAGCAGAGTATAGAGTCAGACCCCGGGGTATAGAGTTAGGGACCAGGGTATGGAGTGAGGGGCCAGGGTATCGAGTGAGGGGCCAGGGTATAGAGTGAGGGATCAGGGTATAGAGTGAGGGACCAGGGTATAGAGTGAGGGACCAGGCTACAGAGTGAGGGACCAGGCTACAGAGTGAGGGACCAGGCTACAGAGTGAAGGACCAGGCTACAGAGCGAGGGGCCAGGCTACAGAGTGAGGGACCAGGGTACAGAGTGAGGGACCAGGGTACAGCGTGAGGGACCAGGGTACAGAGGGAGGGACCAGGGTACAGAGCGAGGGACCAGGGTATAGTGTGAGGGACCAGGGTATACTGTGAGGGACCAGGGTATAGTGTGAGGGACCAGGGTACAGTGCGAGGGACCAGGGTATATTGTGAGGGACCAGAGTATAGATTGAGGGACCAGAGTATAGAGTGAGGGACCAGAGTATAGAGGGAGGGACCAGAGTATAGAGTGAGGGACCAGAGTATAGAGTGAGGGACCAGAGTATAGAGTGAGGGACCAGAGTATAGTTTGAGGGACCAGAGTATAGAGTGAGGGACCAGAGTATAGAGTGAGGGACCAGAGTATAGAGTGAGGGACCAGAGTATAGAGTGAGGGACCAGGGTATAGGGTGAGGGACCAGGGTATAGAGTGAGGGACCAGAGTATAGAGTGAGGGACCAGGGTATAGAGTGAGGGACCAGGGTACAGAGTGAGGTACCAGGTTACAATGTGATGGACCAGGGTATAGTGTGAGGGACCAGGGTACAGAGTGAGGGACCAGGGTACAGAGTGATGGACCAGGGTATAGAGTGAGGGACCAGGGTACAGAGTGAGGGACCAGGTTACAGTGTGATGGACCAGGGTACAGAGTGAGGGACCAGGGTATAGAATGAGGGACCAGGGTATAGGGTGAGGGACCAGGGTATAGGGCGAGGGACAAGGGTATAGTGTGAGGGACCAGGGTATAGAGTGAGGGACCAGGGTATAGAGTGAGGGACCAGTGTATAGAGAGAGGGACCAGGGTATAGAGTGAGGGACCAGGGTATAGAGAGAGGGACCAGGCTACAGAGTGAGGGACCAGGGTACAGAGTGAGGGACCATGGTATGGAGTGAGGGACCAGGGTACAGTGTGAGGGACCAGGGTATAGAGTGAGGGACCAGGGTATAGGGTGAGGAATCGGGTACAGAGTGAGGGACCAGGGTACAGAGTGAGGGACCAGGGTACAGAGTGAGGGGCCAGGGTACAGAGTAAGGGCCCAGGGTACAGAGTGAGGGACCAATGTACAGAGTGAGGGATCAGGGTATAGAGTGAGGGACCAGGTTATAGAGTGAGGGACCAGGGTATAGAGTGAGGGCCCAGGGTATAGAGTGAGGGACCAGGGTATAGAGTGAGGGCCCAGGGTATAGAGTGAGGGACCAGGGTATAGAGCGAGGGACCAGGGTATAGTGTGAGGGACCAGGGTATACTGTGAGGGACCAGGATATACTGTGAGGGACCAGGGTATAGTTTGAGGGACCAGGGTACAGTGCGAGGGACCAGGGTATAGTGTGAGGGACCAGAGTATAGATTGAGGGACCAGAGCATAGAGTGAGGGACCAGAGTATAGAGTGAGGGACCAGAGTATAGAGTGAGGGACCAGAGTAAAGAGTGAGGGACCAGAGTATAGAGTGAGGGACCAGAGTATAGAGTGAGGGACCAGAGTATAGTTTGAGGGACCAGAGCATAGAGTGAGGGACCAGAGTATAGAGTGAGGGACCAGGGTATAGAGTGAGGGACCAGAGTACAGAGCGAGGGACCAGAGTTTAGAGCGAGGGACCAGGGTATAGTGTGAGGGACCAGGGTATAGAGCGAGGGACCAGGGTATAGAGTGAGGGACCAGAGTATAGAGCGAGGGACCAGAGTATAGTGTGAGGCACCAGGGTATAGAGTGAGGGACCAGGGTATAGAGTGAGGGACCAGGGTATAGAGTGAGGGACCAGGGTATAGAGTGAGGGATCAGGGCAAAGAGTGAGGGACAAGGGTATAGAGTGAGGGACCAGGGTATAGAGTGAGGGACCAGGGTATAGAGTGAGGGACCAGGGTATAGGGTGAGGGACCAGGGTATAGGGTGAGGGACCAGGGTATAGGGTGAGGGACCAATGTATAGAGTGAGGGACCAGGGTATAGTGAGGGACCCCAGGGTATAGTGTGAGGGACCAGATTCTATTGTGAGCGACCAGGTTGCAGTGTGAGGGACCAGTTTATAGTGTGAGGGACCAGGGTATAGAGTGAGGGATCAGGGTATATTGTGAGGGACCAGGGTATAGTGTGAGGGGCCAGGCTATAGTGTGAGGGACCAGAGTATAGAGTGAGGGACCAGAGTATAGAGTGAGGGATCAGGGTATAGAGTGAGGGACCAGAGTGTAGAGTGAGGGACCAGAGTATAGAGTGAGGGACCAGGGTAGAGTGTGAGACCCCAGGGTATAGTGTGAGGGACCAGGGTATGGTGTGAGGGACCAGAGTATAGAGTGAGGACCAGAGTATAGATCGAGGGACCAGAGTATAGAGCGAGGGACCAGAGTATAGAGCGAGGGACCAGAGTATAGTGCGAGGGACCAGTGTATAGAGCGAGGGAGCAGAGTATAGAGAGAGGGAGCAGAGTATAGAGCGAGGGAGCAGAGTATAGAGCGAGGGAGCAGAGTATAGAGTCAGACCCCGGGGTATAGAGTTAGGGACCAGGGTATGGAGTGAGGGGCCAGGGTATAGAGTGAGGGGCCAGGGTATAGAGTGTGGGATCAGGGTATAGAGTGAGGGACCAGGGTATAGAGTGAGGGACCAGGCTACAGAGTGAGGGACCAGGCTACAGAGTGAGGGACCAGGCTACAGAGTGAAGGACCAGGCTACAGAGCGAGGGACCAGGCTACAGAGTGAGGGACCAGGGTACAGAGTGAGGGACCAGGGTACAGCGTGAGGGACCAGGGTACAGAGTGAGGGACCAGGGTACAGAGCGAGGGACCAGGGTATAGCGTGAGGGACCAGGGTATAGTGTGAGGGACCAGGGTACAGTGCGAGGGACCAGGGTATATTGTGAGGGACCAGAGTATAGATTGAGGGACCAGAGTATAGAGTGAGGGACCAGAATATAGAGTGAGGGACCAGAGTATAGAGTGAGGGACCAGAGTATAGAGTGAGGGACCAGAGTATAGAGTGAGGGACCAGAGTATAGTTTGAGGGACCAGAGTATAGAGTGAGGGACCAGAGTATAGAGTGAGGGACCAGAGTATAGAGTGAGGGACCAGAGTATAGAGTGAGGGACCAGGGTATAGGGTGAGGGACCAGGGTATAGAGTGAGGGACCAGAGTATAGAGTGAGGGACCAGGGTATAGAGTGAGGGACCAGGGTACAGAGTGAGGTACCAGGTTACAATGTGATGGACCAGGGTATAGTGTGAGGGACCAGGGTACAGAGTGAGGGACCAGGGTACAGAGTGATGGACCAGGGTATAGAGTGAGGGACCAGGGTACAGAGTGAGGGACCAGGTTACAGTGTGATGGACCAGGGTACAGAGTGAGGGACCAGGGTAAAGAGTGAGGGACCAGGGTACAGAGTGAGGGACCAGTCTACAGAGTGACGGACCGGGGTGTAGTGTGATGGACCAGGGTGTAGTGTGAGGGATCAGGGTACAGTGTGAGGGACCAGGGTATAGAGTGAGGGACCAGAGTATAGTGTGACGGACCAGAGTATAGGATGAGGGACCAGAGTATAGTGTGAGGGACCAGGGTATAGTGTGAGGGACCAGGGTATAGTGTGAGGGACCAGGGTACAGTGTGAGGGACCAGGGTATAGTGTGAGGGACCAGATTAGAGAGTGAGGGACCAGAGTAGAGAGTGAGGGACCAGAGTAGAGAGTGAGGGGCCAGAGTATAGTGTGAGGGACCAGAGTATAGAGTGAGGGACCAGAATATCACGTGAGGGACCATGGTTTCGTGTGAGGGACCAGGTTATAGTGTGAGGGACAAGAGTATAGAGTGAGGGGCCAGGGTATAGAGATAGCGACCAGATTATAACCTGAGGGACCAGAGTATAGGGTGAAAACCCAGAGAATAGAGTGAGGGACCAGAGTATAGATTGAGGGACCAGAGTATAGTGTGAGGAATCAGGTTATAGTGTGAGGGACCAGGGCACAGTGTGAGGGACAAGGTTATAATGGGAGACCCCGGAGTATAGAGTGAGGGACCAGAGCATAGTGTGAGAGACCAGTGTATAGAGTGAGAGACCAGGGTATAGAGTGAGGGACCAGGTTATAATGTGAGACCCCAGAGTATAGAGTGAGGGACCAGGGTATAGTGTGAGGGACCAGATTCTAGTATGAGCGACCAGGTTACAGTGTGAGGGACCAGGTTACAGTGTGAGGGACCAGGTTACAGTGTGAGGGACCAGGTTATAGTGTGAGGGACCAGGGTATATTGTGAGGGACCAGGGTATAGAATGAGTGATCAGGGTATATTGTGAGGGACCAGGCTATAGTGTGACGGACCAGGCTATAGTGTGAGGGACCAGGGTATGGTGTGATGGACCAGGGTATCGTGTGAGGGACCAGGTTATAGTGTGAGGGACCAGGTTATAGTGTAAGGGACCAGGGTATAGTGTGAGGGACCAGGTTATAGTGTGAGGGACCAGGTATAGTGTGAGGGACCAGGGTATAGTGTGAGGGACCAGGGTATAGTGTGAGGGACCAGAGTATATAATGAGGGACCAGAGTATAGAGTGAGGGACCAGAGTATAGAGTGAGGGACCAGAGTATAGAGTGAGGGACCAGAGTATAGAGTGAGGGGCCAGAGTATAGAGTGAGGGACCAGAGATTTGAGTGAGGGACCAGAGATTTGAGTGAGGGACCAGAGATTTGAGTGAGGGACCAGAGATTTGAATGAGGGACCAGAGTATAGATTGAGGGACCAGAGTATAGAGTGAGGGACCAGAGTATAGAGCGAGGGACCAGGGTATAGAGTGAGGGACCAGAGTATAGAGTTAGGGACCAGAGTATCGAGTGAGGGACCAGAGTATCGAGTGAGGGACCAGAGTATAGAGTGAGGGACCAGAGTATCGCGTGAGGGACCAGAGTATAGAGTGAGGGACCAGAGTATAGAGTGAGGGACCAGTTAATAGTGTGAGGGACCAGGGTATAGTGTGAGACCCCAGGGTATAGAGTGAGGAACCAGGTTATAGTGTGAGGGACCAGGTTATAATGTGAGACCCCAGGGTATAGTTTGAGGGACCAGCGTATAGTATGAGGGACCAGATTATACTGTGAGGGACCAGGGTATAGAGTGAGGGACCAGGGTATAGAGTGAGGGACCAGGGTATAGAGTGAGGGACCAGGGTATAGAGTGAGGGACCAGGGTATAGAGTGAGGAACCAGGGTATAGAGTGAGGGATCAGGGTATAGAGTGAGGGACCAGGGTATAGAGTGAGGGACCAGAGTATAGAGTGAGGGACCAGGGTATAGGGTGAGGGACCAGGGTATAGAGTGAGGGACCAGAGTATAGAGTGAGGGACCAGGGTATAGAGTGAGGGACCAGGGTACAGAGTGAGGTACCAGGTTACAATGTGATGGACCAGGGTATAGTGTGAGGGACCAGGGTACAGAGTGAGGGACCAGGGTACAGAGTGATGGACCAGGGTATAGAGTGAGGGACCAGGGTACAGAGTGAGGGACCAGGTTACAGTGTGATGGACCAGGGTACAGAGTGAGGGACCAGGGTATAGAATGAGGGACCAGGGTATAGGGTGAGGGACCAGGGTATAGGGCGAGGGACAAGGGTATAGTGTGAGGGACCAGGGTATAGAGTGAGGGACCAGGGTATAGAGTGAGGGACCAGTGTATAGAGAGAGGGACCAGGGTATAGAGTGAGGGACCAGGGTATAGAGAGAGGGACCAGGCTACAGAGTGAGGGACCAGGGTACAGAGTGAGGGACCATGGTATGGAGTGAGGGACCAGGGTACAGTGTGAGGGACCAGGGTATAGAGTGAGGGACCAGGGTATAGGGTGAGGAATCGAGTACAGAGTGAGGGACCAGGGTACAGAGTGAGGGACCAGGGTACAGAGTGAGGGGCCAGGGTACAGAGTAAGGGCCCAGGGTACAGAGTGAGGGACCAATGTACAGAGTGAGGGATCAGGGTATAGAGTGAGGGACCAGGTTATAGAGTGAGGGACCAGTGTATAGAGTGAGGGCCCAGGGTATAGAGTGAGGGACCAGGGTATAGAGTGAGGGCCCAGGGTATAGAGTGAGGGACCAGGGTATAGAGCGAGGGACCAGGGTATAGTGTGAGGGACCAGGGTATACTGTGAGGGACCAGGATATACTGTGAGGGACCAGGGTATAGTTTGAGGGACCAGGGTACAGTGCGAGGGACCAGGGTATAGTGTGAGGGACCAGAGTATAGATTGAGGGACCAGAGCATAGAGTGAGGGACCAGAGTATAGAGTGAGGGACCAGAGTATAGAGTGAGGGACCAGAGTAAAGAGTGAGGGACCAGAGTATAGAGTGAGGGACCAGAGTATAGAGTGAGGGACCAGAGTATAGTTTGAGGGACCAGAGCATAGAGTGAGGGACCAGAGTATAGAGTGAGGGACCAGGGTATAGAGTGAGGGACCAGAGTACAGAGCGAGGGACCAGAGTTTAGAGCGAGGGACCAGGGTATAGTGTGAGGGACCAGGGTATAGAGCGAGGGACCAGGGTATAGAGTGAGGGACCAGAGTATAGAGCGAGGGACCAGAGTATAGTGTGAGGCACCAGGGTATAGAGTGAGGGACCAGGGTATAGAGTGAGGGACCAGGGTATAGAGTGAGGGACCAGGGTATAGAGTGAGGGATCAGGGCAAAGAGTGAGGGACAAGGGTATAGAGTGAGGGACCAGGGTATAGAGTGAGGGACCAGGGTATAGAGTGAGGGACCAGGGTATAGGGTGAGGGACCAGGGTATAGGGTGAGGGACCAGGGTATAGGGTGAGGGACCAATGTATAGAGTGAGGGACCAGGGTATAGTGAGGGACCCCAGGGTATAGTGTGAGGGACCAGATTCTATTGTGAGCGACCAGGTTGCAGTGTGAGGGACCAGTTTATAGTGTGAGGGACCAGGGTATAGAGTGAGGGATCAGGGTATATTGTGAGGGACCAGGGTATAGTGTGAGGGGCCAGGCTATAGTGTGAGGGACCAGAGTATAGAGTGAGGGACCAGAGTATAGAGTGAGGGATCAGGGTATAGAGTGAGGGACCAGAGTGTAGAGTGAGGGACCAGAGTATAGAGTGAGGGACCAGGGTAGAGTGTGAGACCCCAGGGTATAGTGTGAGGGACCAGGGTATGGTGTGAGGGACCAGAGTATAGAGTGAGGACCAGAGTATAGATCGAGGGACCAGAGTATAGAGCGAGGGACCAGAGTATAGAGCGAGGGACCAGAGTATAGTGCGAGGGACCAGTGTATAGAGCGAGGGAGCAGAGTATAGAGAGAGGGAGCAGAGTATAGAGCGAGGGAGCAGAGTATAGAGCGAGGGAGCAGAGTATAGAGTCAGACCCCGGGGTATAGAGTTAGGGACCAGGGTATGGAGTGAGGGGCCAGGGTATAGAGTGAGGGGCCAGGGTATAGAGTGTGGGATCAGGGTATAGAGTGAGGGACCAGGGTATAGAGTGAGGGACCAGGCTACAGAGTGAGGGACCAGGCTACAGAGTGAGGGACCAGGCTACAGAGTGAAGGACCAGGCTACAGAGCGAGGGACCAGGCTACAGAGTGAGGGACCAGGGTACAGAGTGAGGGACCAGGGTACAGCGTGAGGGACCAGGGTACAGAGTGAGGGACCAGGGTACAGAGCGAGGGACCAGGGTATAGCGTGAGGGACCAGGGTATAGTGTGAGGGACCAGGGTACAGTGCGAGGGACCAGGGTATATTGTGAGGGACCAGAGTATAGATTGAGGGACCAGAGTATAGAGTGAGGGACCAGAATATAGAGTGAGGGACCAGAGTATAGAGTGAGGGACCAGAGTATAGAGTGAGGGACCAGAGTATAGAGTGAGGGACCAGAGTATAGTTTGAGGGACCAGAGTATAGAGTGAGGGACCAGAGTATAGAGTGAGGGACCAGAGTATAGAGTGAGGGACCAGAGTATAGAGTGAGGGACCAGGGTATAGGGTGAGGGACCAGGGTATAGAGTGAGGGACCAGAGTATAGAGTGAGGGACCAGGGTATAGAGTGAGGGACCAGGGTACAGAGTGAGGTACCAGGTTACAATGTGATGGACCAGGGTATAGTGTGAGGGACCAGGGTACAGAGTGAGGGACCAGGGTACAGAGTGATGGACCAGGGTATAGAGTGAGGGACCAGGGTACAGAGTGAGGGACCAGGTTACAGTGTGATGGACCAGGGTACAGAGTGAGGGACCAGGGTAAAGAGTGAGGGACCAGGGTACAGAGTGAGGGACCAGTCTACAGAGTGACAGACCGGGGTGTAGTGTGATGGACCAGGGTGTAGTGTGAGGGATCAGGGTACAGTGTGAGGGACAAGGTATAGAGTGAGGGACCAGAGTATAGTGTGACGGACCAGAGTATAGGATGAGGGACCAGAGTATAGTGTGAGGGACCAGGGTATAGTGTGAGGGACCAGGGTATAGTGTGAGGGACCAGGGTACAGTGTGAGGGACCAGGGTATAGTGTGAGGGACCAGATTAGAGAGTGAGGGACCAGAGTAGAGAGTGAGGGACCAGAGTAGAGAGTGAGGGGCCAGAGTATAGTGTGAGGGACCAGAGTATAGAGTGAGGGACCAGAATATCACGTGAGGGACCATGGTTTCGTGTGAGGGACCAGGTTATAGTGTGAGGGACAAGAGTATAGAGTGAGGGGCCAGGGTATAGAGATAGCGACCAGATTATAACCTGAGGGACCAGAGTATAGGGTGAAAACCCAGAGAATAGAGTGAGGGACCAGAGTATAGATTGAGGGACCAGAGTATAGTGTGAGGAATCAGGTTATAGTGTGAGGGACCAGGGCACAGTGTGAGGGACAAGGTTATAATGGGAGACCCCGGAGTATAGAGTGAGGGACCAGAGCATAGTGTGAGAGACCAGTGTATAGAGTGAGAGACCAGGGTATAGAGTGAGGGACCAGGTTATAATGTGAGACCCCAGAGTATAGAGTGAGGGACCAGGGTATAGTGTGAGGGACCAGATTCTAGTATGAGCGACCAGGTTACAGTGTGAGGGACCAGGTTACAGTGTGAGGGACCAGGTTACAGTGTGAGGGACCAGGTTATAGTGTGAGGGACCAGGGTATATTGTGAGGGACCAGGGTATAGAATGAGTGATCAGGGTATATTGTGAGGGACCAGGCTATAGTGTGACGGACCAGGCTATAGTGTGAGGGACCAGGGTATGGTGTGATGGACCAGGGTATCGTGTGAGGGACCAGGTTATAGTGTGAGGGACCAGGTTATAGTGTAAGGGACCAGGGTATAGTGTGAGGGACCAGGTTATAGTGTGAGGGACCAGGTATAGTGTGAGGGACCAGGGTATAGTGTGAGGGACCAGGGTATAGTGTGAGGGACCAGAGTATATAATGAGGGACCAGAGTATAGAGTGAGGGACCAGAGTATAGAGTGAGGGACCAGAGTATAGAGTGAGGGACCAGAGTATAGAGTGAGGGGCCAGAGTATAGAGTGAGGGACCAGAGATTTGAGTGAGGGACCAGAGATTTGAGTGAGGGACCAGAGATTTGAGTGAGGGACCAGAGATTTGAATGAGGGACCAGAGTATAGATTGAGGGACCAGAGTATAGAGTGAGGGACCAGAGTATAGAGCGAGGGACCAGGGTATAGAGTGAGGGACCAGAGTATAGAGTTAGGGACCAGAGTATCGAGTGAGGGACCAGAGTATCGAGTGAGGGACCAGAGTATAGAGTGAGGGACCAGAGTATCGCGTGAGGGACCAGAGTATAGAGTGAGGGACCAGAGTATAGAGTGAGGGACCAGTTAATAGTGTGAGGGACCAGGGTATAGTGTGAGACCCCAGGGTATAGAGTGAGGAACCAGGTTATAGTGTGAGGGACCAGGTTATAATGTGAGACCCCAGGGTATAGTTTGAGGGACCAGCGTATAGTATGAGGGACCAGATTATACTGTGAGGGACCAGGGTATAGAGTGAGGGACCAGGGTATAGAGTGAGGGACCAGGGTATAGAGTGAGGGACCAGGGTATAGAGTGAGGGACCAGGGTATAGAGTGAGGAACCAGGGTATAGAGTGAGGGATCAGGGTATAGAGTGAGGGACCAGGGTATAGAGTGAGGGACCAGGGTATAGAATGAGGGACCAGGGTATAGTGTGAGGGACCAGAGTATAGAATGAGGAACCTAGTTATACTGTGAGGGACCAGGGTATAGTGTGAGGGACCAGGTTATAATGTGAGACCCCAGGGTATAGTGTGAGGGACCAGGGTATAGTGCGAGGGACCAGATTATAGTGTGAGCGACCAGGTTATAGTGTGAGGGACCAGGCTATATTGTGAGGGACCAGGGTATATTGTGAGGGACCAGCGTATAGAGTGAGGGACCAGGGTATCGTGTGAGGGACCAGGGTATAGTGTGAGGGACCAGGATATAGTGTGAGGGACCAGGGTATAGTGTGAGGGACCAGGTTATAGTGCGAGGGACCAGGGTATAGTGTGAGGGACCTGGGTATAGTGTGAGGGACCAGGGTATAGTGTGAGGGACCAGAGTATAGAGTGAGGGACCAGAGTATCGTGTGAGGGACCATAGTATCGTGTGAGGGACCAGGTTATAGTGTGAGAGACAAGAGTATAGAGCGAGGGGCCAGGGTATAGAGCGAGCGACCAGGTTATGATGTGAGGGACCAGAGTATAGAGTGAGTATCCAGAGTATAGAGCAAGGGACCAGAGTATAGAGCGAGGGACCAGAGTATAGAGCGAGGGACCAGGGTATGCTGTGAGGGACCAGTGTATAGATTGAGGGACCGGAGTATAGATTGAGGGACCAGAGTATAGTGTGAGGAACCAGGTTATAGTGTGAGGGACCAGGGTATAGTATGAGGTACCAGGTTATAATGTGTCACCCCAGAGTATAGAATGAGGGACTAGGGTATGGTGTGACGGACCAGGGTATGGTGTAACGGACCAGAGTATAGAGCGAGGGACCAGAGTATAGAGCGAGGGACCAGAGTATAGAGCGAGGGACCAGAGTATAGAGCGAGGGACCAGAGTATAGAGCGAGTGACCAGGTTATAACGTGAGACTCCGGAGTATAGAGTGAGGGACAAGGGTATAGAGTGAGGGACCAGAGTATAGTGTGAGAGACCAGTGTATAGTGTGAGGGACCAGGGTAAAGAGTGAGGGACCAGGGTAAAGAGTGAGGGACCAGGGTATAGAGTGAGGGACCAGGGTATAGAGTGAGGGACCAGGGTATAGAGTGAGGGACCAGGGTCTAGAGCGAGGGACCAGAGTATAGTGCGAGGGACCAGAGTGTAGAGCGAGGGACCAGGGTATGCTGTGAGGGACCAGAGTATAGATTGAGGGACCAGAGTATAGTGTGAGGAACCAAGTTATAGCGTGAGGGACCAGGGTATAGTGTGAGGGACCAGGTTATAATGTGAGACCCCAGAGTATAGAATGAGGGACCAGGGTATAGAGCGAGGGACCAGGTTATAACGTGAGACTCCGGAGTATAGAGAGAGGGACCAGGGTATAGTGTGAGGGACCAGGGTATAGAGGGAGGGACCAGGGTTCAGTGCGAGGGACCAGAGTACAGTGCGAGGGACCAGGGTACAGTGCAAGGGACCAGGGTCTTGTGTGAGGGACCAGGGTGTAGTGTGAGGGACCAGGGTGTAGAGTGAGGGACCAGGGTGTAGTGTGAGGGACCAGGGTGTAGCGTGAGGAACCAGGGTGTAGCGTGAGGGACCAGGGTGAAGCCTGAGGGACCTGGGTATAGCGTGAGGGACCAGGGTATAGAGTGAGCGACCAGGGTATAGAGTGAGGGACCAGGGTATAGAGTGAGGGACCAGGGTATAGAGTGAGGGGCCAGGGTATAGAGTGAGGGACCAGGGTATAGGGTGAGGGACCAGGGTATAGAGTGAGGGACCAGGGTATAGAGTGAGGGACCAGGTTACAGTGTGATGGCCAGGTTACAGTGTGAGGGACGAGGTTACAGTGTGATGAACCAGGTTACAGTGTGAAGGACCGGGTTACAGTGTGAGGGACGAGGTTACAGTGTGATGAACCAGGTTACAGTGTGAAGGACCAGGTTACAGTGTGAGGGACCAGGTTACAGTGTGATGGACCAGGTTACAGTGTGAGGGACCAGGTTATAGTGTGAGGGACCAGGTTACAGTGTGAGGGACCAGGTTATAGAGTGAGGGACCAGGGTATAAAGTGAGGGACCAGGGTATAGGGTGAGGGACCAGGGTACAGAATGATGGACCAGGTTACAGTGTGATGGCCAGGTTACAGTGTGAGGGACGAGGTTACAGTGTGATGGACCAGGTTACAGTGTGAGGGACCAGGTTACAGTTTGATGGACCAGGTTACAGTGTGATGGACCAGGTTACAGTGTGAGGGACCAGGTTCCAGTGTGGGGGACCAGGTTACAGTGTGAGGGACCAGGTTACAGTGTGAGGTACCAGGTTACTGTTTGAGGGACCAGATTATAGTGTGAGACCCCAGGTTATAGTGTGGAACCCAGGTTATAGTGTGAGACCCCAGGTTCTAGTGAGAGACCCCAGGTGTGATGTAAGACCCCAGGATGTAGTTTGAAGGACCAGGGTCAGATATTGCCAAGGCCACTGCTGGCTTGGCTGTGGGCTAGACAAAGTTATCTTAAAATGTATGCAACTAAAATAGCAGATCAGAGTCGTAACAACTTCTTTGTTAACCAGTTTAGACGGAACCACGTGGACTGCACCTTCTCAAAAATAAAATTTGATTATCCCCTTAAATTTCAGATAAAACTCCCTTCCCAAGTTCTTGAGCATCAACTCATATCAATTTATCTAATCAATTTTAATTTCTCAAACAAATTATGTCCAGGCTTGTGACTTAACAAAGGAAGACCGAAGTAGTTGCAGTCACATTTGGATGCAAGTCTTTTAGCTTCCCTCTCGAGCAATCTGTCTTGGAAGATAACACATGACTCCAAATAGTTAATTCCACGCATTAAAAAGCCAAGTCCTTATGTCCAATCAATGTCTGCAGCTGAGAAGTTAAATTCTGATCATTACCAGAGCTCCCACTGCACTTTTCCAACAGAGTTCTTTGAAGTCATTTCTATATCAAAGAACCACGCTTGGTAATCTTGCACCATCAACACTCATATGGCCCCCTGCTTAAAAGAAAAAACAGGCAATCCATTGTGGCTTTCCTGCCGGGAGATGGGCAGTGGGTAGTGGGCATGGTGGGGGGGATGGGTAGTGGGCATGGTGGGGGGATGGGTAGTGGGCATGGTGGTGTGATGGGTAGTGGGCATGATCAGGGGATGGGTAGTGGGCATGGTCGGGGGATGGGTAGTGGGCATGGTGCTGTGATGGGTAGTGGGCATGGTCGGGGGCTGGGTAGTGGGCATGGTCAGTGGATGGGTAGTGGGCATGGTCAGGGGCTGGGTAGTGGGCATGGTCAGTGGATGGGTAGTGGGCATGGTGGTGTGATGGGTAGTGGGCATGGTGGGGGGATGGGTAGTGGGCATGGTCGGGGGATGGGTAGTGGGCATGGTGGGGGGATGGGTAGTGGGCATGGTGGTGTGATGGGTATTGGGCATGGTCGGGGGATGGGTAGCGGGCATGGTGGGGGGGTGGGCAGTGGGAATGGTGGGGGGATGGGCAGTGGACATGGTGGGGGGGTGGGCAGTGGACATGGTGGGGGGGTGGGCAGTGGGCATGGTTGGGGGATGGGCAGTGGGCATGGTCGGGGGATGGGCAGTGGGCATGGTTGGGGGATGGGCAGTGGACATGGTGGGGGGGTGGGCAGTGGACATGGTGGGGGGGTGGGCAGTGGACATGGTGGGGGGGGTGGGCAGTGGGCATGGTGGTGGGATGGGCAGTGGGCATTGGGGGGATGGGCAGTGGGCATGGTCGGGGGATGGGCAGTGGACATGGTGGGGGGGTGGCAAGTGGGCATGGTGGTGGGATGGGCAGTGGGCATTGGGGGGATGGGCAGTGGGCATGGTCGGGGGATGGGCAGTGGACATGGTGGGGGGGTGGGCAGTGGACATGGTGGGGGGGTGGGCAGTGGACATGGTGGGGGGGTGGGCAGTGGGCATGGTGGTGGGATGGGCAGTGGGCATTGGGGGGATGGTCAGTGGGCATGGTCGGGGGATGGGCAGTGGGCATGGTCGGGGGATGGGCAGTGGGCATGGTCGGGGGGATGGGCAGTGGGCATGGTCAGTGGGCAGTGGGCATGGTTGGGCGAGGGGCAGTGGGCATGGTCGGGTGATGGGCAGTGGGCATGGTCAAAGGATGGGCAGTGGACAAGGTCGAGGGATGGGCAGTGGGCATGGTGGGGGGATGGGCAGTGGGTATGGTGGGGGGATGGACAGTGGGCATGGCCAGGGGATGGTCAGTGGGCATGGTCAGGGAATGGGCAATGGACATGATTGGGGGATGAGCAGTGGGCATGGTCGGGGGATGGGCAGTGGGCATGGTTGCAGGGGGAGTTTGCAGTGGGCCCAAGTAATGTGAAACTTATAGCTTGAACTTGTAGTTTGGGCTGAATTGCACCCAGTATTAGAGCCAGGCGAACTTGTGGAAGAGAGGAGATTGGGGGAGACAGACTAAAGAATGATGTGGAGATGCCGGTGTTGGACGGGGTGGACAAATGTAGGAAGTCACACAACACCAGATTATAGTCCAACAGCTGTATTTGAAATCACAAGCTTTCAGAGCGCTGCTCCTTCGTCAGGTGAAGTGAAGAGAAGCATATAGGCACAGCATATATAGTCAGAGAAAACTGCCAGATGATTACAGGTAATATTTCTAACTGCCCTTTATCACACCTCGGCAGAGAGGTAATCACAGCAATCAAAGGTGTGAATGGTGTCCAAACAGGTCAGTCAGGAAAACATTACATCAAAGAACAATGCAGTGGGGTCACAAGGGGTCAAATATTGCAGATGCTGGGGTCTGTATGAAAATTAGAAAAAAAAAACTTTGCTGGAAATCACAGCAGGTCCGGCCGCACCTGTACAGAGAGAACAAGCCAACGACGACTCGAGTCTGGATGACTCTACGTCAGGTGGGGTTACATGTAGCGTGACATGAACCCAAGATCCCAGTTGAGGCCATCCTCATGAGTGCGGAACTTGGCTATCAGTTTCTGCTCGACGATTTTGCGTTGTCGTGTGTCTCGAAGGCCGCCTTGGAGAATGCTTACCCGAAGATCGGAGGCTGAATGTCCTTGACTGCTGAAGTTTTCCCTGACTGGGAGGGAACACTCCTGCCTGGCGATTGTTGTGCGGTGTCCGTTCATCCGTTGTCGCAGTGTCTGCATGGTCTCGCCGATGCACCATGCTCCGGGGCATCCTTTCCTGCAACGTATGAGGTAGACAACGTTGGCCGAGTCACATGAGTATGTACCATGTAGGTTAAAGAATGGCAGCAGATGTCCAAAGATAGAGGTGCAGAGCAAACGAGTTTCCGAGGGAGTTGCCAGCCCAGGAGATGTGTAACCTCTCACAAAAAAAGTTTAAGATTCTGATTTTACTTATGTGAAAGGGACATCAATACAATAAACATTAGCTATTTATCAAGTACATTTAAGCCTTAACGTGTTTTCTTTCGATGCTGACTTTGTGTTTAAGGACTGTGCCAAAGAATCTGAAATCTGAGCACGCCCGAATTTGTGGCAGACATTGTCACATGCCCAGTGGAATGTTAGAAGCCAACGTATAGTAGGTCTGACAGGCGTCCAATTGCGCTTCCAAGAATCTTTTGCTGGCTTGGTATTGTTAATAGAAACTCAATTAAAATAAGGTCACGCTCAAAACAGATACTAATGATTAATTATTGCTTTTAAGTCAACACACATTCCTAATTCGCAGCAACATTGATCGAGGAATACAACATTCCCACGAAGTGGCCTTTCTGACAGTTGGACTTTTATTAATGCAAGTATGGTCCCTCAGATGTATTTAAGACGAGAGTAACCAAGACTTAACAGACGTTCAGTTGCTCGATGCTACACGATCATGGCTGCACGTTTTTTTGAGGAGCAGGAACATGCTGCCCTGTATCAGAAGTACAGGCTCCCTTCACCTGTTGAAATCCAGAAGCTCGTCCTCAACTACCTGCAGAGAAAGGTGAGAATGTGACTCACTGGAGCCCCCGGTCCTAAAATCAGCAATCTCGCATCTGACTCAGAAGGACAAGGGTTCCAGTCCCACTCTAGAGACTTGAACACATAATCTAGGCTGACACTCCAGTGCAGTACTGAGTGAGAACTGCACTGTTAGAGGTTCCAACTTTCGGATGAGACCCCGTCTACTCTCTCCGGTGGACAAGAAAGATCTCATGGTACTATTTCGATGAAGAGCAGGGGAGTTCTCCTCAGTGCTCTGGCCAACATCACTAAAAGAGATGATCTGGTCATTTATCTCATTGCTGTTTGTGGGACCTTGCTAGGCACAAATTGGCTGCTGTGTTTCCCACATTATAACAGTGACTACACTTCAAAAGTACTTCATTGATTGACGTCCTCAGGCCACGAAAGACGCTCTATAAATGTAAGGGGGTGAAATTCCCATCGATAGCGCCTCTGGTGGAAGGCGCTAATTTCGCCCCCCCCGAGGCGCTAACCGCGCCTCCCACGAAATTCCGCGGGAGATTAGCAGCAGCGCTACCGGGTAGCGCCCCAACCTTCTGCACCTGGAGATCATGACGGGCCCAGCACTCCGGTCGCACCTCGGGAGAAAAATTCCCCCTCGCACCCCGCAGCTGCGGCGGGCGATGTTACCGACTACTGCAGGGGTCGTGAACAGTGAGGCCGGGCGCTCGCGGAGCACCATTTAAAGGCGCGGTGGCCGGCCGACGTAAAAAAAAAGCCGATTTAAAAAATATATAATTTCTGAGCATTGGTCAGCCCGGCACTCAGCTTGAGTGCTGTGTTGATCGCGTGTCCCTCCCGCACCCTGGTGCTTCAGCAGATGCTGAAAAAAATGCAGAGCTCGCAGCGGGGTACCCTTCCCTTTAATTGAGGGAAGAGCCCCTGCAACGCGGCAGCACCAAGCATGGACACTCATGACACTGCTGAGCACATCGCCCCGGATTGGGACATTCCCCGCCTCTTGCACTCCAAGAGGCAAGAGGAACACTTGATTTAGTTCCACTTCCCTCTTGGAGCAAGAAATGGGAATTTTTCAAATGTTTGAAAACGTTAGCGCATCAAATGCCCCTCATGGGGAATTTCTCCCCCTAAGTCTTTCTTTTCAAGCATCCAATCTGTTCCACTTGGATTCATACCAACAGCTTTAGATGTATGATATTGCCTTTAACTATTTTCCAGTAGGCTTTAAAGGCAGGCGTAAAATACACACAAAAAAATGTAAAATGAAACTGTAGGAATGTCTAGTTCCTATCAGGAGACTGAGCTTGACTCAGGCGATCAACAAACGATGTTTAATATAAAACAAACAGAGTTTAACAAACCAATACACGAGAACTACGAAAACAGGTCTAGTCAGTTCGGAGGCTCCACGAGGACTGCTAGGGCGGTCCCGTGGTTCGCGTCATGATGTCATCATGTTTTTCCCGCCGTTGGGGATCACGTGATGAACGGCATGACGTCATCGCGTTTGCCCGCGCTCTTAAAGGGACCGCGCTCTGTACATGCAAACAGTATATACAAGGGTACAGGTTCAGGCTGTAGTTAACACACTGTTAAAGGGAATTATATACTTTTGATCGGAGTCCCTTAGTGGCTCCGCCACATGCGCCCCCCCCAGAATTGGCTTTCGCGCCAAACAGCGTGTGGTAGAAGCACAGCCCTGCAGGCTGAGGGGCTGGGGCGGCGTCCGTGGGGGATGGGCGCCTCGTGGCAGCGCAGTATTGCTGCATCACCGCGAAAATCTTATCCGCTTCAGCAGCAAGCACTGCGCAGTCTGTGACTTCAGACAGGGCCAGGGCAGCCTGGACTTGCTCCGGTAGCTGACTGAGGAATAGCTCCCTGAAGAGGAAGCATTGCGGTTCAGAGCCAAGGAGCATAAGCATTTGGCTCATGAGTTCAGACGGCTTGGAGTCCCCAAGGCCAGGCATAGCGAGCAGTCCGAGGGCGCGCTCCGACTTCGTGAGCCCGAAGACCTGTAATAACCGCGCCTTGATCGCTTCATACTTGCCGTCGTCCGGGGGGGTTCTCGAGCAGGCTGACGATCCGCGAGGCGGTGGAGCTGTCGAGTGCGGAGACCACGTAAAAGTAACGGGTCTGATCCGCAACGATGTTCCGTAGTGCAAACTGGGCTTCGACCTGGACGAACCACGAGGTCACTTGCTGCTCCCAGAATTGCGGTAGCTTCAATGCAATGGCGTTTGTTTCCATGCTGCATTCCTTCTGCGAAAACTGTTCGCAAAAGTCGGGGTCACCAATGTAGGAATGTCTAGTTCCTACCAAGAGACTGAGGTCAACTCAGGTGATCAACAAACAATGTTTAATATAAAACAAACGGAGTTTAACAAGCCAATACACGAGAACTACGAAAACAGGTCTAGTCAGTTCAGTGGCTCCACAAGGACTGCTAGGGCGGTCCCGTGGTTGGCGTCATGACGTCATCACGTTTTTCCCACCGTTGGGGGATCACATGATGAACAGCGTGACGTCATCGCATTTGCCCGTGCTCTTAAAGGAACCGCGCTCTGTACATGCAAACAGTATATACAAGGGTACAGACTCAGGCTGTAGTTAACACACTGTTAAAGGGAATTATATACATTTGATCGGAGTCCCTTAGTGGCTCCGCCACAAAACCTTAGTTTTTTTCATGATGAGAAGTATTAATAGAATTTAGTAGTGAAATGTTGGGCTGTTTGTAGTACTCTCACCTCTGGACAATACTCTCACCTCTGGACAATACTCTCACCTCTGGACAATACTCTCACCTCTGGACAATACTCTCACCTCTGGGTCGTACTCTCACCTCTGGACAATACTCTCACCTCTGGACAATACGCTCACCTCTGGACAATACTCTCACCTCTGGGTCGTACTCTCACCTCTGGACAATACGCTCACCTCTGGACAATACGCTCACCTCTGGACAATACTCTCACCTCTGGACAATACTCTCACCTCTGAGTCAGAAGGTGACAGGTTCCCTGTTGTAAGGGGTTTTCTCTGATTACACACAGTTCTTGGACGTCAGGATTTATAAGAATAAAATACACACGGCACAGGGTTTTGGCTCAACCTTTGATTCGTTCGTTTATTGAACACACACACACAATTACTTCCCCAGTATAAATCCCTACGATTTATCTCAGGCTAACAACCCCAAAATACAAATGTTGTGTATGTAATATGTGTGCTACTTTGAACCTATGGACAGGACTGCACTACTTGTTGGGCGTAGTGATACGCAGTACCACTCCTGGCCATAGGGGTATAAATAGTACTGTGGGTACTGATCTCCCCTCAGTTCCCGCCTGTGGGCATAAAGTAAAGACCTACGAATAGTCCCTACCTCCAACCAGTAAAGACCTGTTTTATTGTTACTGATTACGTCTGAGTATTAATTACTTGAACAACTCACAGATTTAACAACAAACACCTACGCAAGGGTCATTTGCATCGACACAATATGACACAGTTAAACCCGCCCGCGATTTGACTGTTACATATAAAGTTACCCAGACTCAATCACAAAGCCCTTATTGTGATCTGACTGAAACTCACAAACTTACTCAGACTCAATCACAAAAGCCCCCTCTATGATTTGACTGAAACATACAATCACCACTCCTGATCGGCTGTCTCTTGGAGTTGATTGTAGGCCAGAATCTTTCTGTTCGCTGTTCTGCCGTTGGCTTCCCACACACTGGGCTGGATTTTCATTGAGGAGGCGGGTAGGAGGCGGGACTACAACTTTTGGGGTTGTAGTCCCGCCTCCATCGAGTTGTAGCCAACCCACGTGATTTTGACTTGATTGACCTTGTTGAGCCCGCCCAGTGGGCTCAGCAGGCCAATTAAGAGCCACCCGACAACAGGTGACGTCACAGATTGACATTTCATCTGTCAAGACCTTTTGACAGATGAAATATCAGCATTCGACAGCTGTTTGAAGCTGTCAAACACTGACAATCTGTACTCCAAGTTAATTCCTTCCTCTCAGGATGATTTAGAGATCTCTCCGGAACAGAAAGCTGAATGCTGCAATTTTTGACAGCTCGCGGCCATTCTGCTTTCTGTGCCAGTGAGATGAGGGACTCCCAAGACCTGAAGGAAGGAAGTCTGTAAAGGTAAGTAAAGCTTCTTTAAACACACCAAACACACTTACCTCTGCACTCATGCACCCATCACTCACCTGAACACCGCACATCTCGACCCCTCCAAGCCCTTCAGCCCGACGGCCCACCTCGCTAACTTGGCGTGGTTTGGAGCCGTCGGGAATCCCACACTTCAAGAATGAAAATAGAGATTAGGCTAAAAACTGCCTGTTAACTACCTGTTAACAGGCAGTTAATTGGCACTAATCCCCTTTCCGCCTCGGGGAGGCGGGTCCCAGTGCGGGTCGGGTACCCACCTCCTTTGAAACTGGCATGGAGGCAGGTTGGGAGCGGGATGGGTTCGTGCCCCCCGATTTCGAGATTTTAACCCCCACACGCCTCCAATCCCGCCTCCGCGGCCCAATGAAAATCCTGCCCACTGTCTTTGAAGTGACCTTACTTTAAACCAAAACCAACTTGCTGTATTTCCTGGCCCCTTCCTGAGCATACGATGGCCATATCAAAATGTGTGAATTGTTCCTGGTATTGTCCATTGATTTGCGATACCTTTCTGACAATGCAACCTTTCCAAAGTGACTGCATATGTGAAGTTGTTGGTTTCTGTTAGCATTCATATTCAAAAGGTTCGAGGCCTGGTCCATTGCCTAGGCCTGCACTGAAACTGGTTATTCGGGGGCCACGGTCTAAGGTAGACAATGTAACCCCTTAAGGTACATGAATATGGGAATGTTCTTGTATTTTCCCGAGACAGAAAACCTTCGTACGGCAATTCGGCCGCAATGTTTGAATTAACCCTTTATTGCCCAGCTCTTTTTGCGGTCTGTGCACTTCTGGGTTTTTATATTTCATAGTCCAATATTTTTACCGTTGGGGAGGAGGAATCGATCCTACATGATCCACTGCAGATTTGAGCTTACAACCTAAGTGCAGTACTGAGGGAGTGCTGCTAGAAGCACCGACTTTCAGATGTGTTGTTAAACTGAGGTCCCATTAGCCTGTTCTGTTAGAACTTTTGGAAAAGGAGCAGGGATTTCTCCTGGTGTCTAGGAAAGCATTCGGGCTATTTGTAACTGTCCGATATCAGCACTAGCAGGATGGTAACGGCCTCGAAATGTGAGTTGTAGACTTATCGACCCATTAACCACTTGCTCCGGCTGCTGCTATTTTGAAGGGGCCTTCCCTGAGGTGGCCAGAGTGCCCGCCTGTTTTAGGCAGGAGGTCTTTAATTATGCAACTCGTGTTCCCACTCTGTGGGAGTACTGGCACCTAAAGAGAGAACTTACATTTCTATAGCGCCTTTTACGACCACCGGACGTCTCAAAGCACTTTACAGCAAATTAAGTACTTTTGGAGTGTAGTCACTGTTGTAATGTGGGAAATGTGGCAGCCAATTTGAAATAGCAAGCTCCCACAAACAGCAACGTGATAATGACCAGATAATCTGTGCTTTTTGTTATGTTGATTAAGGGATAAATATTGTCCAGGACACCAGGGATAACTCCTCTGCTCTTCTTTGAAATAGTGCCTTGGGATCTATTACATGCACCTGAGAGAGCAGATGAGGCCTCAGTTTAACGTCTCATCCGAAAGACGGCACCTCCGACAGTGCAGCATTCCCTCAGCACTACACTGGAGTGTCAGCCTAGCTTTATGTGCTCAAGTCCCTGGAGTGGGACGTGGACCCACAGTCTTCTGACTCAGAGGCAAGTCTGCTACCTAGTGAGTCACAGCTGACCGATTATAATTTTAAGGGACATGTGGGCGGGGCTCGCACCGCGCACGCTGCATCCGTGTGTCCTGGCATTGAGCATCTTTAGCAGCTGCCCTGGGAGGTAGCCTTTGCCGCAGTGGTAGCAATTTTGCCTCTGGGCCAGAAGGTGCAGGTTCCGAACCCCCATCATATCGGTTGTGGGAACCCATAAAACCCCCCTGCTGTATAGGACTGACCACCCTATTGGCAGGTATAAAGATGGTTACAGCCATGGAAGGAGCGTCAATGCAGCCAGACAGACTGTTAATCAGTCTGTGAATCCTTCCACTACTTCACACTGTTCCCCAAAGGAAACAGCGAGAATACATGAAAAGAAGAAGCCACCCTTAAAGCGACTGTCATTGGCCACTTCCCAAAAAATGGCCCCAAAACCTCTTCAATGTTATATTGTTTGTACTCCTCCTGACTCACAAAAATAAAGCAGGATAACTCCGACCCATCTCGCCCTCTCCTGCTTGTGCCTGCCCCCTCCTCCCTGCCCCAGGACCTACCTGTGGGCCAGCTTGGTGTAAAAACTAGGGTTGCCAACTCTGCTTGGATCTATACCTAGAGATTTCATCACACGACCTCCCGCCTCCAATTGCCCGCCCAGTCAAACAGCCTTTTTCCCCAACTCCCATAATTTTATAACTAATAAACACAAGTGTTCAAAGAAAATAAACAATACCAACATTTTTATTTTTAATGCCCTATGATTTTTTGCCTGTGTTTGCTCACAGCAGCATCGGGAAGATCAATCTTGAATTCCTGGAGACTCCAGTGCAATCCTGGAGGGTTGGCAACCCCTAGTAAGAACCAGACATAATTCCTCAGGCCCAACACCAGCAAGCTGTAACAGGAGGCTTGTTTGGAATGCAAAGCCCAGCCTTTAAAATGGGTGATTTTAATCGCCATATTGATTGGACAAATCAAACTGGCCATGCTAGCCTAGAGGAGGAGTTCATAGAATGCATCTGGGATGTTTTCCTGGAACAGCATGTAATGGAACCAACCAGGGAGCAGGCTATCTTGGATCTGATACTATGTAATGAGACATAATTAATAAATGATCTCATAGTAAAGGATCCTCTAGGAAAGAGTGATCATAGCATGGTTGAATTTCAAATTCAGTTGGAGGGTGAGAAAGTTGTATCCCAAACCAGTGTCCTGATCTTAAACAAAGGCAATGAGGGCAGAACTGGCTAAAGTGGACTGGAAAGAATAGAAATAGAAGGATATTTCAGATGAATACGTGGCTAGAGGAATGGTGCAAGGGGGAGGGATTCAAGTTCCTGGGACATTGGAACCGGTTCTGGGGGAGGTGGGACCAGTTCAAACCAGATGGTTTGCACCTGGGCAGGGCCGGGACCGATGTCCTAGGGGGAGTGTTTGCTAGTGCTCTGGGGGAGGGTTTAAACTAAAATGGCAGGGGGTTGGAAACCTGAGCAAGGGGATAGAGGAAAGGGAAACAAGGATAAAAGCAAAAGATAGGAAGGAGAAAAACAAAAGTGGCAGTCAGAGAAATCAATGGTTTAAATCAAACATGGCCACAGTAAATAATAATTCTAATAGGTCTAAGAGCATTAAAAAAACAAGCCTGAAGGCTTTGTGTCTTAATGCGAGGAGCATTCGTAATAAGGTGGATGAATTAGCTGCGCAAATAGAGGTAAACAAATACGATTTGATTGGGATTACGGAAACATGGCTGCAGGGTGGCCAAGGCTGGGAACTCAACATCCAGGGGTATTCAATATTGAAGAAAGATAGGCAAAAAGGAAAGGGAGGTGGGGTAGCATTGCTATTTAAAGAATGGATTAACACAATTGTAAGGAAGGATATTAGCTCTGATGATGTGGAATCTGTATGGGTAGAACTGAGAAATACCAAGGGGCAGAAAACGTTAGTGGGAGTGGTATGTAGACCTCCAAACAGTAATGCGGAGGTTGGGGACGGCATTAAAAGGGAAATTAGAGAAGCGTGCAATAAGGGCACAGCAGTCATCATGGGTGACTTTAATCTACATATCGATTGGGCTAACCAAATTAGTAACAATACTGTGGAGGAAGAATTCCTGGAGTGTTTAAGGGATGGTTTCCTGAACCAATATGTCGAGGAACCAACCAGAGATCAGGCCATCTTAGACTGGGTATTATGTAACGAGAAAGGATTAATTAGCAATCTTGTTGTACGAGGCCCCTTGGGTCGGAGCGATCATAATATGATCGAATTCTTCATTAAGATGGAGAATGAAGTAGTCGACTCAGAGACTAGGGTCCTAAATTTAAATAAAGGAAACTACGATGGTCTGAGGCACGAGTTGGGTAGGATTGATTAGGGAATGTCACTCAAAGGGTTGACGGTGGATAGGCAATGGCAAACATTCAAAGACCGCATGGATGAACTACAGAATTTGTTCATCCCAGTTTGGCATAAAAATAAAACAAAAAAGGGGACTCAACCGTGGCTAACAAGGGAAATTAGGGATAGCATAAGATCCAAGGAGAGGACATATAAATTGGCCAGAAAAAGCAGTAAACCTGAGGATTGAGAGTAGTTTAGGATTCAACAAGGGAGGACAAAGGGATTAATTAAGAAAGCGAAAATAGAATATGAGAGTAAGCTGGCAGGGAACATAAAAACTGACTGTAAAAACTTTTATAGATATGTGAAGAGAAAAAGATTGGTGAAGTCAAGCGTAGGTCCCTTGCAGTCAGAATCAGGGGAATTTATAATGGGGAACAAAGAAATGGCAGACCAATTAAATACATATTTTGGTTCTGTCTTCACAAAGGAAGACACAAATAACCTCCCAGAGATGTCGGGGAACATAGGGTCTGATGAAAGGGAGGAACCGAAAGAAATCAGTATTTGTAGGGAAATGGTGTTAGGGAAATTGATGGGATTGAAGGCCGCTAAATCCCCAGGGCCTGATAATCTACATCCTAGGGTACTTAAGGAACTGGCCCTAGAAATAGTTGATGCTTTGCTGATCATCTTCCAGCATTCGATGGAATCTGGAACAGTACCCATGGATTGGAGGGTAGCTAATGTTACCCCACTATTCAAAAAAGGTGGTAGAGAGAAAATGGGGAATTACAGACCGGTAAGCCTGATATCGGTAGTGGGGAAAATGCTAGAGTCCATTATAAAAGATGTAATAGCAGAGCACTTGGAAAACAGTGACAGGATCAGACAAAGTCAACATGGACTTACAAAAGGTAAATCGTGCTTGACTAATCTACTGGAATTTTTTGAGGATGTAACTGGTAAAATAGATAAGGGAGAACCAGTGGATGTGGTGTATTTGGACTTTCAGAAGGCTTTTGATAAGGTCCCGCATAAGAGATTAGTGTGTAAAGTTAAGGCACATGGGATTGGGGGCAAGGTATTGACTTGGATAGAGAACTGGTTGGCAGACAGAAAGCAAAGAGTTGGAATAAACAGGTCTTTTTCCGAGTGGCAAGCAGTGACTAGTGGAGTACCGCAGGGATCGGTCCTTGGGCCCCAGCTATTCACAATATATATTAATGATCTAGACAAGGGAACTAGATGTAATATCTCCAAGTTTGCAGACGACACAAAGCTGGGTGGGCATGTGTGCTGTGAGGAGGATGCCGAGAAACTCCAGGATGATTTGGACAGGTTGGGTGTTTGGGCAAAAGCATGGCAGATGCAATATAACGTGGATAAATGCGAGGTTGTCCACTTTGGTGGCAAAAACAGGAAGGCAGATTATTATCTGAATGGCAATAGATTGGGAGAAAGGGGAGTGCAACGAGACCTGGGTGACCTTGTGCACCAGTCGCTGAAGGTAAGCATGCAGGTGTAGCAGACGGTTAAGAAGGCAAATGGCATGTTGGCCTTCGTAGCGAGAGGGTTTGAGTACAGGAACAAGGATGTCTTGCTGCAGTTGTACAGGGCCTTGGTGAGACCACATCTTGAGTATTGTGTGCAGTTTTGGTCGCCTTACATGAGGAAGGATGCCACGGCAACCTCTGCAAGACATGCCAGATCATCAACACAGATACCATCATCACACATGAGGACACCACCCACCAGGTACATGGTACATACTCATGTGACTCGGCCAACGTTGTCTACCTCATATGTTGCAGGAAAGAATGCCCCGGAGCATAGTACATCGGCGAGACCATGCAGACACTGCGACAACGGATGAATGGACACGCGCAACAATCGCCAGGCAGGAGTGTTCCCTCCCAGTCAGGGAACACTTCAGCAGTCATGGACATTCAGCCTCCGATCTTCTGGTAAGCATTCTCCAAGGCGGCCTTCGAGACACATGACAACGCAAAATCGTAGAGCAGAAACTGATAGCCAAGTATCGCACTCATGAGGATGGCTTCAACTGGGATCTTGGGTTCGTGTCACGCTACATGTAACCCCACCTGACGTAGGGTCATCCAGACTCGAGTCGTCGTTGGCTTGTTCTCTCTACACAGATGCGGCCGGACCTGCTGTGATTTACAGCAAAAAAAAAGTTTTTTGGTCTGTTTTTTGTTTTTCATATAGACCCCAGCATCTGCAACATTTGACCCCTTGTGACCCCACCTCATTGTTCTTTGATGTAATGTTTTCCTGACTGACCTGTTTGGACACCATTCACACCTTTGATTGCTGTGATTATCTCTCTGCCGAGGTGTGATAAATGGCAGTTAGAAAGATTACCTGTAATCATCTGGCATTATTCTCTGACTATATAAGCTGTGTCTTTATGCATCTCTCCACTTCACCTGATGAAGGAGCAGCGCTCCGAAAGCTTGTGATTTCAAATAAAACTGTTGGACTATAACCTGGTGTTGTGTGACTTCTTACATAAGGATAAAGAGGTAAGCTATTTAGGACAGAAATGAGGAGGAATTTCTTCACCCAGAGAGTGATGAACCTGTGGAATTCTCTACCACAGAAGGCAGTAGAAGCCAATTCATTAAATATATTCAAGAAGGAGTTAGATATATTTCTTAAGGTTAAAGGGATCAAGGGATATGGGGAGAAAGCAGGGACAGGGTACTGAATTTGGATGATCAGCCATGATCGCATTGAATGGCGGAGCAGGCTCGAGGGGCCAAATAGCCTACTCCTGCTCCTATCTTCTATGTTTCTATGAAAGTAAAGGAATAAAAAAGTATGGAATGAATACAAAGACGTATTTGATGCTGTCACTTTCCCTGACAAAGAGAGGTAAATGTATAATGCATACCACCAATTTAACACCAACTTCCAGAAACCATTAAAAATGAAATCATATGGTTTCTCATTCTCGCACCTGGATCCTGTGTGACGGAATATTACAACGTTTAGTGATAACTATGTTATGTTACCTCTGGTGGCAATTTGACACTTATGGCCATTGGTAGGGCTACTGCCACCTTCCACCAGATGGTCCCAGGGAATGGCAGTAATAGGCAGACATGATATGGGAAACTGAGTCCCACGCCCTAACGCCTGCATTCACATGTCGTGGGCGGGAAGGGGCAGAGCTGGTGGGGTTGGGTGTGAAGGAAATCCAGGTGTGGGTGGGGGAGGCAGAGGAATGCTTCAATGCCCCACTCTCCTGCTAATCTCGCCACTCTCCTACCCAATAGTGACTACATTCCCTAAAATACTTCATTGGCTGTAAAGTGCTTTGGGATGTCCTCAGGTCGTGAAAGGCACGATATAAATGCAAGTCTTTCTCTTTTCTTTCTTTCAATGGAAAAGAAATTGGGCGGGGTGTAAAACGGACACTCAATTTGTTATTGCCCAATTTGTGCTCTTGCCAAAGACTGATTTTACCCCCAAGGATACAAAATATGTAAATTATAAATGAATGTTTTAATGGTTTCTTCTTTGTCACAGAGTTGACAACATGTATATCAAGTTCAAGATGTCAGTCTCATGGAACATGGGATTTCTGAAATCCTTGGGTTTTTATCAAACCTACCTGAAGAAAGATCCAGAAGGAGCTAAAACCTCACTGGAAAGAATCGAACAAAAGTATGCGGCTATATGAAAACCACATCCTTTTAGCTGATCAGCTTAATGATGCTTGATTGCACCGTACTGTGAAGTTAACTAAGGCCTCCCAGCTCTGATGACTCCCATAAGCTGCCCAGGGATCAGTGTTGGGGGTCCCCTATTGTTTCTAATTCACATTCATGACTTGGGTTCAGAAAAGCTAAACAAACTGGTCAAATTTGCAGGCAGTACTAAATTGAGCTGGGTGCGGGGCAGTTAAATCAGAGAGAAGCATTTGGGAACTGACAGATGAGTTCAATCAAATATGTAAGTGGGCAAATAAGTGGCAAATGAAAATTTTAATTCAGATAACTGTATAGTATTGGACATATGAACATACATGGGCAACATCTATATTCCATCTCTTAGGGAATGGGTGTTCTTACTTATAAGTTTAGAACTAATTCATCAAGATAGGTGTATAAAATTATGAGGGCCTAGATAGAGTGGATAGGAAGGACCTATTTCCTTTAGCAGAGAGGTCAATAACTAGGGGGTATAAATTTAAAGTAATTGATAGAAGGATTAGAGGGGAGTTGAGGAGAACATTTTTCACCCAGACGGTGGTGGGGGTCTGGAATTTACTGTCTGAAAGGGTGGGAGAGGCAGAAACCCTCATCGCATTTAAAAAGTACTTGGATATGCACTTGAAGTGCCATAACCTACAAGGCTGCAGACCAAGAGCTGGAAAGTGGATTTGGCTGGATAGCTCTTTTTCGGCCACACAGACTCATGGGCCAAATGGCTTCCTTCTTTGTCGTAAATTTCTATGATTTTATGATTCTATGATATTAAGCTTCAAAGGCAGTTATTGGCTTTTATCGGAATTAAGCATACAATGATTATTATTAATAATCATTACACGTATGCTTAACACACTTATGGTACAAGCTGCCGCAGAATTCACCCGTCACCGTTCTCAGGCTTGAGCGGACCTGCTGGCCAAGCCTTGTCGAGTTCTGAAGTATCTTTTCACCTTTTAAGCCTTTCTTTCCACCCTGCTACATGTCACATGTTCCATAGCATTATCTCATTCAATTAGCTGCAATAACTCCTATTTTAACAAGTGTCACTCCCCAGGCCTTCACCTTGACTGATCTGCCAATCACCTCATTCAATGGGAGACAGTTACAGGGGGCAAAGGCCCTCTACAGGGACATTCCACAGCTGTCCTCGGAGGAGTCACTATCTGAAGCCATCGCTTCGCGATTTGATGGTCAAACCATGTCCATAGATATCTCACTGCTGAGAGATCAATAGCAGCTCTCAAAGCTGAACAAACAGACAGTTCCTGGCCTCTGGTGAATCTCCTTATCAACTAAAACACTGTCTGCCTGGAATCCCTTTTACTGAACTTGGCTAACGGAAACTCAATTAAATGCTAACGTTAACGTAAAGAATTAACCCTCTCCTTAAAGTTCCCACCCCCGCTCCGATGGTCTCAATATATACATGAGGCCATCACTAAACATTATTTCATCAGCATCATATATGTATCTCAATCTGTTCTGTCAAGCAAATTTCTACCCATTTGTTTTACATAACATATCATCACCTGGACTTAAAAAATCCTCCCATCCTCTTTTATCCATTTTGTGGATAATTTAAATTTCCATTTTGGGGATTCACCCTGAATTTAAATTTCTATCACTCGGACAGGTACCATTGGGCCGTATTTTGCGAGCCCCATGGGTACGTACGAGGTGTGTACGCGCCCGTCGGGGCGGCGCAAGTTCCAGGTTTAGGCATCCTCCGCAGCTCCAGCAGATGGGCCTCTGCGGGTGGAGAGTTGACGCTATTTGCACAACTTCTGCCCGCTGAATGCCTATCAAATTCTTATGCCTGGGAAGACCTGCTTTTACCAGCATAAGAGTTTTAAAAAATAGAAAAATAAAATGTTATCACACATTTATGAATGAAAAATACTCTTAAATAAGTTACATTTATTTTTAGCCCCGTAAAAACATAAATTTTTGTTTAAAATATTTAATTAAATGGCATTTTAATTCATTTTAAATATGTAATGTAAATTTTTTTTTTCATGTGTTCATGTATTTTTTAAGTGACCCCCCATTCATACTTATTGGAGTTCTGTACATACGGCCCACATGATCCCAGGGGCACCTACGAACTGCCTACATCCCTGGGATACAGGGACCTCTGCCTCCGCGGACCCGGAGAGGCCCAGGATCGTAAGCCTCCGTATCTCCCGAACCACCAGGTACATTTGTAGAATTTTTGCAGGTCAGAGGCACCCGCCCGCAGGAAGCCTCCGATCGCAAATGTTGGCCCAGTGTGTTTAACTCTATCCTTATTATTTCATTAAAAAGTCGGTTTATCTGTGGAGCATGTGTCAGCGCCATCACTAAGGCCGCCTATTTCCACCTCCATAACATCGCCCAATTCCGCTCTGCCTCAGCTCAACCGCTGCTGAAACCCTCATCCACGCCTTTGTTACCTCTAGACTTGACTATTCCAACCCACTCCAACCGACCTCCCACATTCTACCCACCGTAAACTTGTGGTCATCCAAAACTTGGCTGCTCGTGTCCTAACTCGCACCAAGTCCCGTTCATCCATCACCCCAGCACTCACTGACCTACATTGACTCCCGGTTAAGCAACACCTCAATTTTAAAATTCTCATCCTTGTTTACAAATCTCTCTATGGCCTCGCCCCTCCCTAACTCTGTAATCTCCTCAAGTCCTACACCCCTCCGAGATATCTGCGCTCCTCCAATTCTGGCCTCTTTAGCATCCCCGATTTTAATCACTCCACCATTGGCGGTTGTACCTTCAGCTACCAAGGCCCTAAGCTCTCGAATTCCCTCCGTAAACCTCTTCGCCTCTCTTTCCTTCTTTAAGATGCTCATTAAAACCTACCTCATCACCCAAATATCTCCTTATGCGGCTCGGTGTCAAATTTTGTTTTGATAATGCTCCTGTGACGTGCCTTAAGACGTTTTACTACGTTAAAGGTGCTATATAAATGAGCCACATTAATCATGTCATGTAATGTTGTTGTCAGCATGACTGAGCATGTCTGAGACCTGTTCTTCAGTTCATATACATCATGCATTCCACATACTAGTTAATTCACACGAAAAGTATCACATCTGCACACACCCCGGTATCCCAAGATCATGCCACACGTGACAATAAATACAAGCCATTCCTGCACTTTCATGTTATCTTATCAAGAGATCGCAGGGTATCTGGAGGTCTTTGCTTATCTCCCCCTGCATGTTCCCAATGTCTCGGGAAATGCAGTTTTCTTATTGTTCAGTGTAGGCAAGGACACCACCATCTCCAAGCTATCGATTAACTATTCTTAACTAAACTTTCCCGACTTTCACATCGATACCAGATTGATATCTTTTGGTGAATCATGCCCAGGTGATTTATGTTACTCCTGGATGCACTCACACATCTGTTCTCTAACCCATTTGGTTCCACTCCTGAAATTCACCCATAATCACCTCGGGTGATGACCTTACACTCCAATTGGTGTTGTGATTTTCCTGTTTCTATCTTATACGATCTGTCACATCTTCTCATCCAATTTACATGTCCTATTATATTACCATTCCATTTCAATCATGAGCCCTGGAGGAACTTTACTGTCCAATAAACTCAAAATCATTTCCCCCCAAAATATAGATGAACATTGTCGGCCGCTCGCAATTGGGAGGGGGGAGAGAGTATTGGGAGAGAGGGAGAGAGGATCGGGGGGGAGGAGAGGATCGGGAGAGGAGGAGAGAGGATCAGGAGGGGGGGGAGAGGATAGGGAGAGAGGATCGGGAGGGGGGGAGAGAGGATCGGGAGAGGGAGAGAGGATCGGGAGAGGGGGAGGGAGGATGGGGGGGAGAGGATCGGGAGGGGGGAGAGGATCGGGAGAGAGGGAGAGAGGATCGGGAGGGGGGAGAGAGGATCGGGAGAGGGAGAGAGGATCAGGAGGGGGAGAGAGGATCGGGAGGGGGGAGAGGATCGGGAGGGGGGGAGAGAGGATCGGGAGGGGGGGAGAGAGGATCGGGAGAGAGGGAGAGAGGAGAGGGAGAGAGGGAGAGAGGAGAGGGAGGGGGAGGGAGGATCTGGAGAGAGGGAGAGAGGATCGGGAGAGGGGGAGAGAGGATCGGGAGGGGGGGAGAGGATCGGGAGAGAGGATTGGGAGAGGGGGAGAGAGGATCGGGAGGGGGGGAGAGAGGATCGGGAGGTGGGGAGAGAGGATCAGGAGAGAGGGAGAGAGGATCGGGAGAGAGGGAGAGAGGATCGGGAGGGGGAGAGAGGATCGGGAGAGAGGGAGAGAGGATCGGGAGGGGTGGAGAGAGGATCGGGAGAGAGGATCTGGAGGGGGAGAGAGGATCGGGAGAGAGGGAGAGTGGATCGGGGGGGGAGAGAGGATTGGGAGAGAGGGAGAGAGGATCGGGAGAGAGGATCGGGAGAGGGGGAGAGAGGATCGGGAGCGGGGGAGAGAGGATCGGGAGGGGGGATGTCTTGTTTTGCATACTTTGTATAAAAATAATAAATTGCAGGACAACGGAGTATTACAGTTTAAACTCTTTTATGAGGCATCAGGTCTGTAAGCTTTCTCACAGCAGTACAGCACCGTGTGGACAAGATGGAGTCAGGACCCCTACTGGGTCTTCTAAACAATAGCAGTCCTTACAGATGCCTGTGGGCCAATGATAAATCAATATGCAAATGCTACATCCCCTTTCTTTTAAAAGTAAAATGTTATGCATTACTTTCGAACCTTTCTTCTACATAATGTTCTCAGTAGCATCAACATATAAGTAAACTCAACATTTAACTAGCGCTGAAAACATCTCAACGTTTCAATAACGATGTACAGCTTTTTTAGGGCAGCGATCCGCCTACCCCCTTTGACAGTTCACAAATCAAGGATAACTCTAGGCTTGACCTCTCGTCCCGACCTTGTGTGGTATGGAACTGAGCATGCTCCTGAATCGGTCAATAAATCAGGTTCAGGTTTAGGTTCAGGTAAGTATGGTGTGTTTTGTGTATTGCTCTGTTCATCACACTCTGTTGAACTGATCCTCTCGTCGGAATGTCGGTGTTGTTCCTTGGTGTTCAGGAGGTGCCTGCGATTGCGGCGGTACACCTGTCCTTCTGAGGTGCGGACGTGATCCGATCGCTCAGTGTCAGCTGGCTGGATGACGACTGCTGGCTTCCAGTAGTCATGCTCCTGGATTCTGACGGATTCTCCATTGTGCAGCGGCGGCAGTAGTCTAGCTGACCTGTCATAGTATCTCTTTTGGTGTTGCTGTCTCTGTACACGTTTTGCATGCACTTGCTTGCAGCTGACGACCTGCCAGGGCCTGTCTGGGATACAGTGAGGTATCATGGGCTCTTTGACATTTGATGGGCGGCGTTCTAGACAAATGGAACATTTTCCGACAATGTCCTCAATGTGTTTGCACATTCCGGGCCAAAACATAATGTCACGTGCTCTTTGTTTGCATTTTTCCATGCCCATATGTCCAGCATGAATTTTTGTCAACATCTCTTCTCTGAGACTGGTAGGAATGATGATTTTCTCCCCTTTGAAGATGATTCTGTTAATTTGTGACAGTTCGTCTCTGTGGTTCCAGAATTCAGATATGCTCTGAGGGCATTTCCTCCTTTCCTCAGGCCATCCTTCATGTATGACTTTGCTCAGCAGTGTGAATTGTGCATCTTTCTCTATTCCTGCTCGGATCTCCTTCAGTTTTGAGTCAATCACAGGTAAGCTGTTGTACACCATGTGCACCTGCACATCCATGCCTTCACTGAGGCTGCTGTCCTGGTAGCTAAGAGACTTTCTGGAGCGCATGTCTGCGACAGGAATGTCTTTGCCTGGACGGTGAATGATTGTGAAGTCGTACTTCTGTAGCTGAAGGATCATTCTCTGTAGCCTTGGTGGGGCTGTGGCTAGTGGTTTCCTCATGATTGACTTGAGGGGCTTGTGGTTGGATTCCACAATGACTTGTCGGCCATAGACGTACTGGTGGAAACGCTTACATCCTAACAGAATTGCATATAGCTCTTTCTCGATTTGAGCATAGTTGATTTCACTGTCTGTGAGAGATCTGGAAGTGTAGCCGATGGGCTTTCCTTCTTGCAGTAATACTGCGCCTAGTCCGTACTTTGACGCGTCCACTTGTAGTCTGAGCTCTTTGTTGGGGTCGAAGTAGGCAAGAACTGGTCCTGGTTCTCTGGCGATTAGGTCTTTCATTTTCTGAAATGCTGTGTCATGTTGTTTGTCCCACAGGAACTCATTAGATTGTTTGAGCAACTGACGCATGGGTGTGTTGATTTCGGAGAGGCTCGGGGCAAACTTGGCTAAGTAGTTAACCATGCCTAGTACTGTCTCTAGCTCTGCGCGGTTCTTCGGCGGCTCCATCTTCTTGATGGCGGAGATTTTCTCTGGATCCGGCATATTGTCATCAGTTGAGAGGCGATGCCCAAAATAACTGATCTCGGTGGATCCGATTATGCTTTTCTCGGGGTTGAGCCGGATACCTTTCTCCCGTGATCTTTGTAGCATCGCACGGAGGTTCCTGTCATGTTCCCCTCTATTCCTGCCATAGATGAGGATGTCGTCTACGATTGCGACTACTCCGTTGAGGCCTCCATAGGTTTCGTCGATCATCCTGAGCTGAGATAAGACCAAATGGTAAACGCAGAAATCGGTAGCGTCCAAATGGTGTGTTGAATGTTGTTAGCTGAGATGACTCTTCCGTGAGCTTGATAGTCCAGTATCCTGATCGTGCGTCCATTACACTGAAGTAACGTGCTCCCACTAGCTTGGGTGTGATGTCATCTAGCGTTGGTAGAGGGTAGTGAGGGCGTTTGATAGCCTTGTTCAAATCTCTGGGGTCGAGACAGACTCTGAGCTTGCCTGTACGTGGTTTCTCAACCACTACTAATGCGTTGACCCACTCTGTCGGTTCTGTTTCCCGGACGATGATTTCTGTATTCTCCATGCTCTGCAGCTCCTCCTTCAGGTGACTACGTAGAGCAAGGGGTATCCTTCTCGGTGGGCAAACCACAGGGGTTGCTGCTGGGTCAAGGTGAATAGTGCATTCACCTGGGAATAGTCCAATTCCTTTGAAAATGTCAGCAAACTCCTCCATGACTGTCTGCTTCTCAACTGGTGCTGTCAATGATAGCACTAGCTTGACGAGGTCCATGTCTAAACATGCCTTTAGACCTAGCACTGGAGGTGCTTGAGTGTCAACAATGTAAAAGTCCAACATCATGTCGCTTTCTTTGTACTTGCATTTCATCACGCATGTGCCTTTTACAATGAGCTGCTCACCTCCATCGCCGGTCAGTCTGCGTGAGGTGGGCTGTAGCTCACACTCATCCTTCAAGCTGTGATACTCACTCAGAGGAATTACATTAACCTGAGATCCAGTGTCTAGTTTAAACTTAAGCTCTTTGCCCTGTTTTCCTATCTCAATATCGGCAAAAGCTTGCTCAGTCTCTGAAATCTGTTTTTTCTGTGACACAGAATCAATAAACAGTTCCTCTGCATTTGGCTCTCTATCTGGCATTTGGCTGTCACTCACTGTGTGTACTGCTTTTCCGAAAACAGTCTTGAAAACTTTAGCAAAGTGGTTCCGTTTACCACATTTAGTACATTGCCTTCCTTTGGCAGGGCAGTACTCCTTTTCTCCATGCCAATTGTTTCCACAATATCCACAGTTTTTGAAGCGTTTTATGTCTGTGTCGCTGATTTTTAGAACCCTCGCTGTTCTTTCTGTTCTGAAACACGCTCTCTGGGCAATGTTCTTTAGTGTGTATCTATTAACTGCGTGCACTGTCTGTTCACTCGAGCTGTTCGTGGCGCCGGTTATGGTTTTCAACTGTGCTTGGGCTAACTCGTGCGATCTAGCTATGTCTATAGCTTTCACAGAATCACAGAATCACAGAAACCCCACAGTGCAGATAGAGGCCACTTCGGCCCATCGAGCCTGCACCGACACATATCCCACCCAATCCCCGTAACCCCTACACCAATACATATCCCACCCTATCCCCGTAACCCCACGTATTTAATCCCCCTAACACTAAGGGTCAATTTATCATAGCCAATCAACCTAACCCGCACATCTTTGGACTCTCTCTCTCAAGAAGACAGCATTCGTACTCCCACCACTGCCACCCTGCCGGTGCGCTTGCACCAGCCAGCCCAGACTTCTGCCGCCCATACCAAGGTGGCGCAGTCTACAGCCGGGCTTTCTAGGGCCATTGCTGCTCGAGATCATCCTGTAGGCCCATCTGTAGTCTCCCCACTGAAAGTCAGCAGCTTTCCACCAGCCATGCTGCAGCCACTGGGGGAGCACTTCGTAGGAGCACTAGAGTAGGAAAAGGCACACTTAAGACAGACACTAAGGGAATGCACAAGGGTGATTAGTTGACTTTGTTCTTTTGATTTGATTTTGATGAATTTATAAATTATGTTTGAAATGTGTGTTTTGTGGTGGCTCTCATTTCAGCTTTGTGCCCAGGAGGACGCTGTGATGTTCTGTGATAGGGAGATGGTAAGATGGGGAAGTGGTGAGCAAAGGGGATCTGGGGTTTCACTCACTGCAACCAGAGTCTGATGAAGGGCTCATGGACAGCCCATCTGGATCGGGGATGTGCTGCCTGCCTGCTCACTTCCTCCTCCTCCTCTCTTATTTATCAGGATAGCATCTTTGTTATCAAGATAGGCTAAAAGAGTTGGGACTCTACATTTTAGGGAAGCATAGACTTAAAGGGAATTTGATTGACGTTCATAAGATAATGAAGGGGTGAAGGGAATGATTAAGAACATAACATAAGAACATAAGAAATAGGAGCAGGAGTAGGCCAATCGGCCCCTCGAGCCTGCTCCGCCACTCAATAAGATCATGGCTGATCTGATCCTAACCGCCAATCCACTATCATAGAACCATCTCCTGAATCTAACAGAATTAGACACACGAAATAGGAGCAGGATCAGGCTACACGGCCCCTGGGCCCGCTCCGCTACCCACAGGGCCATGACCGATCCGAACCTAGACTCATGTCCAAATTCCTGCCCGCTCCCCATAACCCTTAATTCCCTTTACTTCTAGGAAACTGTCTATTTCTGTTTTAAATTTATGTAATGACGTAGCTCCTACAGCTTTTTGGGGCAGCATATTCCATGGACCTACCACCCTCTGAGTGAAGTAGTTCCTCCTCATCTCAGTTTTGAAAGAGCAGCCCCTTATTCTAAGACTATGCCCCCTAGTTCTAGTTTCACCCATCATCGGGAACATCTTCCCCGCATCCACCCGATCCAACCCCTTCACAATCTTATATGTCTCAATAAGATCGCCTCTCATTCTTCTGAATTCCAATGAGTAGAGTCCCAATCTACTCAACCTCTCCTCATATGTCCATTCCCTCATCCCCGGGATTAACCGAGTGAACCTTCTTTGTACTGACTCGAGAGCAAGTATGTCCTTTCCTAAGTATGGACACCAAAACTGTATGCAGTATTCCAGGTGCGGTCTCACCAATACCTTGTACAACTGAAGCAATACCTCCCTATTTTTATATTCTATCCCCCTAGCAATGAAAGCCAACATTCCATTCCATTGGCCTTCTTAATCACTTGCTGCACCTGCATACTAACCTTTTGAGTTTCGTGCACCAGGACCCCCAGATCCCTTTGTACTTCAGTACTTTCCAGTTTCTTGCCATTAAGATAATAACTTGCTCTACGATTTTTCCTGCCAAAGTGCATAACCTCACACTTTCCAGTATTGTATTCCATCTGCCAAATCTCTGCCCACTTACTTAGCCTGTCGATGTCCCCTTGCAGGTTTTTTATGTCCTCCTCACTCACTACTTTCCCTCCCATCTTAGTATCATCTGCAAACTTTGATACGTTACACTCGGTCCCCTCCTCCAAATCGTTAATATAGATTGTAAAGAGTTGGGGACCCAGCACTGACCCCTGCGGAACACCACTAGTTACTGATTGCCAGTCTGAGAATGAACCATTTATCCCAACTCTCTGCCTTCTGTTAGATAGCCAATCCTCTATCCATGCCAGAATATTACCCCCAATCCCGTGATTTTTTATCTTAAGCAATAATCTTTTGTGTGGCACCTTGTCAAATGCCTTTTGGAAGTCTAAATACACTACGTCCACTGGTTCCCCTTTATTCACCCTATATGTTACTTCCTCAAAGAACTCCAGCAAATTTGTCAAACATGACTTCCCCTTCATAAAACCATGCTGACTTTGTCCTATTAAATTATGATTATCCAAATGTCCTGTTACTGTCTCCTTAATAATGGACTCCAAAATTTTACCTACCACAGATGTTAGGCTAACCGGTCTATAGTTTCCAGCCTTCTGTCTACTGCCCTTTTTAAATAAGGGTGTTACATTAGCAGTTTTCCAGTCTGCCGGGACCTTTGCCGAGTCCAGGGAGTTTTGGAAAATTATTACTAATGCATCCACAATCCCTACCGCCACTTCCCTCAAGACCCTAGGATGTAAGCCATCAGGTCCAGGTGATTTATCCGCCTTGAGTCCCATTATTTTACCGAGTACCACTTCCTTAGTGATTTTGATCGTGTTTAGCTCCTCCCCCCCTTTAGCCCCCTGTTTGTCCAGTGTTGGGATATTCTTAGTGTCTTCTACTGTAAAGACTGATGTAAAATATTCATTCAGTGTTTTTGCCATCTCCATATTTCCCACCATTAATTTCCCGGTCTCATCCTCTAAGGGACCAACATTTACTTTAGCCACCCTTTTTCTTTTTATATAACTATAAAAACTCTTACTATCTGTTTTTATATTTTTTGCTAATTTACTTTCATAATCTATCTTCCCTTTCTTAATCAATCTTTTTGTTATTTTTTGCTGTCTTTTAAAGTTTTCCCAATCCTCTATCCTCCCACTAGATTTGGCTACCTTATATGCCCTTGTTTTTAGTCAAATACTATCCTTAATTTCTTTACTTAGCCACGGATGGCTGTCTTTTCTTTTACACCCCAACATTCAAAAGTTTTTCTCTCACTTTAGCTGAATGTATTCCAAACACGATGCGGTCTCTGACCATCTCATCTTTATCTGCATATACACAGTCTTTTACCAGTAGTTTTAACTCAGTCACGAACTGTTCAAACGACTCACTAGCTCCTTGTACTTTCTCCTGAAACTTGTACCTAGCGAATATCGTATTTGTCTTGGGCATCACATATGATTCAAAATGGTCAAAATAACTTTTCAGTACCTTTGCTTCATCCGCGGTGAGAGACCATGTGTTAAAAATGTCTCTCCCTTTTTCTCCGATCCACAGGAGTAGGTAGCTGCATCTTTCTTCCTCCACTTTGCTTTTCAGTGGACCCGAGAACGTCAATTCCACGTGTTGCTTGAACTTGCTCCATTCTCTATGTAAGTTCAAAGATCCCCAATTCATTCGAGGTAAGGGAGCTCCAACGATGTCCATTTCAAATCCCTGTTCTGACACCATGTCTTGTTTTGCACATTTTGTACAAAAATAATGAATTGCAGGACAACGGAGTATTACAGTTTAAACTCTTTTATGAAGCATCAGGTCTGTAAGCTTTCTCACAGCAGTACAGCACCGTGTGGACAAGATGGAGTCAGGACCCCTACTGGGTCTTCTAAACAATAGCAGTCCTTACAGATGCCTGTGGGCCAATGATAAATCAATATGCAAATGTTACAGGGGAGACTGTGGTCGGGGGAGGGGGAGAGAGGATCGGGAGGGGGAGAGAGGCTGCGATCGGGAGAGGGGGGAGAGAGGATGTGGGGGAGAGGCTGCGATCGGGAGAGAGGGAGAGAGGATCGGGAGAGGGGGAGAGAGGATCGGGAGAGGGGGAGAGAGGATCGGGAGAGGGGGAGAGAGAATGGGGTGGGGGAGAGACTGAGATCGGGAGAGGGGGAGAGAGGATCGGGAGGGGGGAGAGGCTGCGATCGGGAGAGAGGATCGGGAGTGGGGAGAGGCTGCGATTGGGAGAAAGGGAGAGAGGATCGGGAGGGGGGAGAGGTTGCGATCGGGAGAGGGGGAGAGAGGATGGGGAGAGGGAGAGAGGCTGTGATCGGGAAAGAGGGAGAGAGGATGGGGAGGGGGAGAGAGACTGCGATCGGGAGAGGGGGAGAGAGGATGGGGAGGGGGAGAGAGGCTGTGATCGGGAGAGAGGGAGAGAGGATCGGGAGGGAGAGAGACTGCGATCGGGAGAAAGGGAGAGAGGATCAGGAGGGGGAGAGACTGCGATCGGGAGAGGGGGAGAGAGGATGGGGGGGGAGAGAGGCTGCGATCGAGAGAGAGGGAGAGAGGATTGGGAGGGGGAGAGAGGCTGCGATCAGGAGAGGGGGAGAGAGGATCGGGAGGGGGAGAGAGGCTGCGATCAGGAGAGGGGGAGAGAGGATGAGGAGGGGGAGAGAGGCTGCGATCGGGAGAGGGGGGGAGAGGATCGGGAGGGGGAGAGGATCGGGAGGGGGGGAGAAGATCGGGAGGGGGAGAGAGGCTGCGGTCAGGAGAGGGGGAGAGAGGATCGGGAGGGGGAGAGAGGCTGCAATCAGGAGAGGGGGAGAGAGGATGGGGTTGGGGAGAGAGGCTGCGATCGAGAGAGAGCGAGAGAGGATCGGGAGGGGGAGAGAGGCTGCGATCAGGAGAGGGGGAGAGAGGATCGGGAGGGGGAGAGAGGCTGCGATCAGGAGAGGGCGAGAGAGGATGGGGAGGGGGAGAGAGGCTGCGATCGGGAGAGGGGGGGAGAGGATCGGGAGGGGGGAGGATCAGGAGAGGGGGAGAGAGGATCGGGAGGGGGGAGAGTGGCTGCGATCGGGAGAGATGGCGAGAGGATGGGGGGAGAGAGGCTGCGATTGGGAGGGCTGAGGGTTGGGAGAGGCTAGAGACCGGAGCTGTGGGGACCACCCCTGCTCCTCCTGGCCCACAAGGACTGTTGAAAGAGGCGCTGACCTTGTGGAGCGGGCAGTTCCCTCCTCCCTTTCACTGCTGGTTTTCCTGGCCCCTGCTGTTAAAGGTGGTGGGTGCATGAGCAGCGTGTCGGGGACGCATTTCCCGTATTTATTCTTTAACCGCCTCCCCCTGACCATCTCACACACGTCATGGAGGGTGGGGGAGGGGGTTAATATTGAGGCCACAGTCTGTAAACTCCGGTTAGTTAACCTGAATCACTCTACTCTGATCAGACCCAAAAAAAATGGGTTCAATATCATAAAATAACAGATAGAAGCGCTGACAAATGCCCAGTACATTGTGTACTTAGTACGACATGCGTGGATTCTTTAGCGCAGTCAAAACCATTTGCAGGCCAAGAACAGAGAGGTACTCATCAAGGACAGGGAAGCAGTCAGTGCCTGCTGGAAGGAGCACTTCGAAGATCTCCTTAACCATGACTCTGTCTTCGACGCAAGTGTCCTCAACTCCATTCCACAGCATGCTACCCACCACCATCTCAGCACAACCCCAGCCCAGGTTGAAAAGGCCATCCGACAACTGAAGAACAACAAGGCCTCAGGAGCAGATGGAATCCCTGCCGAGGCACTAAAGCATGGCGGAGAAGCACTACTGGCGCGAATTCATGAACTCATTTCTCTTATCTGGAAGGAGGAGAGCATGCCAGGGGATCTCGGAGATGCCGTAATCGTGACCATCTTCAAGAAAGGTGACAAGTCCAATTGCAATAATTACAGAGGAGTTTCCCTGCTATCTGCCACAGGGAAAGTCATTGCAAGAATCCTCCTCAATCGCCTTCTCCCAGTGGCCGAAGAGCTCCTCCCAGAGTCGCAATGCGGATTCCGCCCACTAAGGGGCACAATGGACATGCTCTTCACCACACGTCAATTACAAGAGAAATGCAGGGAACAGCACCAACCACTGTACATGGCCTTCTTTGATCTCACAAAGGCCTTCAACACTGCCAACCGTGAGGGATTATGGAGTGTCCTCCTCAAATTCGGCTGCCCTCAAAAGTTTGTCACTATCCTCCGCCTGTTTCACGACGACATGCAAGCCATGATCCTGACCAACTGTTCCACCATAGACCCAATTCACGTACGAACCGGGGTCAAGCAAGGCTGTGTCATTGCACCAACGCTCTTCTCGATCTTCCTTGCTGCAATGCTCCATCTCACCCACAGTAAGCTCCCCACTGGAGTGGAGCTAATTTACAGAACAAACGGGAAACTGTTCAACCTCCGTCGCCTCCAGTCCAGATCCAAGGTCGTCCCATCCTCTGTTGTCGAATTACAGTATGCAGACGATGCTTGCGTCTGCGCTCACTCGGAGGTCGAACTCCAAACCATCGTCAACACCTTCACCGAAGCGTACAAGAGCATGGGCCTTACACTAAACATCCATAAGACAAAGGTCCTCTACCAACCTGCCCCTGCCACACAGTGCTGCCCCCCGATTATCAAAATCCACGACAAGGCCGTGGACAACATGGACCACTTTCCATACCTCGGGAACCTACTGTCAACAAGAGCAGACATCGACGACGAAGTCCAACACCGCCTTCAGTGTGCCAGTGCAGCCTTCGGTCGCCTGAGGAAGAGAGTGTTTGAAGACTAGGACCTCAAACCCGGCACTAAGCTCATGGTCTACAGGGCAGCAGTGATACCCACCCTGCTGTATGCCTCAGCAGGCACTTCAAAGCACTGGAGAGTTACCACCAACGCTGCCTCCGCAAGATCCTGCAAATCCATTGGCAGGATAGGCGCACCAACGTCAGTGTTCTTGCTCAGGCCAACATCCCCAGCATCGAAGCTCTGACCACGCTCAATCAGCTCCGATGGACGGGTCGCATTGTCCACATGCCCGATACGAGACTCCCAAAACAAGCGCTCTACTCGGAACTCCGGCACGGCAAGAGAGCCCCAGGTGGGCAGAGGAATTGCTTCAAGGACACCCTCAAAGCTTCCTTGAAAAAGTGTAACATCCCCACCGACACCTGGGAATCCCTGGCCCAAGACCGCACAAAGTGGAGGAGAAGCATCCGGGAAGGCACCGAACACCTCGAGTCTCTTCGCCGGGAGCAAGCGGAAGCCAAGCGCAGGCAGCGTAAGGAGCGCAAGTCAATCCAAGCACCCCACCCACCCGCCTCTTCAACCACCATCTGCCCCACCTGTGACAGAGACTGCAGGTCCCGCATTGGACTAATCAGTCACCTGCGAACTCATTTTTAATGTGGAAGCAAGTCATCCTCGGTTCCGAGGGACTGCCTAAGAAGACATTGTGTCATTTTCCTGCATGTCATTTCATCAGCCGCCAAATGACTGTCAAAGTAAACTGCATTCAACTGAAGAGAAAGGTGGCTTTCACAGTTAAATCAAATCTTTGTCACATTCTTACACAAAAGGGGCTAACATCTGCAGGCTGAAAAAGGTGCAACTTCCCATAGCTCATGGGTTCCAAAACCCAAACATCACACACACACTTTTAAAGAAACAGTTCACTGAAAGCTAAAGAAACCTGCAACCTTTTGCTTGTAACATTTTCTCCTCGCCACAAATTGCTGTGAGTTTTTAACCTCCCTCATTTCATTCTAGCTTTGGACAAAGGGTGGGGTGTACTGACGCAGAATACAGGTGGATAGTGGCATCAGTTGACAGTCCCAGATTTAAGAATATAAGAAATAGGGGCAGGAGTAGGCCATACGGCCCCTTGAGCCTGCTCCGCCATTCTTTTTATTTATTCGTTCAGGGGATGTGGGCACCGCTGGCAAGGCCAGCATTTAATGCCCATCCCTAATTGCCCTCGAGAAGGTGGTGGTGAGCCGCCTTCTTGAACCACTGCAGTCTGTGCGGCGAAGGTACTCCCACAGTGCTGTTAGGGAGGGAGTTCCAGGATTTTGACCCAGCGACGAGGAAGGAACGGCGATATACTTCCAAGTCAGGATGGTGTGTGACTTGGAGGAGAACGTAGTGGTGGTGGTGTTTCCATGCGCCTGCTGCCCTTGTCCTTTGTAAGATTCGCAAAATTTCCACATTTCCCCAAGGTTATTATTAATAAAAGGGACCCTTCGTGGACATTTTAAAAAGGGTACCCAAAGATGGCGTCCGCACCTCGTGGCCGAAAGCCTGCAAGTTTTAAAAGCTTGGACTCTGTGGCACAAGCAGCTTTTGGGGAAATCGAAACCTAACATGCAGTTTCTGTGAAGAAGGACTTTTTGTATTTTGAAAAGCAGACAGTAGGACTTTGAATATGCATTAAGCCAAATCAGAGATAGATCAAAACCAGTTAGGCCTATACTTGAGGCCATCAAGCAGTTTGCATAAATAATCGGAAACAGCTTAGGGAAGCCATCGAGGCTGGATAGGCCGATTAAGATGCATTACTAACAATACAGCTCAGACATCAGGCCAGTAGGTGCAATCAATGGCCATCTAAAAACAGTTAGTTTAGATTGCTACCATTATTTAAACTAGCCCGCCAAGATTGGGACAATGAACTAACCTGATTTGGCGCGCAGATAAGGGCCATCCGAAGGAGTATAACTGGAGGCCCCGGGTAGCAATCTCTCTCTCTGGCTCTCGCTCTTCTCCTGGCTCCTCGCCCTCGTGGCTGCTGCTCTTCCCCCGTCCCGCACTTACCGCCTGGCCACTGCTCGTGCCTTTCCCCATCCCATCAGGAACACCCGGCACTTGCACCAGGCGGACACGGACAAACCAGGCCAGGCGAGGTGGGATGAGACGAGGTGAGGAGGCGAGACGAATTGGGAAGACGAATTGGGAAGACGATTGAAGAAACGTTTTGAATAATCGGGCCTTCAATTCAGCCGACCTGCGAGTATCTTCATGCAAACTCCAACTACCGCCCGAGGAAGAGGAACCATCATCCCTGCGAGGTAAAGTACCCAAGCAAAGACTTTAACCTTGGGGTACTTGTACCTGGACGACGCCCTTGCAGCGCCCCGAGACCACGTGATGACGGCAGGCCCCAGAGAGCACAAAGAGCGAACCCCAAGCCCCACCGTTGTTTGCATTCAGCAGATTTTGATTGGTGAGCATGAATTCTGGCCCCTCATAGCTTAATCTAGTTAGGTATAGGGGGTGGGATAAGGATAAGGGGATTGTTAAGATAGTTGTTTTCCCTCGATGTGCCGTGTGTTCCCCATTCCCTGTATAAGTATAGTTATTTTGTATTTGCCTGTAATTTTATACTAGTAACTTCTCGTAAGACTGTGTTCATTTCTATTTCAATAAAATCTTGGTTTTCTTACATCCAAACCACCTGTCTACTCGAGTCTTTTCTGTATCGCCGCCTGTACCTAAGTCTGGTGTCTAGAACCCAGGGGCGTGGGAGCGATTCAAATCGCTCACAAACATTCAGGGGCATAACTGACTGGGCGCACGCGCCAACCCCAGCACCCCCTACAGAAATGGCGACCACGGAAGGACACCGGCAACAGGGTTGCGATACAGTAGACAATGGTTCGGATGAGCAAACCATGATGGAGGAAAGGATTTCTGATTATGTGTTTAGCAAGGTGAATATCACTAAGAAGTGGATCACCACTCTGTTAAAGGCTGGGCGTCCGGTAGATGCAGCAGCTAAGTGGACAGAGGGAAAGGAACACAAGAAGTCCTTAGAGAAGGCAGTTTGGCTGATGTGTTTTAAAAAGCAGGTCCAGCTGTTGGACAGGCTCGTTGCAGCACAGGCAGTCGAGTTAAGGGAGTCAGCCCTGGAGATCCAGGATAAGGCTCTCGCAGGGGAGAAGTTATTAGTAGCTTTGCAGGCCCTGAATCAGGAGAGAGTGCATTTAATGGGAGAACATAAGAACATAAGAACATAAGAAATAGGAGCAGGAGTAGGCCAATTGGCCCCTCGAGCCTGCTCCGCCATTCAATAAGATCATGGCTGATCTGATCCTAACCGCCAATCCACTATGACAGGACTATCTCCTGAATCTAACAGCATTAGACACACGAAAAACAGGAGCAGGATCAGGCTACACGGCCCCTGGGCCTGCTCCGCTACCCACAGGGCCATGACCTATCCGAACCTAGACTCATGTCCAAATTCCTGCCCGCTCCCCGTAACCCTTAATTCCCTTTTCTACTAGGAAACTGTCTATTTCTGTTTTAAATTTATGTAATGATGTAGCTTCGACAGCTTTTTGGGGCAGCATATTCCATGGACCTACCACCCTCTGAGTGAAGTAGTTCCTCCTCATCTCAGTTTTGAAAGAGCAGCCCCTTATTCTAAGACTATGCCCCCTAGTTCTAGTTTCACCCATCATCTGGAACATCCTCCCTGCATCCACCCGATCCAACCCCTTCATAATCTTATATGTTTCAATAAGATCGCCTCTCATTCTTCTGAACTCCAATGAGTAGAGTCCCAATCTACTCAACCTCTCCTCATATGTCCATCCCCTCATCCCCGGGATTAATCGAGTGAACCTTCTTTGTACTGACTCGAGAGCAAGTATGTCCTTTCTTAAGTATGGACACCAAAACTGTATGCAGTATTCCAGGTGCGGTCTCACCAATACCTTGTACAACTGAAGCAATACCTCCCTATTTTTATATTCTATCCCCCTAGCAATGAAAGCCAACATTCCATTGGCCTTCTTAATCACTTGCTGCACCTGCATACTAACCTTTTGAGTTTCGTGCACCAGGACCCCCAGATCCCTTTGTACTTCAGTACTTTCAGGTTTCTTGCCATTAAGATAATAACTTGCTCTACGATTTTTCCTGCCAAAGTGCATAACCTCACACTTTCCAGTATTGTATTCCATCTGCCAAATCTCTGCCCACTTACTTAGCCTGTCTATGTCCCCTTGCAGGTTTTTTATGTCCTCCTCACTCACTACTTTCCCTCCCATCTTAGTATCATCTGCAAACTTTGATGTGTTACACTCGGTCCCCTCCTCCAAATCATTAATATAGATTGTAAAGAGTTGGGGATCCAGCACTGACCCCTGCGGAACACCACTGGTTACTGATTGCCAGTCTGAATATGAACCATTTATCCCAACTCTCTGCCTTCTGTTAGATAGCCAATCCTCTATCCATGCCAGAATATTACCCCCAATCCCGTGATTTTTTATCTTAAGCAATAATCTTTTGTGTGGCACCTTGTCAAATGCCTTTTGGAAGTCTAAATACACTACGTCCACTGGTTCACCTTTATCCACCCTATATGTTACTTCCTCAAAGAACTCCAGCAAATTTGTCAAACATGACTTCCCCTTCATAAAACCATGCTGACTTTGTCTTATTAAATTATGATTATCCAAATGTCCTGTTACTGTCTCCTTAATAATGGACTCCAAAATTTTACCTACCACAGATGTTAGGCTAACCGGTCTATAGTTTCCAGCCTTCTGTCTACTGCCCTTTTTAAATAAGGGTGTTACATTAGCAGTTTTCCAGTCTGCCGGGATCTTTGCTGAGTCCAGGGAGTTTTGGAAGATTATTACCAATGCATCCACAATCCCTACCGCCACTTCCCTCAAAACCCTGGGATGTAAGCCATCAGGTCCAGGTGATTTATCCGCCTTGAGTCCCATTATTTTACCAAGTACTACTTCCTTAGTGATTTTAATCGTATTTAGCTCCTCCCCCCCTATAGCCCCCTGCTTGTCAAGTGTTGGGATATTCTTGGTGTCCTCTACTGTAAAGACTGATACAAAATATTCATTCAGTGTTTTTGCCATCTCCATATTTCCCACCATTAATTTCCCGGTCTCATCCTCTAAGGGACCAACATTTACTTTAGCCACCCTTTTTCTTTTTATATAACTATAAAAACTCTTACTATCTGTCTTTATATTTTTTGCTAATTTACTTTCATAATGTATCTTCCCTTTCTTAATCAATCTTTTTGTTATTTTTTGCTGTCTTTTAAAGTTTTCCCAATCCTCTATCCTCCCACTAGATTTGGCTACCTTATATGCCCTTGTTTTTAGTCGAATACTATCCTTAATTTCTTTACTTAGCCACGGATGGCTGTCTTTTCTTTTACACCCTTTTTTTCGCAGTGGAATATACTTTTTTTGGAATTTGTAAAATAACTCCTTAAATGTACACCACTGATCATGTATCGTCTTATCCTTTAACCTATTTTCCCAATCCACCTTACTCAATTCCGCTCTCATACCTTCATAGTCTCCTTTATTCAAGCTTAGCACGCTTGTTTGAGATACAGCCTCCTCACCCTCTAACTGAATATGGAATTCAACCATGTTATGGTCACTCATTCCAAGGGGATCCTTTACTAGGACATTTTTAATTAATCCTGTCTCGTTACACAGGACCAGATCTAAGGTTGCTTGCCCCCTGGTTGGTTCAGTTACATACTGCTCAAGAAACCCATCCCTAATACACTCAATGAACTCATCCTCAAGGCAGCCCTGCCCAATTTGATTCGTCCAATTTATATGATAGTTAAAATCCCCCATAATTATAGATGTTCCCTTATTACAAGCCTCAACTATTTCCTGATTGATACTCCGTCCAACCGAGTTGCGACTGTTCGGAGGCCTATATACTACACCCACTAGTGTTTTTTCCCCTTATTATTCCTTATCTCCACCCAAACTGTTTCATTATCCTGATCCTTTGACCCAATATCATTTCTCTGTATTACAGTGATTCCTTCCTTTATTAACATAGCCACCCTACCTCCCCTTCCTTCCTGCCTGTCCTTCCTGATTGTTAAATAACCTGGTATGTTTAATTCCCAGGCATTGTCACCCTGCAGCCATGTTTCTGTAATGGCCACAAGATCATACCCATATGTAGCTATTTGTGCCTTTAACTCGTCTATTTTGTTACGAATGCTACGTGCATTCAGATAGAGAACTTTCAAATATGTTTTGTGACACTTAGTTCCTGCTATTGCCCTTTTTATTACTTTACCTTTTACTCCACACCTTCTACCCCTTCCTGACATGCTCTGGTTTTTAATTTCCCCACTGCTACCTAAGTCTATGACCTTCTCTGTTGTCATTTGTATTATTTGCTCTCTGGGAACCTCCCCCCCACAAGGCCCAGTTGGAATACCTACAGTGCCAAGTCACCGAGGCCAAGGGAAATGAGTTAAGGTTGCGGGAGAAAAACGCCCGCTTGGCAAGGCAGATTAGGGAACAGGAAGAGAAAGTACAGGAGGTAAAGGCTGCTTACAAGCTAGCGAGCGAGCAGGGGTTTGAGGAGGCAGACCACGGCCCCTGTAAAGAGAGGATAGAAAATCTGAGCCGGGCCCTCCGGAAGGCAAAAGGCATGGTATGCCTCATAAGCCTGAAGGCAGGTCAGGCAGATTTCATGGGGAACGAGGGGAGGACAGTTCCAACGTCACCGGTAGTGCCTGGGGACGACCCGGTTGAGAGAGAGGAGATCTCACGACCACCACCCGTAGCGCCAAGTTTCAGCGAGGTTTGGCAACAAGGGGAGGTGGAGCCAGAGGTGGAGGCGGAGGTGGTGCAACCCCCGCCAGAGAGGCCGGAGCCGGGACCGATGTGCCCAGCACGGCATCAGAGGTTCGGCACACCCGCCAATGGCGACAATGAGGGACCCCTCCAAAACCAGTTCGTATTACCCTTTAACACCCAACAGCTTAGGGCCATGGTCAACCATATCCCGAGGCTCTCCGAAAAGGGAGACCCCTCGATCCACTTCAGGGAAGTAGAGCAGGCAGCCAGCGTCAACGACTGCGATGACGCTGAGCAGGCCAAGATGCTGCTATTCTCCCTGGAAAGTAGTCTCCTCCAATCCCTCTCTGACGAGTGTAAAAGGGGGCAGAGCGGGTACGAGGAGCTTAGAGATGCAGTTCTGGAGGCCATGGGGATGAATGAGAGAAGTCCTTTCTCCCGTGTGGAGAAGACAATCCAGCTCCCAGGGGAAACCCCGCAGGCTTTTGCGGACCGGCTGTGGCCGGTGTACCGGAGAGCCTGTCCGGGGACGCTGGACCGAGTGTTCCTGAACGGGGATCTCCTGGCCCATTGGCTCCATTGCCTGGTGGTGAACAGCTTGCCACAGGTCCAGGCCAAGGCAGAAGTCTGGTTCGACCCCAAAAATCCCCAGACCACCGAACTCACGGTGATTAGGCAGCTCACTCTGGCCTATAAAAACAGTAGGGGAGCCGATGCACACCCACCCAAGGGAAAGGTGCATGAGGCAAAACCCAGACCAGGTAGGAAAGAGTGGCACCAGGAAGGGAGTAACCCCCACAACATGAAGACCAATTGTTACAGGTGTGGGAAGGATGGTCACTGGCGGAAGGAGTGCAAAAATCCTTGGAAAGATAACAAGGGAAAGCATTCCACAGCCCCAGCCCAAAAGGCGGGGGCAGGGATCCCTTCCGCAGAGGTCGAGTCATTTTTGGACGCCATAAGGTCCTTATTGACTGGCCAGGGGAGAGTAGCAGCCACCACCGGTGCTCTCACCCCATCAGCCCCATCCAACCCACAGCCATGACTAGAGCCAGTGCAGCCTGTTTACCTGTGTTCTCTCCGGTATGATGAGTGGAAAAGACCTCTTTTGGAGATGGAGGTAGAAAAGGTGACGGGGACCTATCTGTTAGACACGGGGGGCATCATGCACCGTGGTCTACTCAGCTAACCCCACCACCTCGCCTCTCTCTAACGGGGTCCCATACAGTCTATCGGGGTTCACAGGCAAAGAACAGGCTGGCTCGTTTTCCATCCTGCTCGCCATTCGGTTAGGACTGCTCCGCTCCAAGTGGACCTGTGTCCTGATGAAATGGGAAGTGGAGGGTGGAAGAGGGGTCCTGGGGGCTGACTCTATTGTAGGCCACAGGATCCTGGTGGATTTGAGAAATCATTGCCTTTGGGGGGGCAGGTAAAGTAAAGAACGGTGAGGTAGTAGTGATCCCAGGAAAGGAAGGGAAGGGGACCCTCTGCACCATGAAGCCCAAAGAGGATTATAACCTCGGGCTCATGGTCAGCAACACCCCACAGGAGTTCCAGGCATTTGTTCAGGCCCACCTGGCCACTTTTGCCACTCACAAACACGACTGCGGGAGGGTCACAGGGTTTGAGATCAGCGTAGACGGGGACCCCATGGCCCGACCACAGAAACAGTATAACTTCCCCAGGGAAGCAGAGCCGGACATGGAAGCAGCCATGTCCTCGTTAGTACAGCAGGGAGTTCTGAGACTGATAGCTACCCACATGAATTCTCCGTTATGGCCGGTCAGAAAGCCGGACAATTCCTGGAGGGCCACGGTGGACTATTGAGTGCTCAATAGTAACATCCCAGCCTGTACACCAACAGTAGCAGCAGTTGCCGACCTCATAGGGAGTATTCCAGCATCCACGACCAGTTTCACAGTGCTGGATATTTCCAATGGGTTTTGGTCCATCCTGTAGGGGGCATCTTTTAACTGGTTTATGGTAATTTACCCGGCCAGCAGCCTTTGCCTACGCACTGACCAATTCCAACCTATTACCTGGTTTATGGTAATTTGCCTGGCAGCAGCCTTTGCTGCTACACTGTAAACCAATTTAAACAGCGGTTTTGAATTGCTACCCCACCTTCCAGTTCTGACTGGAGGGCTTATAATTAATGATATCAAACGGACAAATGGTCTGGATGAGAGAAAAATCAAGCTTTATTAACTAAATAAACTATACCACACGAACACAGTAATTACAGTATAATTGCTTAAATGGGGGAAGGCAGACGGCAAAAACGAGGGATTGATGGCTACAATGTTGATTAAACAATCTTAGCAATTTCCCCTTAATTACCACCTGACTAGGCTGCCTTGCTGAGGAGTCAGAAACCCTGCTCACCTGTGGTCCAGCGAAGTAAGAGAGCGATAGCTTCTCAGGAGCTAGCTTTTATATCCTGCCAACTCCTGTTTAGCGCTGAAAAAGGTCTGTGTGCAAAATTCGCGCCCAAAAGTTCCAATATACAAGAGAAGGCCCATGATTGGCTGACTCAGATGGGTTTGGAGTGGTTTAATGTGTCTACACTCTGGGGCCGGAATGTTCCCACCCACCTCTGGAGATCCCTGGGCTGAACAAAAGGAATCCAACTGCCGTATTGTCTGAGTGATTCAAACCCATCCATACTGATCTCTTTCAAAAGTCCTTTTCCAGAGTTTCAAAGGTGCCTCAATTGTGTGTGTAAGGGGTTTGAATGGGTTTGGATTTCTGTGTAAACAGAAGCCTTTGATTCTGGTTTGACTGAAACCACCCTTAAGTGCTGTGTCAACAGACAGCAGTTTCAATCGATTGTCTCTGCGGTTTCTACTCAAGTGGGTTAATCCCTTCAGTAAATAAACATCCTGCAGTTTCGTATAAACAAACCTCACCTCTCCACAAAGGGAACCTCCCTGGTTTGATTGACAGGTCTTTCACACAGACACATTACAAGCTGTACAAGCTGCTTTTCCAAGCCCCACTGTTCTTGGCCAATGCTTTCTGATGGCCATTTTAAAACCTTTTTCTGATTGACCAGGCTCAAGGGCACAAATTCAAATCAAATGTACTGTCTTAATGTGTGTGAATATTTCCACAGAACTCCACGATTCCAGTGTTGTCCACGTGCTGTCCATCTCAGAGCAGTCTTTCGTGGCTCTGAGTATGCTTTAAAAACATTGATCCAACCCAGAGGCAATTCAAAACACATAATTCTTCATCCACGATGTGCACCAATATTTCCCGATCTTCAGGGAAAATAGGGGAATTTTGCGAACCCCTACAATCCCTGTAAGGAGGGAGGATCAGTACAAGTTTGCCTTTACGTTTAAAGGGCAACAGTACACGTGGAACTGTTTGCCGCAGGGCTTCCACAACAGCCCCAGCATTTTCCATCAGTGCATGGCCAACAGTTTGAAGGATTTTAGCCAGCCCAGACAGTTGGTGCAATATGTGGATGACCTGCTCCTGTTCACTGATTTGAAGGAGGAGCATGGGCCACTATTGGCCGAACGGCTGGAGCTGCTAGGGCAGAAGGGTTTCAAAGTGAATCCCAAGAAAGCGCAGATCGGCCAGCAGGAGGTGAAATTCCTCGGCCTGACCGTGCGCGCTGGAGAAAGGGCCATAGATAAGGCTAGGAGGGAGGCAGTACAAGAACTACCGGTCCCTAACACAGTAACGGGTGTGAGGTCGTTTCTAGGGCTAACCGGGTACTGTAGAGACTTTATTGAGGACTATGCAGCCACCGCAGCCCCTCTGCTCCAACTCCTACACAAGGAGGGATGAGGGTTGCCAGGCAGCATTTGTCAGGCTCAAGAAAGACTTGCGGACCGCGCCAGCTCTAGGGGCTACAAATGGGGGGAAAGAGTTTTTCCTGGAGGTAGCAGCCAGCGGGGACAGCCTGAGTGCTGTGCTGCTCCAAGAGCGGCACGGCCGGCTGCGGCCGGTGGTCTACTCCTCCCGGATACTCACGGATGTGCAGACGAGCTACTCCAACTGTGAGCGGCATCTTTTGGCCACACATTGGGCTGTGAAAAGATCATTGATCTTCACAGGCACCTCTCCCATCACCCTCCTCACCCATCACACACCCACCCAGATGCTTCTGGACGGGAGGATCAAGGATGGAACAGTGAGCAGTGCCTGCATTGCTCGCTGGACCTTGCTCCTCTCACAAATGGATCTGAAGGGTCTCTGTGAGCCAAAGCTCGCAGCCAACCTGGTATATCCTGGAACAGCCCACCGGTGTTCCATAGAAGGGGTTTGGGAAGTAAACATAGGTTTACGGGCCGGGATACATCCCACAGGCCGCGAGATCTATGTAGACGGTTCCAGCACGGTATCTGCTGGCGAGCGTCTCACGGGGTGTGGAGTTTACGACCCAGCGGCAAACATTGCCCTGGCGATTAAGCTCCCCAGCACCATGAGCGCCCAGCAGGCTGAACTGTCTGCGGTGGTGTACGTCGTTACACACCCCAAAATCTTCCCCACCCCCTACACGATTTGCTCGGGCAGCATGTTCACATGCAATTCGTGTACGGAGTACCTGGCCATCTGGTCCCGTCGCGGATACACCTCCGCTGACGGGAGACCCCTCACAGTAAAACCCCTGCTGGAAAAGATCCTGGCAGCAGTGGGGGAGGAAGGGGAGGTTTTCATCCACAAGGTGAAGGCCCATTCTGCCACAGAACCCCGCGGCCAAGGCAACCAGCAGGCTGACTTGCTCGCCAAGGAGGGTGCCCGCACAGGCACTTTCTGGGACCCATTTGAGTCCAGACCCATGGCAGCGGTCAGAGGTAGGGACGGGACCCAAGGGAGTGTAGGGGTAGCGTTAGCCCCGGACCTTAAAACGGTCCAAACCCAAGACCCCATCCTCAAAGCAGTCCTCAGCGCTGTAGCTGAGGGAAAGGGAGTAGAGGGTCCGTACGGCACAGCGACCCTCTCCGTTAAAGAGGGTATGCTGTTCCGGGGGGGAACAGTGGGTTGTGCCACAGCAGTACCGGAGGGAATTCCTTCAACTGGCCCATGAGGGTCCAGGAGCGGGACACCCCGGGCCTGAGACCACCTGGCAACGGGTGGAACAGGCGGGATGGTGGCCGGGACTCAGGGATGATGTCCGCGAGTTCTGTGCAGGCTGTCTTGTGTGCGCTGCGAATAACCCCGACCCCCACAAAAGGAAGGTCCCTATGGGACACGTCAGGAGGGTAAAGGGAGCATGGCAGTTGATACAAGTTGACTACATCGGGCCCCTGCCCACCGCTCAGGGAGGCTATAAGTACTGCCTAGTCCTGGTGGACGTGTTTAACAAATGGGTAGAGGCTTTTCCCTGCAGAACAGCCACAGCTCTGGGTACTACCAGGATCCTGGTCCGGGAAGTGTTCTCGAGGTGGGGGCTACCACAGTATGTGGAGTCCGACCAAGGGAGCCACTTCACCTGACCGGTGATGCAGAATACCCTTATGCTGTTAGGCATTGACGGGAAATGGCACGTGGCCCACAACCCCAAGTCATCCGAGATTGTGGAACGTATGAATCGGACCCGAATGGAAAGGTTGAGGAAGGAGACGGTGGACTCGCCCCGTAAATGGGCCGAAGTCCTACCATTGGTTTTGATGGGGATCCGGGCCAGCCAGTCTAAAAGCACGGGGTATTCCCCGTACGAGCTGATGACCGGCAGGGTTATGCGGACCCCCACCCATGTACTAGCCCTGGTGCTCACAGAGGGTCAGCTCAGAGAGGTAAACTGGGACAGGTTCGCCCGAAACCTCTTTGAGCACCTGAAGCAGGTCCATGAGCAGGCGGTTGGGAACATGGGAAGGCAGCATCGGAGTAACCGATTGCAGCTCGAACCGAGAAAGCACCACGAGTGGGAGGTCGGAGATCAGGTTATGGTAAGAAACTATGCCCGAGTAGGAAGTTTGGAACCATTGTACATGGGGCCCTACAGCATTGTAGATAAAGCCAGCCCCATGGTATACGCCCTGAAGATGCCCCGGTGTACAAAATGGTTCCATATCAACCAGTGTAAGCTGTTTACACCTGAAAGGGGAAAACAGCCAGTTGGGGTAAGGGCTGAGGATAAAGATCCTCAGCCTGCAGCAGGAGCGAGTTCACAGACTGCACAGGCAGGCGCTGTGCCTTGCTTGAAGGGAGGGGCCATCCCGCCCATCGATTGGGACACTCCCCCACTCTTCTGGGACCCAGACGAGGGGGAGGGACCTGAGGGCGAAAACCCCGCCCCTAACCCAGGTGTGGAGAGAGAGGGACCTGAGGTCGAAAACCCCGCCCCGGACCCAGCCATGGGACCTGGGGGCGGAGACTCTCAGCTCGTAGCAGCAGGCTGCGAAGAGTTACCTGCCCCTAGCCCGGGTTCGGGAGAGGTCAAGTCTGAGGGAGCAGCGGTTTGGGTTAAAGGCCCAGCGGCCAAGAAAGCCCCACCCGCCAAAGTCCCTAGAAGGTCCCCACGGACGCCCCAGCCGAGAAAGCCATTGTCACCAGCCCTCCAGTTACCAAGGGCCACCCCTCGAGTCAGGGAGAGGTCCAAGGACAGAGGTCCTCAGCCAGCAGCCACGGGCTGCGAGGGACCGACAGTGAAGGACGGTGCGGTCATGCCGGGGGTAGCGGCAAGCTGCAGTCCAACCAGGGATTAGCCTGGCCACCCGGAGACGGGCGGCGGATGTATATAGTTTTAGTTTAAGTTTTGGTTATTATTAAGTTTAAGTATTTAGCTTAAGTTTGGGTGTTTTAGTTTAAGTTAAATAAGGTGATGGGTAGTTTTAAGTAAGCAATCTGCTAAGAGTGTGTATATTTGGGTTGAGGTCGCGGGACCCGACCATGCTTCACCAAGCCAGAGAATCTCTTGGGGACCTGGCTGCATGTTTTTGTATCTTTTGCAGAAAGACTTTCAGGATGGGGGGGATCGTGATCCTATTCACCCTGATTGGGATGAGTGTCGGAAGACCAGGCGACGTACAGGATTCCCACATCTACGGGTGCTCGGGAGAGAGGGCGCCCATAGCGACCGATGGAAGCGGTGAACGGGATGTGGAGGAGACCGCCATCAATGTCCACGAGGGAAGGTGGCCAGGATGGCTGACGTCCAATTCGTCTCAGTACTCCAGCCAAACCGGATTCACGTACGGGGAAGCCTCCCTCCTGTGCCCCAGGGTACGGGTCGTTACCACGAGGGTCAGCGTCACCATTGGAAAGCGAATATGTTTAACGTGTAAAGGACACATTCCTCTGGATAGGTGGTGGTGGCTCAGAAAGCTGAGCAAAGACATGAGGAACCCCGAAGTCGAGTGGGAACATTTGGGGAACAGCACCCACCGGACGATTACAGGGACACATGGAGGATTAAGTGTGTGTTGGGACAAGTGGTGGGAACCGGACCAAGGGATTTATATCTGTATGTGGGGGTCAGAGAAGGTCTGCCCCGCGGGCATATCCATTATTTTCCACCGGCAGTGGCAAGACGCCGGGGAGGGGATGAAGTGGGATACCAGCCTGAAGGCGTGCGCAGTCCCATTCTCCCCGATCCCAATCAATGCCACTGAGCTTGTAACCCGCCCCCGTAAGCCCCTGCCCACGGCGCAGGCGGCGAGGTTATCCAGGGAAGGGTGCCCCACCACCACCAAGGGACCAGGGAATGGGTTGGTACTAGTCCCCACCGATCAGATGCTGTACCAGGGGGTACACTACGCGGTAGCCTCCGTGATTTTAAATCCCACCGAGGTACATTTACCGGAGTGGTGTCCCAAAGAAACAGAGCAGCTATACCAGGCCCTATTAAAGGACATGTTCAAGAAGTTCTATGAGTTCGATTTCGCCCATGTGGACAAAACCGAACTGTACACCACAAACCGAGAGTTTTTGGGTAATGCAGGGAGACAAAGAAGGGGAGTATGGAATTATGTTTTTACTGCGTTTAATACTGGGTCCTCTGTCATCAATAGTCTGGATGACATAGAGCTGCAGACCCAGATAAACGGCTTAAAAACACAGTTAAAGAAAATACTACTGGATGAGAACAAGGTAGTGGGCTCGGAGTTACATGAGGACCAGGCCATGATGGTCCATTTAAAAGAAATCATAGCCGAGTTGGAGAAGCATGCAAAGATGGTAAATGCCCTCATAAGGGAGGACAGAAATGCTTCTGACCAGGCTGCGCAGAATGAGGTGTGCGTGCTATACGGGGTGTGGTTACTGGGCGAGGGCCACAGTAATCTGGAGGATTTAAAACAGGGCTTAGTCCCCTCCTGGATTAGCAACAAGCACCTCGCAGCCCTCCACCCATTTGAGAACACATTGAGCCCGTGTCAACTCCGGCTAGCCTCCGAAGCCTACCCAGTCCCCGTGGATTGTGGGCGGTCCAACCACACAATCATGGGAGTAGTAGTTAGAATGCCGGTCATGGGTAGGACAGCCCGACCCACACCGGTATACAGGGTGGAGAACATTGGAGTCATTCAAGGGGGTGCACACATTCGTTTCACAGCGGTCTTGCCTTGTGTCATAAAGTGGGAGCACGCTATGACAGGTAGTGACCTCTCAAGGTGCCGGAGCCGGGGAGCACACATAATCCTGTGTCCCCAGCACTTGAATGCCTATTCAAAACCACAGTGTGGGTTCAGAGCTGCTGGCGCGAAACCTATAAATTGTACCATGGAGGCAATGGCACAAGGACATGTTCCCCCGCAGGTAGCATATATAGGGGGTGGGATATATTGTGTCACCACCGGCGCGTCCCACTACCAGCATGGACAGCATAGCTGGTGTCCGGTTAGTGACAGCAGTTTCTGTTTTAAACCCGAGGCAGAAGTTCAAGTGGCCCAGGAGCGAACTGTCCCCATTCCTGAACCCTCCACTGTTCACCTCACTGTGAAGGAGAATTTTACGAATTTGCAGAAGTACATAGCGCACTTTGGCTACGAAATTCCCCCTCTCCCTGAACACCTTACCAAAATACTCAAAGCCATTATAGTTTCGCAGAAACATTTTTACACTCTGGAGCAGAAAACAGTAGAGACAGGGACTAAGATATTGGATATTGTGATTCCACCCTGGTGGGACATTTTTAATAACATAGAGGTCCCTTTGTGGATCAGACTTGCTTCCCACATTCTCATGGTTTGCCAGCTAGGGATAGTGTTGTATCTAGTTTGCATTCAATGTAAGGAATAAGGTCAGTTGTCAGAATTCCGAAACCAGAGGATCTGGAAGGAACATTATGTAAAGGTGGAGGGAGATATGCCTGTTTAAGTCTTTTTCCTTGTATTTTGATTAAAGATTGTTGTTTTTTTTGTGTTTGATGTTTTAATAAAGGTTTTTCTGTTGTTTTTGTGACGCGTTTAATAAAGATGCGTGTGTACCAAGTGGTGCAGGGGTGTTGGACCCCCTCCATGCTTGGATGTGTGTAAAAGTCTGTGATTTACTCTCTGTATGCTGATATACACGACATTTTCGCGGAATGGGAAGTGCATGTGTCGTGGGTATATTAGAAAGGTAATTACAGGGGAAGGTTGACTCTGGAGGGTCAGAAAAAATTTGCTCACCTTGTAAGAATGATACTTCAAGCAAGTTTTAGTATCACAGGGGGGAGTGTAAGATTTGCAAAATTTCCACTTTTCCCCAAGGTTATTATTAATAAAAGGGACCTTTCGTGGGCATTTTAAAAAGGGTACTCAAAGATGGTGTCCGCACCTCGTGGCCGAAAGCCTGCAAGTTTTAAAAGCTTGGACTCTGTGGCACAAGCAGCTTTTGGGGAAATCGAAACCTAACATTCAGTTTCTGTGAAGAAGGACTTTTTGTATTTTGAAAAGCAGACAGTAGGACTTTGAATATGCAATAAGCCAAATCAGAGACAGATCAAAACCAGTTAGGCCTATACTTGAGGCCATCAAGCAGTTTGCATAAATAATCGGAAACAGCTTAGGGAAGTCATCGAGGCTGGACAGGCCGATTAAGATGCATTAATAACAATACAGCTCAGACATCAGGCCAGTAGGTGCGATCAACGGCCATCTAAAAACAGTTAGTTTAGATTGCTACCATTATTTAAACTAGCCCGCCAAGATTGGGACAATGAACTAACCTGAATTGGCGCGCAGATAAGGGCCATCCGAAGGAGTATAACTGGAGGCCCCGGGTAGCAATCTCTCTCTCTGGTTCTCGCTCTTCTCCTGGCCCCTCGCCCTCGTGGCTGCTGCTCTTCCCCCGTCCCGCACTTACCGCCTGGCCACTGCCCGTGCCTTTCCCCATCCAATCAGGAACGCCCGGCACTTGCACCAGGCAGACACGGACAAACCAGGCCAGGTGAGGCGGGACGAGACGAGGTGAGGAGGCGAGACAAATTGGGAAGACGATTGAAGAAACGCTTCGAATAATCGGGCCTTCAATTCAGCCGACCTGCGAGTATCTTCATGCAAACTCCAACTGCCGCCCAAGGAAGAGGAACCATTATCCCTGCGAGGTAAAGTACCCAAGCAAAGACTTTAACCTTGGGGTACTTGTACCTGGACGACGCCCTTGCAGCGCCCCGAGATCACGTGACAACGGCAGGCCCCAGAGAGCACAAAGAGCGAACCCCAAGCCCCACCGTTGTTTGCATTCAGCAGATTTTGATTGGTGAGCATGAATTCTGGCCCCTCATAGCTTAATCTAGTTAGGTATAGCGGGTGGGATAAGGATAAGGGGATTGTTAAGATAGTTGTTTTCCCTTGATGTGCCGTGTGTTCCCCATTCCCTGTATAAGTATATAGTTATTTGTATTTGCCTGTAATTTTATACTAGTAACTTCTCGTAAGACTGTGTTAATTTCTATTTCAATCCAAACCACCTGTCTACCCGAGTCTTTTCTGTATCTAGAACCCAGGGGCATGGGAGCGATTCTAACCGCTCACAAACAGTCAGGGGCATAACTGACTGGGGGCACGCGCCAACCCCACCACCCCCTACACCTTCTAGGTGGAAGAGGTCGCGGGTTTGGAAGGTGCTGTCGAAGAAGCCTTGGAGAGTTGCTGCAGTGCATCTTGTGCAATAAGATTATAGCTGATCCTCATCCTCAACTCCACTATATATGCCAACACACTTGTCCACTTCATCTGAGTGTGCCAACTGTTAGGGAATGGGTGTTCTTACTTTTAGTAATTACTGAAGATTATAGGGTTCAATGGCATTTATTGACATTCATAGGAATTAAGCATACAATGATAACTATTATTAATAATAATTACACATATATTTAACACATTTATGGTACAAGTTACCGCAGAATTCACCCGTCAGACTCAAGGGGATCTGCTGGCCAAACCTTGTCGAGTTCTGAACTATCTTTTCTAACACCCATCTTTTAAACCTTTCCTTCCTGCTACATGTCACATGTTCCATAGCATTACCTCATTCAATTAGCTGCAATAACTGCAGTTTTAACAAGAGTTTTAACAGGCCTTCACCTTGACTGATCTGCCAATCACCTCATTCAATGGGAGACAGTTACAGGGGGCAAAGGCCCTCTACAGGGACATTCCACAGCTGTCCTCGGAGGAGTTACTATCTGAAGCTGATCACGTCCTTGTATCCTTCTCCACTTACATCCCTCTTCCCCCTCCCAACCTCACTTCCTCTGCATCCGGCCCTGATACAAACCCCCCCCACAAATCACTTACAACGGCACTTTCAAATTCCCAACTGTCTAGCCTTTAGCTTCCATTCACCACGACATTTATACAGTTACCGATCTGCTCAACCATGCCCTTTGATGCCCTTGTCCCCATTAAAACAACTACTCTCTTTCACCATGGTCGTTACCCCTTGCACAGCTCTCTGCTCCGCTCCCTTAAGCCCATGAGATCAACCTGGCACTCTGTCGACACTATTCCCATTAAATTGCTGACCACCCAACTTCCCTTCCTGGCCCCCATGTTAACTGATATTGTTAACGGTTCTCTCTCCTCAGGTACTGTCCGCCTCCACTTCAATTTTGTCATCATCACCCCCTCCTCAAAAAAACCCACCCTTGAACCATTTATCTTTGCAAACTACCGTCCCATCTCCAACCGCCCTTTTCTCTCCAACGTCCTTGAAATGTTGTCACTTCCCAATACCCTGCTCAATTTTCCCTCCAATCAGGTTTCCGGCCCTGCCATAGCACTGAAACGGCTCTTATCAAAGTCACAAATGATATCTTATGTGACTGTGACAAAGGTAAACTATCCGTCCTCATCCTTCTCAACCTGTTTGCAGCCTTTGATACAGTTAACTGTACCATCCTCCTCCAACACCTCTCCACCGTCGTCCAGCCGGTGGGACTACACTCGCCTGGTTCCATTCTTATATATCTAATCAGTCAGAGAATCACTTGCAATGGCTTCTCTTCCCGCTCCCGCATCAGTACCTCTGGTGTCCCCCAAGGATCTGTCCTTGGCCCCCTCCTATTTCTCATCTACGTGTTGCCCCTCGGCGACATCATCCGAAAATACAATGTCAGAGTCCACATGTACACTGACAATACCCAGCTCTACCTCACCACCGCTTCTCTCGACCCCTCCACTGTCTCTAAATTGTCACACTGCTTGTCTGACATCCAGTACTGGATGAGCAGAAATTTCCTCCAACTAAATATTGGGAAGATCGAAGCCATTGTCTTCGGTCCTCGCCACAAACTCCGTTCCCTAGCCACCGACTCCATCCCTCTCCCTGGCACCTGCCTGAGGCTGAACCACACTGTTCGCAACCGACTTCCAACTCCATGTCCTCTCCATCACCAAGACTGCCTACTTCCAGCTCTGTGAAATCACCCGTCTCCGCCCTGCCTCAGCTCATCCGCTGCGGAAACTCTCATCCATGCCTTTGTTACCTCTAGACTTGACTATTTCAATGCACTCCTGTCTGGCCTCCTATATTCCATAAACTTAAGCTCATCCAAAACTCTGCTTCCCAGATCCTAATTTGCACCATGTCCCTTTCACCCATCACCCCTGTGCTCGTTGACCTACATTGGCTCCCGGTCCGGCAACGCTTCGATTTTAAAATACTCATCCTTATGTTCAAATCCCTCCCTATCTCTGTAATCTCTTCCAGCCCTACAACCTTCTGATTTCTGCTCTGCTCCAATTCTGGCCTCTTGCTCATGCCCGATTTCCTTCACCCCACCATTGGTGGCTGTGCCTTCAGTCTTTTATCAAGATGGCTGCTGCTAGACTGGCAGTTCCATAGGTGAGCTCCTCATTGCTTCACCTCTATCCTTAGGAATCTGCCGTCATCCTTTGCCCTTTCTCTCCCAAATCTCCTCGCTTCCATTGTTCAAGTTCCCCTGGCTCCATTAGTTGGTACATTTTAGCCCTAACTACAAGTTAACGACAAGTTCACTGCTATTTTAAACCGCCATTACCTATCCCCCACTCCGAAGCATGCACTCTGCTTCTCTCACTGAGCTGCTGGCTCTCTTCTTAAATTTGGTTTCTGAATTCCTGGACTTCTCTGGACATCAAAACTAGGCTTCTGCACTGGGCTTCACTGGATTATACCCTAAGGCTCATCTGCTGTGTCTCTGATTTGCTGCAAAAATTTTTAAGTAACTTTGGTCATCTACAGCCCTTCCCCCACCGCTGCTGTTCTCTGCTGAGCTGGGTGACTCATTCTACTGGTTTCTCAGCTTTGTATGTTTCTGGCTAGTGGTTTACGTTTCTCCACCGCTTCTGATCTACGGTGAACTCCAACTTTGCCATCAGCTTTCGGCACCGCAACCGATTCTGCACATCTCCTGGATTCTTATTCCCACGGAAATAACCTCCATCCTCCAATTCTCTACCCCTCAAATAGCTTCTGGATTTCAGTCGCTGCTACACCTGTCTCCGAACTTGGACAACAGTTCGTTGATGCTCCATGGCCGACTCCACCCTACCTACGACAACTTTATCCCTCCACGGGACCTCTGACTTTAACTCTGGACTCCCTCCTATTGTCTCCTGTCTATTCCCTGTTACTACTAGGAAATATGTATCCCAATAATTGGTACATAACCAGGCCTACGTAACTTGACTTGACTTTGGCTGCTGCTCCAGACCCAAGCCGATCACTTCTATATCCATTTTTTTCTCCCCATTTTACTTTTCTCTTTACCCCTCCTAGACCCTGCTCTCCTTTTGTCATACCTCCTTTCATTTCTCCTCTCTCGGGGACTCTGCCCTCCCAAATCCCTACCCCAACCCTTCAGCACTCCTTGACCTTCCTACTCTCCTGCCGCCGTCCCAGGCTTGACTCCCTCTTAGATAAGCCTACAGCTTCCCTCTGTGCCTCTCTTGGCATCCTCCGAAGGGCCCATCGAGGCATTCGTCGCTGCCTCCTTACGAGCAGCAAAACCCAACTGCCCCATCCTACTCTCTCGCTGACCCTCCCGACCAGCGCACCCGCTGGGGGATAATCTTGCCAATCTCTTCCCCGTCCAACTCACCTCTCCCAGCACTGACCCTGTGAACTCTGGCAGTGGATCAGCCAGCACCGACTCTCTCCGCATTCCCCTCCAGAACGTCCGTTCATTTGTGAACAAGGCCCTTGCCCTCCATGAGTTTATCGTGGATAGTTGCATCGACATCAGGGCCCTGATGGAAACTTGGTTGAGGGGTGATGACACCTTCCCCCTAAGTGAAGCCCTCCCACCTGTCTATAACTTCCACCACTTGCCTCGCCCAGACCGCCGCAGTGGCGGTGTGGCTCTTATCACCAAATCACACCTTGGTCTGTCCCCCTACTCCTCTGGCACTTTCTCTTCCTTTGAGCATCTCACCTTGTTCCACCCCTCTCACCTCTCATTAAAATTCTCATTCACTACCATCCACCTAGGTGCCATAAAAATTTTATCACCGAGATATCTTCACTGCTTTCCTCCCTCAACCTCTGCACTGAGTGACTTCTCTTCCTTGGTGATTTCAACCTCCATCTCAATTCAGCATGCTCTCTCTCCTCTGAGTTCACAACCCTCCTATACTCCCTTAATCTCTCCCTCCATGTAAATTCCCCAACCCATATGCATGGCCACCCCCTTGATCTTGCCATCTCTCGTGGCCTCGCTACTCCCATCGTGTCAATCACAGATAAGACCATCTCTGACCACTTCCTTGTATTGCTCTCTACCCACATCCCCCTTCCCACCCAACTCTACTTACTTCTCGCCGTCCCTGGAAAAAACTCTCTCCCAACTCTCTTACAACTGGACTTACGAAATCCCAACTGTCTAGCCTTTGGCCCTCCATTCACCATGACATTTCTGCAGCTACCGATCTGCTCAACCACACCCTTATTCTCTCTCCATTACTCTCTCTCACCCTGGCCGTTCGCCCTGGTACAGCCCTCATCTTCGCTCCCTTAAGTCCAAGGGACGCAGACTTGAACAGATATGGCAGACAACTGGTTTAGCCATTCACCGCCAGATCTGGTTGAACCACATAAAGCATTATCGGGTCCTGCTCTCGTCTGCCAAAATTGCTCACTATACCAGGATCATTCTGGAATGCAAAGATAACCCCCGGCTTCTTTTCTCTATTGCAAAACTGTCTTCTTAAACCATCTCCCCTGTCTCCTCCACCCTCACCTCCAACAACAAGTGTGAGGAGCTCATGGACTTCTTTGTCTCTAAGATTGAGACCATCCGATCATCTGCCTCTGCCACTTCCCTTCCTTCCCCTAGCCCACCGGGCAAAACTTACTCTAAGGTTCCCCCCGTCCTAGCCCTGAACTCACATCTTTCTCCAGTTTCTCTCCGATCTCCCCTCATGCCCTCTCTGCACTCATCTTGTCCATGAGACCCACTTCCTGCTCCCTCGACCCTATTTGCACTAAACTGCTGACCACCCAACCTCTTTTTCTGGCTCCCATGTTAGCTGATATTGTTAACTGTTCTCTCTTCTCAGCTACTGTCCCTCTCTCTTTCAAATCTGCCATCATCACTCCTCGCCTCAAGAAAACCCTTGACCCCCTCCGTTCTTGCGAACTACCACACCATCTCCAACCTCCCTTTCCTCTCCAAAGACCTTGGCCTAGAAATTCAGTATAGCCACTTTTGGGGCGGTAAAGTCGGGCGGCCGCTAAAGTTTGCGCCCGGCGCAAAGTCGCGCCCCCTTCGCCGATATTCAGTCGCATCGCCCCAAGAGGTTGCTGCTGCGCTAAAACAGGCGATGCACGACTATCTTTAGGCGCTAAGCCGGCGGTGCTGAGCGATACCCCCGAGGCCGGGCGCAGCGCAGGTGCGGCGAGTTCTTGATTGACGGCAGACACTCTGGCGCCGGTCAGCTCTTAAAGGGGGAGGGTGGATTTGTTTGCCTGCCACGCCCTGCACACTGCAGCCCTCAACCTAGGCCTGACCACTTCAGCTTCACCTGTACAACGCCCAGGACTATGGAGAAGGCCAGGGAGAGAGCGCAGCGCTTCAGCGACGGCGACCTGAGGCTGCTGGTTGGCGGAGTGGAGCGCAGGTGCCATGTTTTGTTCCCAGAAGGTGGCAAGAGGCCGCTGCCCAGCACCTACCGGAAAGCCTGGAGGGAGGTGTCCAACAGGGTGTCTTCCAACAACGTGGTTGCCAGGACTCCTGTGCAATGCCGGAAGAAGTTCAACGAGCTCACTCGGGTTGTCAGGGTGAGTACCCTTTCCAGTGTCCTCCTCATCCTTGCATGTGCACCTCACATTATGGCCAAAGGGACCTGAAAGCCCTAATGGCCAGCCCTCATCCAGCAGCTATGGGACTGGCATGAAAATCAATTGCACATTCAGCACTTTACACACTGTACAAGCTATTCGACCATGGGAGGCATTGCAGACAAGATCAGGGCTACACACTGTACAAGCTATTCGACCATGGGAGGCAGTGCAGACAAGATCAGGGCTACACACTGTACTTAGAGGCCATCCTTTCTCTTGCAGGCCAAGGTTGCGCACAACCGGCGCAACCGAACTGAGACCGGGGGAGGCCGTCCTGACCTCAAAGAGCTCTCCGACCTCGACCAGCGTGTGGAGCGCATTATGGTAGGCCGGCTGATTGGCCCCGTCGCCAGTGGAGATGCCGACCCTGTTCTGGGCACCAATGGTAAGGGCATCACCTTTTGGACCTCTCTCGTTCCACTTGCGCATCAGATCAGCATCCTTTGCCACTGTCCGACCAATGTGGTGAATGGCACCACTCATGCCTCCCTCACTGCCGCCCTGTCCTCACTCTAAAGCTACTCTTGTGCCTTCCTACTTTCAGATGGTGAATCGCCAGGTGAGGAGGCGGGCTCTCAAGCTGCCACTGTCAGCCCTTCGGAAGACGAGGAGGAGGAAGAGGAAGCCGGCCCATCAGTGCCACCCTCAGCTGCGCCAGCCCATGGCGATGTAGGGGACACGTCTTCCCTGGAGGGGAGCCGGGGGGAAGGGTCGGAGGAGAGTGAAGCTCCGGGGCCCAGCGGCCTGCAGCAACGCGGGAGGGGTGGGGAAGCTCGGCGGACTTCTCCCCAGAGGGTGAGTGCGGCCTCCAGTCCTGCGACGGTCAGCACAGTGGAGGTGCGCCACCGAGAGGAAATGGCCGTCCAGGCTGAGCGCAGGCACACTGAGCTCATGGCTGCAGTGGCAAGGATGCCTGACTCCATAGAGTGTCTGTCAAGGAGTGTGCAGCAATTCGGAGCAGCACAGGCCAGGAGTCTGCAACAATTCAGTGCAGCACAGGCCAGGAGTCTGGAACTATTCAGTGCAGCACAGGCCAGGAGTCTGCAGGACTTCGCGGCAGCACAGTCGGCTTCTAGCCAACTGCTCAGTCGTGCCGTCCATTCACTGGCTGGTGTCATGCGGACACAGACCAGGGCCACACGGGCACTAACTGCTGCCACCCTCGCTGGATCAGCCAGGCATCGCCAGGGCACTCGCCGTGCAGCAGCAGCCCAGCAGTCTGTTCTTCAGCTGTTTGCTGCGCATGCTGCAGTGCTGGCCCCGTGCGAGTGCCAGTGTCTCAGGCGACCAGCGAGCACCTGCGATCTGCCAGGTTGCCACCATTCCTGCAGCTGACACTGCCACTCCGCCATTGCAGCTGCCACGAGCTGCTGGACAGACTGCTGCCGCCCAGCCAGAGTTGGAGCAGTCAGCAGCCGGACACTCCAAGGCCAGAGCTGGTGCAGGCCGACCCCCAAGGGCATCTGCCGTCTCGCCATCTGCCCCTCAGCAGCCTTCCCCCAGCCTTGCTGCAGCCACTGGGCTCCCATTGAGGAGGAGCAGCAGGGCGGGCAGGGGCCAGGTAAGGATGCGCAAGGCATCGCCCTCGCAGGGCAAAAAGTAGAGGTATGCACAAATGCCTGGTGCTTGTTGTAAGGCCGACACTGGTGCAGTTGTTTTTGTGTAAGGCCGAGACTGGTGTCTTTCTTTCTTTTTGTAAGGCCGAGACTGGTGTCTTTCTTTCTTTTTGTAAGGCCGAGACTGGTAGTTTTGTGTTTTTGGAGGGGGCTTCTCCACATGAGCATGTAATGTGGGAAGGGCAGAGGTTTTCAATAAATTATTGTTGTTAAATTGCAGTGTGCATGGTTTTTTGGTTAAGTCCTGGTTGCCCTGCTCGGCTGAGGGCTTGTGGAGTGGCTACATTCATCTGCTGACATTGGCACAAGCCAGTCCCTGAGAGGGGGCCTAGAACCGACGTTCAATAAGCCGGCGACGGGTGGCCCTTGCAGTTTCTGCCTCCCTCCTGTGCTGGTCCTCCTCCTCCTCCTCCTGCTCCTCCTCCTCAGGTGGTCCTCCAATCTGTGGTGGCAGTGGCTGAGTCCTGCGGATAGCCAGGTTGTGCAGCATGCAGCAAACGACCACGAAATGGGAGACTCGCTCCGGCGAATACTGTAGGGCTCCACCGGAACGATCCAGACAGCGGAACCGTTGCTTCAGGACGCCGATTGTTTGTTCGATGATGTTCCTGGTCACTTGATGGCTCTCGTTGTATCCCTCTTCAGCAGGGGTTCTGGGCGCACGGAGCGGGGTCATCAGCCAGGTACACAAAGGATAGCCTTTGTCCCCGATAAGCCATCCTCGTGGGTGAGGCTGTGCCTGGAACATGTCTGCCACAGAAGTCTGTCGCAGGATGAAGGCATCGTGGCTGCTGCCTGGAAAGCGGGCATTGACAGCTAGGATGAGCTGCCTGTGGTCACACACCAGCTGGACGTTCAGCGAATGGTAGCCCTTCCGGTTGCGGTAATCCTCAGCATTCTCCAGAGGTGCCCGCAAAGCCACATGCGTGCAGTCAATGGTGCCCTGCACCATGGGGAAGCCCGCGAATGCTGCAAAGCCCATTGCACGCTGTTGCTGCTTGGCAAGGGCCATGGAGAAGGAGATGAACTGACGTCTCCTTTTGAAAAGGGCATTGGTCACCTGGCAGATGCAGCAATGCACGGCGAACTGGGAGATGTTGACAATGTCCCCAGTAGCGGATTAAAAGGAGCCGGTGGCATAGAAGTTGAGAGCCACCGTCACCTTCACTGCCACCGACAGAGACGTCCTGCTCCTCAGCTGTGGCTGCAGATCACCGCCAAGCAGCTGGCAGATCTCTGTGACCACGTCCCTTCTGAATCGCAGCCTCCGAACACACTGCTCCTCAGACATGTTGAGATAGGAGAACTGCTGGCGGTATACCCTGGGTGGGTAAGGCCTCCTTTGCCGATGCCTGTTGCCCCCTCTCCATCTAGCCAGGGCTGCCACTCTCTCACGGCGTCTGTGAGCCCTTTGGATGTAATTGAGAAAGCCAGCGTTGACACCCATTGCAGCCCCCATAATATGCTGGCAAAAAATGAGATGTCAATGAAGGCAAAGACTAGTGGAAAGCTGTGGCCTGAAGCCAGAAGTACCTGTCCGAGTGTTGGGCCAAAGCAGAAAGCTGTCTACCTTGGTCTCTCTCCAAAGATCCGTTTCTCAAGAGGGAGTGCTGCGAAATGGCAGCCTTTTATATTGCAGGAGGAGTGCCCTTTAATTTGCGCCCCCCGCGCCCCGCATCGGCTGAGCACCGTTCCACTCTAACAGTCGCTAGGGGCGCCAGGCGCACAATGGGGCATTGCCACTGAAGTTCCGGTTGGGGGCGCACAAAGGGCGTTGCACGAGGAAATGACGTCATGATTTGCGCGCGCAGCTGAGCGCGCGCAAAGACTTTGCGCCGCCGCTAAATCTCTAGTGAAGTTGGGGCGAGGCGCAGTTCGCGCTGCGCCCGGGCGCTACCTGCCTAGCGCCCGACATCTACTCCTCCTAAGGCGCTAACGGCTGGCGCAACCAACTGAATTTCTAGGCCCTTGAATGTGTTGTCGCCTCCCAAATCCATGCCCAGCTTTCCCGGAACTCCATGTTTGAATCCCTCCAATCAAGTATCCACCCCTGCCATAGTACAGAAGCGGCTCTTATCAATGTCACAAATGACATCCTATGTGACTGTGATAAAGGTAAACTATCCCTCCTCATCCTTCTCAACCTGTCTGCAGACTTTGACATGGCTGACCACCCCATCCTCCTCCAACGCCTCTGCACCGTCGCCTAGCTGGGTGGGACTGCACTCGCCTGGTTCCATTCTTATTTATCTAAACGTAGCCAGAGAATCACCTGCAATGGCTTTCCCGCTCCCACATCGTTACCTCTGGTGTCCTCCAAGGATCTATCCTTGGCCCCCCTCCTATTTCTCAACTACATGCTGCCCCTCAGCGACATCATCCAAAAACACTGACAACACCCAGCTCTACCTCGCCACCACTTCTCTCGACTACTCCACTGTCTCTAAATTGTCAGACTGCTTGTCCAACATCCAGTACTAGATGAGCAGAAATTTCCTCCAATTAAATATTGGGAAGACTGAAGCCATTGTTTTCGGTCCCCACCACAAACTCCGTTCCCTAGCCACCAACTCCATCCCTCTTCCTGGCATCTGTCTGAGGCTGATCGAGACTGTTCGCTACCTTTGCCCATCTCCGCCCCTGTCTCAGCTCATCTGCTGCTGAAACCCTCACCCGAGCCTTTCCAACCTCTAGACTTGACTATTCCAATGCACTCCTGGCCTCTCATGTTCTACCCTATGTAAACTTGAGGTCATCCAAAACTCATGTACAGCGGTTGGTGCTGTTCCCTGCATTTCTCTTGTAGTTGATGTGCGGTGAAGATCATGTCCATTGTGCCCCTTAGTGGGCGGAACCCGCATTGCGACTCTGGGAGGAGCTCTTCAGCCACTGGGAGAAGGCGATTGAGGAGGATTCTTGCAATGGCTTTCCCTGTGGCAGACAGCAGGGAGACTCCTCTGTAATTACCGCAATCGGACTTGTCGCCTTTCTTGAAGATGGTCACGATTACGGCGCCTCAGATCCCCAGCATGCTCTCCTCCTTCCAAATAAGAGAAATGAGTTCATGTATTTGCTCCAATAGTGCTTCTCCACCATGTTTTAGCGCCTCGGCGGGGATTCCATCTGCTCCTGAGGCCTTGTACACACAGTATTGCTCCCCGATTATCAAAATCCATGACGAGGCCTTGGACAACGTGGACCACTTTCCATACCTCAGGAGCCTACTGTCAACAAGGGCAGACGTCGATGACGAAGTCCAACACCACCTTCAGTGTGCCAGTGCAGCCTTTGGTCACCTGAGGAAGAGAGTGTTTGAAGACCAGGACCTCAAACCCAGCACCAAGCTCATGGTCTACAGAGCAGTAGTGATATCTGCCCTCCTGTATGCTTCAGAGACATGGACCTTGTACAGCAGGCACCTCGAAGCACTGGAGAGGTACCACCAACGCTGCCTCCACAAGATCCTGCAAATCCATTGGCAGGATAGGCGCACCAACGTCAGTGTTCTCGCTCAGGCCAAAATCCCCAGCATTAAACTTTGACCACGCTTGATCAGCTCCGATGGACGGGCCACATCGTCCGCAAGCCCGATACGAGACTCCCAAAACAAGCGCTCTACTCGGAGCTCCGACGCGGCAAGAGAGCCCCAGGTGGGCAGAGGAAACGCTTCAAGGACACCCTCAAAGCCTCCTTGAAAAAGTGTAACATCCCCACCGACACCTGGGAATCCCTGGCCCAAGACCGCACAAAGTGGAGGAGAAGCATCTGGGAAGGCGCCGAACACCTCGAGTCTCTTCGCCGGGAGCAAGCGGAAGCCAAGTGCAAACAGCGGAAGGAGCGCACGTCAACCCAAGCACCCAACTCTCCCGCCCCTACAACCACCTGTGACAGAGACTGTAGGTCCCACATTGGACTCATCAATCACCTGAGAACTGATTTTTAGTGTGGAAACAAGTCATCCTCGGTTCCGAGGGACCGCATAAGAAGAGGATCCAAAACTCCGCTGCCCGTGTCCTAACTCGCACCAAGTCCTGTTCACCAATCACCCCTGTGCTCGCTGACCTACATTGGCTCCCGGTTAAGCAACGCCTCGATTACAATTTTTTCCCCTTGTTTTCAAATCCCTCCATGGCCTTGCCCCTCCCTATCTCTGTAATCTCTTCCAGTCTCACAACCCTTGCCCGAGATATCTGCACTCCTCTAATTCTGCCCTCTTGACCATCCCTGATTATAATCGCTCAACCATTGGCGGCCGTGCCTCCTGTTGTCTAGGCCCGAAGCTCCAGAATTCTCTGCCTAAACCTCTCCGCCTCGCTAACTCTCTTTCCTCCTTTAAGACGCTCCTTAAAACCTACCTCTTTCACCAAGCTTTTGGTCATCTGTCCTAATTTCTCCTTATGTGGCTCGATGTCAAATTTTGTTTGATAACACTCCTGTGAAGTGCCTTGGGACATTTTACGATGTTAAAGACGCTGGCCTAGAAATTCAGTTGCGTTAGCCAGCCGTTAGCGCCATAAGAGGGGTAGATTTCGAGCGCTAGGCACTGAGCGCCCGGGCGCAGACCGATCTGCGCCTACGCCCAACTTCAGTTGACAGTTAGCACCGGCGCAAAGTGTTTGCGCGCGCTCAGCTGCGCGCGCAGCTTATGACGTCATTTCGTCGTGCAACGCTGTTTGTGCGCCCCAAACCGGAACTTCAGTGGCGCCCGCCCAATGTGGGCGTGGCGCTGTTAAGAACTGTGAAGTGGAACGCAGCAGAGGCCCTGGGGGCCTCGGGGAGCGCTAATTAAAGGGCACTTACACTGAACTATAAAGGCCAGCCATTTTGCTGCAATGACTTTAGTGCTTTGGATTTCTGGACAGAGACCAAGGAACAGACCTTACTGATTTGGGACAACATAGGAGAGGTATTTTTGGCTTCTGGCCAGAGCTTGGAAATTTGACTCATTGTGATTTCACTGTTTGCAAGTATATTATGGGGGCTGCATGGGGTTGCAACCCTCAGTTCCAGCATTATGTGCGAAGAGCTCGCAGACGCTGTGTGAGAGGGGCAGCCATGCCTAGACGCAGAGGGGCCATCAGGCATCGGCAACGTAGGCCTTACCCACTCAGGGAATACCGGCAGCAGGTGTCCTATCTCACCATGACTGCCGCGCATTGTGTTAAGAGGCTGCGCTTCAGAAGGGAGGTGGTTGCAGAGATCTGACAGCTGCTTCACAGAGATCTGCGTCCACAGCTGATGTGCAGGACGTCTCTGTCGGTGGAAGTGAAGGTCACGGTGGCTCTGAACTTTTATGCAAGCGGCTCCTTCCAAGCCGCTGCTGGGGACATAGCGAACATCTCCCAGTTCGCCGTGCATCGCTGCATCCGGCAGGTCACCGATGCCCTTTTCGCAAGGAGACACCAATTCATCTCCTTCCCCATGACCCTAGAGAGGCAGGAGCAGCGTGCAGTCGGATTTGCGAGGATCGCCGACTTCCCCATGGTGCAGGGCGCCATTGACTGCACGCATGTGGCTATGCGGGCACCTATCGACAATGCCGAGGATTACCGCAACCAGAAGGGCTACCATTCCCTCAATGTACAGCTGGTGTGTGACCACAGGCAGCGCATCCTAGCTGTCAATGCCCGCTTTTCAGGAAGCAGCCACGATGCATTTATCCTGCGCCAGACTACTGTGGCTGACATGTTCCAGGCACAGCCTCCACCAAGGGGATGGCTTATTGGGGACAAGGGCTACTCTTTGTGCACATGGCTCATGACCCCGCTCCGCGCGCCCAGGATCCCTGCTGAGGAGGCATACAATGAAAGCCATCAAGCCACAAGGAACATCATAGAGCAAACGATTGGCGTCCTCAAGCAACGGTTCCGCTGCCTGGATCGTTCCGGCGGCTCTCTACAGTATTCGCCGGATAGAGTCTCCCAGTTCGTCGTCGTTTGCTGCATGCTGCACAACCTGGCTATCCGCAGGACTCAGGCACTGCCACCTCACGTTGGACCACCACCTCAGGAGAACGAGCAGGAGGACCATGAGGAGGAGGAGGAGGAGGAGGAGTACCAGCCCAGGAGGGAGCCACAAGGTCCAAGGGCCGTCCATCGGTGGCTTATTGAACGACACTTCTAGGCCCCCTGTCAGGGAATGGCTTGTGGCAATGAACGCACCTGAATGCAGCCGCTCCGCAAGCCCTCAGCCGGTTAACGCAACAACCACTTGAAACATCACACATGGACAAGCTGAATAAATAAAAAGCTTTATTTAACAAACTCAGGGCCCTTCCCACATGAAACACAAAAACAGACAAGACCCCCAAAAAACAGTCAAAAACATATCTCACTCCCACAACCTGGGGAGGAATAACAAAACTTGTCCATCCAATTGGCCTTCATCTTCGGCCTTACCAAAATAAACCCCCCCCATAGAGAACACAAACACCCCCATATGAAAAAACATTTGCCTTCATCTTCGGCCTTACCAAAATAAACCCCCCCCATAGAGAACACAAACACCCCCATATGAAAAAACATTTGCCTTCATCTTCGGCCTTACCAAAATAAACCCCCCCCATAGAGAACACAAACACCCCCATATAAAAAAACATTTGGCAACACACTCTACTTTGTGTGCCGAGAGGGCGAGTCCTTGTGCAGGCTTCTCCGGCCCCTGGCCGACCTGCTGCTCCGCCTCAACCTGGGCCCTGTGGGTGTTGCAAGGCTGGGGGAAGGCTCCTGAGGGGCACAATGCATGACGGCAGATGCCCTTGGGGGTCGGCCTAGACGAGGTCCGGCCCTGGAGGGGCCGGCTGCTGACTGCTGCAGCTGTGGCTGGCCAGCATCAGTCTTTCCAGCAGCTCGTCGCAGCTTTGCTGGGGGAGTGGCAGTGGCGGCTGGAGCAATGGGGGCAAGCTGGCTGATGCCAGGCGCTCGCTGGTCGCCAGAGACACTGGCAGTCGGCCGGGCTGGCACTGCAGCAAGCGCAGCAATCTGGTGAAGGCCAGACCGCTGTGCTGCAGCAGCGCGGCGGGTGCCCTGGCGATGCGTCCGTGACACAGCGAGTGTGGCAGAAGTGAGTGCCCGTACTGCCCTGGTCTGTGCCCGCATCAGACCAGCCAGTGTCTGCACGGCACCACTCATGAACTCCCGACTCGCGTCCTGTGATGCCTTGAATTCTGCCCGACTCGCGTCCTGTGATGCCCCGAATTGTTCAACACCCCTGGCCTGTGCTGCCGCGAGTTGTTCGAAACCCCTGGCCTGTGAGTCCCCGAAATTGGCCACACTATGAGCCAGGGACTCAATGGCCTGAGGCAACTGTGCCACAACCCCCATGAACTCGGTGTGGCGACGCTCCGAGTCCGCGGACATTTGATCAAGGAGGCGCACCTCCTGGGCGAGGACCGTCTCCGGACTGGAGGCCGGACTCTCCCTCTGGGGAGAAGGCCGCCGAGCTGGCCGACCCTTCCCGCGTGGCTGGACGCCACTGGGCCCAGCAACTGCCCTCCCCTGCAACACTTCCCCCCTCTGGGGAGAAGGCAGCCGTGCTGGCCGACCCTTCCCACGTGGCTGGACGCCACTGGGCCCAGCAACTGCCCTCCCCTGCAACACTTTCCCCCCTCTGGGGAGAAGGCAGCCGTGCTGGCCGACCCTTCCCGCGTGGCTGAACGCCACTGGGCACAGGAGCTACACCCCCCTGCAACACTTCCCCCTGGCTCTCCTCCAGGCAAGACGTGTCCCCTCCATTGCCATCCCCTGGCGCGGATGAGGGTTCCCCCGATGTGCCGCCTTCCTCTTGCTCCTCGTCGTCCTCCTCTTCCGAGGGACTGACACTCGCAGCTTCAGGGACCTCCTCCTCACCAGCTGAAAGCAGGAAGGCACAAGAGTAGCTTTAGAGTGAGGACAGGGCGTCAGCGAGGGAGGCATGAGTGGTGGCATTATGCGCATTGGTGGGACAGTGGCAAAGGATGTAGATCTGAAGCACAAGTGGACCGAGAGAGGTCCAAACGGTCATGTCCTTACCATTGGGGCCCAGCACAGGGTCGGCATCTCCAATAGCAACGGGGCCAATCACCCGGGCATGCATGAGTCGAGCCACGCGCTCCTCCAGGTCACTGAGCTCCTGGAACTGGGAATGGCCTCCCCCGGTGACAGTCCGGCTCTTCAGATTCTGCGCCAGCTTGGCCTGCAAGAGAAAGGACGGCCTCTAAGTACAGTGTGGTGCCCTGTTGGTGTGTGCACTGCCTCCCATGGTGGAATAGCTTGGCCAGTGTGGTGCCCTGTTGGTGTGTGCACTGCCTCCCATGGTGGAATAGCTTGGCCAGTGTGTAAAGTGCAGAAAGTGCTATTGATGAGCATGCCAGTGCCATAGCTGCTGGAGGAGGGCTGGCCATTAGGCCTTTGAGGTCCCTTTGCCCATAATGTGAGGTGCACATGCAAGGATGAGGAGGACACTGGAAAGGGTACTCACCCTGACCAACCGAGTGAGGTCGTTAAACTTCTTCCGTCATTGGTCAGCAGTCCTGGGGACATCGCTGTTGGCTGTGACCCTCTGGGCGATTTCCCTCCAGGCTCTCCTGTACAGCCTCTTGGGAGCCTTCTTGCCACTGTCCGGGCACAAGATATCTCTTCTCTTCTCCAAACCCCTAAGCATCACCTTCAAATCATGGGCAGAGAAGCGCTGCGCTCGCTCACGGGCCCTCTGCATCGTTGCTGGCGCTATTTCTCTCCAGCAGCAGTGTTTAGGCCTAGCTGGAGGGCTGCAGTATCCAGGGCGTGGCAGCAGACCAAGTCGACCCTTCCCCCTTTAAGAGCTGGCCGGCGTCAGGGTGTCTGCTGTCAATCAAAACATGACCGCACTTGCGCTGCGCCCGGCCTCGGCGGTATCGCTCTGCACCGCCGGCTTAGCGCCTAAAGAGAGGGGTGCAACGCCAGTTTTAGCGCTCGCCCAAACTCCTTGGCCAAAGCTACTGAATATCGGCGAAGTGGCCTCCACTTTCCGGCGGGCGCAAACTTTAGCGCCCGCCCGACTTTACCGCCCCAAAAGTGGCTATACTGAATTTCTAGGCCGCTATATATAAGCAAGTTGTTGTTGTTATAGCTTCCGTAGATATCTCTCTGCTGAGAGATCAATGGCAGCTCTCAAAGCTGAACGAGCAAACAATTTGAGGCCTCAAGTGAATCAGCTAAAACACAGTCTGCCTCGAAACCCTTTTACTGAACATTGCTAACAGACACTCAATTAAAAGCTAGCGTTAATATAAAAGAATTAACATTTCGTAACACATCAGTTAATACACTATGTTACTGAGCCATGTTACTGAGCCGTGTTAATGCACTATGTTACTGAGCCATGTTACTGAGCCGTGTTAATGCTCTATGTTACTGAGCGATGTTACTGAGCCGTGTTAATGTTCTATGTTATTAAGCTATGTTACTGAGCCGTGTTAATGCTCTATGTTACTGAGCCATGTTTCTGAGCCGTGTTAATGCACTATGATACTGAGCCATGTAACTGAGCCGTGTTAATGCACTATGTTACTCAGCCATGTTACTGAGCCGTGTTAATGCTCTATGTTACTGAGCCATGTTAATGTTCTATGATACTGAGCTATGTTACTGAGCCATGTTAATGTTCTATGTTCTATGTTACTGAGCCATGTTACTGAGCCGTGTTAATGCACTATGTTACTGAGCCATGTTACTGAGCCATGTTAATGCACTATGTTACTGAGCTATGTTACTGAGCCATGTTAATGTTCTATGTTACTGAGCCATGTTACTGAGCCGTGTTAATGCACTATGTTACTGAGCCATGTTACTGAGCCATGTTAATGCACTATGTTACTGAGCTATGTTACTGAGCTGTGTTAATGCACTATGATACTGAGCTATGTTACTGAGCCGTGTTAATGCACTATGTTACTCAGCCATGTTACTGAGCCATGTTAATGCTCTATGTTACTGAGCCATGTTAATGTTCTATGATACTGAGCTATGTTACTGAGCCGTGTTAATGCACTATGTTACTCAGCCATGTTACTGAGCCGTGTTAATGCACTATGTTACTGAGCCGTGTTACTGAGCCGTGTTAATGCTCTATGTTACTGAGCTATGTTACTGAGCTATGTTAATGAGCCGTGTTAATGCCCTGTGTTACTGAGCCAAGTTACTGAGCCGTGTTAATGCACTATGTTACTGAGCTATGTTACTGAGCCAGGTTAATGCACTATGTTATTGAGCTATGTTACTGAGCTATGTTACTGAGCCGTGTTAATGCTCTATGTTACTGAGCCATGTTACTGAGCTGTGTTAATGCACTATGTTACTGAGCTATGTTACTAAGCCGTGTTAATGCTCTATGTTACTGAGCTATGTTACTGAGCTATGTTACTGAGCCATGTTACTGAGCTGTGTTAATGCACTATGTTACTGAGCTATGTTACTAAGCCGTGTTAATGCTCTATGTTACTGAGCTATGTTACTGAGCTTTGTTACTGAGCCGTGTTAATGCACTATGTTACTGAGCCATGTTACTGAGCCGTGTTAATACACTATGTTACTGAGCCATGTTACTGAGCCGTGCTAATGCTGTATGTTAATGAGCTATGTTACTGAGCTGTGTTAATGCACTATGTTACTGAGCCGTGTTAATGCACTATGTTACTGAGCCGTGTTAAAGCACTATGTTACTGAGCCATGTTATTGAGCCATGTTAATGCTCTATGTTACTGAGCTATGTTACTGAGCCGTGTAAATTCTCTATGTTACTAGCTATGTTACTGAGCCATGTTAATGCTCTATGTTACTGAGCCATGTTAATGAGCCGTGCTAATGCTCTATGTTACTGAGCTATGTTACTGAGCTGTGTTAATGCACTATGTTACTGAGCTATGTTACTGAGCCATGTTAATGCTCTATGTTACTGAGCCATGTTACTGAGCCGTGTTAATGGACAATGTTACTGAGCCGTGTTAATGCACTATGTTACTGAGCCATGTTACTGAGCCGTGTTAATGCTCTATGTTACTGAGCCGTATTACTGAGACATTTTAATGCACTATGTTACTGAGCCGTGTTAAAGCACTATGTTACTGAGCCATGTTACTGAGCCGTGTTAATGTTCTATGTTACTGAGCTATGTTACTGAGCCGTGTCAATGTTACTGAGCTATGTTACTGAGCCGTGTTAATGTTCTATGTTACTGAGATATGTTACTGAGCTGTGTTAATGCACTATGTTACTGAGCCATGTTACTGAGCCATGTTAATGCTCTATGTTACTGAGCTATGTTACTGAGCCGTGTTAATGCACTATGTTACTCAGCCATGTTACTGAGCCGTGTTAATGCTCTATGTTACTGAGCCATGTTAATGTTCTATGATACTGAGCTATGTTACTGAGCCATGTTAATGTTCTATGTTACTGAGCCATGTTACTGAGCCGTGTTAATGCACTATGTTACTGAGCCATGTTACTGAGCCATGTTAATGCACTATGTTACTGAGCTATGTTACTGAGCCATGTTAATGCATTATGTTACTGAGCCATGTTACTGAGCCGTGTTAATGCACTATGTTACTGAGCCGTGTTACTGAGCCGTGTTAATGCTCTATGTTACTGAGCTATGTTACTGAGCTATGTTAATGAGCCGTGTTAATGCCCTGTGTTACTGAGCCAAGTTACTGAGCCGTGTTAATGCACTATGTTACTGAGCTATGTTACTGAGCCAGGTTAATGCACGATGTTATTGAGCTATGTTACTGAGCTATGTTACTGAGCCGTGTTAATGCTCTATGTTACTGAGCCATGTTACTGAGCTGTGTTAATGCACTATGTTACTGAGCTATGTTACTAAGCCGTGTTAATGCTCTATGTTACTGAGCTATGTTACTGAGCTATGTTACTGAGCCATGTTACTGAGCTGTGTTAATGCACTATGTTACTGAGCTATGTTACTAAGCCGTGTTAATGCTCTATGTTACTGAGCTATGTTACTGAGCTTTGTTACTGAGCCGTGTTAATGCACTATGTTACTGAGCCATGTTACTGAGCCGTGTTAATACACTATGTTACTGAGCCATGTTACTGAGCCGTGCTAATGCTGTATGTTAATGAGCTATGTTACTGAGCTGTGTTAATGCACTATGTTACTGAGCCGTGTTAATGCACTATGTTACTGAGCCGTGTTAAAGCACTATGTTACTGAGCCATGTTATTGAGCCATGTTAATGCTCTATGTTACTGAGCTATGTTACTGAGCCGTGTAAATTCTCTATGTTACTAGCTATGTTACTGAGCCATGTTAATGCTCCATGTTACTGAGCCATGTTAATGAGCCGTGCTAATGCTCTATGTTACTGAGCTATGTTACTGAGCTGTGTTAATGCACTATGTTACTGAGCTATGTTACTGAGCCATGTTAATGCTCTATGTTACTGAGCCATGTTACTGAGCCGTGTTAATGGACAATGTTACTGAGCCGTGTTAATGCTCTATGTTACTGAGCCGTATTACTGAGACATTTTAATGCACTATGTTACTGAGCCGTGTTAAAGCACTATGTTACTGAGCCATGTTACTGAGCCGTGTTAATGTTCTATGTTGCTGAGCTATGTTACTGAGCCGTGTCAATGTTACTGAGCTATGTTACTGAGCCGTGTTAATGTTCTATGTTACTGAGATATGTTACTGAGCTGTGTTAATGCACTATGTTACTGAGCCATGTTACTGAGCCATGTTAATGCTCTATGTTACTGAGCCATGTTACTGAGCCGTGTTAATGCTCTATGTTACTGAGTCATATTACTGAGCCATGTTAATGCTCTATGTTACTGAGCCATGTGACTGAGCCATGTTAATGCTCTATGTTACTGAACCATGTTACTGAGCCGTGTTAATGCTCTATGTTACTGAGCCATGTTACTGAGCCGTGCTAATGCTCTATGTTACTCAGCTATGTTACTGAGCAATGTTAATGCTCTATGTTACTGAGCCATGTTACTGAGCCGTGTAAATGGACTATGTTACTGAGCCGTGTTAATGCACTATGTTACTGAGCCGTGTTAATGCTGTATGTTACTGAGCTATGTTACTGAGCCGTGTAAATGCTCTATGTTACTGAGCTATGTTACTGAGCCATGTTAATGCTCTATGTTACTGAGCCATGTTACTGAGCCGTGTTAATGCACTATGTTACTGAGCTATGATACTGAGCCGTGTTAATGTTCTATGTTACTGAGCCATGTTACTGAGCCATGTTAATGCACTATGTTACTGAGCCATGTTACTGAGCCGTGTTAATGCACTATGTTACTGAGCCATGTTACTGAGCCGTGTTAATACACTATGTTACTGAGCCATGTTACTGAGCCGTGTTAATGCACTATGTTACTGAGCTTTGATACTGAGCCGTGTTAATGCTCTATGTTACTGAGCCATGTTACTGAGCCGTGTTAATGCACTATGTTACTGAGCCATGTTACTGAGCCGTGTTAATGCATTATGTTACTGAGCCATGTTACTGAGCCGTGTTAATGCACTATGTTACTGAGCCATGTTACTGAGCCGTGTTAATGCACTATGTTACTGAGCCATGTTACTGAGCCGTGTTAATGCACTATGTTACTGAGCCATGTTACTGAGCCGTGTTAATGCATTATGTTACTGAGCCATGTTACTGAGCCGTGTTAATGCACTATGTTACTGAGCCATGTTACTGAGCCGTGTTAATGCTCTATATTATTGAGCCGTGTTACTGGGCCATGTTAATGCACTATGTTACTGAGCCGTATTAATGCACTACATTACTGAGCCGTGTTAATGCAATATGTTACTGAGCAATGTTACTGAGCCGTGTTAACATAGAAACATAGAGATAGGAACAGGAGTAGGCCATTCGGCCCTTCGAGCCTGCTCCGCCATTCAATGAGATCATGGCTGATCTTCGTCTGAGATCTTAGCTGATCTTACCAGTTCAGTACCCCGTCCCCGCCTTTTCTCCGTAACCCTTAATCCCCTTAGCCTTCAGAAATATATCCAATTCTCTCTTGAAAATATTTATTGAATTAGCCTTCACAGCCCTCTGTGGCAGGGAATTCCACAGGCTCACCACTCTTTGAGTGAAGAAATTCTTCCTCATCTCTGTTTTAAATGATTTGCCCGCTATTTTTAGACTGTGGCCCCTGGTTCTGTGCTCCCCTGCCATTGGAAACATTCTCTCTGAATTCAGCCTGTCCAGGCCTGCCATAATTTTATATGTTTCGATGAGATCCCCTCTCAATCTTCTAAACTCCAGTGAGTACAAGCCCAAACTATTCAATCTCTCCTCGTAGGTCATTCCCGCCATTCCAGGTATCAGCCTGGTGAATCGCCGCTGCACTCTTTCCATGGCAAGAACATCCTTCCGCAGATGGGGCGACCAAAACTGTACACAATACTCCAGATGCGGTCTCACCAGCACCTTGTACAGCTGTAGTAAGGTATCCCTATTCCTATACTCGAACCCCCTTGATATGAAGGCCAACATACCATTTGCCTTCTTAATCGCCTGTTGCACCTGCATGCTCTCCTTCAGTGACTGGTGCACAAGAACACCCAGGTCCCTCTGCACTTCCCCATCTCCCAATCTATTGCCATTTAGATAATAATCTACCCTCCTGTTTTTACCCCCAAAGTGGATAACCTCGCATTTATCCACATTATAGTGCATCTGCCACGTATCCGCCCATTCCCCCAACCTGTCCAAATCGCACTGTAGCCTCCTGACATCCTCATCAGAGCCCACCCCTCCTCCTAGTTTAGTGTCGTCAGCGAATTTGGAAATATTGCATCCAATTCCCTGATCCAGATCATTTATATATATTGTGAACAGCTGGGGTCCCAGGACAGATCCTTGCGGCACCCCGCTGGTCACTGCCTGCCACTCCGAAAACGAGCCGTTTATTCCAACTCTCTGTTTTCTATCCGCCAGCCAGTTCTCTATCCACGTTAATACTTTGCCCCCAATCCCATGAGCCTTAATTTTGCATGATAATCTTTTGTGTGGAACCTTATCGAAGGCTTTCTGGAAGTCAAGGTACACCACATCCACTGGCTCTCCCCCATCTATTTTACCAGTTACTTCCTCAAAAAATTCCAGCAGATTAGTCAAACACGATTTACCCTTTGTAAATCCATGTTGACTCTGTCCGATCCTTTCCCCATTTGTCAAGTGCTCCGCTATTTTATCCTTAATAATGGACTCTAGCATTTTGCCCACAACCGATGTAAGGCTTACTGGTCTATAATTCCCTGCTTTCTCTCTACCCCCCTTTTTAAATATTGGGGTAACATTAGCTACCCTCCAATCCACGGGTACTGTTCCCGAGTCAATGGAGTTCCGGAAGATGATCCTTAGAGCATCTGCTATCTCCAGGGCCACCTCCTTAAGTACCCTAGGATGTAGTTTATCAGGCCCCGGGGATTTGTCGGCCTTCAGTCCCCTCAACTTACCCAACACCATATCCCTAGAGATACTAATTTCTGTCAGCTCCTCCCTCTCATTAGTCCCTATGTTTGCCGATATTCCTGGGAGGTTATTTGTGTCCTCCTTTGTGAATACAGAACCAAAGTATGAGTTTAATTGGTCTGCCATTTCCTTATTCTCCATTATATATTCTCCCGAATCGGACTGCAAGGGACCGACTTGGGATTTTACCAGTCTTTTCCTCCTGATATACCGATAAAAGCTTTTGCAGTCTGTCTTTATGTTTGCTGCAAGTTTACTTTCGTATTCTATTTTCCCCTTCCTGATTAATCCCTTTGTCCTCTTTTGCTGTATCCTGTACTGCCCCCAATCTTCCGGTCTGCTGCTTTTTTTTGCCAGTTGATATGCCCTTTTTTTTGATTTTATGCTGTCCCTAATTTCCCTCGTTATCCACGGTTGAGCCACCTTTTTAGGTTTATTTTTATGCCAAACCGGTATAAACATGTTCTGGAATTCTTCCATTCTATCTTTGAATGCTTGCCATTGTCTATCCACTGTCAATCCCCCCAGAAACACCACCCAATCAATCTTACCCAATTCCCGTCTCATACCCTCGTAATTCCCTTTATTTAAGTTCTGGACCTTAGTCTCTGATTCAATTTCCTCACTCTCCATCTCGACTGAGCGCTCGATCATATTATGATCGCTCTGACCCAAGGGGCCTCGTACAAGAAGATTGTTGATAAGTCCCTTCTCATTGCACAATACCCAGTCTAAAATGGCCTGATCTCGAGTCGGCTCCTCGACATATTGGTCCAGATAACCGTCCCGAAAACATTCCAGGAATTCCTCCTCCTCAGAATTTTTACTAATTTGGGTAGTCCAATCAATATGTAAATTAAAGTCACCCATGATGACAGCTGTGCTCTTATCGCACGCTTCTCTAATTTCCCTTTTTATGCCTTCCCTCACCTCCATATTACTATTTGGAGGCCTATATATCACACCCACTAACGTTTTCCTCCCCTTGCTATTTCTCATTTCTACCCATACAGATTCCGTTTCATCCGAGTTAATATCCTTCCTTTCCATTGCATTAATCCCCTCCTTTACCAGCAATGCTACCCCACCTCCCCTACCTTTTTGCCGATCCTTCCTAAATATTGTATATCCCTGGATGTTAAGTTCCCAGCCTTGCCCACCCTGCAGCCACGTTTCTGTAATCCCAATCAAATCATACTTGTTTACCTCTATTTCCACAACGAATTCATCCACCTTGTTCCTAATGCTTCTAGCATTAAGATACAAAGCCTTCAGGCTTGCTTTTTTCACACTCTCATTATGAATTAGTTTGGCCCTTTGTGTTTCTCTCCTTTGCTTATTGCTTCTCACCTTTCTACCATCTATTTCTGACTTCATATGACTTCCCTCTTTTCCACTACCTAGGTTCCCATCCCCCTGCCAAATTAGTTTAAATCCTCCCGAACCGCCCTAGAAAATATTACCCCGAGGACATCGGCTCCCTCACAGTTCAGGTGTAGACCGTCCCCTTGGTACAGGTCACTCCTCCCCAAGAACTGGTTCCAATGCCTCAAGAATTTAAATCCCTCTCCCTTGCACCACTGCTCAAGCCACGTATTTAGCTTATCTATCTTACTCTCTCTAAACTTATTAGCTCGTGGCACTGGTAGCAATCCAGAGATTACTACCTTTGAGGTCCTACTTTTCAATTTAGCTCCTAACTCCCTAAATTCAGCTTGTAGGACCTCCTCCCTCTTTTTACCTACATCGTTGGTACCTACATGTACCACGACAACTGGCTGTTCCCCCTCCCCCTTCAGAATGCTCTGCACCCGCTCCGAGACATCCTTGACCCTTGCACCAGGGAGGCAACATACCATCTTGGAGTCTCGGTCTCGGCCACAGAAACTCCTATCTATCCCCCTTACAATTGAATCCCCTATCACTATAGCCCTATCCCTCTTTTTCCCGCCCTTCTGTGCAGCAGAGCCAGTCATGGTGCCCTGAACCTGGCTGCTGGTGCCTTCCCCTGATAAGTCATCTCCCCCAACAGTACCCAAAACGGTAAACCTGTTTTGGAGGGAGATGACCGCAGGTGACTCCTGCACTACCTTCCTGCCTTTACCCTGCCTTTTGGTCACCCATTTACTGTCTGAGCTAGCCTTTACCTGCGGTGTGACCAACTCACTGAATGTGCTATCCACAACATCCTCAGCATCGCGTATGCTCCAGAGTGAGTCCATTCGCAGCTCCAGCGCCGCCATGCGGTCTGCTAGGAGCTGCAGCTGGACACACTTCCTGCACACATAGTTGTCAGGGACAGTGTCCCTGATTTCCCACATGGCACAGGAGAAGCATGACACGGGTCCGAGCTGCCCTTCCATGACTTAACCCTTACAATACCCTTTTATTTACTACGATTTAGCTATGTAACTGAGCCGTGTTAATGCATTATGTTACTTAGCCGTGTTACTGAGCCGTGTTAATGCACAATGTTATTGAGCCATGTTACTGAGCCATGTTAATGCACTATGTTAATGAGCCGTGTTACTGAGCCGTGTTAATGCACTATGTTACTGAGCCGTGTTACTGAGTCCTGTTAATGCTCTATGTTACTGAGCTATGTTACTGAGCTATGTTACTGAGCCGTGTTAATGAGCTTTGTTACTGAGCCATGTAACTGATCCGTGTTAATGCACTATGTTACTGAGCTATGTTACTGAGCCGTGTTAATCCTCTATGTTACTGAGCTATGTTACTGAGCCGTGTTAATGCATTATCTTAATGCGCTATGTTACTGAGCCATGTTACTGAGCCGTGTTAATGCACTATGTTACTGAGCCATGTTAATGCTCTATGTTACTGTGCCGTGTTAATGCACTATGTTACTGAGCCATATTACTGAGCCGTGTTAATGCACTATGTTACTGAGCCGTTTTAATGCACTATGTTATTGAGCCATGTTACTGAGCTGTGTTAATGCTCTATGTTACTGAGCCGTGTTAATGCACTATGTTACTGAGCCATATTACTGAGCCGTGTTAATGCACTGTTACTGAGCTATGTTACTGAGCCGTGTTAATTGACTATGTTACTGAGCCGTTTTAATGCACTATGTTATTGAGCCATGTTACTGAGCTGTGTTAATGCTCTATGTTACTGAGCCATGTTAATGAACTATGTTACTGAGCTATGTTACTGAGCCGTGTTAATGGACTATGTTACTGAGCCTTGTTAATGCACTGTTACTGAGCCATGTGAATGCTCTATGTAACTGAGCCGTGTTAATGCATTATGTTACTTAGCCGTGTTACTGAGCCGTGTTAATGCACAATGTTATTGAGCCATGTTACTGAGCCGTGTTAATGCACTATGTTACTGAGCCGTGTTACTGAGTCCTGTTAATGCTCTATGTTACTGAGCTATGTTACTGAGCTATGTTACTGAGCCGTGTTAATGAGCTTTGTTACTGAGCCATGTAACTGATCCGTGTTAATGCACTATGTTACTGAGCTATGTTACTGAGCCGTGTTAATCCTCTATGTTACTGAGCTATGTTACTGAGCCGTGTTAATGCATTATCTTACTGAGCCATGTTACTGAGCCATGTTAATGCACTATGTTACTGAGCCATATTAATGCAGTATGTTACTGAGCCGTGTTATTGCATTATGTTACTGAGCCGTATTAATGCAGTATGTTACTGAGCCATGTTACTGAGCCGTGTTAATGCACTATGTTACTGAGCCATGTTACTGAGCCGTGTTAATGCAAAATGTCACTGAGCCGTGTTAATGCTCTATGTTACTGAGCTATGTTGCTGAGCCATGTTAATGCACTATGTTACTGAGCCATGTTACTGAGCCGTGTTAATGCTCTATGTTACTGAGCCATGTTAATGCACTATGTTACTGAGCCGTGTTAATGCACTATGTTACTGAGCCATGTTACTGAGCCGTGTTAATGCACAATGTTACTGAGCCATGTTACTGAGCCGTGTTAATGCTCTATGTTACTGAGCTATGTTACTGAGCCGTGTTAATGCCCTATGTTACTGAGCCATGTTACTGAGCCGTATTAATGCACTATGTTACTGAGCCGCGTAAATGCTCTATGTTACTGAGCTGTTACTGAGCCGTGTTAATGCACTATGTTACTGAGCCATGTTACTGAGCCTTGTTAATGCACTATGTTACTGAGCCATGTTATTGAGCCATGTTAATGCTCTATGTTATTGAGCCATGTTACTGAGCCATGTTAATGCACTATGTTACTGAGCCGTGTTACTGAGCCGTGTTAATGCACTATGTTACTGAGCCGTGTTACTGAGTCCTGTTAATGCTCTATGTTAATGAGCTATGTTACTAAGCCATGTAACTGATCCGTGTTAATGCACTATGTTACTGAGCTATGTTACTGAGCCGTGTTAATGCTCTATGTTACTGAGCCATGTTACTGAGCCATGTTAATGCACTATGTTACTGAGCTGTATTAATGCTGTATGTTACTGAGCCATGTTACTGAGCCGTGTTAATGTACTGTGTTACTGAGCCATGTTACTGAGCCGTGTTAATGCACAATGTTACTGAGCCGTGTTAATGCTCTATGTTACTGAGCTATGTTGCTGAGCCATGTTAATGCACTATGTTACTGAGCCATGTTACTGAGCCGTGTTAATGCTCTATGTTACTGAGCTATGTTACTGAGCCATGTTAATGCACTATGTTACTGAGCCGTGTTAATGCACTGTTACTGAGCCATATGACTGAGCCGTGTTAATGCTCTATGTTACTGAGCTATGTTACTGAGCCGTGTTAATGCACTATGTTACTGAGCCGTGTTACTGAGCCGTGTTAATGCACTATGTTACTGAGCCATGTTACTGAGTCATTTTAATGCTCTATGTTACTGAGCCATGTTACTGAGCCGTGTTAATGCACTATGTTACTGAGCCGTGATACTGAGCCGTGTTAATGCTCTATGTTACTGAGCCATGTTACTGAGCCATGTTAATACTCTATGTTACTGAGCCGTGTTACTGAGCCGTGTTAATGCACTATGTTACTGAGCTATGTTACTGAGCCGTGTTAATGCTCTATGTTACTGAGCCATGTTACTGAGCCGTGTTAATGCACTATGTTACTGAGCTATGTTTCTGAGCCGTTTTAATGCTCTATGTTACTAAGATATGTTACAGAGCCGTGTTAATGCATTATGTTACTGAGCCATGCTACTGAGCCGTATTAATGCTCTATGTTACTGAGCCGTGTTACTGAGCCATGTTAATGCACTATGTTACTGAGCCGTGTTAATTCTGTATGTTACTGAGCCATGTTACTGAGCCGTGTTAATGCACTATGTTACTTAGCCATGTTACAGAGCCGTGTTAATGCACTATATTACTGAGCCGTGTTACTGAGCCTTGTTAATGCACTATGTTACTGAGCCATATTACTGAGCTGTGTTAATGCTCTATGCTATTGAGCTATGTTACTGAGCCGTGTTAATGCTCTATGTTACTGAGCTATGTTGCTGAGCCGTTTTAATGCACTATGTTTCTGATCCATGTTACTGAGCCATGTTAACGCACTGTGTTACTGAGCCATTTTACTGAGTCATGTTAATGCACTATGTTACTGAGCCGTGTTAATGCACTTTGTTACTGAGCTATGTTACTCAGCCGTGTTAAGGTTCTATGTTACTGAGCCATGTTACTGAGCCGTGTTAATGTTCTATGTTACTGGGATATGTTACTGAGCTGTGTTAATGTTCTATGTTACTGAGCCATGTTACTGAGCCGTGTTAATGCACTATGTTACTGAGCCATGTTACTGAGCCGTGTTAATGCACTATGTTACTGAGCCGCGTAAATGCTCTATGTTACTGAGCTATGTTACTGAGCCGTGTTAATGCACTATGTTACTGAGCCATGTTACTGAGCCTTGTTAATGCTCTATGTTACTGAGCCATGTTACTGAGCCATGTTAATGCTCTATGTTACTGAGCTATGTTACTGAGCCGTGTTAATGCATTATGTTACTGAGCCGTGTTACTGAGCCGTGTTAATGCACAATGTTATTGAGCCATGTTACCGAGCCATGTTAATGCACTATGTTACTGAGCCGTGTTACTGAGCCGTGTTAATGCACTATGTTACTGAGCCGTGTTACTGAGTCCTGTTAATGCTCTCTGTTACTGAGCTATGTTACTGAGCTATGTTACTGAGCCGTGTTAATGAGCTATGTTACTGAGCCATGAAACTGATCCGTGTTAATGCACTATGTTACTGAGCTATGTTACTGAGCCGTGTTAATGCTCTATGTTACTGAGCTATGTTACTGAGCCGTGTTAATGCATTATCTTACTGAGCCATGTTACTGAGCCATGTTAATGCACTATGTTACTGAGCCGTATTAATGCAGTATGTTACTGAGCCATGTTACTGAGCCGTGTTAATGCACTATGTTACTGAGCCATGTTACTGAGCCGTGTTAATGCACAATGTTACTGAGCCGTGTTAATGCTCTATGTTACTGAGCTATGTTGCTGAGCCATGTTAATGCACTATGTTACTGAGCCATGTCACTGAACCGTGTTAATGCTCTATGTTAATGAGCTATGTTACTGAGCCATGTTAATGCTCTATGTTACTGAGCTATGTTACTGAGCCGTGTTAATGCATTATGTTACTGAGCCGTGTTACTGAGCCGTGTTAATGCACAATGTTATTGAGCCATGTTACTGAGCCATGTTAATGCACTATGTTAATGAGCCGTGTTACTGAGCCGTGTTAATGCACTATGTTACTGAGCCGTGTTACTGAGTCCTGTTAATGCTCTATGTTACTGAGCTATGTTACTGAGCTATGTTACTGAGCCGTGTTAATGAGCTTTGTTACTGAGCCATGTAACTGATCCGTGTTAATGCACTATGTTACTGAGCTATGTTACTGAGCCGTGTTAATGCATTATCTTACTGAGCCATGTTACTGAGCCATGTTAATGCACTATGTTAATGAGCCATATTAATGCAGTATGTTACTGAGCCATGTTACTGAGCCGTGTTAATGCACTATGTTACTGAGCCATGTTACTGAGCCGTGTTAATGCACAATGTTACTGAGCCGTGTTAATGCTCTATGTTACTGAGCTATGTTGCTGAGCCATGTTAATGCACTATGTTACTGAGCCATGTTACTGAGCCGTGTTAATGCTCTATGTTACTGAGCTATGTTACTGAGCCATGTTAATGCACTATGTTACTGAGCCGTGTTAATGCACTATGTTATTGAGCCATATTACTGAGCCGTGTTAATGCTCTATGTTAATGAGCTATGTTACTGAGCCGTGTTAATGCACTATGTTACTGAGCCGTGTTAATGCCCTATGCTACTGAGCCATGTTACTGAGCCGTGTTAATGCTCTATGTTACTGAGCTATGTTACTGAGCCGTGTTAATGCACTATGTTACTGAGCTATGTTACTGAGCCGTGTTAATGCCCTATGTTACTGAGCTGTGTTAATGCACTATGTTACTGAGCTATGTTACTGAGCCGTGTTAATGGACTATGTTACTGAGCCGTGTTAATGCACTATTTTACTGAGCCATGTTACTGAGCCGTGTTAATGCTCTATGTTACTGAGCCGTGTTACTGAGTCTTGGTAATGCACTATGTTACTGAGCCGTGTTAATGCATTATGTTACTGAGCCATATTACTGAGCCGTGTTAATGCTCTATGTTACTGAGCCATGTTACTGAGCCGTATCAATGTTCTATGTTACTGAGCTATGTTACTGAGCCATGTTACTGAGCCGTGTTAATGCTCTATGTTACTGATCCATGTTACTGAGCCGTGTTAATGCACTACATTACTGAGCCATGTTACTGAGCCGTGTTAATGCTCTATGTTACAGAGCCATGTTACTGAGCCGTGTTAATGCTCTATGTTACTGATCCATGTTACTGAGCCGTGTTAATGCACTATGTTACTGAGCTATGTTTCTGAGCCGTGTTAATGCTCTATGTTACTGAGCCGTGTTACTGGGCCGTGTTAATGCACTATGTTGCTTAGCCATGTTACTGAGCCGTGTTACTGAGCCTTGTTAATGCACGATGTTACTGAGCCATGTTACTGAGCCGTGTTAATGCTCTATGTTAATGAGCTATGTTACTGAGTCGTGTTAATGCACTATGTTACTGAGCCGTGTTAATGCACTACGTTACTGAGCCATGTTACTGACCTGTGTTAATGCTCTATGTTACTGAGCTATGTTACTGAGCCGTTTTAATGCACTATGTTTCTGAGCCATGTTACTGAGCCATGTTAATGCACTATGTTACTGAGCCATGTTACTGTGTCATGTTAATGCACTATGTTACAAAGCCGTGTTAATGCACTTTGTTACTGAGCTATGTTACTGAGCCGTGTTAAGGTTCTATGTTACTGAGCCATGTTACTGAGCCGTGTTAATGTTCTATGTTACTGGGATATGTTACTGAGCTGTGTTAATGTTCTATGTTACTGAGCCATGTTACTGAGCCGTCTTAATGCACTATGTTACTGAGCCATGTTACTGAGCCGTGTTAATGCACTATGTTACTGAGCCATGTTACTGAGCCGTGTTAATGCACTGTTACTGAGCTATGTTACTGAGCCGTGTTAATTGACTATGTTACTGAGCCGTTTTAATGCACTATGTTACTGAGCCATGTTACTGAGCTGTGTTAATGCTCTATGTTACTGAGCCGTGTTAATGAACTATGTTACTGAGCCTTGTTAATGCACTGTTACTGAGCCATGTGAATGCTCTATGTAACTGAGCCGTGTTACTGAGCCATGTTAAAGCACTATGTTACTGAGCTATGTTATTGAGCCGTGTTAATGCACTATGTTACTGAGCTATGTTACTGAGCCGTGTTAATGCTCTATGTTACTGAGCTGTGTTAATGCACTATGTTACTGAGCCGTGTTAATGGACTATGTTACTGAGCCGTGTTAATGCACTATTTTACTGAGTCATGTTACTGAGCCGTGTTAATGCTCTATGTTACTGAGCCGTGTTACTGAGTCTTGTTAATGCACTATGTTACTGAGCCGTGTTAATGCACTATGTTACTGAGCCATATTACTGAGCCGTGTTAATGCAGTATGTTACTGAGCCATGTTACTGAGCCGTGTTAATGCACTACGTTACTGAGCCATGTTACTGAGCCGTGTTAATGCTCTATGTTACTGAGCCATGTTACTGAGCTGTGTTAATGCTCTATGTTACTGAGATATGTTACTGAGCCGTGTTAATGCACTATGTTACTGAGTCGTGTTACTGAGCCGTGTTAATGCACTATGTTACTGAGCCATGTTACTGAGTCATTTTAATGCTCTATGTTACTGAGCCATGTTACTGAGCCGTGTTAATGCACTATGTTACTGATCCATGTTACTGAGCCGTGTTAATGCACTATGTTACTAAGCTATGTTTCTGAGCCGTGTTAATGCTCTATGTTACTGAGCTATGTTACAGAGCCGTGTTAATGCATTATGTTACTGAGCCATGCTACTGAGCCGTATTAATGCTCTATGTTACTGAGCCGTGTTACTGAGCCGTGTTAATGCACTATGTTGCTTAGCCATGTTACAGAGCCGTGATAATTCACTATGTTACTGAGCCGTGTTACTGAGCCTTGTTAATGCCCTATGTTACTGAGCCATATTGCTGAGCTGTGTTAATGCTCTATGTTAATGAGCTGTGTTACTGAGCCGTGTTAATGCACTATGTTACTGAGCCATGTTACTGAGCCGTGTTAATGCATTATCTTACTGAGCCATGTTACTGAGCCATGTTAATGCACTATGTTACTGAGCCGTATTAATGCAGTATGTTACTGAGCCATGTTACTGAGCCGTGTTAATGCACTATGTTACTGAGCTATGTTACTGAGCCGTGTTAATGCTCTATGTTACTGATCCATGTTACTGAGCCGTGTTAATGCTCTATGTTACTGAGCTATGTTACTGAGCCATGTTAATGCACTATGTTACTGAGCCGTGTTAATGCACTATGTTATTGAGCCATATTACTGAGCCGTGTTAATGCTCTATGTTAATGAGCTATGTTACTGAGCCGTGTTAATGCACTATGTTACTGAGCCGTGTTAATGCCTTATGTTACTGAGCCATGTTACTGAGCCGTGTTAATGCTCTATGTTACTGAGCTATGTTATTGAGCCGTGTTAATGCACTATGTTACTGAGCTATGTTAGTGAGCCGTGTTAATGCCCTATGTTACTGAGCTGTGTTAATGCACTATGTTACTGAGCTATGTTACTGAGCCGTGTTAATGGACTATGTTACTGAGCTGTGTTAATGCACTATTTTACTGAGCCATGTTACTGAGCCGTGTTAATGCTCTATGTTACTGAGCCGTGTTACTGAGTCTTGGTAATGCACTATGTTACTGAGCCGTGTTAATGCATTATGTTACTGAGCCATATTACTGAGCCGTGTTAATGCTCTATGTTACTGAGCCATGTTACTGAGCCGTATCAATGTTCTATGTTACTGAGCTATGTTACTGAGCCATGTTACTGAGCCGTGTTAATGCTCTATGTTACTGATCCATGTTACTGAGCCGTGTTAATGCACTACATTACTGAGCCATGTTACTGAGCCGTGTTAATGCTCTATGTTACAGAGCCATGTTACTGAGCCGTGTTAATGCTCTATGTTACTGAGCTATGTTACTGAGCCGTGTTAATGCACTATGTTACTGAGCCGTGTTGCTGAGAAATGTTAATGCACTATGTTACTGAGCCATGTTACTGAGTCATTTTAATGCTCTATGTTACTGAGCCATGTTACTGAGCCGTGTTAATGCACTATGATCCTGAGCCGTGATACTGAGCCGTGTTAATGCTCTATGTTACTGAGCCATGTTACTGAGCCGTGTTAATGCACTATGTTACTGAGCTATGTTACTGAGCCGTGTTAATGCTCTATGTTACTGATCCATGTTACTGAGCCGTGTTAATGCACTATGTTACTGAGCTATGTTTCTGAGCCGTGTTAATGCTCTATGTTACTGAGCCGTGTTACTGGGCCGTGTTAATGCACTATGTTGCTTAGCCATGTTACAGAGCCGTGTTAATGCACTATGTTACTGAGCCGTGTTACTGAGCCTTGTTAATGCACGATGTTACTGAGCCATGTTACTGAGCCGTGTTAATGCTCTATGTTAATGAGCTATGTTACTGAGTCGTGTTAATGCACTATGTTACTGAGCCGTGTTAATGCACTACGTTACTGAGCCATGTTACTGACCTGTGTTAATGCTCTATGTTACTGAGCTATGTTACTGAGCCGTTTTAATGCACTATGTTTCTGAGCCATGTTACTGAGCCATGTTAATGCACTATGTTACTGAGCCATGTTACTGTGTCATGTTAATGCACTATGTTACAAAGCCGTGTTAATGCACTTTGTTACTGAGCTATGTTACTGAGCCGTGTTAAGGTTCTATGTTACTGAGCCATGTTACTGAGCCGTGTTAATGTTCTATGTTACTGGGATATGTTACTGAGCTGTGTTAATGTTCTATGTTACTGAGCCATGTTACTGAGCCGTCTTAATGCACTATGTTACTGAGCCATGTTACTGAGCCGTGTTAATGCACTATGTTACTGAGCCATGTTACTGAGCCGTGTTAATGCACTGTTACTGAGCTATGTTACTGAGCCGTGTTAATTGACTATGTTACTGAGCCGTGTTAATGAACTATGTTACTGAGCCTTGTTAATGCACTGTTACTGAGCCATGTGAATGCTCTAAGTAACTGAGCTGTGTTACTGAGCCATGTTAAAGCACTATGTTACTGAGCTATGTTATTGAGCCGTGTTAATGCACTATGTTACTGAGCTATGTTACTGAGCCGTGTTAATGCTCTATGTTACTGAGCTGTGTTAATGCACTATGTTACTGAGCTATGTTACTGAGCCGTGTTAATGGACTATGTTACTGAGCCGTGTTAATGCACTATTTTACTGAGTCATGTTACTGAGCCGTGTTAATGCTCTATGTTACTGAGCCGTGTTACTGAGTCTTGTTAATGCACTATGTTACTGAGCCGTGTTAATGCACTATGTTACTGAGCCATATTACTGAGCCGTGTTAATGCAGTATGTTACTGAGCCATGTTACTGAGCCGTGTTAATGCACTACGTTACTGAGCCATGTTACTGAGCCGTGTTAATGCTCTATGTTACTGAGCCATGTTACTGAGCTGTGTTAATGCTCTATGTTACTGAGATATGTTACTGAGCCGTGTTAATGCACTATGTTACTGAGCCGTGTTACTGAGCCGTGTTAATGCACTATGTTACTGAGCCATGTTACTGAGTCATTTTAATGCTCTATGTTACTGAGCCATGTTACTGAGCCGTGTTAATGCACTATGTTACTGATCCATGTTACTGAGCCGTGTTAATGCACTATGTTACTAAGCTATGTTTCTGAGCCGTGTTAATGCTCTATGTTACTGAGCTATGTTACAGAGCCGTGTTAATGCATTATGTTACTGAGCCATGCTACTGAGCCGTATTAATGCTCTATGTTACTGAGCCGTGTTACTGAGCCGTGTTAATGCACTATGTTGCTTAGCCATGTTACAGAGCCGTGATAATTCACTATGTTACTGAGCCGTGTTACTGAGCCTTGTTAATGCCCTATGTTACTGAGCCGTATTAATGCAGTATGTTACTGAGCCATGTTACTGAGCCGTGTTAATGCACTATGTTACTGAGCTATGTTACTGAGCCGTGTTAATGCTCTATGTTACTGATCCATGTTACTGAGCCGTTTTAATGCAGTATGTTACTGAGCTATGTTTCTGTGCCGTGTTAATGCTCTGTGTTACTGAGCTATGTTACAGAGCCGTGTTAATGCATTATGTTACTGAGCCATGCTACTGAGCCGTATTAATGCTCTATGTTACTGAGCCATGTTACTGAGCCGTGTTAATGCACTATGTTACTTAGCCATGTTACAGAGCCGTGTTAATGCACTATGTTACTGAGCCGTGTTACTGAGCCTTGTTAATGCACTATGTTACTGAGCCATATTACTGAGCCGTGTTAATGCTCTATGTTAATGAGCAATGTTACTGAGCCGTGTTAATGCACTATGTTACTGAGCCGTGTTAATGCACTACGTTACTGAGCCATGTTACTGAGCTGTGATAATGCTCTATGTTACTGAGCCGTGTTAATGCACTTTGTTACTGAGCTATGTTACTGAGTCGTGTTAAGGTTCTATGTTACTGAGCTATGTTACTGAGCCGTGTTAATGTTCTATGTTACTGTGCTATGTTACTAAGCTGTGTTAATGTTCTATGTTACTGAGCCGTGTTAATGCACTATGTTACTGAGCCATGTTACTGAGCTGTGTTAATGCACTATGTTACTGTGATATGTTACTGAGCTGTGTTAATGTTCTATGTTAATGAGCAATGTTACTGAGCCGTGTTAATGCACTATGTTACTGTGCCGTGTTAATGCACTACGTTACTGAGCCATGTTACTGAGCTGTGATAATGCTCTATGTTACTGAGCCGTTTTAATGCACTATGTTTCTGAGCCATGTTACTGAGCCGTGTTAATGCACTTTGTTACTGAGCTATGTTACTGAGTCGTGTTAAGGTTCTATGTTACTGAGCCATGTTACTGAGCCGTGTTAATGTTCTATGTTACTGTGATATGTTACTGAGCTGTGTTAATGTTCTATGTTACTGAGCCATGTTACTGAGCCGTGTTAATGCACTATGTTACTGAGCCATGTTACTGAGCCGTGTTAATGCACTATGTTACTGAGCCATGTTACTGAGCCTTGTTAATGCACTATGTTACTGAGCCATGTTACTGAGCCATGTTAATGCTCTATGTTACTGAGCTATGTTACTGAGCCGTGTTAATGCACAATGTTATTGAGCCATGTTACTGAGCCATGTTACTGCACTATGTTACTGAGCTGTGTTACTGAGCCGTGTTAATGCACTATGTTACTGAGCCGTGTTACTGAGTCCTGTTAATGCTCTATGTTACTGAGCTATGTTACTGAGCTATGTTAATGCTCTATGTTACTGAGCTATGTTACTGAGCCGTGTTAATGCACAATGTTATTGAGCCATGTTACTGAGCCATGTTACTGCACTATGTTACTGAGCTGTGTTACTGAGCCGTGTTAATGCACTATGTTACTGAGCCGTGTTACTGAGTCCTGTTAATGCTCTATGTTACTGAGCTATGTTACTGAGCTATGTTACTGAGCCGTGTTAATGATTTATGTTACTGAGCCATGTTACTGATCCATGTTAATGCCCTATGTTACTGAGCTATGTTACTGAGCCGTGTTAATGCTCTATCTTACTGAGCGATGTTACTGAGCCGTGTTAATGCTCTATGTTACTGAGCTATGTTACTGAGCCATGTTAATGCACTATGTTACTGAGCCGTGTTAATGCACTATGTTATTGAGCCATATTACTGAGCCGTGTTAATGCTCTATGTTAATGAGCTATGTTACTGAGCCGTGTTAATGCACTATGTTACTGAGCCGTGTTAATGCCTTATGTTACTGAGCCATGTTACTGAGCCGTGTTAATGCTCTATGTTACTGAGCTATGTTATTGAGCCGTGTTAATGCACTATGTTACTGAGCTATGTTAGTGAGCCGTGTTAATGCCCTATGTTACTGAGCTGTGTTAATGCACTATGTTACTGAGCTATGTTACTGAGCCGTGTTAATGGACTATGTTACTGAGCTGTGTTAATGCACTATTTTACTGAGCCATGTTACTGAGCCGTGTTAATGCTCTATGTTACTGAGCCGTGTTACTGAGTCTTGGTAATGCACTATGTTACTGAGCCGTGTTAATGCATTATGTTACTGAGCCATATTACTGAGCCGTGTTAATGCTCTATGTTACTGAGCCATGTTACTGAGCCGTATCAATGTTCTATGTTACTGAGCTATGTTACTGAGCCATGTTACTGAGCCGTGTTAATGCTCTATGTTACTGATCCATGTTACTGAGCCGTGTTAATGCACTACATTACTGAGCCATGTTACTGAGCCGTGTTAATGCTCTATGTTACAGAGCCATGTTACTGAGCCGTGTTAATGCTCTATGTTACTGAGCTATGTTACTGAGCCGTGTTAATGCACTATGTTACTGAGCCGTGTTGCTGAGAAATGTTAATGCACTATGTTACTGAGCCATGTTACTGAGTCATTTTAATGCTCTATGTTACTGAGCCATGTTACTGAGCCGTGTTAATGCACTATGATCCTGAGCCGTGATACTGAGCCGTGTTAATGCTCTATGTTACTGAGCCATGTTACTGAGCCGTGTTAATGCACTATGTTACTGAGCTATGTTACTGAGCCGTGTTAATGCTCTATGTTACTGATCCATGTTACTGAGCCGTGTTAATGCACTATGTTACTGAGCTATGTTTCTGAGCCGTGTTAATGCTCTATGTTACTGAGCCGTGTTACTGGGCCGTGTTAATGCACTATGTTGCTTAGCCATGTTACAGAGCCGTGTTAATGCACTATGTTACTGAGCCGTGTTACTGAGCCTTGTTAATGCACGATGTTACTGAGCCATGTTACTGAGCCGTGTTAATGCTCTATGTTAATGAGCTATGTTACTGAGTCGTGTTAATGCACTATGTTACTGAGCCGTGTTAATGCACTACGTTACTGAGCCATGTTACTGACCTGTGTTAATGCTCTATGTTACTGAGCTATGTTACTGAGCCGTTTTAATGCACTATGTTTCTGAGCCATGTTACTGAGCCATGTTAATGCACTATGTTACTGAGCCATGTTACTGTGTCATGTTAATGCACTATGTTACAAAGCCGTGTTAATGCACTTTGTTACTGAGCTATGTTACTGAGCCGTGTTAAGGTTCTATGTTACTGAGCCATGTTACTGAGCCGTGTTAATGTTCTATGTTACTGGGATATGTTACTGAGCTGTGTTAATGTTCTATGTTACTGAGCCATGTTACTGAGCCGTCTTAATGCACTATGTTACTGAGCCATGTTACTGAGCCGTGTTAATGCACTATGTTACTGAGCCATGTTACTGAGCTGTGTTAATGCACTGTTACTGAGCTATGTTACTGAGCCGTGTTAATTGACTATGTTACTGAGCCGTGTTAATGAACTATGTTACTGAGCCTTGTTAATGCACTGTTACTGAGCCATGTGAATGCTCTAAGTAACTGAGCTGTGTTACTGAGCCATGTTAAAGCACTATGTTACTGAGCTATGTTATTGAGCCGTGTTAATGCACTATGTTACTGAGCTATGTTACTGAGCCGTGTTAATGCTCTATGTTACTGAGCTGTGTTAATGCACTATGTTACTGAGCTATGTTACTGAGCCGTGTTAATGGACTATGTTACTGAGCCGTGTTAATGCACTATTTTACTGAGTCATGTTACTGAGCCGTGTTAATGCTCTATGTTACTGAGCCGTGTTACTGAGTCTTGTTAATGCACTATGTTACTGAGCCGTGTTAATGCACTATGTTACTGAGCCATATTACTGAGCCGTGTTAATGCAGTATGTTACTGAGCCATGTTACTGAGCCGTGTTAATGCACTACGTTACTGAGCCATGTTACTGAGCCGTGTTAATGCTCTATGTTACTGAGCCATGTTACTGAGCTGTGTTAATGCTCTATGTTACTGAGATATGTTACTGAGCCGTGTTAATGCACTATGTTACTGAGCCGTGTTACTGAGCCGTGTTAATGCACTATGTTACTGAGCCATGTTACTGAGTCATTTTAATGCTCTATGTTACTGAGCCATGTTACTGAGCCGTGTTAATGCACTATGTTACTGATCCATGTTACTGAGCCGTGTTAATGCACTATGTTACTAAGCTATGTTTCTGAGCCGTGTTAATGCTCTATGTTACTGAGCTATGTTACAGAGCCGTGTTAATGCATTATGTTACTGAGCCATGCTACTGAGCCGTATTAATGCTCTATGTTACTGAGCCGTGTTACTGAGCCGTGTTAATGCACTATGTTGCTTAGCCATGTTACAGAGCCGTGATAATTCACTATGTTACTGAGCCGTGTTACTGAGCCTTGTTAATGCCCTATGTTACTGAGCCGTATTAATGCAGTATGTTACTGAGCCATGTTACTGAGCCGTGTTAATGCACTATGTTACTGAGCTATGTTACTGAGCCGTGTTAATGCTCTATGTTACTGATCCATGTTACTGAGCCGTTTTAATGCAGTATGTTACTGAGCTATGTTTCTGTGCCGTGTTAATGCTCTGTGTTACTGAGCTATGTTACAGAGCCGTGTTAATGCATTATGTTACTGAGCCATGCTACTGAGCCGTATTAATGCTCTATGTTACTGAGCCATGTTACTGAGCCGTGTTAATGCACTATGTTACTTAGCCATGTTACAGAGCCGTGTTAATGCACTATGTTACTGAGCCGTGTTACTGAGCCTTGTTAATGCACTATGTTACTGAGCCATATTACTGAGCCGTGTTAATGCTCTATGTTAATGAGCAATGTTACTGAGCCGTGTTAATGCACTATGTTACTGAGCCGTGTTAATGCACTACGTTACTGAGCCATGTTACTGAGCTGTGATAATGCTCTATGTTACTGAGCCGTGTTAATGCACTTTGTTACTGAGCTATGTTACTGAGTCGTGTTAAGGTTCTATGTTACTGAGCTATGTTACTGAGCCGTGTTAATGTTCTATGTTACTGTGCTATGTTACTAAGCTGTGTTAATGTTCTATGTTACTGAGCCGTGTTAATGCACTATGTTACTGAGCCATGTTACTGAGCTGTGTTAATGCACTATGTTACTGTGATATGTTACTGAGCTGTGTTAATGTTCTATGTTAATGAGCAATGTTACTGAGCCGTGTTAATGCACTATGTTACTGTGCCGTGTTAATGCACTACGTTACTGAGCCATGTTACTGAGCTGTGATAATGCTCTATGTTACTGAGCCGTTTTAATGCACTATGTTTCTGAGCCATGTTACTGAGCCGTGTTAATGCACTTTGTTACTGAGCTATGTTACTGAGTCGTGTTAAGGTTCTATGTTACTGAGCCATGTTACTGAGCCGTGTTAATGTTCTATGTTACTGTGATATGTTACTGAGCTGTGTTAATGTTCTATGTTACTGAGCCATGTTACTGAGCCGTGTTAATGCACTATGTTACTGAGCCATGTTACTGAGCCGTGTTAATGCACTATGTTACTGAGCCATGTTACTGAGCCTTGTTAATGCACTATGTTACTGAGCCATGTTACTGAGCCATGTTAATGCTCTATGTTACTGAGCTATGTTACTGAGCCGTGTTAATGCACAATGTTATTGAGCCATGTTACTGAGCCATGTTACTGCACTATGTTACTGAGCTGTGTTACTGAGCCGTGTTAATGCACTATGTTACTGAGCCGTGTTACTGAGTCCTGTTAATGCTCTATGTTACTGAGCTATGTTACTGAGCTATGTTAATGCTCTATGTTACTGAGCTATGTTACTGAGCCGTGTTAATGCACAATGTTATTGAGCCATGTTACTGAGCCATGTTACTGCACTATGTTACTGAGCTGTGTTACTGAGCCGTGTTAATGCACTATGTTACTGAGCCGTGTTACTGAGTCCTGTTAATGCTCTATGTTACTGAGCTATGTTACTGAGCTATGTTACTGAGCCGTGTTAATGATTTATGTTACTGAGCCATGTTACTGATCCATGTTAATGCCCTATGTTACTGAGCTATGTTACTGAGCCGTGTTAATGCTCTATCTTACTGAGCGATGTTACTGAGCCGTGTTAATGCACTATGTTACTGAGCCATGTTACTGAGCCGTGTTAATGCTCTATGTTACTGAGCTATGTTGCTGAGCCATGTTAATGCACTATGTTACTGTGCCATGTTACTGAGCCATGTTAATACACTATGTTACTGAGCCATTTTACTGAGCCGTGTTAATGCTCTATGTTAATGAGCCATGTTACTGAGCCGTGTTAATGCACTTTGTTACTGAGCCGTGTTAATGCCATATGTTACTGAGCCATGTTACTGAGCCGTGTTAATGCAGTATGTTACTGAGCCATGTTACTGAGCCGTGTTAATGCTCTATGTTACTGAGACATGTTATTGAGCCGTGTTAATGCATTATGTTGCTGAGCCGTGTTAATGCACTATGTTATTGAGCCATGTTACTGAGCCGTGTTAATGCACTATGTTACTGAGCCGTGTTACTGAGCCATGTTAATGCACTATGTTACTGAGCCATGTTATTGAGTCATGTTAATGCATTATGTTACTGAGCCGTGTTACTGAGCCGTGTTAATGCACTATTTTACTGAGCCATGTTGCTGAGCCATGTTAATGCTCTATGTTACTGAGCCATGTTACTGAGCTGTGTTAATCCTCTATGTTACTGAGCTATGTTACTGAGCCGTGTTATTGCTCTATGTTACTGAGCTATGTTACTGAGCCGTGTTAATGCTCTATGTTACTGAGCTATGTTACTGAGCCGTGTAAATGCTCTATGTTACTGAGCTATGTTGCTGAGTCATGTTAATGCTTTACGTTACTGAGCCATGTTACTGAGCCATGTTAATGCACTATGTTACTGAGCTATGTTACTGAGCCATGTTAATGCTCTATGTTACTGAGCTATGTTAATGAGCTGTGTTAATGCTCTATGTTACTGAGCTATGTTACTGAGCTATGTTACTGAGCCGTGTTAATTCTCTGTGTTACTGAGCTATGTTACTGAGCCGTGTTAATGCTCTGTGTTACTGAGCCATGTTACTGAGTCGTGTTAATGCACTATGTTACTGAGCGATGTTGCAGAGCTGTGTTAATGAACTATGTTACTGAGCTATGTTATTGAGCCATGTTAATACTCTATGTTACTGAGCTATGTTACTGAGCCGTGTTAATGCTGTATGTTACTGAGCTATGTTACTGAGCCGTGTAAATGCTCTATGTTACTGGGCTATGTTGCTGAGTCATGTTAATGCTCTACGTTACTGAGCCATTTTACTGAGCCGTGTTAATGCTCTATGTTAATGAGCTATGTTACTGAGCCGTGTTAATGCACTTTGTTACTGAGCCGTGTTAATGCCATATGTTACTGAGCCATGTTACTGAGCCGTGTTAATGCTCTATGTTACTGAGCTATGTTGCTGAGCCGTGTTAATGCACTATGTTACTGAGCCATGTTACTGAGCTGTGTTCATGCTCTATGTTAATGAGCCATGTTACTGAGCCGTGTTAATGTTCTATGTTACTAAGCCATGTTACTGTGCCGTGTTAATGTTCTATGTTACTGGGATATGTTACTGAGCCGTGTTAATGCACTATGTTACTGAGCCATGTTACTGAGCCGTATTAATGCACTATGTTACTGAGCCGCGTAAATGCTCTATGTTACTGAGCTATGTTACTGAGCCGTGTTAATGCACTGTGTTACCGAGCCATGTTACTGAGCCTTGTTAATGCACTATGTTTCTGAGCCATGTTACTGAGCCATGAATGTTACTGAGCTATGTTACTGAGCGGTGTTAATGCATTATGTTACTGAGCCGTGTTAATGCACAATGTTATTGAACCATGTTACTGAGCCGTGTTAATGCACTATGTTACTGAGCCGTGTTACTGAGCCGTGTTAATGCACTATGTTACTGAGTCCTGTTAATGCTCTATTTTACTGAGCTATGTTACTGAGCTATGTTACTGAGCCGTGTTAATGAGCTATGTTACTGAGCCATGTTACTGATCCGTGTTAATGCACTATGTTACTGAGCTATGTTACTGAGCCGTGTTAATGCTCTATGTTACTGAGCTATGTTACTGAGCCGTGTTATTGCATTATGTTACTGAGCCATGTTACTGAGCCATGTTAATGCACTATGTTACTGAGCCGTATTAATGCAGTATGTTACTGAGCCATGTTACTGAGCCGTGTTAATGCACTATGTTACTGAGCCATGTTACTGAGCCCTGTTAATGCACTATGTTACTGAGCCGTGTTAATGCTCTATGTTACTGAGCTATGTTGCTGAGCCATGTTAATGCACTATGTTACTGAGCCATGTTACTGAGCCGTGTTAATGCTCTATGTTACTGAGCTATGTTACTGAGCCGTGTTAATGCACTATGTTACTGAGCCGTGTTAATGCACTATGTTACTGAGCCATATCACTGAGCCGTGTTAATGCTCTATGTTAATGAGCTATGTTACTGAGCCGTGTTAATGCACTATATTACTGAGCCGTGTTAATGCCCTATGTTACTGAGCCATGTTTCTAAGCCGTGTTAATGCTCTATATTACTGAGCTATGTTACTGAGCCGTGTTAATGCACTATGTTACTGAGCCATGTTACTGAGACGTGTTAATGCTCTATGTTAATGAGCCATGTTACTGAGTCGTGTTTAGGCTCTATGTTACTGAGCCATGTTACTGAGCCATGCTATGCACTATGTTACTGAGCCATGTTACTGAGTCATGTTAATGCACTATGTTCCTGAGCCGTGTTAATGCACTTTGTGACTGAGTTATGTTGCTGAGTCGTGTTAATGTTCTATGTTACTAAGCCATGTTACTGAGCCGTGTTAATGTTCTATGTTACTGGTATATGTTGCTGAGCCGTGTTAATGTTCTATGTTACTGAGCCATGTTAATGAGGGGTGTTAATGCACTATGTTACTGAGCCATGTTACTGAGCCGTGTTAATGCACTATGTTACTGAGCCATGTTACTGAGCCGTCTTAATGCAGTATGTTACTGAGCCATGTTACTGAGCCGTGTTAATGCTCTATGTTACTGAGACATGTTATTGAGCCGTGTTAATGCATTATGTTGCTGAGCCGTGTTACTGAGCCGTGTTAATGCCCTATGTTATTGAGCCATGTTACTGAGCCGCGTTAATGCACTATGTTACTGAGCCGTGTTAATGCACTATGTTACTGAGCCATGTTATTGAGTCATGTTAATGCATTATGTTACTGAGCCGTGTTACTGAGCCGTGTTAATGCACTATTTTACTGAGCCATGTTGCTGAGCCATGTTAATGCTCTATGTTACTGAGCCATGTTACTGAGCTGTGTTAATCCTCTATGTTACTGAGCTATGTTACTGAGCCGTGTTATTGCTCTATGTTACTGAGCTATGTTACTGAGCCGTGTTAATGCTCTATGTTACTGAGCTATGTTACTGAGCCGTGTAAATGCTCTATGTTACTGAGCTATGTTGCTGAGTCATGTTAATGCTTTACGTTACTGAGCCATGTTACTGAGCCATGTTAATGCACTATGTTACTGAGCTATGTTACTGAGCCATGTTAATGCTCTATGTTACTGAGCTATGTTACTGAGCTATGTTACTGAGCCGTGTTATTTCTCTGTGTTACTGAGCTATGTTACTGAGCCGTGTTAATGCTCTGTGTTACTGAGCCATGTTACTGAGTCGTGTTAATGCACTATGTTACTGAGCGATGTTGCAGAGCTGTGTTAATGAACTATGTTACTGAGCTATGTTACTGAGCTATGTTACTGAGCCATGTTAATACTCTCTGTTACTGAGCTATGTTACTGAGCCGTGTTAATGCTCTATGTTACTGAGCTATGTTACTGAGCCGTGTAAATGCTCTATGTTACTGAGCTATGTTGCTGAGTCATGTTAATGCTCTACGTTACTGAGCCATGTTACTGAGCCATGTTAATGCACTATGTTACTGAGCTATGTTACTGAGCCGTGTTAATGCTCGATGTTACTGAGCTATGTTAATGAGCTGTGTTAATGCTCTATGTTACTGAGCTATGTTACTGAGCTATGTTACTGAGCCGTGTTAATTCTCTGTGTTACTGAGCTATGTTACTGAGCCGTGTTAATGCTCTGTGTTACTGAGCCATGTTACTGAGTCGTGTTAATGCACTATGTTACTGAGCGATGTTGCAGAGCTGTGTTAATGAACTATGTTACTGAGCTATGTTATTGAGCCATGTTAATACTCTATGTTACTGAGCTATGTTAGTGAGCCGTGTTAATGCACTATGTTACTGAGCTATGTTACTGAGCCGTGTTAATGCTCTATGTTACTGAGCCATGTTACTGAGCCGTGTTAATGCACTACGTTACTGAGCCGTGTTAATGTACTATGTTACTGAGCCATGTTACTGAGCCGTGTTAATGCAATATGTTACTGAGCTATGTTACTGAGCCGTGTTAATGCCTTATGTTACTGAGCTATGTTACTGAGCCGTGTTAATGCTCTTTGTTACTGAGCCATGTTACTGAGCCGTGTTAATGCACTATGTTACTGAGCCATGTTACTGAGCCATGTTAATGCTCTATGTTACTGAGCCATGTTACTGAGCCGTGTTAATGCACAATTTTACTGAGCCGTGTTTATGCGCTATGTTACTGAGACATGTTACTGAGCCGTGTTAATGCTCTATGTTACTGAGCTATGTTACTGAGCCGTGTTAATGCTCTATGCTACTGAGCTATGTTACTGAGCCGTGTCAATGTTACTGAGCTATGTTACTGAGCCGTGTTAATGTTCTATGTTACTGAGATATGTTACTGAGCTGTGTTAATGCACTGTTACTGTGCCATGTTACTGAGCCATGTTAATGCTCTATGTTACTGAGCCATCTTACTGAGCCGTTTTAATGCACCATTTTACTGAGCCGTGTTAATGCACTATGTTACTGAGACATGTGACTGAGCCGTGTTAATGCTCTATGATACTGAGCTATGTTACTGAGCCGTGTTAATGCTCTATATTAATGCCCTATGTTACTGAGCCGTGTTAATGCACTATGTTACTGAGCCATGTTACTGAGCCGTGTTAATGCTCTATGTTACTGAGACGTGTTACTGAGCCATGTTAATGCACTATGTTACTGAGCCGTGTTAATGCTCTATGTTACTGAGCCATGTTACTGAGCCGTGTTAATGCACTATATTACTGAGCCATTTTACTGAGCCGTGTCAATGCACTATGTTACTGAGCCATGTTACTGAGCCGTGTGGATGCACTATGTTACTGAGCTATGTTACTGAGCCGTGTTAATGCTCTATGTTACTGAGCCATGTTACTCAGCCGTGTTAATGCACTATGTTACTGAGCTATGTTACTGAGCTATGTTAATGCACTATGTTACTGAGCCATGTTAATGCCCTATGTTACTGAGCTAAGTTACTGAGCCGTGTTAATGCACTATGTTACTGAGCCATGTTAATTCCCTATGTTACTGAGCTATATTACTGAGCCGTGTTAATGCACGATGTTACTGAGCTATGTTACTGAGCCGTGTTAATGCACTATGTTACTGAGCTATGTTACTGAGCCATGTTAATGCTCTATGTTACAGAGCTATTTTACTGAGCCATGTTAATGCTCTATGTTACTGAGTCGTGTTGCTGAGGCATGTTAATGCACTATGTTACTGAGCCGTGTTAATGCTCTATGTTACTGAGCCATGTTACTGAGCCGTTTTAATGCACCATTTTACTGAGCCGTGTTAATGCACTATGTTACTGAGACATGTTACTTAGCCGTGTTAATGCTCTATGTTACTGAGCTATGTTACTGAGCCGTGTTAATGCTCTATGTTAATGCCCTATGTTACTGAGCCGTGTTAATGCACTATGTTACTGAGCCATGTTACTGAGCCGTGTTAATGCTCTATGTTACTGAGACGTGTTACTGAGCCATGTTAATACACTATGTTACTGAGCCGTGTTAATGCTCTATGTTACTGAGCCATGTTACTGAGCCGTGTTAATGCACTATATTACTGAGCCATTTTACTGAGCCGTGTCAATGCACTATGTTACTGAGCAATGTTACTGAGCCGTGTGGACGCACTATGTTACTGAGCTATGTTACTGAGCCGTGTTAATGCTCTATGTTACTGAGCCATGTTACTGAGCCGTGTTAATGCACTATGTTACTGAGCTATGTTACTGAGCCGTGTTAATGCTCTATGTTACTGAGCCATGTTACTGAGTCATGTTATTGCCCTATGTTACTGAGCCATGTTACTGAGCCGTGTGGATGCACTATGTTACTGAGCTATGTTACTGAGCCGTGTGGATGCACTATGTTACTGAGCTATGTTACTGAGCCGTGTTAATGCACTAAGTTACTGAGCTATGTTACTGAGCTATGTTAATGCACTATGTTACTGAGCCATGTTAATGCCCTATGTTACTGAGCTAAGTTACTGAGCCGTGTTAATGCACTATGTTACTGAGCCATGTTAATTCCCTATGTTACTGAGCTATGTTACTGAGCCGTGTTAATGCACTATGTTACTGAGCCATGTTAATGCACTATGTTACTGAGCTATGTTACTGAGCCATGTTAATGCTCTATGTTACAGAGCTATTTTACTGAGCCATGTTAATGCTCTATGTTACTGAGTCGTGTTGCTGAGGCATGTTAATGCACTATGTTACTGAGCCGTGTTGATGCTCTATGTTACTGAGCCATGTTACTGAGCCGTGTTAATGCACTATATTACTGAGCCATGTTACTGAGCCGTGTCAATGCACTGTGTTACTGAGCCATGTTACTGAGCCGTGTTTTCTAAACTGAATCCGGGGACACACAGGGTGGGTGCACAGCAATGTAGTACGGATGGAAATGTAGGTTACGCAGGATACTGAGGCGGATATTTTAACAATTGCACACATATACTACAAATGCAAATAATTACTGCAGATGAGAGGTCACACTGTTGAAGTGCATTGAGAAACCTGACCCTCCCTTTGGCACCCCCCGCCCCCCCCGCCACCCCGCACATTGACTGCGGTCACACCTGACCCCTCCCCCAGTGACTGCGGTCACATCTGACCCCTCCCCCAGTGACTGCGGTCACACCTGACCCCTCCCCCAGTGACTGCAGTCACACCTGACCCCTCCCCCAGTGACTGCGGTCACACCTGTCCCCTCCCCCACTCAGTGACTGCGGTCACACCTGACCCCTCCCCCAGTGATTGCGATCACACCTGACCCCTCCCCCAGTGGCTGTGGTCACACCTGACCCCTCCCCCAGTGACTGTGGTCACACCTGACCCCTCCCCCAGTGACTGTGGTCACACCTGACCCCTCCCTCAGTGACTGCGGTCACACCGCCCCCCCCCCCCAGTGACTGAGTTCACAACTGACCCCTCCCCCAGTGACTGCGGTCACACTTGACCCCTCCCCCAGTGACTGCGGTCACACCTGACCCCTCCCCCAGTGACTGCGGTCACACCTGACCCCTCCCCCAGTGACTGCGGTCACACCTGACCCCTCCTCCCCTCAGTGACTGAGGCCTCACATGACCCATCCCCCACAGGTACTAAGGTCACACGTGACCCCTCCCCTCAGTGACTGCGGTCACACCTGACCCCTCCTCCAGTTATTGAGGTCACACCTGACCCGCCCACCCCTCAGTGACTGAGGCCACACATGACCCCCTGCCCCACAGGGACTGAGGTCACACCTGACCCCTCCCCCAGTGACAGATGTCACACCTGACCACTCCCCCCAGTGACTGAGGTCACACCTGACCCCTCCCCCAGTTACTGAGTTCACACCTCACCCGCCTACCCCTCACTGACTGGGGTCACACCTGACCCCTCCCCCCAGTGACTGAGGTCACACCTGACCCTTCCCCCAGTGACTGGGGTCACACCTGACCCCTCCCCCCAGTGACTGAGGTCACAACCGACCCCTCCCCCAGTGACTGAGGGCACAGCTGATCCATGTCAGCAGCGAGAGCAAATCAACTTGTGAGGGAACAGGCGAAGGAGGAGCGAGGAAATAAAGCCCGAGACTCGAGGTCCAGACCGAGTTATTGGGAGCAGCAGCGAGAGCGGACTGACCTGTGAGGGAACATGCAAAGGAGGAACGAAGAAATAAAGCCCGAGGCTCGAGGCCCAGACCGAGTGCGGACCGACTTGTGAGGGAACAGGCGAAGGAGGAGCAAGGAAATAAAGCCTGAGGCTCGAGGCCCAGACCAAGCTATTGGGAGCAACAGCGAGAACGGACCAAAACAGGCAACATTTGAAAGTGACATCAAAGATTAAAAGTGACGCCAGCACAAGGGAAGGAGCTGATTGGTCAGTAGGACCTGGTGAGTATTTCTACAGTCCAGTCGTTAAAGTAAAAGTAAGGACTCTAGTTTAGAGTAAGTAATGTTTAAATTGAAGTAAGGTCCCTAGCATATTTAATATTCTTTAATTTAAAGGAAGTAAAGGGAGTAAATTAAGGGTAGGACATGGCAGGGCAGCTCAGCAGAGTGGAGTGCTCCTCCTGTGCTATGTGGGAAGTCAGGGACACTTTCGGTGTCCAGGGTGAACACGTGTGCAGGGAGTGTCTCCAGCTGCAGCTACTCGACATCTGTGTTTCGGAGCTGGAGCTGCAGCTGGAGTCACTGTGGAGCATCCGCGAGGCTGAGATCTTTGTGGATAGCACATTTAATGAGGTGGTCACACCGCAGGTAAAGAGTGCACAGGCAGACAGGGAATGGGTGACCGCCAGACAGAGTAAAAGAACTAGGAAAGTAGTGCAGGAGTCCCCTGGGTCCATCTCCCTCTCCAACAGATTTTCCATTTTTGATACTGCTGGGGGAAATGGTTTCTCAGGGGAATGCAGAAAGAGCCAAGTCCATGGCACTATGAGTGGCTCAGCTGCACAGGAGGGGAGGAAAATGAATGGGAAAGCAATAGTGATGGGGGATTCTATTGTAAGGGGAACAGATAGACTTTTCTGTGGCCGCAGACGTGACTCCAGGATGGTATGTTGCCTCCCTGGTGCCAGGATCAAGGGAGTCACTGAGCGGCTACAGGACAATATGAAGGGGGAGGGTGAACAGCCAGAGGTCGTGGTCCATATCAGTACCAATGACATAGGTAGAAAGAGGGATGAGGTCCTGCAAGCAGAATATAGGGAGTTAGGAAATAAATTAAAAAGCAGGACCTCAAAGGTAGTAATCCTTTAGCCACGTGCCAGCGAGAGCAGAAATAGGAGAATAGACCAGATGAATGCATGGCTGGAGAGATGGTGTAGGAGGGAGGGATTTAAATTCCTGAAGCATTGGGACTGATTCTGGGGAAGGTGGGACCTGTAGAAGCTGGACGGGTTACACCTCGGCAGAAACGGGACCAACATCCTCGCAGGGGGGTTTGCTAGTGCTGTTGGCAAGGATTTAAGTTAGTTTGTCAGGGGACTGGAAACCTAAGTGTGGGCCCAGAATGAAGAGAAACAAAGCTGGAAGTGCAAGTTAGAAAAGTAGTCAGCAAAACTAGTAGGGAGTGTAGTGATCAGTAACCTGTCATTCTAGAATGGTACACTAGGTGGAGCTGTAGAGCTGTATGTATATAAGAGTAGGCTACCCAGAAGGCAGTAGTTAAAATGGATGCTGTAGAAGTCCACATGGCATGAATAAAGTGACTAGCTAGAAGCTAGCTGTTCATAATGAAAACGACTCGTTATTAATGAACATAACATGGTACCAGGATTGGTAAAATCTGCTGAATATTGTGAAACGCGACATGGAGACTTTGAAGCCACCGGAGGGTTTGAAACTCACGGGGAATGTCGACTGCAATTGGCGGACTTTCAAACAACAATTCGAACTCTACATTGCTGCCATCGGATTCGGTACGAAGCCAGATGCAAGGAAAATAGCGTTGCTGCTCATGGTTGCAGGCCCACAGGTGATAGAGGTATTTAATACATTTGTTTTTGATCAAGAGGAGAACAGAAAAAAATTGGAAGATGTGCTAAAGAAATTTGATACACATTGTTCTCCCAAAAAGAACGAGACCTATGAGAGATACGTGTTCTGTTCATGGGCACAGCAGCAAAATGAGACTTTTGATAGCTTTATGACCGATCTGAAACTGAAAGCACAGACATGTAATTTCTCTGAGCTGAAATCATCCATGATTCGTGACCAGATTGTGTTTGGTATTCATGATAAAAAGTCAGGGAACGTCTGTTGAGAGAAACCGAACTAACATTGGAAAATGCTGTGAAAATATGCCAAGCCAGTGAGCTAGCTCAAAAGCACGCAAAGACTTTCAGTGAAATTAATAATGATGCGATTGTAGTAAGTGATAGTGCTGCTGTCGGTGCTGTGTCCTACAAAGGGAAGAAACATGGGCAGAACAGAAATGAAAAGCAATCGGAGGAAGGAATTTTTAATTGTAAACGCTGTGGTTACAAACACCAGTCACGACAATGCCCAGCGTTTGGAAAAATGTGCACAAAATGTAATGGAAAGAATCACTTTGCCAAACAATGCTTTTCAAAAGTAAAAACAAAGAAAGGGCAACAAGTCCAAGTCAATGTGATTGAGGACACTGATTTAAGTGAGACATTTTTTGTACGAATGGTGTCATGTGACAATATCAAAAAGGATACAGAATATGTGCAGCCCTCAGGAATGGACAATGCTGAACATAAAGTTAATGCAGTAAAAGAGGACAAATGGATAATGTCACTGCAGGTAAATGGAGCATTAGTTACATTGAAACTAGACACTGGGGCAAAAGCAAACTTAATCAGTATGAGTGACATTAAAAATATGAAAGAAAAGCCCAAAATACAGAAACAGTCAGTACTACTGAAGAACTATAATGGACAGAAAATAGATAGCTTAGGTGTATGCAGACTTAAAGTGACAGTCAAAGACAAAGTGCATCATCTCATGTTTTCTGTTGTGGCTGAAGGACTTGATTCACTACTAGGTGACAAAGCTTGTGAGGACTTAGAACTGGTCAAGAGAGCCTACCGTATAAACTGTGCCATAAGCAGACCAGGTGACTCGGTGGATTCTGTAATGAGTAATTTCCAGGATGTGTTCAAAGGATTTGGAGTTCTACCATTCATTTACAAGATCCAGCTAAAGGAGAATGCTCAGCCAGTGGTACATGCTCCACGGAGAGTTCCAGCACCCCACTCATGAATAAAGTGACTGGCTAGAAGCTAGCTGTTCATAATGAAAATGACTAGTTATTAATGAACATAACAGGGAGCAGAAACAAAGGCCAACAGTAAAGAGGGTCAAAGTGCAGAAAAATATTAAACAGGCAAAGTTGAAGGCACTTTATCAAAATGCACGTAGCATTCGCAACAAGGTGGATGAATTAATGGCACTATTGGAGTAAATGGGTATGATGTAATTGCCATTACAGAGACATGATTGCAGGGTAACCAAAGCCTGGGTACTCAACATTTAGGAAGGACAGACAAAAAGGAAAAGGAGGTGGTGTAGCGCTGTTAATAAGGGATGAGATTGGTACGGTAGAGATAAAAGATCTTGGCTCGGCAGATCATGATGTAGAACTGGAATCTGTTTGGGTGGAGCTAAGAAACAGCAAAGGGCAGAAAACATTGGTGGGAGTTGTGTATAGTGAGGAAATCTACATGATATAAGGGGTTAATTTCAAGTGCTTGCTGGGTAAAAGTTTTCAGACTTGACACTGGGCAAGTGTCGATGTGTAACTAGAGCTATTGTAAGTACTCGGACTGCAGCCAGGAACAGATGTCTACCCACCTAATGAGAATGTAGAAGTGGAATAATGAGTTTCTTTGATGTACCAATGACCTGATAACTTGTGACCGAAAGCAAAGCTTGCCTCCCTTATATATGATTAAAGAGGACCTCCGGTTACACGATTCATGCCCTGTTATAGATTAACGGTTGACTTATGTGTCCAGGATCCTTCTGTCAATATGTTATTTCTACCTGATGATTAATCTAAAATGTATCCTGATAGAGGAACAAAGGGATTTCAATCAAACTTGTTTGTTACACTGTATAAATATAGAACGTTTACACTGTATCATTGGAATAGTAGCCTCACCCCTTGAGTGGAGGTGCTGATTCCCCTTGCAAGAGAAGTTAAATAAAAGGCCTGTCCGTCTGACGAATCCAAGTGTGTATTGAGTCATTACCCAGAGCTAAGAAGTAAGGCACTTCTACAATAGGCCGCCAAACAGTAATGGTAATGTAGGGCACAGCATCAATCAAGAGATTAGAAGTGAATGTAACAAGGGCAATACGGTAATCATGGGGGACTTTAATCTACATATTGACTGGGCAAATCAAATTACCACTAATGGTGTGGAGGACGAATTCGTGGAATGCATGCGAGATGGTTTCCTGGATCATTATGTGGAGGAACCAACCAGGGAACAGGCTATTCTGGATCTGGTACGGTGTAATGAGAAAGGGCTAATCAATAATCTTGTGGTAAAGGGGTCTTTAGGGACAAGTGACCATAATGTGATTGAATTTTACATTAAGTTTGAGAGTGATGTAGTCCAATCTGAAACTAAGGTCTTCAATCTAAACAGAGGAAACTACAAGAGTATGAGGGATAAGTTGGCCATGGTAGATTGGGAGACTACACTAAAAGGTATGAAGGTGGACATACAATGGCTAACATTCAAGGAAATAATGCGTAATTTGCAACAAACATATATTCCTCCAGGGCATAAAAACCCAAAAGGAAAAGTGATCCAACCATGGCTAACAAAAGAAATTAAGTATTAAGACAAAGGAGGAAGCTTATAAAGTTGCCAGAAAAAGTGGTCAGGCTGAGGATTGGGATCTTTTTAGAAATCAGCAAAGGGGGACCAAGAAATTGATAAAGAAAGGGAAAATGGAATATGAGCACAAACTAGCGAAAAATATAAAAACGGATTGTAAAACCATCTAAAGGTATGTGAAAGGAAAAGACTGGCGAAGGTAAATGTAGGTCCTTTACAGTCAGAGACGGGAGAATTTATAATGGGGAATGAGGAAATGGCGAGAAATTAAATAAATACTTTGTTTCTGTCTACACGGAGGAAGACACAAAAAACCTTCCAGGAATACGAGAAAACCAAGGGTGTGACGAGAATGAGGAACTTAAAGAAATTATTATTAGTAAAAAAACAGTACTTGCAAAATTAATGGGACTAAAAGTCGCTAAACCCCAAGGACCGGATGACCTACATCCTAAGGTTTTGAAAGAGGTGGCCATTGGAATAGTGGATGCATAGGTTGTCATCTTCCAAAATTCTACAGATTCAGGAACGGTTCCTGCAGATTGGAGGATAGCAAATGTAACCCCACTATTTAAGAAAGGAGGGAGAGAGAAAACGGGGAACTACAGACCTGTTAGCCTCACATCAGTAGTTGGGAAAATGCTGGAATCTATTATAAAGGATGCAATAACTGGGCACTTAGAAACTAATAGTAATATTGGGCAGAGTCAACATGGATTTATGAAAGGGAAATCCTGTTTGACAAACCTACTGGAGTTTTTTGAGGATGTAACTAGTGGAGTAGACAAAGGGGAATCCGGTAGATGTGGTGTATCTGGATTTTCAGAAGACCTTCGATAAGGTCCCACACAAGAGGTTGGTGAACAAAATTAAGGCACATGGAATTGGGGGTAATATACTGGCATGGATTGAGAATTGGTTAACAGACAGAAAACAAAGAGTAGGGATAAATGGGTCTTTTTCAGGATGGCAGGCTGTGACTAGTGGGGTACCGCAAGGATTGGTGCTTGGACCCCAGCTATTCACAATCTATAGCAATGATTTGGATGAGGGGACTAAATGTAACATTTCCAAATTTGCTGATGATACAAAGCTAGGTGGCAGTGTCAGTTGCGAAGGGGATGTGAAAAGGCTTCAAGGGGATCTCGACAGGCTCAGTGAGTGGGCGAGAACATGGCAGATGGAATATAACGTGGATAAATGTGAAGTTATCCACTTTGGTAGAAAAAACAGAAAGGCAGAGTATTTCGTAAATGGTGTGATGTGCCTTCAATAACCACAAAACTAGAAGTTATAGACTTTAACAAGTTGGCTTTTAATCACTAAGATCAGAGCTAACATCTCAACACACCGACTGGCTCACAGGAATGAGTCATACAGATCTTGGGATCTTTAAGTAAGAGAAGTCAGGGGCGGAGCCAAGAGCCAAGACCTGGAACCTTCCAGGTTAGTCAGGAAAGAGGAAGTGAAACTATACACCGTGTGGGGGAGGGTAATATACATGAGTGCAAAACGAATACAGGCAAGACAAACAGATTTCATTACATTCACCCCTTCTTTAGATTTAATCCATCGGGGTGATGTTTCTTAAAAGTTGGTATAAGTGAGTCTGTCAGGAGGTTTTGCGGTTCTCAGTGATCGGCGCAAAGCCGGTTGGGGTGCCTCTAGGGGAGTGGATTCTGGTTCCTCCGCTGTCCGGGCCTCCGCAGTGTCTTCCAGGTTATCTGCAGTGTCCTCCAGGTTAAAGTTGGGTATTGATACCTCTGGGCGTCCTGTCTCTTTTTGGTGTAGGCCTTCCTCGGGTAGTCTCTCATCGTTCTCTCCGCTCCCCAAGGGAGCGAGGTCTTTTATGGAAACAGTGTCCTCTTGCCCGTCAGAGTATTCGATATAGGCGTACTGAGGGTTTGCATGGAGGAGCTGTACCTTTTCCACAAGGGGGTCCGTTTTATGGCCTCTCACGTGCTTCCACAATAGTACTGTCCCCGGAGACGTCAGCCACGCGGGTAGAGATATGCCCGAGGTGGATTTCCGGGGGAAAACGAACATCTTTTCGTGAGGGGTAGCGTTAGTGGCTGTACATAACAGAGACCTTATGGAGTGGAGCACGTCTGGGAGGACTTCCTGCCAGCTGGAGGTCGGAAGGCCTTTTGACTTTAAGGCTAACGTGACAGCCTTCCAAACAGTAGCATTCTCCCTTTCCACTTGCCCATTACCCCGGGGGTTGTAGCTAATGGTTCTGCTAGTGGCTATCCCCTTTGAGAGCAAGAACTGGCGCAGTTCGTCACTCATAAATGAGATCCCCCTATCGCTGTGTATGTAGTTCGGCATGCCAAACATGCAGAATAGATTACAGAGACACTTGATGACCGTGGCACTGGTCATGTCTGGGCAGGGAATGGCAAAGGGGAAGCGGGAATATTCATCGATGATATTGAGGAAGTATACGTTACGGTCAGCAGAGGGAAGGGGTCCCTTGAAGTCCAGACTTAGGCGCTCGAATGGCCGTGTGGCTTTGATAAGGTGTGCACGGTCAGGCCTGTAGAAACGAGGCTTGCATTCCGCACAGATGCGGCAGGCTCTGGTCATTGCCCTGACCTCCTCGATGGAGGGGGGCAGATTGCGGGACTTTATAAAATGGTATAGTCGGGTGACCCCAGGGTGACAGAGGTCGTTGTGGAGACCCTGTAATTTGTCCGTATGAATGCTGGCACACGTTCCCCGCGATAGGGCGTCTGGGGGTTCATTAAGGGCTCCCGGCCTGTACATAATATCATAGTCGAACGTGGATAGTTCGATCCTCCACCTGAGTATTTTGTCATTCTTGATTTTCCCCCTTTGTTTGTTATTAAACATGAAAGCCACCGACCGCTGGTCGGTGAGCAGGGTGAAACGTTTGCCGGCTAGGTAGTGTCTCCAGTGCCGCACTGCCTCCACTATAACCTGTGCCTCCTTCTCGACAGAAGAGTGCCTGATTTCAGGTCCCTGAAGGGTTCGGGAGAAGAAGGCCACAGGTCTCCCAGCCTGATTGACGGTCGCAGCTAAGGCAAAGTCTGATGCATCGCTTTCGACTTGAAAGGGAATGCTTTCATCCACTGCACACAGTGCAGCCCTTTCAATGTCCTGTTTGATACTGGTGAAAACCTCCCAAGCTTCAGCTGATAGTGGGAAGGACGTCGATTTAATGAGGGGTCGGGCCTTATCAGAGTAATTGGACACCCATTGGGCATAATACGAAAAAAATCCCAGGCACCTTTTTAAAGCTTTGGGATTGTGTGGCAGGGGCAGTTCCTTTAGGGGGCGTAATCGGTCAGGGTCCGGTCCAATTACCCCATCTTCCACCACACAGCCGAGGATACAGAGACGGGTTGTGTTGAAGACACATTTGTCTTCGTTGTAGGTTAGATTCAGCTTTAGGGCAGTTTTTTAAAATCTCGCAAGATTTAGATCGTGGCCTTGCTGGTTGTGCCCGCAGATAGTGACATTGTCCAGATAGGGGTAGGTAGCTTGTAGTTTATTCTCGTCAACCATGCAGTCCATCTCACGTTGGAAGACCGAGACCCCATTTGTTACCCCAAAGGGCACTCTGAGAAAATGATAGAGGTGTCCGTTCGCCTCAAAGGCAGTGTATGGGCGGTCCTCCGCTCTAATGGGGAGCTGGTGATACGCGGATTTGAGGTCGATAGTCGAGAAGACTCGGTATTGCGCAATCTGGTTGACCATTTCTGATATGCGGGGTAAAGGGTAGGCGTCCAGCTGGGTATAAATATTAACAGTCTGGCTGTAGTCAATTACCATCCGTTTCTTTTCGCTATTTTTAACTATGACTACTTGGGCACGCCACGGACTGGTACTGCATTCAATAATGCCTTCCCGCAGGAGTCTGTCCACTTCCGCCTTGATAAAGTGTCTGTCTTCCAGACCGTACCATCTACTTTTGGTCGCTATGGGCCTACAGTTCGGAGCAAGATTAGCGAATAAAGAGGGCGGGCTGATTTTTAAGGTTGATAGGTCACAGACTGTGAGTGGCGGCTGGGACCCGCCATTTGCTAGCGTGACACTTTCGTGGTGGCACTGGAAGTCCAGGCCCAAGATTACATTAACACAGAGTTCTGGCATCATGAGGAGTTTAAAATCCTTGTAGTCCGTGCCTTTTACAGTCAGTGTTACCACACGGTAGCCCAAAATGTCCGAAGTGTGGGGCTTAGCAGCCATAGCAATTCTGCACCGTGTAGGGGTTACCGTTAATGAGTGCTGCCGTACCAGGCTAGGGTGGATAAAACTCTCGGTACTCCCACAGTCAATTAAACATTTTGTTAAATTCCCGTTTACCTGTATGTCCATCATGGATTTTGTCAACGGGTGTGGCCTGGATTGATCCACTGTGATCGAAGCCACTGTTGGGCCCTGGGCGGCCGTTGAGTCGGGAAAAGATGGCGGATCCCAAGATGGCGGCCCGCACGGCACGCACGAGGCGGTGACGGAGTTGGAAATCGGATTCCCCCTTTTCTTACATTTGAAGCATGTAGCGTCCTTCGCTGGGCATCGTTGTCTGGGGTGCTTGGCCTGGCCGCAGAAGTAGCATTTCGGGCCTCGAGACGTTGCCGCTGTAGTAGGACTCCTGGATGAACTTCTGTGTGGGGACTCCGGCGGCGTAGAGCTGGTCTGAGACCTGGATGGGGAAGATGGCTGATTCCAAGATGGCGGCCCCCTCGGCACGCACGAGGTGGTGAGGGCCGCATGGCCGGAAGAATAAGAGTCAGAGTTTTTCTGGGCCACGTCCAGCGATCGCGCAGTGGCCACTGCCTTTTTTAAGTCCAGGACCTCCTCCTCCAGCAGTCTCTGCCGGATATAATTTGATTTGAGGCCCGTGATGAAGGAATCGCGGACCAATTCGTCAGAGTACGCATTGGCCATCACGGCCTTGCAGTTACAGTCCCGGACCAGGTCCTTTAGGCCCTGTAAGAAATCGTCCATTGATTCCTCTGGTCGCTGCCTGCGTGTAGCCAGCAGATGTCTGGCGTACACTTCGTTTACTGGCCTCTGGTATTGGGCCTTCAGGATAGTGATGGCCTCCGTGTAAGAGGTGGCATCCCGGATGAACGAATAAATCCGATGACTAACGCAAGTAGTCAGTAGACTCAGTTTATCTACCTCACTAGCGGATGAGGCCCTCACGAAGAGTTTGAAGCATTTGAGCCAGTGTCCAAATTGATTTGATGCTTCAGCAGAATGTGGATCCAAGTCCAGATGCTCTGGTTTTAGGAGTCGATCCATCCTAGTATTCTTTAGTGATTAAAATTGATGTGCCTTCAATAACCACAAAACTAGAAGTTATAGACTTTAACAAGTTGGCTTTTAATCACTAAGATCAGAGCTAACATCTCAACACACCGACTGGCTCACAGGAATGAGTCATACAGATCTTGGGATCTTTAAGTAAGAGAAGTCAGGGGTGGAGCCAAGAGCCAAGACCTGGAACCTTCCAGGTTAGTCAGGAAAGAGGAAGTGAAACTATACACCATGTGGGGGAGGGTAATATACATGAGTGCAAAACGAATACAGGCAAGACAAACAGATTTCATTACATGGTGAAAGATTGGGGAATGCAGATGCTCAAAGGGACCTGGGTGTCCTTGTACATGAGTCACTGAAAGTGAATGTGCAGGTGCAGCAAGCCATTTGGAAGGCAAATGGTATGCTGGCCTTCATTACAAGAGGATTTGAGTATAGGAGTAATGCAGTCTTACTCCAATTATATACGGTCTTGGTAAGACCAAACCTGGAATACTGTGTACAATTTTGGTCTCCTTACCTAAGGAAGGATATACTTGCCATAGAGGGAGTGCAACGAAGGTTCACGAGATTGATTCCTGGGTAGTGGGACTGTTGTTTGAGAAGAGATTGAGTAAACTAGGCCTGTATTCTCTTGAATTCAGAAGAATGAGAGGGGATCTCATTGAAACATACAAAATTATTACAGGGCTTGATAGGATGGATGCTGGGAGAATGTTTCCCTTAGCTGGGGAGTCTGGAACCAGGGGCCACAGCCTCAAGATAAAGGGTAGGCCATTCAGGACTGAGATGAGAAGAAATTTCTTCACACAGAGAGTGGTGAGTCTTTGGAATTCTCTACCTCAGAGGGCTATGGAGGCTCAGTCATTGGGTATATTCAAAACAGAGGTCGATAGATTTCTGACTAGTAAGGGCATCAAGGGATATGGCAATAGGGTCGGTGAATGGAGTTGAGGCAGAAGATCAGCTATGACCTCATTGAATGGCGGAGCAGGCTCGAAGGGCCGAATGGCCTACTCCTGCTCCTATTTCTTATTGTAAGGGGTTTTCGATCGCTGAGGTTTCTCTCTCTAGAGGCCTCTCTCTCTTGCACAGTAAAAACCTTGAGTGGTTCGACCCACTCGCCCCTTAGGTTCTATACACTGGACTTTGAGGCAGGAACTACAATGTAGAGAATACTCTATAGATCAGGTTTAATGAAAACAAAATGAAATTTTATTGCATAAAGGAACAAATTGAATGTAAGCCAATAAGGTACATGGGAGGGAAAAACAAATCATAATACAGTACTAACCAACATATATACAGGCATGTTATACTTTACAAAAGTCATCTCGAAATGGGGAAACACACGGAACATCGAGGGACACCAACTCATAATTAATTATACCCAAAATGCCCACCCCCTAAGCCTAGCTAGATCAGATTATGAGGGGCCAGAAACATGCTCACCAATCCAATGAGAAAGTATAAGATTTTGAATGGTCTGCGTTTTGATCCTCTCAGGTGTCTTGTCTCCACGTGATCAACGCTGCGGGCTGCAACACTCTCTCTTCTTCCTCGAGGTGAAGGTCACAGACAGGCTGGATGATGGCAGGCCTGGACGTCGGCATGGACGGAGACCAACTATTTGACCATGGTTAGATAGGTTTCTTCGCAGAGCCCAGCTAGTTTACCATTTTCAGATAGGTTTCTTCTGGAGGGCTACTGTCCTTTGTCTCGTCAACGGCCCGGGGTTTGTCGATGATCTCCCGATGGTTACCCCGGGGCTCCAGTTATACTTCTCAAAGAAGCCCTTATCTCCCGCCAAATCAAGCTTAGTCTTTGTTTAACTTTTGGCGGGCTTTTAGCACAGCGGGGTAGTCTTCGTTTTTTAATGTATCTTTGGGATGGCCGGTAACTGCCATCTCTGGTCTGGGACAACCCTGTATTGTCTTTAATGTCCTTCTGATGTCTTAAAACGGTGCTTGATGTTCCCCCTATGAATATGAAACTGTTTCCCTTTGTCTGGGTAAACATTTTGATGGCCTTTATCGACAGGCTGATCTGATCGGATCTGCATCCAATCTATATGTATGGGGCTCTGTCTGGTTTCGTTTTCCCTGAAACTGCCTTCCAGAACCTACTGTGGGCTGAATCCACAAAAAGCTGTCTGGGGACTGCACGAACCATTTTTAAAGTGTCCCAAAAGCTGGTCACGGGGTCTGGTGGCCATTTTGTGTGTCCCTTTTTCTGGGCTTCTTTTAAAACAGTCTTTAAAAGTTAAGGCCTTTTCTGCCAATAGACCCTTATAGGACAATGTTCAATTTTGCGAATTCTACATTATGTTTGTATGTTATGTTCCCCCCAGTGACTGCGGTCACACCCGCCCCTCCCCCAGTGACTGAGGTCAAACCTGACCCCCCGCAGTGACTGCGGTCACACCTGACCCCTCCCCCAGTGACTGCGGTCACACCTGACCCATGCCCCAGACTGAGGTCACACCTGACCCCTCCCCCCCAGTGACTGCGGTCACACCTGACCCCTCCCCCAGACTGAGGTCACACCTGACCCCTCCCCCAGTGACTGAGGTCACACCTGACCCCTCCCCCAGACTGAGGTCGCACCTGACCCCTCCCCCCAGACTGAGGTCACACCTGACCCCTCCCCCAGTGACTGCGGTCAAACCTGACCCCTCCCCCAGTGAGTGAGGTCACACCTGACCCCTCCCCCAGTGACTGCGGTCACACCTGACCCCTCCCCCAGACTGAGGTCACACCTGACCCCTCCCCCAGTGAGTGAGGTCACACCTGACCCCTCCCCCAGACTGAGGTCGCACCTGACCTCTCCCCCCAGACTGAGGTCACACCTGACCCCTCCCCCAGACTGAGGTCACACCTGACCCCTCCCCAGTGACTGCGGTCAAACCTGACCCCTCCCCCAGTGAGTGAGGTCACACCTGACCCCTCCCCCAGTGACTGAGGTCACACTTGACCCCTCCCCCAGACTGAGGTCACACCTGACCCCTCCCCCCAGTGACTGCGGTCACACCTGACCCCTCCCCCAGTGACTGCGGTCACACCTGACCCCTCCCCCAGTGACTGAGTTCACACATGACCCCTCCCCCAGACTGAGGTCACACCTGACCCCTCCCCCCGTGACTGAGGTCACACCTGACCACTCCCCCAGTGACTGAGGTCACACCTGACCCCTCCCGCAGACTGAGGTCACACCTGACCCCTCCCCCCAGTGACTGAGGTCACACCTGACCACTCCCCCAGTGTCTGCAGTCACACCTGACCCCTCTCCCAGTGAGTGAGGTCACACCTGACCCCTCCCCCAGTGACTGAGGTCACACCTGACCCCTCCCCCAGACTGAGGTCACACCTGACCCCTCCCCCCAGTGACTGCGGTCACACCTGACCCCTCCCCCAGTGACTGCGGTCACACCTGACCCCTCCCCCAGTGACTGAGCTCACACCTGACCCCTCCCCAGTGACTGAGGTCACACCTGACCCCTCCCCTAGTCTGAGGTCACACCTGACCCCTCCCCCAGTGACTGAGGTCACACCTGACCCCTCCCCCAGTGACTGCGGTCACACCTGACCCCTCCCCCAGTGACTGAGGTCACACCTGACCCTGACCCCAGTGTCTGAGGTCACACCTGACCCCTCCCCCAGACTGAGGTCTCACCTGACCCCTCCCCCAGTGACTGAGGTCACACCTGACCCCTCCCCCAGTGACTGAGGTCACATTTGCCCCCCCCCAGTGACTGAGGTCACACCTGACCCCTCCCCCCGTGACTGAGCTCACACCTGACCCCTCCCCTGCAGTGACTGAGGTCACACCTGACCCCTCCCCCAGTGACTGAGCTCACATCTGCCCCCCCCAGTGACTGAGCTCACACCTGACCCCTCCCCCACAGTGACTGAGGTCACACCTGACCCCTCCCCCCCTCAGTGACTGAGCTCACACCTGCCCCTCCCCCCGTGACTGAGCTCACACCTGCCCCCCAGTGACTGAGCTCGCACCTGCCCCTCCCCCCGTGACTGAGCTCACACCTGCCCCCCCAGTGACTGAGCTCACACCTGCCCCTCCCCCCGTGACTGAGCTCACACCTGCCCCCCCAGTGACTGAGCTCACACCTGCCCCTTCCCATGACTGAGCTCACACCTGCCCCCCCCGCAGTGACTGAGCTCACACCTGACCCCTCCCCCAGTGACTGAGGTCACACCTGACCCCTCCCCCAGACTGAGGTCACACCTGACCCCTCCCCCCAGTGACTGAGTTCACACCTGACCCCTCCTCCAGACTGAGGTCACACCTGACCCCTCCCCCCATGACTGAGGTCACACCTGACCCCTCCCCCAGTGACTGCGGTCACACCTGACCCCTCCCCCAGTGACTGCGGTCACACCTGACCCCTCCCCCAGTGACTGAGCTCACACCTGACCCCTCCCCAGTGACTGAGGTCACACCTGACCCCTCCCCTAGTCTGAGGTCACACCTGACCCCTCCCCCAGTGACTGAGGTCACACCTGACCCCTCCCCCAGTGACTGCGGTCACACCTGACCCCTCCCCCAGTGACTGAGGTCACACCTGACCCTGACCCCAGTGTCTGAGGTCACACCTGACCCCTCCCCCAGACTGAGGTCTCACCTGACCCCTCCCCCAGTGACTGAGGTCACACCTGACCCCTCCCCCAGTGACTGAGGTCACATTTGCCCCCCCCCAGTGACTGAGGTCACACCTGACCCCTCCCCCCGTGACTGAGCTCACACCTGACCCCCCCCCCAGTGACTGCGGTCACACCTGACCCCTCCCCCAGTGACAGAGCTCACACATGACCACCCCCCCCCCAGTGACTGAGCTCACACCTGACCCCTCCCCCCAGTGACTGAGCTCACACCTGACCCCTCCCCCAGTGACTGAGCTCACACATGACCCCCCCCCAGTGACTGCGGTCACACCTGACCCCTCCCCCCAGTGACTGCGGTCACACCTGACCCCTCCCCCCAGTGACTGAGCTCACACCTGACCCCTCCCCTGCAGTGACTGAGGTCACACCTGACCCCTCCCCCAGTGACTGAGCTCACATCTGCCCCCCCCAGTGACTGAGCTCACACCTGACCCCTCCCCCACAGTGACTGAGGTCACACCTGACCCCTCCCCCCTCAGTGACTGAGCTCACACCTGCCCCTCCCCCCGTGACTGAGCTCACACCTGCCCCCCAGTGACTGAGCTCGCACCTGCCCCTCCCCCCCGTGACTGAGCTCACACCTGCCCCCCCAGTGACTGAGCTCACACCTGCCCCTCCCCCCGTGACTGAGCTCACACCTGCCCCCCCAGTGACTGAGCTCACACCTGCCCCTCCCCATGACTGAGCTCACACCTGCCCCCCCCAGTGACTGAGCTCACACCTGACCCCTCCCCCAGTGAGTGAGGTCACACCTGACCCCTCCCCCAGTGACTGAGGTCACACCTGACCCCTCCCCCAGACTGAGGTCACACCTGACCCCTCCCCCCAGTGACTGAGTTCACACCTGACCCCTCCTCCAGACTGAGGTCACACCTGACCCCTCCCCCCATGACTGAGGTCACACCTGACCCCTCCCCCAGTGACTGAGGTCACACCTGACCCCTTCCCCAGACTGAGGTCACACCTGACCCTGACCCCCAGTGACTGCGGTCACACCTGACCCCTCCCCCAGTGACTGAGGTCACACCTGACCCCTCCCCCAGTGACACTGCAGTCACACCTGACCCCACTCCTCGCCCGCCCCCCCCCCACAGTGTCTAGGATTAGCCCGCTCCTCCCTTCCCCTGTGAGTGTGACCGGGCCCTCCCCCGTGGCCTCTCCCTCACCCGCTCCGGTTGCCGTACTCCCAGCAGCACGAACCCGGGCGGAAAGTCAGAAACAACAACCGGCACATGTGCAGAAAGTCCGCCCAGTCACGCATGCGCAGGGAGTCACTCTGGCCATTGTACAAGTTGTTGTTCAATTTAGCCTTAGAGCCGCAAACTGGCAGCTCAGGGGGTAGACTCACTGCCCAGGGGTAGACTCACTGCCCAGGGGTACACTTCGGGGATGAGTTTTGTGAACCGGGGACTCTTCCGAGGATATTGTTTCCCTGGGGACACAGTACCTCATCCAGAGACTGTCCCCAGAAAACTGGTATGTATGGTCAGCCTACATTAGGAAGGATGGCAAGGCCTTGGAGAGGGTGCAGAAGACATTTACTAGATTGGTACCAGGGCTGAAGGACTTCAGTTATTTGGAGAGTCTGGAGAAGCTGAGATTGTTCCCATTAGAGCAGAGAAAGTTAAGGGGAGATTTAATAGAGATGTTCAAAATTATGAAGGGTTTTGATCGAGTACATAGGGAGAAATTGTTTCCACTGGCAGGAGTGTCGGTAACCAGAGGACACAGAGTTAAGGCAATTGGTAAAAAATCCAGGGCGGGAGATGAGGAGAAATTCTTTTAAGCAACGAGTTGTTGTGATCTGGAATGCACTGCCTGAAAGAGTGGTGGAAGCAGATTCAATAATAACATTCAAAAGGGAATTAGATATTTACATGACAGGGAAAAACTTTACAGGGCTATGGGGAAAGAGCGGGGGAGTGGGACTGAGGATAGCTCTTTCAAAGAGCACGATGGGCTGAATTACCTCCTTCCGAGCTGTATGATTCTATCACTCTGTGCCTCTATGAATTTATTGTCTGTCAGATGGGTTCCACTTCACTACATAGTCACATTGCTTTCTATAACTTGAATAAGGTATGTAGAGTAAACTGATTAATTTTTCCCCTCTCTTTCTCTCGCTCTCTCTCTAGACTTCTGCAGGCCATGGGCGTGTCTTTCAGTGATACCATGATGGAATGTCTGCCTCTTGGCGAGCAAGCCTGAGCAATATTTGCAGACCTCCTCCCAGAGCCCTTCATGTAACTCAGACTAACTTCTATCAAAACACCCTTTGAATCTCCAAGGAGAGGATTTCAATCAGAAATGGGATCCAATTTTAAAACGCTGTAACTAGGTGGATTGGTCGAGCTTGGAATATTGCCCTGCACCTAAAAATACAATTTAGTGTGGTCTAGTTATAGTCAGTTTTTATTGAATAAAGGACACGCTTCCCCTTTAAACAGCTCACGTATATCATATATGTCTCTTGTAGTGGATGAGAGTAATGTCCTATCAATTCTGGGACTGGGGTACAAATGCACCCAGGCTAATGCGATAAAAATGCAATAACATTTTAGTGCAGACACCCCGGGGCAATTTTGGTAAAGAGCATAGTTTGCTGGTGTCTGTAACACCCAGCTGATGTTATCGGTGGGAGGCCTGATTGGTTTCAGTGATTGGGCTTCACTGTAATGGAACAGTCGAGCTGCCCACACTAAGTGCGCTGTTTATAGGCAGCTCGCCGTGTGGGAGGGAGGGGAACCAGGCTGGGCGGAGCCTCACAATGCACCTTAAAGGAGAGGGCTGGAAGCATCGGGGGGTTAAAGGGAACAGCAGCTTTCAACGACAGAGAAGTTTAATGAGCAGATACAGCAGCAAGGAGGTGAATTCATGGATGCTTCTAAGGTTCATATCTCTCAAGAGACTGAAGAAAAAATGAGTGCCAGACCAGCTGATCTGACTGAAGCTAAGGATCCCTTTCAATAGCATACCCGCAGCCCCCCTCCCCCCCCTGACGGCCTGTACCACCCATGATTTACGGACAGGTTGAGGTAGTAGAGGTGGAAGGGCTAATTGACAGGAAAATGGTGTTGGCGGGTTCTGACCATGTCAGTCAAGCCCTATTTCAAAATTTTAATTTGCCCCTCCCCCCAACTGTTTTCCGTGGGAGGGCTTGCACCTAAAGCGAGAACTTGCATTTATATAGCGCCTTTCACGTAGTAAAACATCCCGAGGTGCTTCACAAGAGTGTTATCAAACAAAATTTGACACCAAACCACATAACTCCTTATATTAGGGTAGATGACCAAAAGCTTGCTCAAACTGCTAGGTTTTAAGGAGCATTTTAAAGGAGGGGAGAGAGGTGGAGAGGCAGAGAGGTTTAGGGAGAATATTCCAGAGCTTAGGGCCTCGGCAGTGCTGCCAATACAACAACAACTTGTATTTATATAGCACCTTTAACATAGTAAAACGTCACGAGGCACTTCACAGGAGTGTTATAAGGCAAAGGGGGAGAAATTCGGTATTGCCATTTGGGGCGCAATTATCGGCCGGGCACAATGTTTGGCGCCTGGCGCTAATTATCGTCTCTGACTGCAAACTTGTCTTCTATCGCCCCTGGAGGTGATTGGAGCGCTAAATCAGGCGCTACACACCTCTCTTAAGGCGCTAATGCCGAGGAGCGAGGCGCTACCTCAGAGCACTGGCGAAGCTCATGTGATGTCAGTCAGCAATGGAACACAGACACACTGGCGCCGGCCAGTTCTTAAAGGGGAGGGTCAACCTTGCTCTCCATCCACACCCTGCTCATTGCAGCCTTGAATGTCGGCCTGGAGAGACCTGTACATCAAATCTGCTGGTAAGTACAATGGAGAGGCCCAGGGAAAGAGCTCAGAGTGCAGCCCCCATAGTCTCTTCTAAATTGATGCAAGGAAGGTCAAATCAAAATGAACCTGCAAAGTGCTGCTCAGTACCCAAAACTCCTTCACACAGCGTTGAATCTCTCCAGAAGTCTCTCTCAGAATGCGTGGTGCAAAAATGTCGCTGACAAAAAAAGGCAGGAAGCGGTCGCCTTTAAATAGCGCTCCCCCAGTCCCTTCCCGACTGCAAAAATGCTCCTCTCAACCTGTCATTGCTAGCGGCAGTTGGAAAGGCAGGGGCTGCCACTCAATATCCGGTCCGGGGCACTACCGGGGCGTTGCATGCTCGACTGACGTCATGACCTGCGGGCGCAGGAGATCATGGCGTTAGTGTTTAGTGCCACCGCAAAATGTCTGGTCAATTTCGCGAGCGGCGCAAACATCGCCGTGCCCGGGCGCTAGTTGCTTTGCGCCCCATTAGCGCCCTCTTAGGGCGCTAACGGGAGGTGCAAAGCAACTGAAATTTTCCCCATAAAAATTTTTACACCGAGCCACATAAGGAGAAACTAGTGCAGATGACCAAAAGCTTGGTCAAAGGGGTAGGCTTGAAGGAGCGTCTGAAAGGAGGAAAGAGAGATAGGGAGGCGGAGAGGTTTAGGCAGGGAATTCCAGTGCTTAGGGCCTAGGCAGCTGAAGGCACAGCCACCAATGGTGGAGTGATTATAATCAGGGATGCTCAAGAGGGCAGAATTAGAGGAGTGCAGATATCTCAGGAGGAGGGTGTGGGGCTGGAGGAGATTTCAGAGATAGGGAGGGGCGAGGCCATGGATGGATTTGAAAATAAGGATGAGAATTTTAAAATCGAGGCGTTGCTTAACTGGGAACCAATGTAGCTAAGCGGTCACAGGGTGATGGGTGAACGGGACTTGGTGCGAGTTAGGACACGGGCAGCTGAGTTTTAACATATGTATTGCATCTTGACCGAACAGTAATGAATAGAGGAGATGGAATGAACCTTTTACTATTTACTGAGTAAGTGGGTGGACATTACAGCGCATTGTCTGCATGGCAGAACCCGAAACTGAAAGTGAAAGACAAAGTAAAACCGAGCCCCCCAGCACCCCCTTCAGGTAACACCCAGGAACTGGGACAAACTTTATCAAAGCAAAACTCCTTTCCCCCAGATAAAACCCCTTAGTCCTCCAGGCGTCTGGGACGGAATCTAACCCGACTTGAGCGCCGCTGGACAGGCATAGTCGGGGTGCCACTGCTAGCCGCAGGAAAACCTTCCTCCGTGGCTGATGACTCCGTCGATGTGGCTTCCGTTGTTGTTGCCGGAAGCAGGCCGTCACTGCCTGGCAGAGGTGGCGGAGACAATGGCCTAGCCTGTGACGTCTCTGTTACTCTCACCGGAGTACGACCCCGTAGCTGGTCTACGTGGCGTCTGTGCAGCTGGCCATTAGGTGTACGGATGCTGTACGACAGGGGACCCGTGGCCTGCTCCACCACAGCAGGCATCCATTTGTCTCCTCCTGCATAGCAACGGGCAAACACAGTCTCTGACGGCTCGAACTGCCTGGCGGTGCCCTGGTGCTTCTTAGCCAGCTCCTCTTGCTTTGTGTGCATCTCATCCCTGTAGTCTGGGTGTAGCCGGTCCAGTGCAGTCGCCAGCCGGCGACCCATCAGCATCTCGGCAGGACTCTTCCCCGTTGCTGAGTTTGGTGTGGTATGCTGTGATAACAGGAACCTGGCCAATCTGGTTTGCCAGTCCCCCACCGATATCCTCAACAGTGCCTCTTTTGTGGTTTGCACCATCCTCTCTGCCTGCCCGTTAGAGGAGGGGTGATAGGGCGCTGTGGTCACGTGGCGGATCCAGTTTCTGCCTGCAAAAGCCTTGAACTCCGCTGACGTGAAGGCTGCTCCATTGTCCGAAACCAGCACGTCGGGGACCCCATGTGTGGCAAACAGCAAACGCAACGCGTTGATCACTGCACTGGATGTCATGGAGCTCATGATAGCCACCTCCAGCCATTTTGAATGAGAATCCACCACTATCAAAAAGACCTTCCCCTGAAATGGCCCTGCAAAGTCAATGTGGGGTCTTGACCATTTACGAGTGGTCCACTCCCAGGGGTGAACGGGAGCCTTGGATGGGCTATGGCGAGTCAGCTGACATGTCTCACAGCTCTTTACCACCCCCTCCACGTCTCAGTCCAACCCCGGCCACCAGACGTAGCTTCTCGCCAACGCCTTCATGTGCACAATCCCAGGGTGTGAGTCATGCAGCATTTTCAGCACCTCCTCTCTTGCGGCGGCAGGAACCACCACACGGCTTCCCCAGAGCACGCAGTTCTTGTGTGCAGACATTTCATGGCGCCTCTGAACGAAGGGATTGAAATGCTCCTCCTGGACCTCGGAGGGCCAGCCATGCAGCAGCCAGCGTAGCACCCGTGATAAGACTGGATCTTTCTGTGTGAGGCTGCCAATCCGCTGGGCATGGAGTGGGGCCTCCGGAACCTCCTCCAGTAGCAGCACCTCCAGGGGTGGTGGTGTCTCAGCCATCGGCCGGTTCAAAGGCAAGCGACTCAGAGCATCAGCATTAGCCAGCATCTTCCCAGGCCTGTAGCAAAGTTCATAACTGTAGGCCCCCAACATCAGACTCCACCGAAGCATACGCGGTGATATGATCTGGGGCATGGGCTTGGAGTGATGCAGGAGCCCCAAGAGTGGCTTGTGGTCTGTGTAGATGACGAACTGTCTTCCTAACAGGTACTGGCTGAACTTCTTTACCCCAAATATGATGGCTAGGGCCTCCTTGTCAATCTGGGCGTAATTACGTTCTGTTGTTGAGAGTGTTCTTGAGGCAAAACTGATAGGCGCTTCCCGGCCATCTGGCTCTATGTGACCCAACAGAGCTCCCAACCCGTATGGTGAGGCATCACACGCCAACACCAATGGCTTGTTTTCATCATAGTGTGCCAGAACCTTATCTGCTTGTAGCAGTTCCTTTGCCTGTCTGTAGGCTGTTTCATGAGCTGAGGTCCACACTGTTGCTTGGTCTAACAGCCTGTGCAGTGGCTCTAAGATTGTGGCTTTGCCCTTGAGAAAACAACTGTAGAAGTTTAACAGTCTGAGGAATGCCTGCAGTTCGGTCTTGTTCTTGGGGGTGGGAGCGCTCCTGATAGCCTCCACCTTCTCCGTAATTGGATGCACACCGTCTTTGTCCACTCGGAATCCCAAGAACTCCACCCCATTGGCAGCGAACACACATTTCTCCTTCTGAAGGCGTAGTCCTACCTCAGCCAGCCGGCGTAGTACTTCCTGCAGCCGCTCATCATGAGCTTCCTGTGTCTTGCCTGTAATCAGTATGTCACCCAAGTAAGGCTGAACTCCCGGAACACCAGCCAACAGGGTGTCCATGAACCTCTGCAAGATTGCCACAGCTGTAGACACCCCAAACTGCAGCCTTGTGGCTCGGAAAAGTCCTCTGTGGGTGTTGATTGTCAGCAGCTCGGCTGACTCTTCATCCAGGACCAGTTGCTGGTATGCTTGCTTGAGATCCAGCTTGGTGAACAGAGTGCCTCCAGCCAGTGTTGAAAACAGCTCTGTAACTGTTGGTAAGGGATACACATCTGGTAACACAGCAGTATTAACCGTACATCTGTAATCTCCACAGATTCGCAGGCTCCCATCCTTCTTTGCAATGGGCACGATAGGGGAGGCCCAACGGGAGTTCTTCACTGGCAAGAGAACCCCTTGGTTCACCAGCTTATCCAGGGCCTCATCCACCTTCTTGCGCAATGCAAAAGGAACTGGTTGCGCCTTGAAGAACTTAGGCGCTACCCCTGGGTCCACTTCGATTGAGACTGGCGGTCCCCGACAGGCCCCGAACTCACCAAAAACCTCTTCATAGTTCTCCAACATAGGCATTATGGGCTGTCGCTGTACCGTGTGTACTCCTGTCACTTCAATACCGAGGGGCTCAAACCAATCTCTGCCCAGCAGGCTTGTGCCTTGCCCCGCCACCACATAAAGTGGAAGTGTGTCCTTGACTGCCTGATACTTAACTTCCACATGAATCATACCCAGCACCTGGAGTTGAGCTTGGGACCACTGCCGTAGCATGCCACTGACCTGAGCCATCGCCGGGGGTTCACTTGGCCACAGCCTATTGTAAGTCTCTTCACTTATCAACGAACACGCTGAGCCTGAATCCACCTCCATGCAGAGTGGTGCCCCATTCATGATCACATTTGCCGTGTATTCCCACCGTCTGTGGGGTAGCTGCTCAGCTTCCGTGGTATACACTGTGTACTCATCGTTGTCCTCCAGTGTCAGGGTGTGTGTCTGCGATGCTTGTGTTGGCTCTGCTGCAGCAGCCTGAGCTTTCTTCATGCAGATACGAGCTATGTGTCCTCTTTTCTTACAGAAATGACATACCGCTGACACAAATTTGCATGTAGTGGAACCGTGGAGAGCCCCACAGTGGAAACATTTTCTTCCTGTCTCTTTAGTTGCCTCCATGTCTCTCGCAGCAGCAGCTGCGTGTGTGGTCTTGTGCACCTCCTCGGCGGCCTGAGGTGGTGCTGCCTCTGTACGGAGCATACGTGTGTTCATCGATGCAGCCTCTGCTGCTAAAGCCTTCTCCTCGGCCAGTCGGAACGTCAGGGCCTTCTCCGCTAACAGCTGTCTCTGCAATGCCGAGTCCAGCACTCCACACACAATCCGATCATGGAGCATATTGTCTAAATGGTCACCAAAATTACAATGTAATGAGCGTTTCCTCAACTCAGCAATGTAACTTGAAATAGATTGTCCAGGCTGTTGTTTACAATTGTGAAAATGGAAACGCTGCACAATCTCTGAGGGTTTTGGGTTAAAATGTTTCTGCAGCTTCTCAATCAAATCAGCATAATCCACCTCACTAGGTTTATGAGGAGCCACCAATGAACGCAGGACGGAGTAAGTAGCAGCTCCGCATACACTTAGCAACACTGAGCGCTTCTTCTCTTCTTTGTCAATATTATTGGCCTCAAAAAGAAACACCCCAGTCTTTCTGCGTATTCCTCCCATGAACTGTCCTTATCCCCAGAGACCTCTTCAATACGTCCCAAGGTCTTCATAGTTTTAATGTGCACTGTCCCTTTAAGATCCACGGACTTTTTTCTTTAAAAAAAAATTCTTTTTCTCCTCCGGCCAGAGTTATGGTAGCTACACTCACGGTAGTTGCCTGGCCCACCGTCTACGTCGCAGCTAGCCAACTATCAAAATGCCGTTGATGTTGCTAGCTGAGTGGCCCGCTCATTGCAATTTCCAATATCACGGCTGTAGGTTCGCATGTCTATCCCCGTCCCTCTAGAGAGTTCAACAGCCGCCTCGTCGCCAGGATTGCATCTTGACCGAACAGTAATGAATAGAGGAGACGGAATGAACCTTTTACTATTTACTGAGTAAGTGGGTGGACATTACAGCACATTGTCTGCATGGCAGAACCCGAAACTGAAAGTGAAAGACAAAGTAAAACTGAGCCCCCCAGCACCCCCTTCAGGTAACACCTGGGAACTGGGACAAACTTCATTGAAGCAAAACTCAAAACACAACAATATGAACATAAGAAATAGGAACAGGAGTAGTCCATTTGGTCCCTCGAGCCAGCCCCGCCATTCAATAAGATCATGGCTGATTTGATCTTGGCCTCAACGCCACTTTCCCGCGCTCTCCCCATAACACTCGAGTCCCCTGTAGCTCAAATATCTGTCTATCTCCACCTTGAATATATTCAATGACTCAGCCTCCACAGTTCTCTGGGGTAGAGAATTCCAAAGGTTCATGACCCTCTGAGAGAAGAAATTCCTCCTCATCTCCGGTTTAAATGGGTGACCCCTTACCCTAAAACTATGCCCCCTAGTTCTAGATTCCCCCATGAGGGGAAACATCCTCCCTGCATCTACCCTGTCAAGCCCCCTCAGAATCTTATATGTTTCAATAAGATCACCTCTCATTCTTCTAAACTCCAGGCCCAACCTGCTCAACCTTTCTTCATAAGACAACCCCTTCATCTCAGGAATTAACCTAGTGAACCTTCTCTGAACTGCCTCCAATGCAAGTATATCCCTCCTTAAATAAGGAGACCAAAACTGTACGCAGTACTCCAGGTGTGGTCTCACCAATGCCCTGTACAGTTATAGCAAGACTTCCCTACTTTTATACTCCATTCCCTTTGCAATAAAGGCCAACATTCCATTGCCTTCCTAATTACTTGCTGTACCTACATGCTAACTTTTTGTGTTTCATGTACAAGGACCCCCAGATCCCTCTGTACCACAGCATTTTGTAATCTCTCGCCACTTAAATAATAATTAGCTTTTTTATTTTTCCTACCAAGTGGATAACCTCACATTTTCCCACATTATACTCCATCTGCCAAATGTTTGCCCACTCACTTAACCTGTCTATATCCCTTTGCAGACTCCGTGTACTCCTCACAACTTGCTTTCCCACCTGTCTTTGTATCATCAGCAAATTTGGCTACAGTACACTCGGTCCCTTCATCCAAGTCATTAATATAGATTGTAAATAGTTGCGGCCCCAGCACGGATCCCTGTGGCACCCCACTAGTTACAGTTTGCCAACCTGAGAATTACATATTTATCCTGACTCTTTGTTTTCTGTTAGTTAGCCAATCCTCTATCCATGCTAATATATTACCCCCAACCCCGTGAGCTCTTATCTTGTGCAGTAACCTTTTGTGTGGCACCTTATCGAATGCCTTCTGAAAATCCAAATACACTACATCTACTGGTTCCCCTTTATCCACCCTGCTCGTTACATCCTCAAAGAACTCTAGTAAATTTGTCAAACATGGTTTCCCTTTCATAAAATCATGCTGACTCTGCTTGATTGTTTTATGATTTTCTAAATGTCCTGCTATTACTTCCTTAATAATAATAAATTCCAGGATCTTCCCAATGGCTGATCTTAGGCTAACTGGCCTATAGTTTCCTGCTTTTTGCCTCCCTCCTTTCTTGAATAGGGGCGTTACATTTGCGGTTTTCCAATCCGCTGCGACCTCTCCAGAATCCAGGGAATTTTGGTAGATTACAACCAACACATCCACTATCTCTGCAGCCACTTCTTTTAAGACCCTAGAATGTAGGCCATCAGGTCCAGGGGACTTGTCAGCCTTTAATCCCATTAGTTTGCCTAGTACTTTTTCTCTAGTGATAGTCATTGTTTTAAGTTCCTCCCTACCTATAGCCCCTTGATTATCAATTATTATTGGGATGCTTTTAGTGTCTTCTACTGTGAAGACCGATACAAAATATTTGTTCAAAGTCTCTGCCATATCCCTGTTTCCCATTATTAATTCCTCAGTCCCATCCTCTAAGGGACCAATGTTTACTTTAGCTACTCTCTTCCCTTTTATATACCTGTAGAAGCTCTTACTGTCTGTTTTTATATTTTTTGTTAGTTTACTTTTGTAATCTATCTTCTCCCTCTATTATTTTTTTAGTCATCCTTTGCTGGTTTCTAAAAATTTCCCAATCCTCTGGCCTACCACTAATCTTCACAACATTGTATGCCTTTTCTTTCAATTTGATACCATCCTTACTTCCTTAGTTAGCCATGGATGGTTCATCCTTCTTGTAGTGTCTTTCTTTCTCACTGGAATAAACCTTTGCTGAGAGTTATGAAATATCTCCTTAAATGTCTGCCACTGCTTATCTACCGCCTTACCCTTTAATCTATTTTCCCAGTCTACTTTAGCCAACTCTGTATTCATACCTTTGTAATTGCCTTTACTTAAGTTCAAGATGCTAATTTCAGACCCAAGTTTCTCACCTTCAAGCTGAATTTGAAATTCTATCATGCTATGATCACTCTTCCCTAGAGGATCCTTTACTATGAGATCATTAATTAATCCTGTCTCATTACACATTACCAGATCTAAAATAACTTCTCCCTGGTTGGTTCCACAATGTATTGTTCTTTTGGATCACTGGTCTCAACACCGATTGGGGAGATGCCATCATTATCTTGTAATGTAAGTTCTGCTGGAATTGGTTTCTTGGGGGTAACATTGGACCCGCTTCAGTCACTGTGGGGCTGGATAGAGAGCCTGCAGAGGGTCCAGGTCATAACAGCACTTCACAGCACCTTAAACATGCTCGGGATGCCCACTCTGTTTGGAGGAATTCCAAGAGGTTTGAACATGTGATGTTCTGGCCATGTGACATCTGTTCATGTGACATCTGATTACATGATATCTGCAAAAGTTATGCATTTGCGTTATAAACATTGGGTCCCTGTAGTTGAGTAGTGTGTTGTGGTTAGTTTGTGTGCTGGGATTAATTTGTGTGCTGGGATTTGTTTGTGTGCTAGGATTAGTTTATGTGTTTTGGTTAGTTTGTGTGCTGGGATTAGTTTGTGTTTTGTTAGTTTATGTGCTGGGATTAGTTTGTGTGCTCGGATTAGCTTATGTGTTTTGGTTAGTTTGTGTGCTGGGATTAGTTTGTGTGCTGGGATTAGTTTGTGTTTTGTTAGTTTGTGTGCTGGGATTAGTTTGTGTGTTTTGGTTAGTTTGTGTGCTGGGATTAGTTTGTGTGCTGGGATTAGTTTGTGTGTTTTGGTTAGTTTGTGTGCTGGGATTAGTTTGTGTGCTGGGATTAGTTTATGTGTTTTGGTTAGTTTGTGTGCTGGGATTAGTTTATGTGTTTTGGTTAGTTTGTGTGCTGGGATTAGTTTATGTGTTTTGGTTAGTTTGTGTGCTGGGATTAGTTTATGTGTTTTGGTTAGTTTGTGTGCTGGGATTAGTTTATGTGTTTTGGTTAGTTTGTGTGCTGGGATTAGTTTGTGTGTTTTGGTTAGTTTGTGTGCTGGGATTAGTTTATATGTTTTGGTTAGTTTGTGTGCTGGGATTAATTTGTGTGCTGGGGTAAATTTTTGTGCTGGGATTAGTTTGCCTGCCTACTGTTGATGCTGAGCTGATTGCAAGGATCGCTGGATTCAGTCTTGTGCCTGGGAGGGATATTTATTGTGAGCACACACTGGGCCGGCAGCCTCAGCTCTTTGCAGTGTTTCCTCTGACACATGCACAGAGCCGTGACCTGCTGGCCGAGGATGCCATCTCCAGGTTGCTGTGGATGTGTGAGTTGTGGTAGTGTGTGGGGGGCGGGGACGACGCTCTGCCGGTTTGTGCCGCGTCACTCCTGCATTGAACCAGGTCCTGCAGCGTCACCGGAATGAAGAACCTCAGGCAAGCTGCATCAGAGACTCTGACTCGGTTAGGTGAGCAATGAATATCCACAGCACTCGGCCAGTTGATATCTACCTCAGTCCCCGCCTGCAGCTGTGAGCCATTGTACGTAAACAGCACTCTTGCGACCTTACACGGCTCTTACAGCACTCTCAGATATTAGAAACTCACAGCACCAGCTATACACGCAAGCTGTGCCTTGCACATCGCTGTTAACCCTTCGAGGCCAGGGACAGATTGTTCTTTTTCTCTATCGTGGAGGCGGGAGAAGGTTAATGTTCTCTAGCTAAGGGTTATTGAGGGTGTTACACAAGTAAAGGAAGATCTGTGAAGTGGATTGAAGACCAAAGCATTTCCAACCTTGAGACACAGACCAAACTCAGATACCTCTCCATAGCTCAGCGTGTAAGTACACCGCTTGGTGTGGGACTGAGCCACATAGTCCAGGATTCCTGCTTCTGATCCCTATCCCCCAATCCCCTGCTAGGATTCTTGGTCCTGATCTCTATTCCTTAAATCCCTGCTGAGATTCTTGCTGCTGTTCTCCATTCCATAATCCCCTGCTCAGATTCCTGCTCCTGATCCCTATCCAGAAATCTCCTGCTGGGATTCCTGCTCCTGATCCCTATCCAGGAATCTCCTGCTGGGATTCCTGCTCCTGACCTCTATCCCCTAATCCCCTGCTGGGAGGTGTGTGTGTTTGGGGATGTTGGGTGAGAATAGGATCGAGATAGTTGCCAATATCGAGTTTCTGGGCTCACTCTTGCAAATGGCCTCTTGGGTGAAGCACTCGGGAGATAATATCCCAGCAATGGAGGAGAATGGGCGGGGGGAATATTACAGCAGGGCAGGAGAATGGGCGGGGGGAATATTACAGCAGGGCAGGAGAATGGGCGGGGGGAATATTCCAGCAGGGCAGGAGAATGGGGAGAATATACCAGCAGGGCAGGAGAATGGGGAGAATATACCAGCAGGGCAGGAGAATGGGGAGAATATACCAGCAGGGGAGGAGAATGGGGAGAATATACCAGCAGGGGAGGAGAATGGGGAGAATATTCCAGCAGGGCAGGAGAATGGGGAGAATATTCCAGCAGGGGAGGAGAATGGGGAGAATATTCCAGCAGGGCAGGAGAATGGGGAGAATATTCCAGGAGGGAGGAGAATGGGGAGAATATACCAGCAGGGGAGGAGAATGGGGAGAATATTCCAGAAATGGAGGAGAATGGGGAGAATATTCCAGCAGGGGAGGAGAATGGGGAGAATATTCCAGCAGGGGAGGAGAATGGGGAGAATATTCCAGCAGGGGAGGAGAATGGGGAGAATATTCCAGCAGGGGAGGAGAATGGGGAGAATATTCCAGCAGGGCAGGAGAATGGGGAGAATATTCCAGCAGGGCAGGAGAATGGGGAGAATATTCCAGCAGGGGAGGAGAATGGGGAGAATATTCCAGCAGGGGAGGAGAATGGGGAGAATATTCCAGCAGGGAGGAGAATGGGGAGAATATTCCAGCGGGGAGGAGAATGGGGAGAATATTCCCCATATTATTATGTGACTACTGCAAGCAAACAAGATAGTTTTCTCCCAGTTTGAAGGGGTTAGGAATAAAAATGTCCTGCAGCAGAGCAAGGAAGATTGCCATGGAAACTAAGAGTTGCCATAGCAAGCTCTGCTTTTTGTGGAATGAATGAGTATTCTACTTTACTCTTAAAGGGGCCATTCTTTGTATTTTGTGAAGGGAGGGAGAATACTTCATTGTGTTGAGTGGTTAATTACCAAGAGCCAGTGAAGAGAAAGCTTTGCAAATGGAATTCCAGGGTTGTGGGGGTACCTTTCAATATCAGGCATGGTTGAAAAGCCAAGTCTTTGGGACACATCCAGAAAAATAGATTTACTGGCCTAGAAATTCGGCTCCGTAGTGTCTGTTTTTTTGGTACTGCGGGTGCTGTTTTGTGACCAAAATGTTGTCCAAGCTGCCGCACACAATTCTGGTGCGGGCTGCGCAGGGAGCCATCTTGGCAAAGGCCAAACAAACGGCGTCCTTTACCCATGTCTGAAGCAGACATTGGGCTATTAAGTTTCCTGGATCACTGGGTCTGCTTCTGGGAAAGGTGGGACTTGTACAAGTCGGACGGTTTACACCTGAACCAGAGGGGGACCAATATCCTTGCGGGGAGGTTTGCTAGCGCTGCTGGGGGGGGTTTAAACTAACTTGGCAGGGGGATGGGATACAGAGTGGAACTATAGTAGGGGGTGATTTACAGCCAAATACGGAGGAAAAAACAAGTCAGCTGGGAAGGCAGAGCAAATATGTGAAGGCAAAAGGGAATATGGCAGGGCTGGAAGGCATTTATTTTAATGCAAGGAGTCTTGCAAATAAGGTGGATGAACTGAAGTTGTTGTTGAGCACATGGGAGTACGATATTGTTGCTATCACGGAGACATGGTTGAGGGAGGATCAGGACTGGCAGCTCAATATTCCGGGGTATAGAATCTTCAGGCGAGACAGAGGGGGGTGTAATAGGGGAGGGGGTGTTGCAATATTAATTAAGGAATCAATTACTGCTGTAAGGAGGGATGATATATTAGCAGGTTCCTCTAATGAGGCCATATGGGTAGAGCTTAAAAACAAAAAGGGGGCAAGCACTTTGCTGGGAGTGTACTATAGGCCCCCAAACAGTCAGGGGGAGATAGAGGAACAGATATGTAGGCAAATCTCAGAGAAGTGCGAAAATAATAGGGTAATAATAGTGGGGGATTTCAACTTCCCCAATATTAATTGGGATAGTCAGAGTGTGAAAGGCTTAGGAGGGTGCAGAATTCTTAAAGTGCATCCAGGAGAGCTTTTTGAGCCAACATGTAGAAAGTCCTACAAGAGAGGGGGCGGTACTGGACTTAATTCTAGGGAATGTAGCCGGGCAAGTGGTGGAAGTGTCAGTAGGAGAGCATTTTGGCGACAGTGACCATAATTCGGTGAGATTTAAGGTGGTCATGGAAAAAGACAAAGACGGCCCGGAAGTAAGGGTTCTAAATTGGGGAAAGGCCGATTTTAATATGATAAGGCAGGATCTGGCCAAAGTGGACTGGGAGCAGCTACTTATAGGAAAATCCACATCAAAGCAGTGGGAGACTTTCAGAAGGGAAATAGAGAGAGTACAACGCCAACATGTTCCTGTAAAGGCAAAGGGTGGGACCAACAAGCAAAGGGAACCTTGGATGACAAGGGATATACAAAAATGCATTAGGAAAAAAAGGGGGGCTTTTGGCAGTTACAAAAGACTAAAGACGGAGGAAGCCCTAGAGGAGTATAAAAAGTGCAGGGGCATACTTAAAAAAGAAATTAGGAGGGCGAGGAGGGGCCATGAAATAACACTGGCGAGCAAAATAAAGGAAAATCTTAAGATGTTTTATAAGTATATTAAGGGCAAGAGGATAACCAGGGAAAGGGTAGGGCCCATTAGGGACCAAAGTGGCAATCTGTGTGTAGAGCCAGATGATGTAGGCGGGGTTTTAAATGAATTTTTTGCATCTGTGTTCACTATGGAGAAAGACGATGTAGACATAGAAATCGGGCAAGGGGACTGTGACATACTTGAACATATTAGCATCGAGAGGGAGGAGGTACTAGCGGTTTGAGCAGGCCAAAAAGTGGATAAATCCCCAGGCCCGGACGAGATGTATCCCAGGCTGTTGTGTGAGGCAAAGGAGGAGATTGCAGGGGCTCTGACACAAATTTTCAGAACCTCTCTGGCCACAGGGGATGTGCCAGAGGACTGGAGAACAGCTAACGTAGTACCATTATTCAAGAAGGGTAGCAGGGATAAACCAGGGAATTACAGGCCAGTGAGCCTAACATCTGTGGTAGGGAAATTATTGGAAAAAATTCTGAGGGACAAAATTAGTCTCCACTTGGAGAGGCAAGGATTAATCGGGGATAGTCAGCATGGCTTTGTCAAGGGTAAATCATGTCTGACCAATCTGATTGAATTTTTCGAGGGGGTGACTAGGTGTGTGGATGAGGGAAATGCTGTGGATGTGGTTTACATGGATTTCAGTAAAGCTTTTGACAAAGTCCCGCATAGGAGACTGGTCAAGAAGGTAAGAGCCCATGGGATCCAGGGTGCCTTGGCGCGTTGGATCCTAAACTGGCTGAGTGGCCGGAGGCAGAGGGTGATGGTCGAAGGTTGCTTTTGTGACTGGAAGCCTGTGTCCAGTGGGGTACCTCAGGGATCGGTGCTGGGACCCTTGCTGTTTGTGATCTACATAAATGATTTGGATGAGAATGTAAAAGGTATGATCAGTAAGTTTGCAGATGACACGAAAATTGGTGGGGTGGTAAATTGCGAGGAGGAAAGCCTCAGGCTACAGGACGATATAAACGGGTTGGTCAGATGGGCGGAAAAGTGGCAAATGGAATTTAACCCTGAAAAGTGCGAGGTGATGCATTTTGGACGGACAAATAAGGCAAGGGAATACACAATGAGTGGTAGGACCCTAGGAAGTACAGAGGGTCAGAGGGACCTTGGTGTACATGTACATAGATCCCTGAAGGCAGCGGAACAGGTAGATAAGGTGGTTAAAAGGGCATATGGGATACTTGCCTTCATTAGCCGAGGCATAGAATATAAGAGCAGGGAGGTTATGATGGAGCTGTACAAAACGCTGGTGAGGCCACAGCTGGAGTACTGTGTGCAGTTCTGGTCGCCTCACTATAGGAAGGATGTGATTGCTTTGGAGAGGGTGCAGAGAAGATTCACCAGGATGTTACCTGGGATGGAGCGCCTCAGCTATGAAGAAAGACTAAACAGGCTGGGGTTGTTTTCCTTGGAGCAAAGAAGGCTGAGGGGGGACCTGATTGAGGTGTACAAAATGATGAGGGGCATAGATAGGGTAGATAAAGAGGAACTTTTCCCCTTAGTAGGGGGGTCAATAACAAGGGGGCATAGATTCAGGGTAAGGGGCAGGAGATTTAGAGGGGATTTGAGGAGGAACTTTTTCACCCAGAGGGTGGTTGGAATCTGGAACTCACTGCCTGAAAGGGTGGTAGAGGCAGGAACCCTCATAACATTCAAGAAGCATTTGGAGGAGCACTTGAAATGCCATTGCATACAAGGCTATGGACCAAATGCTGGAAAATGGGATTAGACTGGACAGGGATTGATGGTCAGCGCAGACACGATGGGCCGAAGGGCCTCTTTCTGTGCTGTATAACTCTATGACTCTATAACATATGCAAATAAGGGGCCTAACACCGGCTTCTGCTCCCTCTTGCACCTTTGGTTTGCGTCTGAGGCAGCCAGCGCCAGTGCTGATTGATCTCAAAGTGCTTTTACAGTCAATGAAGTGTAATCACTGTTGTAATGTGGGAAACGCAGCAGCCAATTTGCGCACAGCAAGCTCCCACAAACAGCAATGTGATAATGATTAGATAATCTGTTTCTAGTGGTGTTGATTGAGGGATAAATATTGGCCAGGACACTGGGGATAACTCCCCTACTCTTCTTCAAAATAGCACCATGGGATCTTTTACGTCCACCTGAGAGAGCAGACGGGGCTTTGGTTTAACGTCTTATCTGAAAGATTGCACCTTCCGAAAGTGCAGCACTCCCTCAGCACTGCACTGGAGTGTCAGCCTAGCTTTATGTGTTCAAGTCCCTGGAGTGAAACTTAGCACACTCGCCTCCGAGTCAGGTTATGGGTTCTATCAACTGAGCCACAGCTGACACTTGCTTTTAAAGGAGGAAAGAGAGGTAAAGCGGCAGCGATGTTTAGGCAAGGAATTCCAGAGCTTAGGGCCTAGGCAGCTGAAGACACAGCCGCCAATGGTTGAGTGATTAATATCAGGGATGCTCAAGAGGCCAGAACTAGAGGAGCACAGATATCTCAAGGGGTTGTGGGCTGGATGAGGTTACAGAGATAGGGAGGGGCGAGGCCATGGATGGATTTGAAAACAAGGATGAGAATTTTAGAATTGAGGCGTTGCTTAACCGGGAACCACTGTAGGTCAGCAAGCACAGGGGTGATGGGTGAACGGGACTTGGTGCGAGTTAGGACACAGGCAGCAAAGTTTTGGATGACCTCAAGTTTACATAGGGTTGAATGTGGGAGGGTGGCAAGGAGTGTGAAATAGCCAAGTCTAGAAGTAACAAAGGCATGGATGAGGGTTTCAGCAGCAGATGAGCAGAGGCAGGGGCGGAGATGGGCGATGTTACGGAGGTGGAAATAGGTGGTCTTAGTTATGGCGCGGATATGTAGTCGGAAGCTCATCTCGGGGACAAATATGACACCAAGGTTGCGAACAGTGTGGTTCAGCCTCAGACAGATGTTAGGGAGAGGGATGGAGTCGGTGGCGGGGCCCGAGAACAATGGCTTTGGTTTTCTCAATATTTAATTGGAGAAACTTTCTGCTCATCCAGTACTGGAGCAGTCTGACAACTTAGAGACCGTGGAGGGGTCAAGAGAAGTGGTGGTGAGGTAGAGCGAGCTGGGTGTCGTCAGCGTACATGTGGAAATTGATGCTGTGTTTTCGGATGATGTCACCGAGGGGCAGCACGTAGATGAGAAATAGGAGGGGCCAAGGTTAGATCCTTGGGGGACACCAGAGGTAACGATGCGGGAGCGGGAAGAGAAGCCATTGCAGGTGATTCTTGTTAGATCCGTGATTCTGAGAGTATGATGTTTTTCAATAACCACACGGATGCTGTAACTTTACAATCAACAGGTATTTACTGGAGTAGGGTAGTCTCAAGACTGGAGTACAGAGGCATGCTCAAGGCTTATATACAGGTGTGGTCACTGCCGGTACTACAGTATACAGGAGCTGTAAAAGTAGTTCTCTTAAAGGTACATACACTACAATTCCTCCCCTTTTAGATTAGTAGTACCCATAATATTCAAATAACAATTAACACTTTAACCTGTACATTAAACAACAATAGTCCATTTATAGATTCAGTCTTTGGGGCGGCTTCCTGATCCTTTCGGGATAGCGCCTTTCCTGAGGTTCTTGTTCTTGGTGCGGAGGCGATTCTGGCCCCTTTTCATCGGTTAGTTCATCGGGTTCCACTGCTACTGGATCGGAGGTAGAGGCTACCGGTATGTCGGGTTCATCCCCAGGTATGCAAGACATGGGGTTGACTCGTTCCTGTGAGGCTAAGATCTGATCAACGTGGTGTCTCACAATGTTCTCCCCGACATCCACTCTGTACATTAATGGCCCCTGCCGTGTGCATATCGTTCCGGGTTGCCATTTCTCTGTTCGGTAGTCACAGGCCAAGGCTGGTTGTCCTACATTGAAGCTCCTTGTCGGCTTCTCATTGATGTGCTGGAATTGTTTATCCTCAACATTTCTTCGCACATTTGGTCTAAGCAAGTCCAGACGAGATCGCAACCTTCGGTTAAAGAACATCATGGCCGGGGTCTGGTTGGTAACTGCATGTGTCGCGTTTCGGTAGGCTAATAAGAAATTGTCCACCTTATGCTGTAGTGGAATTTCATTGTCGCACATGGCCTTTATCGCCTTCTTAAAGGTTTGTACGAACCTCTCAGCCAATCCATTTGTGGCTGGATGATACGGGGCGGATGTGTAATGCCTTACCCCATTCCTTCTCATAAATTTTCGAAACTCTTCGGACACAAACTGTGGTCCATTATCAGAGCAAATCTGCTCTGGCAAGCCGTTTCTGGCAAATATGGTCCGTAGGACTGCAATCGTATTCTCTGTAGTGGTTGAGGACATTTTTATCAGCTCAGGTCACTTCGAATGAGCATCCACTGCTATTAAGAACATTGAGTCCATGAATGGACCAGCAAAATCAATATGCACCCGTTGCCATGGAGAGGAGGGCCACTCCCATGGGTGTAGAGGGGCATGTGGTGGTGCATTTTGGACCTTCTGGCATCCTGAGCAGCTCTTGGTTAGGCCTTCGATTTGTTGATTGATTCCCGGCCACCACACATAAGCCCTAGCAAGGCTTTTCATTTTCACTCCCCCCAGATGACCTTCATGTAACTCATTTAGCACTCTCTCCCTTAACTTGGGTGGAATCACCACTCTGGATCCACACATCACTGTCCCCTGGCATACTGACAGCTGTTCTCTTCTGGATGAGAATGCTGGCAACAGTGAGTCGCCATGTGTTGGCCATCCCCTCACTGTCAAATCATATACCCGAGACAGCGTCGGATCATTGCGGGTCTCCTCTATATTCGCGTTCGTTACTGGCAATCGTTCAATTATTGACGAATAAAATATCTCGATAGGGTCCACTGCTGGTGCTTCCTCCACAGTAGGCAATGGCAGGCGCGATAGCCCATCAGCGTTTCCATGCTGTTTCGTGCCTTTATATTCTATTTCATATTGATTCGCCCCTAGAAACAGGGACCATTTTTGTAACCGTTGTGCCGTCATCACTGGAACACCCTTCTTAGGATTAAAGATGGAGACAAGTGGTTGGTGGTCAGTCAGCAAGGTGAACTTCTGCCCATGCAGATAGTGGTTGAATTTTTTTACTCCCCATACTAGGCTGAGGGCCTCCCTGTCAATCTGGGCGTAGTTGCGCTCGGCTGAGGTTAGTGACCGAGACGCAAAGGCTACTGGCCTCTCCAACCCGTCTGGAAATTTGTGCGACAGCACCGCTCCAATACCATAGGGTGATGCATCACATGCCAAACGAATTGGTAGTGCTGGGTTGAAATGGGCCAACACCTCTTTTGATGTGATCAATTCTTTACACTTCTGGAAAGCTCGTCTATGTTCGTCATTCCACTTCCATGGCACCCCTGTTTGCAGTAGGGTGTTCAGTGGGTGTAATACCTTGGACAAATTTGGTAAGAACTTATGGTAGTAGTTTACCAGCCCGAGGAACGACCCCAGTTGTGACACATTTTCCGGTGCTGGAGCCTTGACTACTGCCTCAATCTTTTCAGGGGACTTATGTAACCCCTCTTCATCGATGACGTGGCCACAATACGAGATCTGCTTCTGGAAAAACTCGCACTTGTGGCGATTAGCTCGTAGCCCATATTCCTTTAATCTGGTGAGCACCTTCTCCAAGTTGGCGAGGTGATCACTGTCATTTTTGCCCGTGACCAGGATGTCGTACAAATAACACTGGGTCCCTGGAATCCCTTGCAGGACTTGATCCATCGCCCTTTGCCAAATAGCCGGAGCCGATGCTACCCCGAACACCAGCCAGTTGTATTGATAAAGACCTTTATGAGTGTTAATCGTAAGGTATTGTTTCGAGGCTTCTTCTACCTCCATTTGCAAGTACGCCTGGGCTAGATCAATTTTGGTGAAGCGTTTACCTCCAGATAGCGAGGCGAAAATATCCTCAATTCGTGGAAGCGGATATTGTACCGTGTGAAGGACTGGGTTCACTGTCACCTTAAAATCCCCACAGATGCGGACCTTCTTTGGTTCCCCAGGCGTATTACTCAACGACCTCTTCATTACAGGAACGATGGGTGTAGCCCACTCGCTGCAGTCTACTTTGGACAGTACACCTGAACGTTCCAACCCTTCCAGCTCTGCTTCGACAGCTGGTCTGATCGCATAAGGCACTGGTCTGGCCTTAAGAAATTTTGGGCTTGCATTTTCCTCTATTTTAATCATTGCTGTTATGCCTTTTAGTGTTCCAAGTCCCTCCTGGAACACTTCTTTTGCGTCAGTTAGCATTTTTGACAGTCGTCCAGGTGTGACGTCGTCATCCTTTTTGGCCTCAACCTTCAGTGCCTGTATGGAATGCCAATCTAATTGTATCTTCCGGATCCATTCACGTCCTAGCAGTGGTGGTCCTCCATCTGGCAATACATATATATCCATTTTAGGTATTTCCTGGCCTTTATATATCACTTTCACCCTTATTTTTCCTTTGGGGTAGACTTTTTGCCCCGTGTACGTCTTCAAGACAATCTCTGTAGCTTTCAAGGGTATATGTGAAAATAGCCGCTTGTAGTCCCTTTGGTTTATGACTGTTAGGGCTGATCCTGTGTCCAATTCCATTTTCACTTGGACTCCGTCTATCTTGAGTGTAACCCAGATAGTCTGGTGATCCTCCATTTTGGTTACCTTATGTAGTTTCAGACAACCCAGCTCCTTGCTTCCGGAGTCTGTGTCACTTTTCTGTTCGTCTGAACTACTGTCCATCACCTGGTGTACCTTTTTGTACTTCTCCTGTGGAGATTTCTTACTGTTGGTTTTCTTCCCAGACCTGCAGACTCTTGCTGTGTGTCCTGCTTTTCCACACTGTCTGCACACTTGGTCCTTGAACCAACAATCCTTCTGCCGCAGCGATAGCACTTCCCTGTTCCATAGGACATTTCATTGGTGCCATATTCTTGCGGTCTCCGTTGTATCTCTGCAGCGCCCCTTGCGGCTGCTTCGTGTGATACTGCCATACTGAAAGCCTTGTCCAGCGTAAGATCCTTTTCTGATAGAAGCCGTTTCTGGGTTCCTTCACTTTGCAGCCCACACACAAACTTGTCCCTTAACGTATCTGCTAGTCCCGCTCCAAACTGGCAGTGTTTCGATAGCTTGCGCAGTTCCGTTAGGTACTCAGCATTGCTTTCGTCTTTGTGTTGGTTCCTTTTATGGAACTTAAATCGTTCTGCTATCAGCAGCGGTGTGGGGTTTAAGTGGTCCTGCAGGATTTCTACTATGCTTTCGAAATTCTTGTTCACAGGCTTCTCTGGGGTTATTAGGTTTCGCAGTAACCCATAAGTTTTTGCACCCATGGAATTTAACAAAACCAGTGCTTTCCTAGCATCTGGCACTTCATTCGCCCTGCAGTACACCTCAATACGTTCCACATATGTCATCCAATCTTCGACTTAATTGTCGAACGTAGAGATACTGCCATTCCTCGGCATCCCTGGGTGTGATTTAACTGTCAAAAATGGCGTCTCCCGCGCTTCCCCTTCTTCTCCGCTGGCACAAAATGGCGTCTCCCGCACTTTCCTTCCTTCCCGCGTTCGCCCTTCTTCTCCGCTGCGGCTTCTAAAAATGGCGTCTCCCGCGCTCTTCCTTCTCCGTGGCTCAATGGCGTCTCCTGCGCTCTCCCTTCTTCTCCCCGCGGACACTGTTCAGCCCTTGAGCCCTGGCTGTGCTCTGCGCGTTCTTTTTTTTTGTGCGCCTTTCCTGTTTCCGCCGCTCGGTCCTGAACCCGGCTGTTGCTTTACCCTCTCTCCGTTTTGTTTTTCCTCGACGCCGCTCGGTTTTCAACCCCCGGCTGCGCCCTGTGTGCTTTACCCTCTGTCTTACCCTGTCGACGCTGCTCGGCTTTCTCTCCGCCGTCGGTCGGCTCCAGCCGCCGCTGTCCAGGAAGGGTCTGCGCTGTACCTGTCGTCAGTCTATTGCTGATCATCGTGGCTGGGGAACCAAGCCCGGCTCTCCACAGCCTCCCCTGCGATGTTCACTCTCTGCCGGACGACTGGGCGGTTGCTCGTGGTCGACGCCCGTGTTTCTGGTCTCGACTATCTTCCACCGCCCTCCCGGAGCGAATCCTCGAAGGGAAATGCAGAGTTGCAGGTATATTCGAATCAACACTCGTCGCCACTGTTAGATCCGTGATTCTGAGAGTATGATGTTTTTCAATAACCACACGGATGCTGCAACTTAACAATCAACAGGTATTTACTGGAGTAGGGTAGTCTCAAGACTAGGGTACAGAGGCATGCTCAAGGCTTATATACAGGTGTGGTCACTGCCGGTACTACAGTATACAGGAGCTGTAAAAGTAGTTCTCTCTTAAAGGTACATACACCACAATTCTCTTGCTATGATTAGATAGATAAGAATGGAACCGGGCGAGTGCAGTCCCACCCAGCTGGACAATGGTGGAGAAGCGTTGGAGGAGGATGGAGTGGTCAAAGGCTGCAGACAGGTTGAGAAGGACGAGGACGGATAGGTTATCTTTGTCACAGTCACAGAGGATGTTATTTGTGACTTTGACGAGAGCCGTTTCGATACTGTGACGGGCAGAAACCTAATTGGAGGGATTCAAACATGAAGTTCCGGGAAAGATGTGCACGGATTTGGGAGGCGACAACATGTTCAAGGACTTTGGAGAGGAAAGGAAGGTTGGAGATGTAGTGTATGTACCTTTAAGAGAGAACTACTTTTACAGCTCCTGTATACTGTAGTACCGGCAGTGACCACACCTGTCTATAAACCCTGTGTAGGGATCTGTACTGTTAGTCTTTAGACTACCCTCATCCAGTAAACACCTGTTGATTGTTAATCTGCAGTCTCCGTCTATTTATTGAAGAACACCATACCTTCAGATTCACGGATTTAACAGTGGCGACGAGGTCGATTTGAATCTACCTGCAACTCTGCATTTCCTCCCAGGGATTCACTCCTGGAGGACAGTGGAAGAAAGTCGAGGCCAGAAGCACGGGCGTCGACCACGAGCAACCGCCCAGTCATCTGGCAGAGAGTGAGCATCGCAGGGGAGGCTGTTGAGAGCTGGGCTTGGTTCTCCAGCCACGACGATCCAGCAACAGGCTGGCAACAGGTACAGCGCAGACCCTTCCCGGACAGCGGTGGCTGGAGCTGACCGACGGCACAGAAAAGGCCGAGCAGCGTCGACGGGGTAAGAGAGAGGGTAAAGCGCACAGGGCGCAGCCGGGGGTTGAAGACTGAGCGGCGTCGACGGAAAACAAAAAGAGAGAGAGGGTAAAGCACAGCCGGGGTTCAGGACCGAGCGGCAGCAACGAGAGAGGCGCACAGGAGAACGCGCAGAGCGCAGCCAGGGCTCAAGGGCTGAGCAGCGTCCGTGGGGGAAGAAAGGAAGCGCGGGAGACGCCATTTGAGCCGTGGAGAAGAAGGGAGAGCGCGGGAGACGCCATTTTTGAAGCCGCAGCGGAGAAGAAGGGCGAGCGCGGGAAGAAAGGAAAGCGCGGGAGACGCCATTTTGAGCCAGCGGAGAAGAAGGGAGAGCGCGGGAGACTCCATTTTAGCCAGTCTAACCACACCCAGGGATGCCGAAGAGTGGCAGTGTCACAGCGTTCGACAATGAAGTCGAAGACTGGGCGACATATGTGGAACGCATTGAGGTGTACTGCAAGGCGAATTAAGTGCCAGATGCCAGGAAAGCACTGGTTTTGTTGAATTCCATGGGTGCAAAAACGTATGGCTTACTGCGAAACCTAGTAACCCCAGAGAAGCCAGTGGATAAGGATTTCGAAAGCATAGTGGAAATCCTACAGGACCACTTAAACCCCACACCACTGCTGATAGCAGAAAGATTTAAGTTTCACAAAAGGAACCAGCATAAAGATGAAAGTAATGCTGAGTATTTAACGGAACTGCGCAAGCTATCGAAACACTGCCAGTTTGGAATGGGACTAGCAGATACGTTAAGGGACAAGTTTGTGTGTGGGCTTCAAAGTGAAGGAACCCAGAAATGGCTTCTATCAGAAAAGGATCTTACGCTGGACAAGGCTTTCAGCATGACAGTATCACACGAAGCAGCCGCACGGGGCGCTGCAGAGATACAACGGAGACCGCAAGAATATGGCACCAATGAAATGTCATATGGAGCAGGGAAGTGTTATCGCTGCGGCAGAACAACACACGACCAGAAGGATTGTTGGTTCAAGGACCAAGTGTGCAGACAGTGTGGAAAAGCAAGACACATAGCAAGAGTCTGCAGGTTGGGGAAGAAAACCAGCAGCAAGAAATCTCCACAGGAGAAGTACAAAAAGGTACATAAGGTGAGGGAGAGTAGTTCAAACGAACAGAAAAGTGATACAGACTCCGGAATCAAGGAGCTGGGTTGTCTGAAACTACATAATGTAATCAAAATGGAGGATCACCAAACTATCTGGATCACGCTCAAGATAGACGGAGTCCAAGTGAAAATGGAATTGGACACAGGATCAGCCCTAACAGTCATAAACCGAAGGGACTACAAGCGGCTATTCTCACATATACCCTTGAGAGATACAGAGATTGTCTTGAAGACGTACACGGGGCAAAAAGTCTACCCCAAAGGAAAAATAAGGGTGAAAGTGATATACAAAGGCCAGGAAATACCTAAAATGGACCTATATGTATTGCCAGATGGAGGACCACCACTACTAGGACGTGAATGGATCCGGAAGATACAGTTAGATTGGCATTCCATACAGGCACTGACGGTAGAGGCCAAAAAGGATGACGACGTCACACCTGGACGACTGTCAAAAATGCTGAATGACGCACAAGAAGTGTTCCAGGAGGGACTCGGAACACTAAAAGGCATACCAGCGACGATTAAAATAGAGGAAAATGCAAGCCCAAAGTTTTTTAAGGCCATTTCGATCCGCCCAGCCGTCAAAGCAGAGCTGGAAGGTTTGGAACGTTCAGGAGTACTGTCCAAAGTGGACTGGAGTGATGGGCTACACCCATCGTTCCTGTAATGAAGAGGTCGTTGAGTAATACGCCTGGGGAACCAAAGAAGGTTCGCATCTGTGGGGATTTTAAGGTGACAGTGAACCCAGTCCTTCACACGGTACAATATCCGCTTCCGCGGATTGAAGATATTTTCGCCTCGCTATCTGGAGGAAAACGCTTCACTAAGATTGATCTGGCCCAGGCGTACCTGCAAATGGAGGTAGAAGAAGCCTCGAAACAATACCTCACAATCAACACTCACAAAGGTCTCTACCAATACAACCGGCTGGTGTTCGGGGTAGCATCGGCTCCGGCTATTTGGCAAAGGGCAATGGATTAAGTCCTGCAAGGGATTCCAGGGGCCCAGTGTTATTTGTACGACATCCTGGTCACGGGCGAAAATGACAGTGATCACCTCGCCAACCTGGAGCAGGTGCTCACTAGATTGAAGGAATATGGGCTACGAGCTAATCGCCACAAATGCGAGTTTTTCCAGAAGCAGATCTCGTATTGTGGCCACGTTATTGATGAAGAGGGGTTACATAAGTCCCCTGAAAAGATTGAAGCAGTAGTCAAGGCTCCAGCACCGGAAAATGTGTCACAACTGAGGTCGTTCCTCGGGCTGGTGAACTACTACCATAAGTTTTTAACAAATTTGTCGACAGTATTACACCCACTGAACACCCTACTGCAAACGGGGGTACCATGGAAGTGGAATGACGAATGTAAACGAGCTTTCCAGAAGTGCAAAGAATTGATCACATCAAAAGAGGTGTTGGCCCATTTCAACCCAGCACTACCAATTCGGTTGGCGTGTGATGCATTACCCTATGGTATTGGAGCGGTGCTGTCGCACAAATTTCTAGATGGGTTGGAGAGGCCAGTAGCCTTTGCGTCTCGGTCACTAACCTCAGCTGAGCGCAACTACGCCCAGATTGACAGGGAGGCCCTCAGCCTAGTATGTGGAGTGAAAAAGTTCAACCACTATCTGCACGGGCAGAAGTTCACCTTGCTAACTGACCACCAACCACTTGTCTCCATCTTTAATCCAAAGAAGGGCGTTCCGGTGATGACTGCGCAACGGCTACAAAGATGGTCCCTTTTTCTGGGGGCGAACCAATATGAAATAGAGTATAACGGCACGAAACAGCATGGAAACGCTGATGGGCTATCATGCCTGCCACTGCCTACTGCGGAGGAAGTACCAGCAGTGGACCCTGTCGAAATATTTTATTCAACCATAATTGAACGCTTGCCAGTAACTAACGCGGATATAGAGAAGGAGACCCGAAATGATCCGACACTGTCTCGGGTATATGATTTGACGGTGAAGGGATGGCCAACACATGGCGACTCACTGTTGCCAGCATTCTCATCCAGAAGAGAACAGCTGTCAGTATGCCAGGGGACAGTGATGTGTGGATCCCGAGTGGTAATTCCACCCAAGTTAAGGGAGAGAGTGCTCAATGAGCTTCACGAAGGCCATTTGGGAGGGGTGAAAATGAAAAGCCTTGCTAGGGCTTATGTGTGGTGGCCGGGGATCGATCAACAAATCGAGGACCTAACCAAGAGCTGCTCAGGATGCCAGAAGTTCCAAAATGCACCACCACATGCCCCTCTACACCCATGGGAGTGGCCCTCATCTCCATGGCAATGGGTGCATATTGATTTTGCTGGTCCATTCATGGACTCAATGTTCTTAATAGCAGTGGATGCGCACTCGAAATGGCCTGAGGTGATAAAAATGTCCTCCACCACTGCGGAGAAAACGATTGCAGTCCTACGGACCATATTTGCCAGGAACGGCTTGCCAGAGCAGATTTGCTCTGATAACGGACCACAGTTTGTGTCCGAAGAGTTTCGGAAATTTATGAGAAGGAATGGGGTAAAGCACTACACATCCGCCCCGTATCATCCAGCCACAAATGGATTGGCTGAGAGGTTCGTACAAACCTTTAAAAAGGCAGTAAGGGCCATGTGCGATGATGACATTCCACTGCAGCATAAGGTGGACAATTTCCTGTTAGCCTACAGAAATGCGACACATGCAGTTACCAACCAGACCCCGGCCATGATGTTCTTTAACCGAAGGTTGAGATCTCGTCTGGATTTGCTCAGACCAAATGTGCGAAGAAATGTTGAGAATAAGCAATTCCAGCACATCAATGAGAAGCCGACAAGGAGCTTCAATGTAGGACAATCAGTCTTGGCCCGCGACTACCGAACAGAGAAATGGCAGGGGCCACTAATGTACACAGTGGATGTTGGGGAGAACATTGTGAGATGCTATGTCGACCAGATCCTAGCGTCACAGGAACGAGTCAACCCCATGTCTCGCGTACCTGGTGAGGAACCCGACGTACCGGTAGCATCTACCCCAGAAACAGTAGCATCGGAAGCTGATGAACTAACCGACGACAGGGGGCCAGAATCGCCTCCGCACCAAGAACAAGACATTCAGGAAAGGCGCTATCCAGAAAGGATCAGGAAGCCGCCCCAAAGACTGAATCTATAAATGGACTATTTCAGTTAATGTGCATGTTAAAAGTGTTAACTGTTATTTGAATGTTATGGTACTGTTAATCTAAAAGGGGAGGAATTGTAGTGTATGTACCTTTAAGAGAGAACTACTTTTACAGCTCCTGTATACTGTAGTACCGGCAGTGACCACACCTGTCTATAAACCCTGTGTAGGGATCTGTACTGTTAGTCTTTAGACTACCCTCATCCAGTAAACACCTGTTGATTGTTAATCTGCAGTCTCCGTCTATTTATTGAAGAACACCATACCTTAAGATTTACGGATTTAACAGGAGATAGTGCGGTAGTTTGCAAGGATGGAGGGATCAAGGGTTGTTTTTTTGAGGAGGGGGTGATGACGTCAGATTTGAGGGAGAGTGGGAAAGTAGCTGAGGAGAGAGAACCATTAACAATATCAGTTAACATGGGAGCCAGAAAAGGAAGTTTGATGGTCAGCAGTTTTGTGGGAATAGAGTCGAGGGAGCAGGAATGGGTCTCATGGAGAAGTTGAGTTGGAGAGGTCATGAGGGGAGATCGGAGAGAAACCCAAGAAAGATGTGAGTTAAGGGCTAGGGAAGGGGGGGACCTAAGGGCTAGGGAAGGGGGGGACCTTGGAGGAAGTTTGGCCCGGTGGTCTAGAGGAAGGAAGGATAGTGGCAGAGGCAGCTGATCGGATGGTCTCAATCTTAGAGACAAAGAAGTCCATGAGCTCCTCGCACTTGCTGTTGGAGGTGAGGATGGAGGAGACAGGGGAGAGGGGTTTAAGAAGATGGTTAGCAGTAGAGAATACAAGCCAGGGGTTATCTTTACATTCCAGAATGATCCTGGAATGGTGAGCAGTTTTGTCAGACGAGAGCAGGACCTGATAGTGCTTTATGTGGTCCAGCCAGATCTAGTGGTGAATGGCTAAACCAGTTGTCTGCCATATCTGTTCAAGTCTGTATCCCTTGGACTTAAGGGAGTGAAGATGAGGGCCGTGCCAAGGGGAACAGCCAGGGTGAGAGAGTAATGGTTTTAATAGGGACTAGGGCATCAAAGGTGGTGGTAACGTGTGGTTGAGCAGATCGGTAGCTGTGGAAATGATCGCCCCCCCCCCTGCCCTGGCCCAACCTCCTAGCAACCCCTCCAACAGCACTACCGACCCACCAACAATACTTCAACCCCCCCCCCCCCCCACCATCTCCTTTCCCTACCCCTGCACACCAAGGCCCAATCGTTCCTCCTCCAGACCCCCATTCACTTACCCGAAAATTGTCGCAGGAACCTGTTTGGGCTGCTACTGCTGCTCCATCCGCATGTTAATGAAGTCCGAGGTCCAAAATTCCAGGCTCCTTGGACCTTCCCATTTGAGCGCAGGCTGTTAGCACTCTGCAGGTAAAATGCTGAAAAATGAACGCTACCCAATTTCTAGGCCACTGACTCCACAGGTGATACAGGAGCTTTCCTACTGCACTGTATGGATCTCACTTACTGTCAGCCATCCTGGGCACTGCTCCACAAAAAGCATTTAGAGATGTCGGAGAGAGAGCAAAGCCACGATGCTGATCCTGGTGTAAAGGGGACGGGTGGGGGAGGGTTAGCGAAATTCAGCCTCCAAAGTCAGGAGACAAGGGTTCAGGTGGACCCTCTCTGAGGAAGATCAATTATTCAACCAGATAGAGAAGGGACTCTAGGTTATTACTGTAAATTAAACCAAGAGTGTGTGAGCAGAGTGGAGAAACTCGTAAAAAAAAATTTAAAACAGATATCTGGGAGAAATTCTTTACTCAAAGTGAAACAATCTACCAGGAGGGGCTTCGATGGGAGAGTTAATGTACCAGAGGGAGGGGCTTCGATGGAGAGTTAATGTACCAGAGGGAGGGGCTTCGATGGAGAGTTAATGTACCAGAGGGAGGGACTTCGATGGGAGAGTTAATGTACCAGAGGGGGGGCTTCGATGGAAGAGTTAATGTACCAGAGGGGGGGCTTCGATAGAGAATTATTGTACCAGAGGGAGGGGCTTCGATGGGAGGGTTAATGTACCAGAGGGAGGGGCTTCGATGGGAGAGTTAATGTACCAGAGGGAGGGGCTTCGATGGGAGAGTTAATGTACCAGAGGGAGGGGCTTCGATGGGAGAGTTAATGTACCAGAGGGAGGGGCTTCGATGGGAGAGTTAATGTACCAGAGGGAGGGGCTTCGATGGGAGCGTTAATGTAGCAGAGGGAGGGGCTTCGATGGGAGAGTTAATGTACCAGAGGGAGGGGCTTCGATGGGAGAGTTAATGTACCAGAGGGAGGGGCTTCGATGGGAGAGTTAATGTACCAGAGGGAGGGGCTTCGATGGGAGAGTTAATGTACCAGAGGGAGGGGCTTTGATGGGAGAGTTAATGTACCAGAGGGAGGGGCTTCGATGGGAGAGTTAATGTACCAGAGGGAGGGGCTTCATTGGAGTGTTAATGTACCAGAGGGAGGGGCTTTGATGGGAGAGTTAATGTACCAGAGGGAGGGGCTTCGATGGGAGAGTTAATGTACCAGAGGGAGGGGCTTCATTGGAGTGTTAATGTACCAGAGGGAGGGGCTTTGATGGGAGAGTTAATGTACCAGAGGGAGGGGCTTCAATGGAGAGTTATTGTACCAGAGGGAGGGGCTTCGATGGGAGAGTTGGCACCTGTGGAACCATTCGACTGGTCCCAAAAACAAACCCCACAATCACGCGCCCCTCTAATATCTGTCCAATTCTCCTCAAAATATCCTCCCAGTTCTTTGCACACAATCACCACCTCCCCCAATGTAAAACATTAATCTCTGTGGACCATCATTGCTGTGAGCCTGAGCTCCCATCCCCTGTTTGTAGATCCAATCTCCAACATCTTATCGGGGTCCTATTAATCGATCCCCTGAAGTGGTCCATTATGAATGCGGTTGTAATAAAAATGTTGGCCTCTTCTTCAGATGTTAATGGATGTGCAGCGAAATTCTAACATTTTCTGCTCTTATTTCTGATTTCTGCTTTTCCTTGTTCTCTTCATCATTGACTATATTCGATAACTCCTCTCTTCAGAATACTCACTCTGTTATTTATTCTTAACAGGTCTGACACACCGACATCCTGGATACAAAGAGGTAACGGTTGTGCTGGTCACTGATAGTGGGGCTGGTCCCCACACGGTTACTGTTTTTATATCTGTTCTCAGGTTGTGGATGTCACTGGCAAGGCCGGCATTTATTGTCTATCCCTAGAGCAGTTAGTGAGTTTGAGGGCGCTGGACAGGTGAGCAGGTGCGTGGTGGGCAGGGGTGGAAGCAGGGGAGGGAGGTGGAGGAGGAGGAAGAAAAAACCCTCGCTGGAGGGTGTCACTTCCACTGACAGCTGCAGAGGCCAGAGATTGTGATCAGAGCCCAGCTCTGGGCCTCCTCCCCTCTGAGCTCTAGCTCCTCCCCTCTGAGCTCTAGCTCCTCCCCTCTGGGCTCTGGCTCCTCCCCTCTGGGCTCTGGCTCCTCCCCTCTGGGCTCTAGCTCCTCCCCTCTGGGCTCTCGCCCCTCTCCTCTGGGCTCTAGCTCCTCCCCTCTGAGCTCCAGCCCTGCCCCTCTGAGCTCTAGCCCCTCCCCTGTGAGCTCTAGCCCCTCCCCTCTGAGCTCTAGCCCCTCTGGGCTCCTGCTCCAACTCCTCAATTACTTATTAACAAAGCTCATAACTCAAGCAGTGATCCCAGCACCCTTCCCCTCTCCACCCCATCCCTTTTCCCTTGCTGCTCTATCTCGTTCTCCCAATCCTGAATTGCCCTCTCTCCCCCTCCCTATTCGCAGCCCCTTTCCTGTCACCTTGTCTGGATTTAGATCTAGCAAAAGGTGGAAATGACAGCGATCTCCTCCAACATTCTCACTTTGCTCGCACATCCTGAAGGGCTCCCAGGTCTGGTAAATGTTTGGGTTGGTCCCAGCACACTGAGGGCTGTGTTATGTTTTGGAGTTGTCTGATCCTCACAAGAAAGGGGCTTGTTGTAACCGAGTCAGGAGACGGTGGCCATGTGACTGAGCTGAGTGTTGGAGCAGTGATGGTCTGAAGTCTAGCTGTAAAGGGCTTGTGCAGTAAAAGAGAATGTCCCAGTGTGGAACTGAGAGCTCGTGGAGAAGAATCTGCTGCTGTCCAGCATTGGAGTCCAGTCTGGAGAGTGTCCGGAATGGAGGGGAAGCTTCCTTTGAGGTAATTCCAGCCTGTCATCTGAGAGCTTTCACCAGGCAAGAGAAATACTGACAAGTGAGTGGTTGAGGCGAATAGTATAGTTGCATTTAAGGGGAGGCTAGGTAAGCATATGAGGGAGAAGGGAATAAAGGGTTATGCTGAAGGGGTCAGATGAGGAAGGATGGGAGGAGGCTCGAGTGGGGCATAAATGCCCAGTTTCTGTGCTGTATATTCTATGTAAATCTATGTAAAAAGTCCCTCGCAGTCTCTAACAGCTAGAGGTGCGTGTGGCCTTAGCTTGAAGAGAGCATTGCGATGATCAGTTCAGGCCAGCCTGAGGGTTGAGGTGGGAGTTTGGCAGTAACTCCAACCGTTGGAGAAGGAAGCTCGAATGCAGGGAGGAGCAGCAAAGCGGAGTCAAAGCCTCAGAAACAGTGCAGCAAGACCTAAAAAACAAATTCAGAGTCACAAGAATTATTAGCCTTTCATTTTAAATCTTGAGTTTAAATCACAGTCATCTACTATCTTTTTTGGGAATTATCCCTGCATTAAAAATAGATTTGGGGTTTGACGAGTTTTTAGCTGTGTGTACTTGGAGTTACTATTTATTTTCCCACAGCTGATGAATGCAGCACAAGCATCAGGACGTCCCCATCACTGGGGCAGAGTGTTCTCAAACAGCGGCTGTGTTGTGTCCGTGTGTTAATAGAGACACTGAAGACAGGAGTTGGTTTCACAGGTGTTTACTGAACAAAGTCTGGAGGGTAACTAACTGATACAACACAATATACAGGCTTATATAGCCCGAGTGGCCATTACCGGCATTACAGTACACAGGGGGCTCTTAAAGGCACATACACCACAATTCCTCCCCTTTTAGCCAACCAGTACATAATATTCTCAGTAATCATTAATTACATGTTACAAGAAAAATAATCTACACATTGCTGCAGTTAATTAATTATAAGTCAGTCTCTCTGGAGGCTTCCTGACTCGGTCCAGATAACGCCTCGGTGGTGTAGTAGTTTCTGGTGGTGTAGTAGGTTCTTTTGGCAAGGCTGATTCGGCTTGAATGCCAGTGTCGGGTTCATCGGGTTCCAGTATCACCGGACCGGAGGTAGATACTAGGGGTATCTCTACTTCATCGTTAGGCGTATAGAATTGTGGTGTAGGTTGTCCCTTTTCAGATGACTCTATGATTTGGTCAGCATGGCGCCTTATTATGCTTTCTCCGATGTCCACGGTATACATCAGCGGTCCTAGTCGTGTGCAAATAGTTCCAGGCTGCCATTTCTCGGTACGGTAGTCCCGGGCCAAAACTTGTTGACCTATCTGGTTGGCCTTTCATTCATGCCTTGAAATTGCCGGTTCTCCACGTCCCTTTTGATGTTTGGCTTGATCAAATCCAGCCGGCATCTTAGGCTTCTATTGAAGAACATCATGGCGGGAGTTTGGTTCGTAACCATATGTGTTGCATTCCTGTATGCAAACAAGAAGTTATCCACCTTATGCTGAAGTTTTATGTCTTCATTACCCATGGCCTTTATGGCCTTCTTGAAGGTCTGGACAAACCTTTCAGCCAATCCATTGGTGGCGGGATGGTATGGGGTGGACGTGTAGTGCTTAACCCCATTGTTTTTTAAGAACTTCCTGAATTCTTCGGACACAAATTGCGGTCCGTTATCAGAACAGATCTGTTCAGGCAGCCTATTCCTGGCAAATATGGTCCTTAATACTGTGATGGTTTTTTCCGTGGTGGTGGAGGACATCTTTATTACCTCCGGCCACTTGGAGTGTGCATCAACCGCGACTAAGAACATTGAGTCCATAAATGGACCAGCAAAGTCGATGTGTACCCTTTGCCAGGGAGATGAGGGCCACTCCCATGGATGTAGAGGGGCTTGTGGTGGAGCGTTTTGGACCTTCTGGCATCCTAGGCAGCTCTTGGTCATTTCTTCGATGTCTCCATCGATACCTGGCCACCATACAAACGCCCTGGCTAGGTTCTTCATTTTCACTCCACCCAGATGCCCCTCGTGAAGCTCCTTTAGAACTTTATCCTGGAGTTTGGGTGGAATCACCACTCTGGATCCACACATCAAGGTTCCTCGGCACACTGACAGCTGTTCTCTTCTTTGCGAGAATGCTGGCAACAGTGGTTCGCCATGTGCTGGCCATCCCTTCACTGTTAAATCGTAGACTCGTGAGAGAGTCGGGTCATTTCTAGTTTCCCTTTCAATGGCAGAATTTGTTACTGGTAGACATTCGACTATGGTAGAGTGGAAAATCTCCACCGGGTCTATGGTAGGTGCCTCTTCTACCGTTGGCAATGGTAGGCACGATAAACCGTCAGCATTTCCATGCTGTTTTGATCCTTTGTATTCTATGTTATATTGGTGTGCCCCTAGAAAAAGGGACCACCTCTGTAGCCTTTGCGCTCTCATAATGGGAACGCCCTTTTTAGGGTTGAATATGGAGATGAGGGGTTGATGGTCAGTCAACAAGGTAAATTTTTGTCCGTGTAGGTAATGGTTGAATTTCTTCACTCCCCATACTAGGCTGAGTGCTTCCCTGTCGATTTGGGCATAGTTACGCTCAGCTGAGTTCAATGAGCGTGACGCAAAAGCTATCGAGGTTCCGAGCCATCAGGGAATTTATGCGATAATACCGCTCCTACGCCATAAGGGGATGCATCGCACGCCAGTCTGATTGGCAGTGATGGGTTGTAATGAGCCAAAACTTCTTTGGATGTGATTAAGTCTTTGCATTTATGGAAGGCACGTTTACAGTCTTCGCTCCATTTCCAAATTACTCCTGTTTGTAGCAGTTCATTAAGAGGGTGCAGAAGAGTTGATAAGTTCAGTAAAAATTTATGATAGTAATTTATTAATCCCAGGAACGACCTTAATTGTGAAACATTTTCAGGTGCTGGGGCTTTTATGACTGCTTCAATTTTTTCAGGTGACTTGTGCAACCCTTCCTTATTAATTATGTGGCCACAATATGATATTTGATTCTGGAAAAATTCGCACTTGGGGCGATTTGCTCGTAGGCCCCGTTCTCTCAGCCTCGTGAGCACCTGCTCCAAATTGGCAAGGTGCTCGTTGTCGTTTTCTACTGTTACAAGGATGTCGTCTAGGTAGCATTGAGTCCCCGGAATCCCTTGGAGGACTTGCTCCATAGCACTTTGCCAGATAGCTGGAGCGGATGCTACTCCGAAAACCAGTCGACTGTACTGGTACAGGCCTTTGTGTGTATTTATTGTGAGATACTTTTTAGAGGCCTCTTCAACCTCCATCTGTAGATATGCCTGTGCCAAGTCAATTTTGGTGAATCGTTTCCCTCCGGATAGTGAGGCGAAAATATCTTCTATCCTCGGAAGAGGATACTGTACCGTGTGAAGGACCGGGTTTACAGTCACCTTGAAGTCTCCACAGATGCGAATTTTTCTCTGTTCTTCAGGTTTATCATTATTCAACGTTTTCTTCATGACTGGGACGATGGGTGTTGCCCACTCGCTCCAATCTATTTTGGATAATACGCCTGCCTTTTCCAAATTCTCCAGCTCTGCCTCGACTGCTGGACGAATTGCGTATGGCACCTGTCTTGCCTTAAAAAACTTGGGAATTGCCGCATCTTCCACTTTTATTGAGGCGGTGATGCCTTTCAAGGTTCCTAGTTTCTCTTGAAACACTTCTTTGGCGTTGGCCAAGATGTCTTTTAATCGTTCAGGTATGACGTCATCATCATTTTTTTCCTTACTGGTCACCGTCAGTGCCTGAATGGAGTGCCAGTCTAAACGTATTTTCCTGATCCATTCACATCCCAACAGCGGTGGACCACCATCTTGTAGAACGTATAAATGCAACTTTTGTATTTCCTTGCCGTTGTATACAACAGGCACCCTTATTTTTCCTTTGGGGTATACTTTCTGCCCTGTATATGTTTTCAAGATAATGGATGTGTCTTTTAAAGGTATATGCGGAAATAGCCGCTCGTAATCCCGTCGATTTATGACGGTCAGAGCTGATCCTGTATCTAGCTCCGTTTTAACTGGGGACCCTGCTATCGTGAGGGTAACCCAAATGGTCTGGTAATCTTCTTTGGCAATTATATTATGTAATTTGAGACAGCTTAGTCTCTTGTTTTCGGAGTCGCTATCGCTCTTCTGGTCTTCGGAGCTACTGTCCATCATCATTTGTACCTTTCTGTACTTTTCTTTATTGATTTTTTTTTTCCTGTCCGTGGATTTTTTTTGTCCAGATCGGCATACCCGTGCAATGTGTCCAATCTTTCCGCATTGCCTGCATGCTTTGTCCTTGAACCAGCAGTCCCTCTGGTCATGGGTGGATCTGCCGCAGCGATAACATCTCTCGAAACCCTGTGTCACTTCATGGGTGCCGAAGTCCTGTGTTTTTTGTTGTATCTGTGCAGCTCCTCTTGTGGCTGCTTCGTATGATACAGCCGTACTGAAAGCCTTGTCCAGTGTTAAATCTTTCTCAGAAAGCAGCCTTTTCTGTGTTCCTTCACTTAGGAGACCGCAGACGAATTTGTCTCGCAGATAATCTGCTAGTCCTGCCCCGAATTGGCAGTGCTTTGATAGCTTTCTTAATTCAGTGAGGTAATCAGCGTTACTTTCATTCTTGTGTTGAGTCCTCTTGAAGAATTTGAATCGTTCCGCTATCAGCAGTGGTGTTGGGTTTAAATGCTCCTGTAGGGTATCAACAATTTCTTTAAAATTCTTGTCCTTTGGTTTGGCTGGAGTGATTAAGTTTCGTAACAGCCCGTATGTCTTTGCGCCCATTAGATTTAGAAGTACTGACGCTTTTTTTTCATTTTGTACTCCATTTGCGGTGCAATATACCTCCACTCTTTCCACATATGTGGTCCAATCCTCTGTATTGTTAGCAAAAGCATCAATATTGCCAGCCTTAGGCATCCTGAAAAAAAAATGGCGCTTCCCGCGCTTTTCTTTTCTGCAGAAAAGATATGGCGCTTCCCCGATGCTGCTTCCGATGACAACGCTGTTTTCCGCGGGTTTCCGTTCTTTTTATTTACAGGTGGAGACCCGTTCCCTCCGGACTCTCTCTGCTAGGTCTGAACGCGACCTGCTTGCAGCGCCGGCCGTCTCCCGAGTGCTCCCTCCCCGTCTGTTACTGCTTGCCTCCACCTTCGCTGCTTGGCCTCGCTGCAAAGCCAGCCGCTGGAGCCCCAGCCCGACGCCCAGGAAGGATTATTGCAGTACCTGCCACCAGCTCGGCTAGCTGGTGAAACCACAGCTTTTTCTTTTTCTTGCTTTTCTTCGAGTTTGGACGCCAGAGGAATCGATGTCCTTGAGGTGCTGCCGAATTGCAGGTAAGTCCGTTTCCAATTCGTCGCCACTGTTGTGTCCGTGTGTTAATAGAGACACTGAAAACAGGAGTTGGTTTCACAGGTGTTTACTGAACAAAGTCTGGAGGGGAACTAACTGATACAACACAATATACAGGCTTATATAGCCCGAGTGGCCATTACCGGCATTACAGTACACAGGGGGCTCTTCAAGGCACATACACCACAGGGAGGTTGTGCACTATAAGGGGATAGTTTTCTGTTGTTGGGGGTCTGGACGTGTACTGATTGTTTTAATTGCTTAGTAACAGCATGTCTTGTTACTACTGGTATCAGCCCTACCCAACATGGTGGTGGCAGGAGGAACTCACAATGGCCCTACACACTGTACGGGAGCTGGGATAACCCCGCCCCTTATGACAGGCCCCTCCCACACAATGGGAGCTGGGATAACCCCGCCCCTAATGACAGGCCCCTCCCACACAATGGGAGCTGGGATAACCCCGCCCCTAATGACAGGCCCCTCCCACACTACGGGAGCTGGGTTAACCCCGCCCCTAATGACAGGCCCCTCCCACACTACGGGAGCTGGGATAACCCCGCCCCTAATGACAGGCCCCTCCCACACTACGGGAGCTGGGATAACCCTGCCCCTTATGACAGGCCCCTCCCACACTATGGGAGCTGGGATAACCCCGCCCCTAATGTCAGGCCCCTCCCACACTATGGGAGCTGGGATAACCCTGCCCCTAATGACAGGCCCCTCCCACACTACGGGAGCTGGAATAACCCCGCCCCTAATGACAGGCCCCCGCCCACACAATGGGAGCTGGGATAACCCCGCTCCTAATGTCAATCCCCTCCCACACTACGGGAGCTGGGATAATCCCGCCCCCTAGCAACAGGCCCCTCCCACACTACGGGAGCTGGGATAACCCTACCCCTATTGTCAGGCCCCTCCCACACTATGAGAGCTGGGATAACCCCCGCCCCTAATATCAGGCCCCTCCCACACTATGGGAGCTCGGATAATTCCGCCCCCTAGTAACAGGCCCCTCCCACAGTACGGGAGCTGGGATAACCCCGCCCCCAATGACAGGCCCCCTCCCACACTATGGGAGCTGGGATAACCCTGCCCCTAAAGACAAGTCCCTCCCACACTATGGGAGCTGGGATAACCCTGGCCCCAATGACAGGCGCCTCCAATACTATGAGAGCTGGGATGATCCCACCCTCTCGTAACAGGCCCCTCCCATACTACGGGAGCTGGGATAATACCACCCTCTAGTAACAGGCCCCTCCCATACTATGGGAGCTGGGATAACCCCGACCCCAATGACAGGCCCCTCCCACACTATGGGAGCTGGGATAACCCCGCCCCTAATATCCGCCTAGATTATGCGCTGAATTCCCGGGAGTGGGGCTTGAACCCACCACCTTCTGACTCAGAGGAAACTGTGATACCAACCGAGGTAAGCTGTAGAGGCACGAAAGTCGTCAGTGTCACTTGAGATCATGTGATGTCGCAAATGGCCGGGGCAGAGGTCATATGGCTGTTTGAGTCTGAGGATTTGAGCTTTATCACAGGGATGGTGATTGTTTGGCCTATATCTCGCCAATGTCTCGATACTAAAGCTGTTTTCTCTTTTTCCAGCTGACTGAGGTTGCTGAGTCGCCGAGAAGTCCGTTTATCTGCGAGCCCCGTCTGTACCACACACTGCAGGCCAGGAAACCCACCGGCCACAGGAACCGCTGCAACAGCGCTCCGATAAGGTGCAAGAACTACACACAGGGTCACCAATGGGTATGCTGCATCAACACTAACCTCTGTACAACGGCCCCCACCTGTACAACTGCCCCCACCTGTACAACAGCCCCCACCTGTACAACTGCCCCCACCTGTACAACTGCCCCCACCTGTACAACTGCCCCCACCTGTACAACTGCCCCCACCTGCACAACGGCCCCCACCTGCACAACTGCCCCCACCTGTACAACTGCCCCCACCTGTACAACGGCCCCCACCTGTACAACTGCCCCCACCTGTACAACTGCCCCCACCTGTACAACTGCCCCCACCTGTACAACTGCCCCCACCTGTACAACTGCCCCCACCTGTACAACAGCCCCCACCTGTACAACAGCCCCCACCTGTACAACTGCCCCCACCTGTACAACAGCCCCCACCTGTATAACAGCCCGCACCTGTATAACAACCTCCACCTGTACAACAGACCAAACCTGTACAACGGCCCCACCTGTATAACAGCCCGCACCTGTATAACAACCTCCACCTGTACAACAGACCAAACCTGTACAACGGCCCCACCTGTATAACTGCCCCCACCTGTATAACAGCCCCCACCTGTATAACGGCCCCACCTGTATAACGGCCCCCAGCTGTATAACTGCCCCCACCTGTACAATGGCCCCCACCTGTACAACAGCCTCCACCTGTACAACAGCCTCCACCTGCACAACAGCCCCCACCTGTAGAACGGCCCCCACCTGTATAACAGCATCCACTTGTACAACAGCCCCCACCTGTAGAACGGCCCCCACCTGTATAACAGCATCCACTTGTACAACAGCCCCCACCTGTATAACGGCCCCCATCTGTACAAGAGCCCCCACCTGCACAACAACTCCCACCTGTACAACGGCCCCCACCTGTACAGCGGCCCCCACATGTTCAACTGCCCCCACCTGTACAACTGCCTCCACCTGTACAACGGTCCACACCTGTACAACGGCCCCCACCTGTACAACGGCCCCCACCTGTATAACGGCCCCCACCTGTATAACGGCCCCCACCTGTATAACAGCCCCAAGCTGTATAATGGCCCCCATCTGTATAACGGCCCCCACCTGTACAATGGACCCACCTGTATAACGGCCCCCACCTGTATAACAGCCCCCACCTGTATAACAGCCCCCACCTGTATAACGGCCCCCACATGTACAACGGCCCCCACCTGTAAAACAGCCCCCACCTGTAAAACAGACCCCACCTGTAAAACAGACCCCACCTGTAAAACAGCCCCAACCTGTATAACGGCCCCCACCTGTACAACAGCCCCAAGCTGTACAACGGCCCCCACCTGTACAACGGCCCCAAGCTGTACAACGGCCCCCACCCGTACAACGGCCCCCACCCGTGCAACGGCCCCCACCCGTGCAACGGCCCCCACCCGTACTACAGCCCCCACCCGTACAGCGGCCCCCACCCGTACAATGGCCCCCACCCGTACAACGGTCCCCACCCGTACAACGGCCCCCACCCGTACAACGGCCCCCACCCGTACAACGGTCCCCACCTGTACAACGGCCCCCACCTGTAAAAGAGACCCCACCTGTACAACGGCCCCAAGCTGTACAACGGCCCCCACCTGTACAACGGCCCCCACCTGTACAACGGCCTCCACCTGTGCAACGGCCCCCACCCGTGCAACGGCCCCCACCCGTGCAACGGCCCCCACCCGTACAACGGCCCCCACCCGTACAACGGTCCCCACCTGTACAACGGCCCCCACCTGTAAAAGAGACCCCACCTGTAAAACAGCCCCAACCTGAATAACGGCCCCCACCTGTACAACAGCCCCAAGCTGTACAACGGCCCCCACCTGTACAACGGCCCCCACCTGTACAACGGCCCCCACCCGTGCAACAGCCCCCACCCGTACAACGGCCCCCACCCGTACAACGGCCCCCACCTGTACAACGGTCCCCACCTGTACAACGGCCCCCACCTGTACAACGGTCCCCACCTGTACAACAGCCCCCACCTGTACAACGGTCCCCACCTGTACAACGGTCCCCACCTGTACAACGGCCCCCACCTGTATAACGGCCCCCACCTGTAAAACAGACCCCACCTGTAAAACAGCCCCAACCTGTATAACGGCCCCCACCTGTACAACAGCCCCAAGCTGTACAACGGCCCCCACCTGTACAACGGCCCCCACCTGTACAACGGCCTCCACCCGTACAACGGCCCCCACCCGTACAACGGCCCCCACCCGTGCAACGGCCCCCACCCGTGCTACAGCCCCCACCCGTACAACAGCCCCCACCCGTACAACGGCCCCCACCCGTACAACGGCCCCCACCCGTATAACGGCCCCCACTTGTATATCGGTCCCCACCTGTATAACGGCCCCCACCTGTATAACGGCCCCCACCTGTATAACAGCCCCCAACGGTACTAGAGCCCCCACCTGTACAACAGCCCCCAGCTGTATAACAGCCCCCGCCTGTAAAACAGTCCCCACCTGTATAACGGCCCCCAACTGTACAAGGCTCCCACCTGTATTGCGGCCCCCACCTGTATATCGGTCCCCACCTGTATAACAGCCCCCACCCGTACAACGGCCCCCACCCGTACAACGGCCCCCACCCGTACAACGGCCCCCACCCGTACAACGGCCCCCACCCGTACAACGGCCCCCACCTGTGCAACAGCCCCCACCTGTACAACAGCCCTCACCTGTAGAATGGCCCGCACCTCGGGCTCAAACATCCCAATGACCTCTGCCCCGGCCATTTGCGACATCACGTGACTTCCAGTGACACTGACGACTTTCTTGCCTCTACAGCTTGCCTCGGTTGGTATCACTCTTTCCTCTGAGTCAGAAGGTGGTGGGTTCAAGCCCCACTCCAAGGAATTCAGCGCATAATCTAGGCCGCACTCCAATGCAAAACTGAGGGAGTGCTGCATTGCTGGAAGTGCTGTCTTTCGGATGAGATGTTAAACAAAGGCCCCGTCTGCCCTCTCAGAAGAGCAGGGGAGTTATTCCCGGTGTCCTGGTCAATTTTCATCCCTCAAACAACATCACGAAAAAACAGATTTTCTGGTCATTATTTCATTGCTGTTTGTGGGAGCTTGCTGTGCGCAAATTGGCTGCCGTATTTCCCACATTACAACAGTGACTACACTTCCAAAGTACTTCATTGGCTGTAAAGTGCTTTGGCATCATCTTGAGGTCACTGGGAGTGGTAGCATACTGGTTATGTTACTGGACTAGTAATCCAGAGGCCTGGACTAATAATCCGGGAGAAATTAGTTCAAATCCCACTAATTATTTAAATTCAATTAAATAAATCTGGAATAAAAAAAACTAGTGTCAGTAATAGTGAAACTACCGGATTGTTGTAAAAACCCACCTGGTTCACTATTGTCCTTTAAGGAAGGAAATCTGCCATCCTTACCTGGTCTGGCTGATACGTGACTCCTCTATCACCAACCTTGGGTATGTCCTTTCCCACCACTGACACAGTGGTATACAGTCAGGAAGGAGTGGCCCTGGGAGTCCTCAACATTGACTCCAGAGCCCAAGACGTCTCATGGCATCAGGTCAAACATGGGCAAGGAAACCTCCTGCTGATTACCACCTACTGCCCTCCCTCAGCTGAGGAATCAATACTCCTTCAAGTTGAACACCACTTGGAAGAAGCACTGAGGGTAGTAAGGGCACAGAATGAACTCTGGGTGGGGGACTTCAATGTCCATCACCAAGAGTGGCTCGGTCGCACCACTACTGACTGAGCTGGCCGAGTCCTGAAGGACATAACTGCCAGACTGGGCCTGCGGCAGATAGTGAAAGAACCAACATGAGGGGAAAACCTACTTGACCTCGTCCTCGCCAATCTACCTGTGGCAGATGCATCTGTCCATGACAGCATTGGTAGCAGTTATCACCGCACAGTCATTGTGGAGACGAAGTCCTGTCTTCACACCGAGGACACCCTCCATCGTGTTGTGTGGCACTATTACTGTGCTAAATCGGATAGATTCAGAACAGATCTAACAGTTCAAAACTGGGCATCCATGAGACACTGTGGGCTATCAGCAGCAGCAGAATTGTATTCCACCACAATCTGTAACCTCATGGCCCGGCATATCCCTCACTCCACCATTACCATCAAGCCAGGGGACCAACCCTGGTTCAATGAAGAGCATGCCAGGAGCAGCATCAGGCGTACCTAAAAATGAGGTGCTAACCTGGGGAAGCTGCAACACAGGACTACAAGCATGCTGAACAGCGGAATCAGCATGCTATAGACAGAGCTAAGTGATCCCACAATCAACGGACCAGATCAAAGCTCTGCAGTCCTGCCACTGAACAACTAACAGGAGGAGGAGGCTCCATGATTATCCCTATCCTCAATGATGGCGGAGCCCAGCACTTGAGTGCAAAAGAAAACGCTGAAGCGTTTGCAACCACCTTCAGCCAGAAGTGCCGAGTGGATGATCCATCTCGGCCTCCTCTGGAACTCCCCACCATCACAGAAGCCAGTCTTGAGCCAATTCGATTCACTCCAGGTGATATCAAGAAACGGCTGAGCGCACTGGATACAGCAAAGGCTATGGGCCCCGACAACGTCCCGGCTGTAGTGCTGAAGACTTGTGCTCCAGACCTAGCTGTGTCTCTAGCCAAGCTGTTCCACTACAGCACTGGCATCTACCCAACAAAATGGAAAATTGCACACAAAAAGCAGGACAAATCCAATTCGGCCAATTACCGCCCCACCAGTTAACTTGCAATCATCAGCAAAGTGATGGAAGGTGTCGTCGACAGTGCTATTAGACGGCACTTACCAATAACAAATACTCAGATTGGGTTCCGCCAGGACCACTCGGCTCCAGGCCTCATTATAACCTTGGTCCAAACATGGACAAAAGAGCTGAATTCTAGAGTTGAGCTGAGAGTGACTGCCCTTGACATCAAAGCAGCATTTGGCCGACTGTGGCATCAAGAAGCCCTACATAAGAACATAAGAATTAGGAGCAGGAGTAGGCCATACGGCCCTTCGAGCCTGCTCTGCCATTCAGTAAGATCATGGCTGATCTTTGACCTCAACTCCACTTTCCCGCCTGATCCCCATATCCCTTGATTCCCCTAGAATCCAAAAATCTATATCTCAGCCTTGAATATACTCAAAGACTCAGCATCCACAGCACTTTGGGGCAGAGAATTCCAAAGATTCACAACCCTCTGAGTTAAGAAATTCCTCCTCATCTTGGTCTTAAATGGCCGACCCCTTATCCTGAGACTATGCCCCCTAGTTCTAGACTCTCCAGCCAGGGGAAACAACCTCTCAGCAACTACCCTGTCAATCCCTCTCAGAATATTATCTGTTACAATGAGATCATCTCTCATTCTTCTAAACTCCGGAGAGTATCGGCCCAATCTACTCAATCTCTCCTCATAGGACAACCCTCTCAACCCAGGGATCAATCGAGTGAACCTTTGTTGCACCGCCTCTAAGGCAATTATGTCCTTCCTCAGATAAGGAGACCACAACTGTGCACAATGCTCCAGGTGTGGTCTCACCAAAGCCCAGTACAATTGTAGTGAGACTTCCTTACTCTTATACTCCAACCCCTTTGTAATAAAAGCCAACATACCATTTGCCTTCCTAATTGCTTGCTGTATCTGCATGCTAACTTTATGTGTTTCCTGTACGAGGCTACCTAAATCTCTCTGGACACCAAGATTTAATAGTTTCTCACCATTTAAAAAATATTGTTTTTCTATTCTTCCTACCAAAGTGAATAACCTCACATTTCCTCACATTGTACTCCATCTACCACCTTATTGCCCACTCACTTAACCTGTCTATCTCTTTGCAGGCTCTTTATGTCCTCCTCAGCTTACTTTCCCACCTAGCTTGGTATCGTCAGCAAACTTGGAAACATTACACTGGTCCCTTCATCTAAGTTATTAATATAGATTGTAAATAACTGAGGCCCCAGCACTGATCCTTGAGGCACCCCACTAGTTACAGCCTGCCAACCGGAAAATGACCCGTTTATCTCTACTCTCTGTTTTCTGCCTATCCCTCCAATTAGGTTTCCGTCCCTGCCACAGTACCAAAACGGTTCTCTTCAAAGTCACAAATGACATCCTTTGTGACTGTGACAAAGGTAAACTATCCCTCCTTGTCCTTCTTGACTTCTCTACAGCCTTTGACACAGTTGACCACACCATCCTTCTCCAACGCTTCTCCACTGTTGTCCAGCTGGGTGGGACTGCACTCGCCTGGTTTCAATCTTATCTATCTAATCATAGCCAGAGAATCACCTGCAATAGCTTCTCTTCCCGCTCCCGCATCGTTACCTCTGGTGTCCCCCAAGGACCTATCCTTGGCCCCCTCCTATTTTGAATGCTGCCCCTTGGCGACATCATCCAAAAACACAGTGTCAGTTTCCACATGTATGCTGACGACACCCAGCTCTACCTCACCACCACACCGCTCGACCCCTCCACAGTCTCTAAATTGTCAGACTGCTTGTTCTGTTCTGTTCTGACATCCAGTTCTGGATCAGCAAAAATTTTCTCCAATTAAATATTGGGAAGACCAAAGCCATTGTTTTCCGTCCCCGCCACAAACTCCGTTCCCTAGCCACTGACTCCATCCCTCTCCCTAACATCTGTCTGAGGCTGAACCACACTGTTCGCAACCTTGGTGTCATATTTGACCCTGAAATGAGCTTCTGACCACACATCCTCGGAATAACTAAGACCGCCTATTTCCCCCTCTGTAATATCGCCCGTCTCTGCCCCTGCCTCAGCTCATCTGCTGCTGAAACACTCATCCATGCCTTTGTTACCTCTAGACTTGACTATTCCAACGCACTCCTGGCTGGCCTCCCACATTCTACCCTCCGTAAACTTGAGGTCATCCAAAACTCGGCTGCCCGTGTCCTAACATGCACCAAGTCCCGTTCACCCATCACCCCTGTATTCGCTGACCTACATTGGCTCCCAGTTAAGCAACGCCCCAATTTCAAAATTCTCATCCTTGTTTTCAAATCCTTCCATGGCCTCGCCTCTCCCTATCACTGTAATCTCCTCCAGCCCCTCAACCCCCTGAGATATCTGTGCTCCTCTAATTCTGCCCTATTGAGCATCCCTGATTATAATTGCTCAACCATTGGTGGCCATGCCTTCTGTTGCCTAGGCCCTAAGCTCGAACTCCCTCTCTAAACCTTTCCGCCTCGCTACCTCTAATTTCTCCTTATGTGGCTCGGTGTCAAATGTTTTTTGTCTGCTAACACTCCTGTGAAGCGCATTGGGACATTTTACTACGTTAAAGGTGCTATATAAATACAAGTTGTTGTTGTTGTTATTAACCAATCCTCTATCCATGTGAATATATTACCCCCCAACCCAATGAGCTCTTATGTTGCGCATCTTATCTAGTAAAATTGAAGTCAATGGGAATCGGGGGGAAAACTCTCCACAAGCTGGAGTCATACTTGCAAAAAGGAAGATGGTTGTGGTGGTTGGAGGTCAATCATCACATGCCCCAGAACATCGCTGCAGGAGTTCCTCAGGGCAGTGTCCTAGGCCCAACCATCTTCAGCTGCTTCATCAATGACCTTTCCTCCATCAGAAGGTCAATGACCTTTCCTCCATCAGAAGGTCAATGACCTTTCCTCCATCAGAAGGTCAATGACCTTTCCTCCATATAAAGGTCAATGACCTTTCCTCCATCAGAAGGTCAATGACCTTTCCTCCATCAGAAGGTCAATGACCTTTCCTCCATCAGAAGGTCAGAAGTGAGGATGTCCGCTGATGATTGCACAGTGTTCAGTTCCATTCGCAACTCCTCAGATAATGAAGCAGTCCGTGCCTGTATGCAACAAGATCTAGACAGCATTCAGGCTCGGGCTGATAAGTGGCAGGTAATATTTGCGCCACACAAGTGCCAGGCAATGACTATCTCCAACAAGAAAGAGTCTAGCCACCTCCCCTTGACATTCAAATGAACTATGATCACCGAATCCTCCAATATCAGCATCCTCGGGGTCACCATTGACCAGAAACTTAACTAGACCAGCCACATAAATACTGCGTCTACAAGAGCAGGTCAGAGGCTAGGTATTCTGTGGCGAGTGGCTCACCTCCTGACTCCCCAAAGCCTTTCCACTATCTACAAGGCATAAGTCAGGAGCGTGATGGAATACTTTCCACTTGCCCGTATGAGTGCAGCTCCAACAACACAAGAACCTCACCACCATCCAGGGCAAAGCAGCCTGCTTGATTGGCACCCCATCCACCACCTTAAACATTCATTCCCTCTACCACCGGCTTACCGTGGCTGCAGTGTGTACCATCTACAAGAAGCACTGCAGCAATTCGCCATGGCTTCTTCGACAGCACCTCCCAAACCCACGACCTCTACCACCAGAACAAGGGCAGCAGGCGCATGGGAACACCACCACCAGCTGCAAGTTCCCCTCCAAGCCACACACCATCCTGACTTGGAAATATATCGCTGTTCCTTCATTGTCGCTGGGTCAAAATCCTGGAACTCCCTAACAGCACTGTGGAAGTACCTTCACCACACGGACTGCAGTGTTTCAAGAAGGTGGCTCACC